>NC_140079.1:43688761-44435246 GCF_964194135.1 Talpa europaea | reverse complement strand
TGAATCAACAATTGTAGGGTGCTGCACAGGAGCTACTTCTGTCTCTTGGGGATTGTCCCGCCCTGTTATTACTCTAAACAGGGGTCACGTGAGGTTTCTCCTACCCCTTGTCGTTGGGCCGATGCTCTTATTGTGTATGATGCTAGTCAGTTTTTCTCTCAGAGGTCTTCTGGGTTTGTTTTACATCAGTTTTGCTGTCCTCATTTGAGGAAGACAAGCCCAACACATTCACTCTGCCACCCTCTTACCAGCCTCCCCTCATAATTTTTATTAAAGAAAGCTTCTAGCAGTATGGAACTGGGCAGAGTTCTCCAGGTGGCCACATTCAGAAGGACAAATATAGGACACTGCTGTCTTGGCTTGATCACCCCCTGGAATGCCAGGATGATGATTCTGGGAACTCCAGTCCTGCCACTTTCAGCAATCAGCACTGGAGGCATGGAAGAAAAAGGAGAGTACATGCCTGGGTGCTGTTTATGTCAAGTACACATTTTGGAGAATCCAGAGCTATTGCTAACTCAGTGTTTCTCTTGCACTGACTGTCCCAGGAATCAGGAGGTCAGCATCAGAGCTCCAGTGCCTGCCTGAGCTCTGATGCTGCTGTCAGCATGTGCCTTTCATAAAGAGATAAAAAGGTCACAATGCAAATCTTTCATAAATCCATCCTACCACAAAAAGTATGAAAAGTGTTACTGTTTCTGGCTAAAATCAGTTTCCTGCTTCTGGCACCCTCCACCCAGTTTCACAATCAAAAACCCTTTGGGACACTAAAGCCTGACACAAACTTACTATATGAGTCAACAGGAAATAAATCAAATGTGAAAGAAAATGAAAGTCGGTTGAAAACTTTAGAATCTCCCAAAATATACAAACACCTGACTTGGATATGGAGGATCTGGTGTTATTAGAGGCCCACTAACACCAACTCTTGATGCACCTGGAATGGCCCTAAAAAAGTATAGTGACAGCCACAGCTCCTTATCATTTCAAGCCCTCTGAGGCAAGCACCTTTATTTAAATTTAAATTGAGGTAACATAGGCTTACGTGTATGTTTTACCAATACAAATTCTTTCCTCCTCTGTGTGTAATCAAACCTCACCCACCACCAAAGTCGCAAAAACCTTCCACTGCAGGCCATTTAACTCCCTCCCTCCTTTGCTTTTACCTCCCAGGTCCCCTCTAGAAACCTCAGTTATGAGGTCAAAATCTAAGAATCAATTCTACAATCAGAATCCAAGTGTTTGTTTCGGTTCAGCTTGGCTTGTTCCTTTGCTTTGTTTCTTTCACATATGAGTAGAATCAAGTGGTGTTTGTATTTCTCCTAAATTATTTTGCTTAAGGCAGGCACACTTTCCACCAACATCTAACCAACCATCTTTTCACAAAGGTAAAAAGTCAATTAGCAGAAATTCCATGCCTTGTGTTTCTAAGGTCCCATTCTCTGACTATTCACTCTGAGAAGCTGGGGGCAGGCAGGGGTCCTGCATGATACTGTCCCTCAAACCTCCCCGCTACCGGCACCACCACACATCAGTTTTTGCAAAGTCTCCAGTGCCTGCCTGAGCTCTGTCCCATGCCGGTGGCCCCCACTTCTGGAGGCCTGAGTACAAAATAAGCCTTGGCTCCACTCTGACAAGAGACCAAAATGGATACATACCTTAAAGCTATACCCCTGATCTACCAAGAATCTCTGACGCTTAGTTGAGTAAGTCATATCCTGTGTATCCTGGGACACCAGTGAGTAAAAGCATTGTATTCCTCTGCAACCATCCCTGGAGAAGATGCAGGAAACAGGGTATCAGCTATTGTTAAGGTAGAAAGTAAAGGCAAAAGACAAGTCTTGCAGTTGGAGAGTTTTGTGTCAGGGAGTGATCATTCTAATCCTTCATGAGGACATCATCAAAATTAAGGACTTCAGTGCTTCAAAGGACACCATCATGAAAATGAAAAGACCATAGATTGGAGAAAAATATACAAAGCATACTTCTGATAAGGGATGTGTATTTGCAAAAAAAAATATTACAGTCCCAGGGAAAATGGAACAAAATGGTCACTAGCTCTGACATCCAGGAAATTTGGGTTTAAATCCTAGCCCTGCAGCTTAATAAACCTGTATATTTCAACTAATGAAGACAAATAACACAAACATAAAATGACCAAAGGATCTGAGCAGATGTTTCTCCAAAGAAAATATAAAAATCAACAATAAGAACAAAGAGTTCAACATCAATAACCAGGGAAATATAAACCAAAACCACGACAAGACACCACTTGGCATGCACTAGGATGGCTAGAATAAAGACAGATTACTATAAGTGTCAGGAATGTGGAAAAATTGGAAGCCTCATAATACATTACTGGTGAGCATGTGAAATGGTGCAGCAGCTTTAAAAACAGTCTGGCAGATTCTCTAAATGAAAAATGTAAAGTTACCATGTGAGCTAACAATTCCACTCCTAGACACATACCCAAGAGAACTGAAAGCATATATCCATACAAAATTTTCATAACAGCATTATCCCAAGAGCCCTAAAAATGGAAATAATTAAATGTCCATCAACACATGAATGGATAAAGTGTTATGTCCATGCAGTAGAATTATTATTCATCATTAAAAAAGAACAACAATCCTTTTGTATAATCCTTTTGAAAACATGTACACTAAGTGAAAAAAGCCACTCATAAAATGCCCAAATTACATAATTTGATACCTATGAAATGTCTAAAACAGTCATGTTTATAACAACAAAAGTAGATTTGTGTCCACCTGGAGTTGCAGATTGGGAGGCAACAGAAAAATGAGTTACTGTTAATGGATAAGGTTTTCTTTATTGGGGTAATGACAATATTCTAAACACAGATTTGGTTATGGTTATACAAATTAGTGAATATACTAAAAACTACTGAATTATATACTTTAAATGGATCAGTTGTATGGTATGTGAATTATATCTCAATAAAGGGGCTTACAGAAAAAAAATCCCCAAGAAATTGTAGAATAAGAGAATTCTAGAAGAGCATTATCACAGAAACTAGGACAGGAAATATACCTGTAAAACCTAATCCTTCTGGAAAATCTGAATAGTTCTGTTTCACAGTTCAAATGTTAGTAGGTTAAGTATCTGTGTACTACCTCTGGATCCAACTGTTTCTTAGTCTTATAGGATCTCAGAGATGCAAAGAAAGCAATAAAAAAGTTTATAATAAAGACAAAACTTTAATTAAATCCAAAGAAGCTTTCAAATTAGGTTTTTTTCTTATGATGAAGAGTAAAGAATAAGTAATGAATAGCATCACATACGCTTATCAGATTATATTCTTGTCAGTTTAGAAAAGCTACAATTTCCCCAACAGCCTACTATATTCTGTTGTGTAAGTCTTTTTCCTGCAAGATAGTACTGTTGTTCCTACTCTGGATGGCAAAGCAAATGTTCAGCAGGGAGATTCAAGTGCCCAAGGTGGCATGGTTGATCTGGTGCCCAAGTCCATGCTATTTCTATCAAAATGCCTGGTCTCTAACAACCAATCAGTTGCCTCTTAAGCATATTTGAATATAGCATAAGTCCAACAGATGTTCACTAACCTTGTCCTCTTCAAACACCCTAGTAATCCATGTGCTAAGGTAAGCGAATTCCTTGAGGACAGGGCCTGTGTCCCTGTCATAGGACCTGAGGGGTTCAAAAGAGCCATGGCCATCTCAGCAACAATGCCAGTTCCTACCACATCCCCATGATAGGGGCTCAAGCCCTTTTACCACAGGTGACAAGCAGATGCCTTCCCTGTTGTGTTCTCAATCACTGAGCTCATACTGCTGCAGGCCACCATCCAGGGCAGCATTCTGCAAGGTTCCAAGTGAGGTGTAAGTGTGCTGGCTCCCTACGCTATGCATACCAAAACCATCTCTTACTCCTGAGTCGAGGCCAGGAGACAGTTTTGTCCACCCTTCTATTTCTACAACATTAAGCACTGATTCCTGGCTCCTCCTGTCGACCGACACAACTGTTCAGGTTAAAGGACATCTGTGTGAATTCCAAACAGCTGCCAGAATAACCACTCATAGAGTCACCCGGAGGGCATGAGAAGTAAACAGGTGCAGGAAGACCTTGCTCCTTGCAGTCCACCTCACCCAGGAACACAAGCTCATCATAAGAACACAAGCAGCCTGTCTGAAAGGAGACCTCCCAGGCCGAAGGGAGATGACCACCATTACCTTTTTTGGCTCGGTGCACTCGCCCATGCCTCTGAGCCTCCTGCCGCTTGGAGCCATCATGAGATGATATCTGAATGAGTATATTTGCTTCTGGTAGATCAAACAACGTGTCACCCACCTACATAAATACAGCATTGTGAGTATGGGAAGGTTTTCATATATGGAAAAAAAATCAGCGGGCCTCAAGTTTAAATAAATAATACAGGAAAACAATGACTACCCTCCTCTCTTTGGGTACTTTGGATGCAGGGAGGCCTGCAGAACCTGTAATGACCTCTCCTGAGAGCTGTCCTAAGGAAGCCCTAGGACCCCAGGTCAGCAACCCACAGCCAGTGATCCTATCAACAGAGCCTCTTTATGAGAGATTCTCATTTCTTGTTACAGATATAGGTCTGTACAAAATCACCCATACTCTTAAGTGGTGGTTACTAAGAACAGCGGCACATGAGGGACACATGGTCTGGTGGAGAGACTGCCTGGCGCTGGATTCTGCCTCAGAAAAGCCAGTTTGGCCTGGTGAGTTCCTACCATCAAGGTTCCCAGTCACAGACACCAAATTTAGTGCTTTAAGTCACGGCATAGGTAAATCTTCTTCTGGACTTTGGGTTTATACAAATATGAATGTTCTCAATTGCTGGGCCATCGCTTCTAAGTGCAGATCAAAATCATCACTAAGTGGGCCTCCCGGGTGGCACAGGTGGTTGAGCACAGCGCTGTGAAGCTGCCCGCAGCTTCTGCAGTGCTGGTTGGATCCCCGCCGGCCGCAGAGCAACCCACATGGCGCGTTAGGCCTCTCCTGTCGCACCCGCTGCTACCCTCAGCAGTGTTTTTTGGTCATTCTGCCTGATATGTTCCCCACTCTGTCTCTGGTGAATCCTCTAACCCCCCTGCACATCGGGCCTGTACCCCAGTTCTTGTATAAATAAAATAAATTTTAAAAAATCTTCACTGAGTGACCTACAGGAGTTTACACTTTGCTCACACCACCCACCACTAAGCACACCAGGAGCAGAACAAAGGCTGCCTGTGACCAAAGGATTCTCCAAGCCCACAAAGAGCACCTTGCCAGAGTAGGTAATGGATTTTTTTCCCACTGTATAAAGACTCACAACTTAAAATTCCTAAATTCCAAAAGCAGACTTTATATATTACCCATAAGACATTAAAAACCAGTATCTGCTGCTTCTACCACCCAATAGGCAGCTTCCCTGTGCCCCCAGACATAAGATGTGGGAATAAAAACTGATGTGTGGCATTCCTACAACAAAATACCAACTCACTGTCCAGAATCATGCAGTGTGCCCCAGGCCATGGGCTTCCGAGGGCCTCACCATACCCTGCATGCCACACGTACCTTGGATATGAAGATGGTGTTGATTTTGGGATTGTGCTTAAAATTCTGGAGAATATGCATCCTTTCTCCCTGAGATGTAGGGCCATAGATAGAGGGTCTAGAAAGGAACAAAGCAGTGATAGGAAAACCACAGTGTTACTCTGTAAATATCCAGAAATCATGTCAGAGGGGAAGAGAGCTCCTGCAAGATTTTTCTCTGTCAGGCAAGAATATCAGGAGGAGACCTGTAAAAATGAGTGGCTACAGACTCTCCCCCAGCCCCTGCCAAAACACACATGCCACCACTTTCCCAGGATCAACTTCAGGTGAGTAGTCCCTTCGGGCTTCCTCCTCTACTTTTGTCTTTGTTTCTGAACCTAACTCATTTCTGCCTCAAGATCTCCTGCTCAAAGCTTAGTCTGCACATAAGGAGGACCCCCTTCAAGGATTCCTTGAAGCCCCTTGGTAATGGTGAAGCAAACAATGCTATATGCGAACAGAAGTTCAGAAGCAATTATTTCCTAATGACAAAGGCATTCTCGAAGAAAAGGGCAGGAAGGAGAAGAGCCCCTTTCAGTCTTTTTCCACTGACCTACTGTCACACTATGCTCCAAAAACTTCTCTTTAACTTGCGCTTCTCTGCCAAGGAGCACCACCCTATCTATCTCACTGATTGTAAGCTGTTGGCATCTGGCCATGTCACTCCTCTACTCTTCTCAAGTGATCTGGTGAGCGGTTTCCATGTCTTCCCAAGGATCAGTAGTATAAGTGACAAGAATAAGAATGAGGACAGCTCCCAGGTACACAGAAACCACCCACATGAAATAACGAGCTGATATTACATTGGGGGTTTAAAAAAAAAAAAAACACCCATTCCCGTCAATGTTCCTTAGAAGGGTAAAAGGTAGTTTCTTGTTCCCATTTAATGCACAGGGAGCTGCGGGTCAGGAACCCGAGGAGGCTGCCCCTGAGTGTGACTGTCCCAAGCTGCCCCAAGGCCATGCCCAGGGGAATCAGGAAGCACCACTCTGGACACTCCACATGGCACTTTGCAACACAGCGCTGCCAGCAAGTAACTACGGAATGGTGATGGGTGTGCCAGAGAAAGCAAAGCCCCTGCCTATGGGGGAGTGAAGCCTGGGTCAGTTGGACACCCCATACTGAAGGTTTCTGGTCACACCAACCACCAGCTGCCTTACTTGTCATCTAGCCATCCAGGGCACAGCACGAGTGTGACCCTTTCTGTGCATCATGCTGTAAAAATGGCCGGGAAGGCCCAGAGCAGCCTTTCTTCCAACACCCAGGTCTTAGGTGGGTCCTTCCCGCCTCCCCCAACAACAAGAAAAAGTCCTCATGCAATGGTAAGCTCTCTGTTTATGAAGCTCCCCACATGCAGAAAACAAAATAGAAGTATAACCATCCTTCAGAAAGAGAACCTAGTATCTGATGAACACCTACCAGATGCCAGACACAAGAATTCTCTGAGGTGGTAAGAGCTTCAAGCGATAGAACAACAAAATGAGGTCCAGAGAAGTAAACAACTTTCTCTGGGCCACACAGCAAAAGAGAGGAACTGGGACTCAAATACAGTGTGTCTGGCTCCAAGTCTGATGGACTAACAAATTACTCATAGTATCTCCTGCAAAGTGCTTAGTGACGCCTACTCTCCTCATGCAGACTCAAAGACTTCCTGCAACAGTCCCAAGTTATGGAATAGAGCAATGCCGGAGACACATTTTACAACAAGAAATCAAGACAGACAAAAGCACTTTGAGCATTTAGAGGCCAGAAGTACTAATAATTAAAAGTTATAGCCATAATTCTATCATCCACGAGGAAACACAACCTTGCCCCCCTACTGAGCCAGAACATCAAAGTCCAAAACAGGCAGATGCTCAGAAAGCCACAACCACAAGCCCCAAGTGTGTTTGCATGTAGGTGTCAATGAGGCCACTCAAGGCAGGCACCAGGGAGAATCTGGAAGGAGTACTAGAATGGGCAGATGAACAGAGAGGGAAGATGGCTGTTAAACTAGCAGAGTAAATACATGCATTGTTTTGCTGCCCCTCTCAACTAGACACTAATGTGACAAAGGACACAAACTCACAAGAGTGAAGACAATAGGAGTTGCAAGATGACCAGGCAGTCTCTCCTCCCACCTGTCATAAGACTCTAGATTTTAGCTGAGAGCAAAAGCTAATGCTACAAGTGAAGGGTGAAGGAGATTCACTTCTCCCTCCTGTACTACATACTGGTAGCCAGGATACCAGAAGGTTCCTCTCTAGAGAAACTGTCAAGCTCAAGAGAAAAGACCTAGAAATATCAGGCATTCAGTCACCTCTAACAAAGTAGCTGGGCACCCGCCCAGTCATGCTATGGTGAGGTCCAGAGGTCAGCAAACCCATCAAGCTATTCAGAGAACCTAATCAGTTTTTTTAGTGACAGACTTTTGAACAAGAAGATACAGCTAATACTGAACATCAGAAGAAGTGCTCTGACTACAGAGGAGAAACAATCAATACAGAAAAACTTGAAAAGAGAAACTCTTCAGGAACCAAAGAAGCATCAAAAGCTTTATTAGCCTCAGAGAAGACAATGTACTCATGAAATAAGTATAACTATCAACAAAGAACTCTTGGAAAGTAGCAAAAGCTTTAACAGACAGATCGGAAGACAAAGGAACAAAAAAGGGGGGAAGAAAGAAAATCAGAATGCTGTGCAGAAGATCTAACACCTGCCCAGCAAGGATGCAAAAGAGAACAGAGAAAACAAAAGCTGAGTAACAGGAAATATGAAAGTTCTCAAAAATGAAGGACATGAATTTCTAGATGAAAAGGGTTTATAAAGTGCCCAACATAATGAAAGAAAAAAGATCACACTAAACATACTGTTTTGAAATTTCAAAAAAAGGATCCTAAAAGCTTCCTGAGAGAAAGAAAACAGATCACCACCACAACAGATCACAGCAAGAGGACTCAGGAGGGCACTAGTCTCCAACAGCTGCGCTGGAAGTCCCGAACTGACTCCTCAAATGTTCTCAGGTGCAAAGTACTAGTCAAGGGTGAGTTTGTAAAGGGTAGAAGATGTATATGATGTGAAGAGTATCAAGAGTAAGTTTAATAAAGACATCTGTAAGCAAAGTCTTACAAAATGTTCCTCCCACTTATGTTCTCGCAGGAAAAGGATATGTACCACTGAAAGGAGTAACAAAGAAACGGAAACTTGAAATATGGAATGGGCTGTAATTCCGGGGAGAGGCACAGGGAATACACGGGATGATATCAGAGGGAAGCCCAAAGATGACAACTGGGTAGCTCTCATCCTCGAGAGCATGCAGGCCAGAGCAGGAGGATGAGGTACTGGTAGGGATCCCACTAGGAAAAGTAAGAAAAAAGAGAACTGAAAAATTACCTGACAGGGCCGAGGCAACTGAGAGGGAGACTACAGTGGCACAACTGTGGAGAGGAGTAAGTAAGTGTACTGAAAACTCAGCAATAGCAGCAAGAAGGCAATGATTAGCACCAGCAAAAAAAGCTGTTTACAAAAAAAAAAAAAAAACAAAAAAAACTAAGCATACATTATGTGTACACTATGTGGTGTGAATCTACATATACATATAGATTCAAAATAAGATGGGGAAGGGGGTGGGGACAGCATACACAAGAGACCTAAATCCTCGATTCCCATAGTAGAAAGTTAATAGGCAATTTCTCCAATTATTAACCAAGAAATTACTATATAAATTACTATATAAATTACTATTACTACTTAGAAATATGAAAGTAAATATAGAAAATAATCAAAAGTGTCTGTCTTTAGGGCCTCCCTAGTGGTGCAAGGGGTTAAGCACTGCACTATGAAGCAGTCCGCAGCCTCTGCAGCATAAGTTCAATCCCCGGCTGGCCAAGTAGCAACCCACATGGCATGGCAGACCTCTCCTTTCTCGCCTGCTGCTCCCCTCAGCAGTGTATTTCAGTCAGTCTGCCTGTTCTGTTCCCCCTCTGTCTCTGGTGGATCCTCTCACCCTCCGCATCTCTGGCCTGTTCCCTAGCTCTTGTATGCATAAATAAATAAATCTTTAAAAAAAAAAAAGGTCCTTACCATCTGCTAACTCACAGTACCTACAGCCCTGCATTATCAGGAGTAAACACAGGCTTCTTACTTGCCTTCCTAGTCCTTGACCAATACAGTCTAACCCCAACTTAACCTGAAGCATTCACTCAGCCTAAAACTTCAAACACCCTCTCATATCCACCTTGGTTCCTGTAGGGTAAGGTAAAAATTATCAGGCTTTTCTGTCCTCCCACTATTAGGATAGATGACCGAACCCTGCTGTCCTGACTGCATGCCTGATGGCTGCACCTGGAGTAGAGTGTGGGCATATGTAGACGGGATTCACCTGGGCTAAAACTGGGCTTTTAGGGGCGGCGTCATGGGACACCAGCAGAAGCCAAGAATGAACAGAAGCCGAGAGAAGAAGAGAAGCAGAGAGAACACCAGTATAAAGGCAGGACTGGACACAGGGCAGGTTTTCTGATCCCATGCAGACCAGGTAAAGGAGGAGTCAGAGTCCTCAGTTGTTTTTTGCAGGTCTTTTATTGGGGTTCACCAGGCATATGGCAGGCAGGGGTGCTGGGGGGCTGGGAGGCTGGCAGTCCTCCCAGGCCCCAGCAAACCCTCACTCTATCTGGGCTCTCTGGCGTTCTCTGCTTCTGTTTCAGGCTTCTTCTCTTTCGGCTTCTGCTGCTGGTGCTGGCCTCCCCGTGATGCCACCCTTAAAAAGCACAGTCTTAGCTCAGGTGTACCCACTTCAGGTGCCCGCCATCAGGCATGCATTCAGGATCACAGGGTTCCCTCATCTATCCTGATGGCGGGAGGGCAGAAAAGCCTGACATTCCTTACCCTACAACCAGAGAGCCCAGATAGAGTGAGGATTTGCTGGGGGCTGGGAGAGCCAGCCTCCCGGCCCCCCAGCACTCCTGCCTGCCATGTGCCTGGTAAATTCCAATAAGAGCCTGTACTGAGGGTTCCAGGACTCCTCCTTTACCCAGCCTGCTGGGTCATAGAAAACCTGCCCTGTGTCCATTCCTGCCTCTACAGCTCCCCACCAGAACAGCACAACTCCAGCCCCTGGTCCCCAGGACTGGATTGACCAGGCTCCCTTTTCTGTATGTGCTAATCTCTGAATCCAACCACCTATGCCTGTCTTGCCTGGTTCCTGCGAGTGAGGACACTCACTCGCCTTTAGATTTTAGGAAATCAGGCCTTTAGATCCTAAGAAGGTCCAGAGAGGTTTGATAAAGAGGCACCCTCTGCACTCACGTGGGATCAATAAATCAGCTGGAAAACATGTGCAACTTGTCAATTACTTACTTGTTCAGCCGAATGGCTTATTCCTTCAGGGCAAACCCACATTATCAGCTAAGACAACAATCTTGTCATTCCTTCTTTCATGAAACTTGATCAGGAACTGGCAAGCTCTAAATTTGTTGGGGTTCATGGTGTACAGCAAGATTCGCTTCTTAGTTTTGATTGCTACCTACTCCCGGTAAAACTCAGGAGACATAGGACACCAGACATGTGATCAATAAAAGTCAGGAGTCAGCCTGCAAGTTTAAACATGACACTATTAGAAACTTCTGAAGACTATTATTTAACAGAATTAGCCTTAAAAAAATCCAAACAAATGCATGTGAACTATATCTCAATAAAACTGTAGACACAAACACCACAACCCTAATGTTGAACTCAGACACTGTAGGGTCAGGAACGGACACAGTGCAGGTTTTCTGATCCCATGCAGACCGGGTAAAGGAGGAGTCAGAGTCCTCAGTGGTTTTGCAGGTTTTTATTGGGGTTCAGCGGGTACGTGGCAGGCAGGGGTACTGGGGGGCCGGGAGGCTGGCAGTTCTCCCAGCCCCCAGCAAATCCGCACTCTCTCTGGGCTCTGGCATACTCTGCTTCTGCTTCTTGGCTTCTGCTGCTCCTGGTGTTCCCGTGACGCCGCCCTTAAAAGCACAGTCTCAGCCCAGGTGAATCTCATCTACCTATGCCCACACCCTACTCCAGGTGCCCGCCATCAGGCATGCATTCAGGACCTCAAGGATCCATCATCTATCCTGATGGCGGGAGGGCAGAAAAGCCTGACATTTTCTTTACCCTACAGACACTCTTACATATTATTCACTTAATAAAGATTTAATTCACTAATGTTCAGGGAATTATTTTCACATAAGTTCCAAGTGAAGAATATCACATTCTCAACCAGTCATGCAAGCAATCCCATGTGTGTAGATCACATCTGCACACCTAAGTACATACACAGCACTGCTGCAGAGAACTTCTGTGCACATGCACGTGCACACACTGCCCAACTGCCTGTTGAGTCAGTCTTGCAATGCCATCTTAGTTGTGATGAACTCACATAATACCCAGGTGTTGGTTTTTAAATTCCATTCTCAATTAAAAGAGCTCTGTGGAGAAATGGCTAATTCCAGGGCCAGAAAAAGTACCAGGTGAGCCAGAAATATATTGCTGTGCCAGAAAGCAAGGAAGTACTCAAGAAATGATGGGGAAATGCCCAATGAACAGAGAAGCCAGCTTGAGGTGATCCCACTGGTCACATCTGAGACTATCTGAGCATACATAAAAGAGTGACAGTAACACTCCATAGGACTTTCTCTGTGCCAGGGTTGCTGAGAAGTTGAAGAATTTTTGGGTAAATATATAAAAGTGCCATGAGTTATAAAAGTCTCATTGCTGTGGACAAACAAAAAGGATCCAGAAAGGACTAAAACAGGCCATAAAAATCTACCCTGACAGGCTCTGGGTTTTGATTGTGACCAGTGCAATTTCTGTGTGATCATCTGTAGGGTGAGGAAAAGTGTCAGGCTTTTCTGCCCTCCCGCCATTGGGATAGATGATGGATCCTTGCAGTCCTGAATGCATGCCTGATGGCGGGCACCTGGAATGGGATGTGGGCATGGGTGGATAATTCACCTGGGTTAATACTGTGCTTTCAAGGGCAGTGTCACGGGGACGCCAGTAGAAGCCGAGAAGCAGTAGAAGCCAAAAGAGAAGCCGAGAGAGAAGCAAAGAAGCAGAAGTAGAGATCAACAGAGAGCCCAGATAGAGTAAAGATTTGCTGGGGGCTGGGAGGACTGCCAGCCTCCCGCCCCCCCAGCACACTTGCCTGCTGTGTACCAGGTAAATCCCAATAAAATACCTGCAAAAACCACTGAGGACTCTGACTTCTCTTTAACCGGTCTGCATGGGATCCTAGAAAACCTGCTCAGTGGTCATTCCTGCTCCTTACATCATCCCAGACCATTTCTTCAATGTGGAATTAGCTTAAGTTATTAGTGACACCTAATACCATAATGTAAGTTAAGGAAAAAGTCAGGCTTTTCTGCCCTCCCACCATCAGGATAGATGATGGATCCTTGCAGTCCTGAATGTATGCCTGATGGTGGGCACCAGGAATAGGGTGCGGGCACAGGTAAATGGGATTCACCTGGGCTAAGACTGGGCTTATAAGGTGGCGTCATGGGGAGGCCAGCAGAAGCTGAGAAACCAAGAATGAATGGAAGCTGAGAGAGAAGCAGAGAACGCCTGAGAGCCCAGATGGAGTGAAGACTTGCTGGCACGCCTCCAAGCCCCCCAGCACACCTGCCTGCCATGTGCCTGATAAATGTAAATAAAAGACCTGCAAAAGCCACAGAGGACTCTGACTCCTCCTTTACCCGATCTGCTGGATCAGAAAACCTGCTCCGTGGCCATTCCTGACCCTACACATAACCTATGCTGAGCTGAAATCCACAGGTTTTGCTGTTGTTATATTTTCTAGTTTCCTGTATATCATATGACTATAGTTTTTAATTCTTCATAACAAAAGCAATTTTTTCACAATATTTAAAATCTTGTATCTCATAGATCCAAAACATAAATGGCCCAAATATAGGAAAAATACTTAACATTAGTAAACAAAAAGATACCAATTAAGACAAAAGGAATACAATATGACACTTACCAATTTTTCTGAAACACTATTCCCTTAATAATATATATGCATGCTGGCAGATTCTCTGTCCTGTTCATGACACACTACTATGGGGTCACAGTTCACAGTGAACAACAGGACTTTACAAAAACTCTGACACAAAAAAACAGATACAAAAATATTTGTAGCAACATTATCATGATAGTAAAAGCAAAACAAGATCTAAGTTCAGGGACAGAATTAGTGACTGCCAACGGCTGGGAGTCAGAAATTTGATTCATTGTAAATGAACATAAGGAAAAGGGGTGGGAATGCTCTAAAACTTGATTGCAGGGCAGCTGCACGACTGTTTCTATTAACTGAAAGCAGAAAATTCACTTACAACAGGGGAATATTATGAAATTTAAACTAAATGTTGATAAAAGTGTTAACAGAACAACACTGCAACCCAAATGTCTACCATTAGAAATGGTGTTTTTAACTGTTGTATAATATTCCATTGTAATTTAAACTGGTGTATTTGTACAATGGGACAATGCAGAGCAAATCAAAGGAATAGACTGCAGCTACATGCATCAGTAAAAAAACAATATACTATGCAAAAAATAAAAATATTGCACAAAAGACAGAAGTCATACAAGAACGTATAAAATCTGATTCTATTTACATATATGTAAAGATTCTAAAAAAACAGCTAACGTGAAACAATGTTAGGTCAGGAAATACACAAAGGAGGCAAAATAGCAAAAAGGCAATAGAATGACAAACTAAGTTCTAAGACAGTGGTTGGAGGGGTGGGAGGGAAGGTGTTCTAGATGGAAAAGGAGCCTCAATGATTCTGACAGGCTGTTTCATAAGATGCACGCTGTTTACAAAGCCGGAACTGAAGGCTAAGGAATTTTTTTCAACAAAGAAAGTTTATATTTCACCAACAGGCTCCTTTCCATCCATTCAAAACAGAGGCCAACCTACTTCAGCCTCTAGAAATGGTTTTATTTTTATTTTTTATTTTTTTAAATTTTTTTTTTCTTTTATAGAGGCATGTTTTATTTATTTGTTTGTTTGTTCGTTTGTTTCGTTTATACATGCACTGGGTACAGTCAGAAGCGCGGGAGGGTGAGAGAATTCACCAGAGCCAGAGCAGGGAGCAGAGCAGGCAGAAGGACCGAAGTACACTGCTGAGGGGAGCAGCGGGTGGCAGGAGAGGTCTGCGCACCATGTGGGACCCTCCTCTGGTGGCCGGGGAGCAGCCGGGAATCGAACCGGCGCTGCAGAGGCTGCGGGCAGCTTCGCAACCCAGCGCTCAACCACTGCGCCACCGGGGAGGCCCTAGAAATGGTTTTAATTGTTCCTTCTGAGAAGACTTACCTTTGAACATATATTTTTAACATATACCTGTACAGGCAATCATTACAGAACAAAATTGGGAAAATGTATTCTTAGAAGTAACCTATTCTTGACACCCGCAAGTAATCACTGAGGGGCATCAAAACCAACAGGCTTTGACACTAGAGATAGCTTGGATGGTCACCCACACAAGACCAACCAAGAACCTCACAGCAGAGAGGGTGGGCGAGAATACTCTGAGGCACTCACTCCAGGAGAAGAGGATGAGGAGACAAATGCACTTTGCAGTTGGGCCAGCCTGGATTAGCATACTGACTTGCACTCACTGACTGGTGCCCCTGGACAAGCAACTCTGGCTCACAAGTCTGTGAGGTGGGGAGGCCCCTGGGAATTGCTTGAAGGGGCAGCAGTCTGCTCTGGCCCTGAGCAGTGTACCTGTCCCAGAGGAAGTGACCTGGTCCATTTCCCCTTAACCCTTAGAGACTGTGCTTGGAAGGGGACAGTTACCTCAGCACAAAGGACTTTGGCGACGTAGCAGTTGTTTTGTAGTTCCATCCAGTTGGCCTCATAGAGCTTGGGCCCAATCAGAAAATTTAAATCCACAATTTTGTCATCTTCCCGGACGAGGGTTGCAGTCAAACCCAGCTTGCAGTGGGCCTGAACAATGGTGAGCACTTGCCGGAACATCTTGGCTGGGCAAATAATCACACTATTACATTTTAAATGCTCGAGTAACACATATAGTCTTGGAACTTCACTCTCGCTTCACAGCACATGGACTAAGCCCCAAGTTTCTGGCCCACAGAAACCTGGCTCTAGATAAGGCTGACTAGATTACAATGCTTAACTACTGCTTTAGACCCATACAGAAGGATGAAAAGAACAAGAGGTAGAAATGATTTGTATTTCAAAGACTTTTCAGTGCTCCTAGCCCAGTTTTCACAGGGTCATCAAAAAATGGACTGAGGGTTAGTTTGACCTGTAATAAGAAGCAAGCTGGAGAAAGGAATTAAATATCATTTCCTAAATGACTATCAGTCAGTGGCTAAGGAGGCTGTGAATATGGACACCCTTCTACTAGTCACCCTCACCCCACAGGTACTAATGATCTAAAAGGTCCACCCAACATGCCTTTCTAGCAAGATGGATAGACCACACAGTAATTCCTCCCTCAGCACAACAGCTGGAAGACAATCCTGTGTGTACAATGAGTGAGCAGCTCAGCTCTCAGTCTGTTTACCTGGGATGGTGTGAACTTCATCTAGAATCATGAGGCCACATTCCTGAGTTTTGAGCCACTCCATGACTCGTTCAGCCTTCCAGGACCTTCTGGTGGTATGGCCCAACATGGAATAGGTGCTAAAGGGAATGGAGCAGCCAATGGTCTTGTCCTTGGTATCAGAGGTAAAGCAGCAGATCTGGCTGTCATCTATGGTAGACCACATCTTGAACTGGGCTTTCCACTGCTCCACAGACACTGCTGAGTTGCCCCGTATCAGACAGCGTTTTCTGACTTTGCATGTTGCCGTCACGCCAACCAGGGACTTCTCAGTGCCTACAAGAAACTAAAAGGAGATATTATCCAAGGCCAGGTTGAAATAAAGGACAAGGATTAACAGAAATGACTCATTAGCACATGAGTCTAGGCAGATTAATTTTACTAATTCTCCCAAATGACATTTGAGGCACTCGTTGCTCTGAGGCTCTTTTACTTATAAAAAGGAGACATGCCCACTTCACATGCCAGCCTCTCCTATCCATGCTGAGACTGCAAAACAAACCAGAGACCAGAGACACTCCTTTCAGCACTATTTTAAAGATGGGAAAACCAAAGCCCACACGTAATTTGCCAAAGACCAGAGGAAAGTGGAGTTGCTGGGGCAGAGGACTGGTGGCACAGCCTGCAGAGAGGGGCTCGGTACAAGATGCCTGTTATTATCACACCCACAAAGCAGCCTGAGAACCTGGGCACACATGCGCGTGTACCACTGGCAAAGACAGAAGTGAAACTCCCAGAGCATCTCTTTACTACCATCTGCTATCTGAAGATCAAAATTAAAAATCAAGCCATTCCTTTCAAGAGCAATTCTTCCTCAACAAGAGATGTGCCTCAACGTAATAACAAGAACCCAAGGTTACAGGCCATTCCCCTGGAGACTGCCTCCTGAAGTATGGAGCAGGGTCTCGGTGAGTCTTCTGTGACCTCTGGTCTGTCCTAGACCAAAACCTGACATGATATAGAGACAAATCTATCAGACATGCATCAATGGGGCATTCTTGGGACATGCTCTCTATAATAAGCCTTCCAGAAACAAGCTGTTTCTGCACTGGGGAACCTCCCAAAATACCTAACTCACAAGACTGCAAAGAACAAGAACCTAACCTTAGCATATAAAACAGACCCCTCCCTACATCACTGCCTAACTTCCCATCCTATTTTTCTTCATTGCCCAATGTTATTGATTTGTTTACTGTCTCTACCTACCCCACCAAAACATGCCCATGATGTTGCTCAGTTCACAGTAGATCCCCAGTGCCTACGCCAGGGCCCTGCCAACAGCAAGCACACAAATATTTGTCAAATTATGAATCAGGAGTCATCTGACTGGCAGTCCCTCAGCAAGGTGTGAGTTAGAGAAGGGTGCACAGGACAAGTGGCAAGCAGCTGGCAGACCCAGACAGAAGAGCCTGGCTATCTCCATCAAGCGGTACTTACCACAAGGAAGAACAATGACTCCAGAGCGTGCACGCCCATTCCCAAACATCTTTCACAAGCTCTTCTCCTGATAAGGTCTAAGCACAGCTGTGGGTTTCAGGTCACTGTTGATATTAGGGTTAACAGAATCATTCCAGAAGTCATATTCTGCCAACAGAGGGTACTCCAGGTGGATGCAACATTTCTGGAGTTCCTCAATCATTTCCTGAGAAATGAGCATGAGGATTTCAGAATCTCATTACCTCCATAATGTGCTAAAAAAAAAACAGTATATATTCTAAGGGGCATTGCCGCGGACCAGCCCAGCGGCGGGAGATTGAGACAATCTCAGGGTTTGAGCGAGAATGAGCAAAGGGTGGTCGAAGGAATTAGGGCGAGGGACAAGAATGACACACAGACACACTCAAGGGAGAGTGAAAATCTGAGTGCAATTTATTAGGATCAGCCATCTCCATTTATACATTTTCACAGTGATTACTTCATTATGTTTTTCACAGTATGTGGTTAATCATTTATCAGATTGTTCGTAAATGCAGTGAAACATGAACAACATAACATCTTGTTTATTATTTACCAAGAAATCAGGAACAAATCAAGAACATTTCATATATTACCCCCCTCAGTGGAGGTCTGTTCTAGGTCTTGCGATTCACTGTTATGATTATATATACCTATCATAATCTTACTTTTATAGCTCCCATTTCTACTTATTATTCCTATAATTCTACTTGGTTACACGTTTACTGAAAACAATAGAACCAGTTTCCTTGGCCATGATTGCATTCCTTTATTGTGAAACTACTGCCTAGTAATGATTAGCAACATGACTTGGTTGTGCCTCAACATCTTCCAGGCCTGTTTTCCTAGTTATTTTCCATAAGTGAAAGGTGGGAACCATTAAAATCCCCTTGGGGACTGCGTCTGTCTTAGGTTGTCAGAAACTCCTTTCTGATCTTACCCGTCATTGACTGTCCAGTCCAGCACACAGGGGAAGAGGGACTTATGTACCATAACAGCACAGCCACTCTGTTTTAATGAGAAATTGTGGCAATAGTCACATTGCTCTCAGGAGCCACCACAGGGCATGATGCCCCCCCCCAAAAATATAGCCATTTATCTAGATGTTTGCAATTTCAGATCTTGCTTGTTAACAGCTAGGTTAACGGTTAGAAAAGTAACCCAAGAGGCGGAGACAAAATTAAATTCAGTCAGCCACCAAAAATGCCCTTCAGGTCCCATTTCCTCTGTTTTCCCAGGGACTTGTGAATCTGGGGAATAGGACACTCAGGTTAACTCCATTAAGAGAACTGATGTTCCCACTTCCCCACCCCCCAACCAGAAAAAGAAGGATTCCATCTTTTCACACTGTTGATAGTTAACTGATGAAAGGCTGGAATAGTTTTGATACCAACTCAGAGAAGAAACCAGGAGGGGGTACATTCACTAACCTGCTTGACTTCAAAAGATACTCTGTGTCTCTTCCTCTTTTTCCTCATCCTTGTCCATTTGCTCATAAATGTCAAAAAGGTGGGTGGGGATGTCAGATTTACCCTGTGTGTCTGCTACCTGGGAAGTGGAGGGGCCACCACTGCCTTCAGCAGTCTTAGCAATCTATAAGAGAAAGGCAGGGTCTGGACCTGCAGGCAACATATTACCCTACTATTACCAAGCAGTCTCCAAAGTGCAAGGGGGAATTTAGTGTTGTAAGATAGGTGCAGGGCCACTAGGTTGCAAATGCTGGACTAACAGTACCTGAGAGAACTGAAAGTCTAAATTATCCTACCCCCAGAATGACCAGGAGCCCACATACAGCAGACCTGCTCGTGAAAGTCTCTGTGATAAGCTCAGTTGCCTTCCCTTCAGAGTTCCTCAGGCAGCACTCCCGGATCACAGGATCCTGGAGAAGGTGCTAGATGACATCAGGATGGGAGCTTTCAGCGAAGTACCTACAAGCAGGGGAGGAAGGAGGTGCATACAGAGCAGTACATCATTTCCAAAAGGTTCCATCACTCATTCAGTTAGAGGTCTGGAAATTGTGGCTGCATGCCTATCCTCATTCTCTCTTCATAACCCTTTGCAAAACCTGAGTGTTGAGCTACTGGCCATGACATAACACATGAGGATTATGGGCAAAGTCCCACTTTTAAGTCACATAAGCAGGCCACTGAACCCCAGCTCCACCACCAGCAGAACACTGGCCAGTGAAGGAATTTCCAGTTTTAGTTATCTCCCTTCACTTCTTCTTTCATCCCCTCAGGAGGTGTTATTGCAGAGCATAATCCTTGCTAACCTGGTGTGCAGAGGAGGCAAAGTACCTTGGATGGACCTGTCACAGAATCCCTTACCTGTTATGCTTCAAGACCAGCTTGACTTTTCCATAGCTGACAGTACACAACTGCAAGAAGTGACAACAAAAAGGCAAAATCAGCAATACACAGCTCACTCAGGACACATCTGTTAGCAGGGACACTGACTACTTACCCACCCAGCTAGGTGTTCATTTTACTTTAGGAAAACCCAGTGTGCAATCCTAAAAGGGTTAGATCTGCCTAAATTGAGTTGTCGCTATTAGCTTCTATCCTTTGAGGGCAAAACCTACCTCCTGCCGGGTTAATTCTGATGTATTACCACTTAATTTCTAAAATGTTGCTTTAAAAACTTTGTAATTTTTTCTCTCTCTTTCTCTGCCATTCCCACAGGCCCCTTCCTGATCCAGAGGTTCATCCTGCCACATCAGCATTACTAAAGATCCCAGCACAAAGATGGCAGAGTTTTCAGTAATTGTTTGCTGCATATTAAAATGCACAGCTTCCTAGCATCCTCACCAATGTTCCTTACTCCCCTTTGATATAAGCTTCTTGACCTGAATGTTGGGCATATGACGTAACGTGAGGATTGTTGACAAAGCCCCACTTTTAAGTCACAAAAGCAAGGCTCTGAGCTCAGAAGTACAGTTTAAATCCTGTCAGGTTCCCAAGAATCTTGGGAGTAGAAGGCAACACAGGTTGTATGCTGGCCACAAAAATGTGCTACTCAACTCTTGGTTGTTGTCTACTCCCAGTGCTGCCCTTCAGATCCATCACTGTACTATGCAAAACTGCCTTCATCCCTGCAGGCAGCTCCTGGACAAGAAGGAGCTGCAGGTATGATGCAGGTTCATTCCAGTGAGGGCCAGGTTTTTCTCTATAGGCCACCTTCCAGATCACAAGAAAACTCTCCCCAGAGCTCTTACCAGCTCCTCTGAGACCGGATGCATTACTGTATTAGATCCCTGTGACACTCATCTTCTGCCACTCCAAATTTGGGGGTTTGAATCTAACTCCCTTTCCATCACCTAAGGCCAATGAAAGCAACTGCCATCTCTTTGGGATGGCATCCACCTACCTCAGAACAACCACAAGCATATCCAACTGCTCTTCATATGGAACCCCATCCACTTCAACACTTGAAGTTCTTTTTGATTGTTCCTAATGCAAATTGTTGACTAATGGTCTCAGTTAAGTATACTTAGTCTACATTAATCTGCTGAAGCAGCCATAAAACACATCAGAAACTGGGTGGTTTTTTTTTTTTTTTAATTATTTTTAATAGAGGCATGTTTTATTTGTTTGTTTGTTTGTTTGTTTGTTTTGTTTATACATGCACTGGGTACAGTCAGAAGCGCGGGAGGGTGAGAGAATTCACCAGAGCTAGAGTTGGGAGCAGAGCAGGCAGAAGGACCGAAGTACACTGCTGAGGGGAGCAGCGGGCAGCAGGAGAGGTCTGCGCGCCATGTGGGACCCTCCTCCGGTGGCTGGGGAGCAGCCGGGGATCGAACTGGCACCGCAGAGGCCGCAGGCAGCTTCGCAACCCAGCGCTCAACCGCTGCGCCACCAGGGAGGCCCAGAAACTGGGTGGTTTACTAGAAACATTTCTAGAAGTCCATAAAGGTAGTTTTTTTTTGTTTTTTTGTTTTTAAAGATTTATTTATTTATTTATTTATACAAGCACTGGGTACAGTCAGAAGCACGGGAGGGTGAGAGGATTCACCAGAGCCAGAGTGGGGAACAGAACAGGCAGACTGATGAAATAATGCACTGCTGAGGGGAGCAGTGGGCGCAACAGGAGAGGTCAGCGCGCCATGTGGGACCCTCACCGGTGGCCAGAGATCGAACCGGCGCTGCAGAGGCTGCGGGCAGCTTCACAGCCCAGTGCTCAACCACTGCACCACCAGGGGGTGTCCCATAAAGGTAGTTTTATAAGCTACCTTCTTGTTGTATCATCACAGGACCTCTTCCTTGTGCATGTGCTAAGAAAGAGTGCATGCATGCACTTTCTGGTATGTCTTCTTATAAGAAAACCAATCCCACATGATCAGGGTCCCACTCTCAACTGCCCTAATAACTTCCTTATGCCAAATACAATCACAAAAGGGGCAAGAGCTACAACACCTGGATTTTTAAAGGAACACAATTCAGTTCACAGCACCATTCACTTTGGGCTACATTCCCAAATAACCCTGACCAGAGAAGGCCTGAATTAGGAACCCCCACTGTGTTAGCAACCACTGGTTAACAGAAGGTGACAGAGGTATGTGCTCAGCAAGAACACAATGCTGGAATACAGAGGAGCTGCAGTTGGAGTAATCAGTTATGCTCCCTATACTAGATCTAAATGGCACTTTTAGGACTGCCACAGGTTAACAACACATAACACCTGTTCCCCTCTATTACCACATTAACAAGGAGGGTAAAAGACCTGGGTTTAATCCCTCTTACCTTAATAAACTGCATAATTCCATCAGGGACTCCTGTCTTGCTGAGTTTCCTGAGGTACTCAGTGATGCCACTAGTTTGCAGCCCAACGCTCACAGCTGCCTACAGGGAGTAGGCATTTAGTTTGTATTCATGCACATGGGTTGGTCAGCACACTGGCTCAGCAATAGCCACGAGGAAGTCTTGAGCATATTTATAAACTGGATAGAAGGCTTCTAAGAAAATGTGGCCATCAAGAGCCTGCAAAAACATCAAGTAGACACAACAGACAAGGAAACTACTGAGCTGCACAAATGATTGGGTTGTGTGCCATATCATTATTAAGAAAGGCAAACTGGGCCTCTCTGGTGGTCTAGGGTTTAAGTCTCAGTGCTATCAACACTATAGCCTGAGTTCAATGCCCCGCCAGGGAGCTATCCCACATAAAGCACAGCAGACCTCTCCTGTTTGGCATGCTGCTCCCCCTTGGCAGTGTATGTCAGCAATCTGCCTTCTTGCTCCCCACTCTTGTCTTTGGTGAACCCTCTCACCCCACACCTCTGGCCTATATCCCACATCTTCTATGAAAAAATTAAAACAAAAAAAGGACAAGTTGTCGCAAAAGTGATCTTTAAGCTACCAATACCAGGTGCAGACGGCTATAGAAATTAGGTCAGTCCACAAAGGAATGAGCTCCCCAAAAGAACACTATACAAAATCTGTGTGCCCTGGCAAATTACTGTTCTTTTCCTAAGACTGCCCACCTGTGTCTACATGGATGTCTCTTTTAACAAATTTGTTCCGTTCAAAAACCGCAGCAGCAACAGCAGCTCTCTGCCCACCTGTGCCTATGCAAGGCTTGTTTGTCCTTTTTTCTAATAAACATGTATTTTGCTTGAGTCTCTGCAAATGTCTTTTCCTTAGTAAACTCACTATGTGCCACTGAAAGGGAATCTGTGGAAAATTATCAAGGAGGTAATTCAAGGACCCCACTCTCTGTACCCCAATATCACATCTGAACATCAATTTTCTTATCTCAAGCTCATTGCCTTCACTACTCCTCCTGTTTAATTTTGAAGCCCAACCTCAGTATAGACAGATTTGACACTGGTGCAGTTTCAGGCAATTACGGAACCAGCATGGGATTGAAAATGAACGACATCAAAAAACTGGGATCGTAAAAAGACCAATCCAATGGAGTTCCCGAGGGTGCTAATCAATATGGACCAATCAGGTTGGAAAGTTGTGAACCCTGATGGGGTGTATAAGTCAGTCTCCAGCCAGCTTCAACAGTCATTCAGATTCATCTGGCCTCTCTCTTGGAAAGACCTTCCTAGAGCTATAATACTGGCCCCTGTCCCTAGCAGCATTCCTTTGAAGATATGACCTCCTACTCTGCCTCCAACATAGCCTGCTGAATGACACCATTAGCCATGTGTTTGGTGACTCTAAAGAACTGTTTACTATTGGCTTATGCCCAGCCTCTCTAAGAGCTGAAACATTGGTCCCTGTCTCTGAAATGTCTGGCACCACCCATTTGGTACTGTTGCCTCTGGCACTGACCAGTCCAGCATCCAGTGCTGCCCAGCCTGGCTTTGGATTCCTGCTACTGACTGCTGTGGTACCACCTATTGTAGACCACTGTAGACCTTCTCAGAGACCTTTACAGAACTTTGATCTTTAAGACTTTTGTGTCTGATCTCTGCTTCAAATTGCTGTCTGACTATTGCCGCTGCCTCTAACTCTTTCTCCAAATATTTTTTGAAGATTTATTTTATGCAGGGACCTCCCCAGTGGCGCAGCCGTTGAGCGCTGGGTTGCAAAGCTGCCCGCAGCCTCTGCAGCGCTGGTTCGATCCCCGGCTGCTCCCCAGCCACTGGAGGAGGGTCCCACATGGCGTGGAGACCTCTCCAGCCACCCGCTGCTCCCCTCAGCAGTGTACTTCAGTCATTCTGCCTGCTCTGCTCCCTGCTCTGGCTCTGGTGAATTCTCTTACCCTCCCGTGCTTCTGACTGTACCCATTGCTTGTATAAATAAATAAATAGAAAAAAAAAGAAATAGTAAAAAAAAAAAGATTTATTTATGCATATAAGAACTGGGGTACAGGCCAGAGGTGTGGGGGGTGACAGGATTCACCAGAGACAGAGTGGGGAGCAGAACAGGCATATCAACTGAAATACACTGCTGAGGGGTGCAGCGGGCGAGTCAGGAGAGTTCTGCTGTGCCATGTGGGTAGCTCCCTGGCCAGGGATCAAACTCGTGCTGCAGTGGCTGTGGATAGTTTCATAGGTTACATCTTAACCCCTTGTGCCACCAGGGAGGCCCTCCTTTTTCCAAATTTCTTTTTTTTTCCCTTTGTAAGTATACCCTGTTGTTGTACCCTAAGCATGAGTCATAGCCTGCAATTGCCATTGTAAGCACACAGGTGAGGACCCACCAACCATGACATAATACCTCCCCAGCTTTGCAGTTTCACAGAGACTAAGGTCCAAACTGAAGCTGTATGCGGCAAGCTGGAAGTTTCTCCACAGATAGCCCCCCTCACCTGTGGTTCAACTGTCAGAAGACCAGCAGCTCAACTGCAAAAGCCCAAGTAGCCTTAACTACCTTAACTCAGCTCCACCCCGGTTTCCCATCAGCCCCCACATAGGGAGTGTGGTCCAGAATGCTCTACCTTCCTTCAAGTCAAGAAATTGCTAACTCCACCCACTAGCTCAGAGTTTGCTACTCACTGTTCCTGTTACATGGAGAGGTGTGATTCTCCAAATGGGGTTCCCTGTGCATCCACATCATATGGAAACTGGTTAAAACTGATTAGAAAGGCACAGATACAAAGTATCCAGCCCCACCTCAGACCTACTGAATCATAAAACTCGACATGGGCCCAGTAATCTTGCCCTCTAGAGGATGCCTAAGTTTGAGAACCAATGATGTAAGGAACTTTGGATTTATAAGGAACTTTGGATTTTATTACAAAATGAAAAACTACTGGAGAGTTTTGAGCAGATGTAGGGTAAATGGAAGCGTCAGGCTATTTTTCACTTCCCATGGCTAACGGCTACAGCCACCAGCTGCAGCCTATGCAAAAAGTGCTTGGGAGAGTGAGGATGGGATGCACACACCTGTAATTATGGACACCTGGACCCAAAGAGCAAGTGCACATGTGTAAATGCATGTTTAAATGTCTGTGTCTACAGGAAGGGGATAAAGTAACAGCAGCAGCCCAGCAGGAGGACCACTCTGAGGCGAAACCATGAGGCAGCTCAAACTAAGAACACCACAGAGGGCCAGAGAAAGAGCTGGGGGAGTGGGGAAACTCAGTTTCCTGCCTCCCAGCCCCCTGCCCAGCCTGTGCTTGCCTCCTTCCATGCCAGACTCCCTGCCTGGTGTGCCTGTGTACCTGAGCACATTAAAGGCCTGAAAAGTCTATCGAGGGCTCCAGGGTTCTCCTTTCCATCTGTCCGAATTGACAGTGATGCTGCCCTGTGCATGCTTGCATTATAGCAGAGAAATGACAGCTGACTTCATATTAAAGAACCAGCCAAGTTCTACACCAAGTTGAAGACAGATTTTGCAAAGGCAAAGCAACTATGCAGCACTCATTGAAAGAAATAACTGGTAGGGGTAAAGCAATGAAGAGTATTTCCACACTGAATATAGTTTGGAAGAGCAGGGTTTACTGGCTGACTGGATATGGAAAGTGAAAAAGAATTATGAAGGCTAACTCCAATATTTTCTAGAGCAACTGCCAAAATGATGTACTATGGAGAAGATACAGTTTTGTAGGTGTTACAGATACAGGGCAGCAGGGGGCACTGAAATTGGCCAAGGATGGTGCCCAAATAGCTCACCGGTCACCGTCTTGAGTTCTCCACCCTCACATGCACAATTCCAAGACTGATTTAACAAACCAGGAAAAAATAGAGTTATTGAGGCCAAAAATGGTCGCTTACCTCACCTGAAGCAGTGTCGAGAGTTTTAAAGTCCTAAATACAAATGCTTCCAACATTGCATTGACCCGCCACAGGAGACAGAGCACATGGCAGCCAGACTATAGGCCAGGATCCAACTCATGAATATGCAACAGGGTGGGCTCCTGGAAAGGGGGAGCTTCCAAGTTTCCTGCCCCATCCAAGGGTGGGTGGAGCTGAGCAGGGCAAGAAGAAGCTGCAGAGGAGACTGAGAAGGAAGGAGCAGGATGGAGCCAGAGACCTGGAGGAGGCACATGGAGAAACTGTGCTTGGCTTTTGTTCATGGACGGGGTGACACAGATGTGGGTGAGAGACGTGTGGGGAGGGGACAATGGCAGCTTTTATCTTGATTTTGATTTTGCTCTTTTCCTTCCGGACTTGTCTGGTTGTTTCTGACCCTTTTCTGTGGGTCCCCACTGGAAGGTGCTTTGGACTTGGGGCAGGCTTTGGGGCTTTGCTCTGGGCCAGTCCTGTTTGGATGGACTTTTATCCACGAGGGGACAGGTAACTTTGGGTGCCTGGTTTAGAACCTAGATTCTTTGTTTTTCCTGTATTGTTTCCTAGTTGTATTAAAGTTCCTTCCTATTAAAGTCTCATATGTTTTGTGTTGACGTGGTGGATGGCAGAACCCATTTACAGCAGGCAGGTTTGCGGGGTCTGGGGTGCCACTCTCCCTGCCCTGTAACAAAGACAGCATATACGGGCAGGAGGCCATAGGGCAGGTTTTCTATGACTCGAGCAGACGGGGTAAAAGAAGAGTCCTGGAGCCCTCAGTGCCTTTTGCAGGCTCTTATTGGGATTTACCAGGAATATGACAGGCAAGGTGCCAGAAAGAGAACCAAAGAGAAGTAGAGGCCACAAGAGAGTGACAGAGAGCAGCCCCCCAGAATTCTTCACTCTTTCTGGGCTCTCCGGTGTTCTCTCATAACTACAGTGAGATATCATCTTACACCACTGAGAATGGCACATATAAAAAAAAAAACTTGCAACAACAAATGTTGGCAAGGATGTGGAGAGAAAGGAACTCTCCTGCACTGTTGGTGGGAGTGCAAACTGGTCCAACCACTATGGAAAGCTGTCTGGAGGTTCCTCAGTCTATTAAAAATGGAGCTACCATAGGACCTGGCAATTCCACTCCTTGGTAATTTACCCAATGGACACAGAAACATTAATTCAAAAGGGCACCTGCACCCCTATGTTTATAGCAGCACTATTTATAATAGCCAAGCTATGGAAACAACCCAAATGCCCAAAAATAGATGACTGGATCAAGAAGATGTGGTGCATATACACAGTGGAATATTACTCAACAATCAAAAAAGATAAATTCATGCCATTTGCAGCAACATGGATGGAGCTGGAAGGGATCATGTTCAGCAAAATAAGCCAGAAAGAAAAAGAAAAATACCAGATGGTCTCACTCATAGCAGGAATTTAGAAAACCTAAATAAGGGACCAGGAAAAAGACTAATTACAATAAAGTAAAAATCAAAATCAACAAGCAACTATAAACCAGAGACACACTATGGGGGAAGGGATAGGAGGATTACGGTCAAAATAAAGGGGGTGGGAACTGTATGGGGACTATCACCAAGATGAAAATGCATACATTGTGGAAAAATGAAAAATGAAAAAAATATATAAAAAAAGATTTTAATTAAAAAAATAAAAATGTTACTGAGATGTATGCCATGTAGTGTTTTACCTGTATTTTGCTCTATATATTTTATAGTTTCAGATCTTATGTCCAATTCTTTTATCCAGTTTGAGTTGTTTTTTGTGCATAGTGTGAGGTAGTAATCTAGCTTTGTTATTTTGCCTGTAGTAGTCCAGTTTTCCCAGCACCATTTATTGAAAAAACTGCCTTTTTTCCATTGCATATTATTTGATCCTTCATTAAAGATTAGTTGTCCATAAATATGTGGGCTTATTCCTAGGTTTTCTATTCAATTCCATTGGCTGTGTGTCAGTTTGTATGTTTTTGTTCCAGTACCATACTGTTTTAATTATTATGGTTTGGTAGTACAGTTTGAAGTCTGGACATATGTTACCTCCATTCTCCTTTTTTTTTTTTTTTTAGTCAGGAATGCTTTGGCTATTCGAGTTTTTTTGTGATTCCATGTGAATTTCATCAATATTTGTTCTATTTCTTTGAAGAATGTTGTTGACATTTTTATTGGAAAAGCATTGAATCTGTATATTGCTTTTGGTAGGATGGACATTTATATAATGTTAATTCTTCCAATCCATGAGCAGAGAATGTCTTTCCATTTCTTTCTGTCTTCTTCCATTTCCTTTAACAATGTTTTATATTTACTTTACATAAGTCTTTCACCTCTTTTGTTAGGTTTATTCCCAAGTATTTGCTTTTTTTTTGTTTCAATTACAAAAGGGATGGTTTTCTTGATTTCTTCTTCAGATTGATTGTAGGATATAGGAAGGCTACTGATTTTTGTGTGTTAATTTTGCATGTTGCTACTTTACTAAAATGGTTGATTATTTTGATTCATTTTCTGTGGCATTATTTTAGCATTCTACAAGTATATTATCATATCATCTGCAAATAGTGATAGTTTTAAAAACCTCTTCTTTCCCTATTTTGATTCCTTGTATGTCTTTTGCTTGTTTTATTGCTCTGGCTAGGACTTCTAGTATTATACTGAAAAGCAGTGGTGAGAGTGGACATCCTTGTATTAGTCCAGATCTTAAGGGAAAAATTTCAGCTCTTCACCATTGAGAATGATATCAGCTATGGGTTTGTCATATATTGCCGCAGACCAGCTCAGCGGTGGCGGGAGATCGAGACAGTCTCATGGTTGAGTGAGAACGAGCAAAAGGTGGTCGAAGGAATTAGGGCAGGGGACAAGAAAGAATGACACACAGACACACTCAAGGGAGAGTGAAAATCTGAGTGTAATTTGCTCAAATCATTACGCATATTTATACATTTTCAAAAGGCATTAGGTCACACAAAATCTATTTTCCCAGCATAACAATGTTTCTTGTTACCTAGGCATAGAATACAATTTTCTAGCTAATAGTTTACAAGTTGCTAAGCATATGTGGTTACATTTCCTGAAACTGATTTTTACATATATAGAAAAAGTCAGGTAAGAAAATTAATTATGGACAAGTTGCTAAGTTACTGCTTATTCAGAAACAATGATTAACTGGTTAATGGTTAAACTGCTTTGTAGGTAATTCCATCAGGCTTGTTTGTAGGCAATGCTCTTAGCAGCCTTGTTTTCAAGCAAAGAAGGGGTTTTTTACTGCAGGATTATTGCCTAGATTGGGCTTACAGGCTTGTAGGCCTTGTTTGATCTGAACACCAAAGTTTATTATGATGAAGCCCCTTGGGGACTGCGCCTGTCTTAGGTCATCAGGAGTCACAGACATGAGGCTGGCCAGTGCCTTCTTTAGTCTGCCCCCGATCTTACCCATCATTGACTGTCCAGTCCAGCGCACAGGGGAAGAGGGTCTTACGTACTCTACTTGTGAGCATCCACAGTACAGCCACTCTTTATTTCATCCAATTACTGGCGAGAAATGGTGGCAACAGTGGCATTGCCAACCATGGAGGCAGGAGCTGCCACAGTTCCCCCTTTATTTTTAAATTTAAGCTGCAGTAAATATACATCACAACGCAGTGATGTAATGGACTTACTGAGGAGTTTCAGAAACACCGGCATCGGGAGGCAACACACCAAGAGAACAAGCATAATTACTCCAAAGGAAATGAGAAAATGTAGCCAATTGGATGGTGCTAAGGAATGTAAAGACTCTGAAAACGTAGAGGCAAAATCAGACAAGGCAGGTTCAGACAGGTGGGCTTGACTCATGGCTGAAATCTCAGCCTAGAGAGAAGTCAGATCGTGGCTAGTATCACTTTTGCGCCATATGCCAAGTAAATGATTTTTAATGAAATCCCAATCATAGGAAGAATTATAAGGTTTGGGCATAACACAAATAAATCTGAATTGAGCATGGCACCGGGTAGAGAGAAGCCATTTAATTTGTCGAACTTCTTCACCAAGTGCCAACACTGTCTTCTCCAAAGCATTCAGTTTCTGTTCTAGCTTTTGATCAATGTCATGTTGCAGAGCTAAAGGCAAAGTAACATTTTTTTGTGAGATCATTAACAAAATGAGCAGTATGCATTTCCTGAACCAGGGCAACAGATGAAACTGTAAGAGAAGTCACAATAGCAATTAAGGCAGCAATATGTAAAATAAGCGTAGCAACAAAATGTTTAGAATGAATTAAAGCATTGACTTCCTGAATAATTTGTAAAGCAGTATTGTCAAACCATGGGGTATCTTGTAAATCAACAGGTAATATAACATAAGAAGGTCTATTTAACATAACCATAGTAGAAAAAATATGAACAATATTAGGAGTTAGGCAATTAGACAACACACATTTAGAACAGGTGACAGAATAGGAATTCCCGTGGCGGGAAATGTTCATTGTGTTGGAAGATCCAAAAAGCAATGTATAGGGGTATCCAATGCAGGCATGAAGATTGAAATTCCATACGGCATAGATATCTTGTCTGGCACTAAAAAGTTTGATAGTATTCACAGCAGCAAAAAGACAAAAAAGTTTAAGTAAGCACGAGTCCCATTGGAAGTGGTGAAGAAGTAGGTGATCTGTGACTTTTCAGGTTTCAGTCAGTGAAGAGGAGGAACCAAGGTGTTGGTTTAATTTAGCAGGGACCAGATGGGTGCATTAGCATCATTAAACAAATATTAGATAAATTAATAAAAAGGAACAAAAAAATTAGAGTACCAGATAGATACTTTGTACATTTTTTACATAGAGGTGACTCAATAGGAAAGACAAAAATACCTTTTATACCAGACTTTTTATTTTTTTAAATAAACACATTTAAACAAAGTAAATTATTAATATTTAACATAATTTTAAGGCATATATGCCTTGAATTATATTATAAAATTTGAACTAGTTTTTGTTTACCAAAAATAAAAAAAAAATTTGATGGTGATTGTAAGATTTGTTTTTATGAGAATTTATATAGGCGCCATTTATAATTAATCCTCCAGAGAGAAAAAACAAAACAAAATAAAACAACACAAAACAAAACACAAAGACAGACAAACAGATACAGAGATCTCTTGATATATATTTAAAATTTTGGCCATATGTATATATTTTAAGAAATAGTTATTTTATTGATTTTTGTGACGTCACTGAGGTTTTTTAATGAGTTAAAAGCTAAAACTGTGCAGAAAATAAGTATCTAATTTTAATTATTACCAAAGGCTTTGGGCTCGAGACCACAACAATCAGGCAGTTTTATTAACTTTTTTAGATAAGAGAATATTTTTTGAGTTTATATTTTTAAAAAGTGATTTTTTGGCTTTAGGTTTTCAATGCTTTATTATACTGAGAGCAAGTATATATTAAAACAAAAAAGAATATTGTTATTTTGATAACAGAAGAAGAGGGAAATTTTTACAGTTTGTTTGTTTTTAGGCTTTTATTAAAATTTGAGGTTTGAATTTAGCTCAAATATGTTTGTATTATTATTTAATTTTTTAGGTTAATTAATTTTAACAAGAAATTTAACCTTTTACAGGTTCAATAAGTAAATCTAAAAACTTTTATTCAACAAATAAGCATTTTGTATAGCTTGTTAGCAAATTCAAAATAACTCAGCAGTTTTTTCCTTAGACAATTTGGACTTTAAAATTCAGAAAAAAACATAGGGAAATAAAACTTTTTTCCTAGAATGAACCAAAACAGTTTAGTCCCCTACAGCAGGAAGGCAGTAGAGACTTGCCAGTGATCCTAACACTGGAGAAAAAGTCCAGGCAGCTGCTTGTTGAGACCAGGGGCAGCCCCCACCCATTCGTTGCAGTGGGTTTATAATATTATTATAAAAACCTTTAGTTATATTATATAGTTATATTTAACCATTTTTTATTACCTTAGCAATAGTAAATGAACTTTAAATACTATTATTTAGAAATTTTTTATTTATTTATTTTAAAAGAATAAATGGCCTAACCACATACTTAGAATCAGAAAACAAAGTTAAAGGCTGAGCAAAATGCTCAAGTGTCATAATGACTGTAATTATTTCAGCCTGCTAAGCAGAGACATTTTTAGAGACTTTTTGTAAAGGTCCATCTCCAAGACTATAAACTGAAGAGACTCCAGACAAAGAGCCATCAGTGAAAATGACCTTTGTATTGGGTACAGGTTCAGAATTAATAATTTTTGGAAAAATAAGTTTAGTTTTTTTTTGCAAATTTCAATAATGGATGTTGAGGCAAATTAAATTTAACTTGTCCTGAAAAATTTTGCATGGCAACTCCCCAATTATTATCATTTTGCAATAAAAATTCAAATTGGAGTTTATTATAAGGAATTGTAATATTTGCAGGATTCCGTCCAAAAAGTTCACGAGATCTGATGATGCCTTTCATTATTAAAAATGCACACATGGATGGATATGCCATCACCACACGTGTTTATACATGGGAGAGATGCAACCATTCCAAAATGCCCTCCTGCCATAAGCAGGCTGTAGGAGTATAGGCAGTTTGCATGATCAACAAATCCCATGTTTTAGAATAATCAATTTGAGTAACTCTTGCTTCTGAAATTTTCTGTTCAACTAAACGAAGGCTTTGTAATGCCTCCGGAGTCAAGGCACGAGGAGATCTAGGATTTGAATCGCCTTGTAGAATTGCAAAAAGTGGATGTAAATCTCCTGTAGTAATTTTCAAATAAGGCCTGACCCAATTGATATTACCTAGTAACTTTTGAAAGTTATTTAGAGTTTGCAATTTATCAATACGAATTTGTAAATTTTGAGTCATAATGTGATCATCATAAATGATTTTTTCTAAATAATTTAAAGGCCGATCCTTTTGAATTGTATTTGGTGTTACTACCAGACCATAAGCTGTCAATTGTTCTATCAAATGGGTTAAAATTGAGTCTGCAACACCCTTTAAAGGATGACTTAAAAGAATATCATCCATATAATGAATAATATATGCCTCTGGGAATTTAATTCTAGTAACCTGCAAGGACTGATCAACAAATTTTTGACACAAAGTAGGAGAATTTTTCATTCCTTGGGGCAAAACTTTCTACTGATATCTTTGCCATGGTTGTTGAAAATTGTTAGATGGAATACTAAAAGCAAATTTTTGACAATCATCTGGATGTAATTTTATTGTAAAAAAGCAGTCTTGTAAATCAATAATAATAACATAATTGTCTTTTGGAACTGCTACAGGAGAAGGCAATCCTGGCTGTAGGGCACCCATATCCTGCATAGTGGCATTTACTGCTCTCAAATCTTGCAAAAGTCGCCACTTGCCATATTTTTTCTTAATACAAAAAACAGGAGTATTCCATGGACTTATAGAAGGTTTTAAATGCCCCTTAAGTAATTGTTCCTGAACTATAGTTTGGATAGCCTGGATCTTTTCTGCTGTCAGGGGCCATTGATCGATCCAGACAGGAGTTTCGTATTTCCAACTGATCTTATCAGCATATTTTTGATTTTCAATGGCCCCTATAAAAAAGCCTGTTCATCAATCACATCTGGAGTAACTAGAGACAATTGCAGAGATTCCATGATGTCATGTCCCCATAAGGAGAACGGCAATGCAGGAATTACATAAGGCTGAAACAAACCTTTCTGAGTCCCTAATTGCCAGGATAATATTTGTGAACTTTGAGCCACATTATTTGCCATACCCAATCCAATCAACGTGGAGGAGGAATTTGAAACTGGCCGCGCAGCAGGCCAGTCCTTCCCTGCTATACATGATCTATTTGCTCCTGTGTCTAGCAACCCCATGATTGGATGTCCATTAACAAACAATTTTTTCAATGGCCATTCTTTTGTAATGCTCTGGGTCCATGCAATTTACATCTGTGGATCCAAAGTCTTCATCACCTCTTTTTTCTTTTAAAATTGGATTAGGCAATTTAACATAAGATAGCACAAGAATTTGTGCAATACATTGATCTTTGTGAATTTGTATTGTTTCTTTTAAAGGTCGAACCATGACTTTAACTTTCCCTTCAAAATCTGAGTCAATTATTCAAAATCTGAGTCAATTATTCAAAATCTGAGTCAATTATTTAGAACTTCAAAATTTTTTTTTTTTTTTTTTTTATAATTTGAACTACGGCCAATTATAAGTCCAACCGTTCCTTGTGGAAGCGGTCCCTTTAAGTAAGTGTCAACTAAATGAACTCCATCCGTGGCTGACATGAAAACATCAGCCATGGCTGCAAGATCTAATCCTGCACTTCCAGGAGAGGCTCTTGGCAAATCATGTACAGCTACATTCGTAGCAGGCGCAGGTGTTTCCTCAGAGCTTATTTGCGCCGGAGTATACCCTCCTTTATTGATGGGGCTGAGGGCTCGCCCCTCTGAGAGTTGTTTTTTGTTTTTTTTTTTTTTGATTCTCTTCTATTTGTTTTAATTTATGTCCATCCTTATGCCACTTACTGTTCCTGGAGGAGGGGCGTGCAGCCTCTTTGGTTTAGAGCATTTACATTGTTTTTTCTTGCTAAAATAATTTGGAGCCATAAGAGTATTTTGTGGCACTGGGTTTTGTTTTGGTTCTGTTGGCCTACAAAGATCAGCAAATGCTTCTTCAAAGTCACTATCATCCTCATCACCCATAACTTCTGCATGTTCAGGATCTCCATGGTGACAATCTACAAGTTCTCCTTCTGCAATAGGTGCAGTAGGGAACACAGCACCCGGATATGTTTTAGATTTATTGGCAAAAGGAAAGCTTCCTGATCACTACTTTTTTCTGAGATTTCTCCTTTCCATAGATCTGCTTCCGTAGTATCAACTAATAAATTTCTAATTTGTACCCATAGAGGAAAAGCCTGAACGGGCACCTGTGTAGGGCCGTTTTGAATATAAAATTTTTGAATTTCTTTTCCTACATGTATCCAATTTGTCAAAGACAAACTGCCCTCTTCAGGAAACCAGGGGCAGATTCTTAAAATAAACTCATAAAATTCACTGAGGGACCTGTTACTTATTGTCATCCCTCGGCTTTTTAACATGTGACTTAAAACAGAAAGGAAAAGTCATCTATCTCTAGAGTGAGAATGTCCCATTTTTATAGATTGCTCGTCCTCTTTAACTGGTCATCCTTTACCAGTGGGCCCGCAGCGCCCCGACGAGATTCCCTATCCTTCGACTAAATTTTTAGAAAAAAAAGGTGGAGAGATAGCTTACCTCATGCTCGTTCTTCCAAACACGTCTTCTTCTTAAGGAAATGCCTAGAGAGTTTTTCGCCTAAAAGGCGAAACTAAAAACACTCAGCGATGCTCGGCTGACCATACTCCTCGCGGAGTATCAGAAAGCCTTGGTATAGGGGTGACCGTACAAGCTCCGGTCTTGGACTCCACAAGGAGACCCCACTAAACCTTACGCCTTTCGCAGAACTGCAGCTACGAGCCCACACAGGCTCCGCGGCTCAAGGGAGCCTTGGAACTCAAACACAATTACTCACACAAACTTACACACAGTCTCACAAAGCAGAGAAAGTCGATTCTTCCAGCTTCACTGAGCCCCACTGTTTGGGACTCGAGCCCCACGTTCGGGTGCCACCTGCCGCAGACCAGCTCAGCGGCGGCGGGAGATCGAGACAGTCTCATGGTTGAGTGAGAACAAGCAAAAGGTAATCGAAGGAATTAGGGCAGGGGACAAGAAAGAATGACACACAGACACACTCAAGGGAGAGTGAAAATCTGAGTGTAATTTGCTCAAATCATTACGCATATTTATACATTTTCAAAAGGCATTAGGTCACACAAAATCTATTTTCCCAGCATAACAATGTTTCTTGTTACCTAGGCATAGAATACAATTTTCTAGCTAATAGTTTACAAGTTGCTAAGCATATGTGGTTACATTTCCTGAAACTGATTTTTACATATATAGAAAAAGTCAGGTAAGAAAATTAATTATGGGGCCTCCCCGGTGGCGCAGCGGTTGAGCGCTGGGTTGCGAAGCTGCCCGCGGCCTCTGCGGTGACGGTTCGATCCCCGGCTGGATCCCCGGCTGCTCCCCGGCCACCGGAGGAGGGTCCCACATGGCGCGCAGACCTCTCCTGCGGCCCGCTGCTCCCCTCAGCAGTGTACTTCGGTCCTTCTGCCTGCTCTGCTCCCCGCTCTGGCTCTGGTGAATTCTCTCACCCTCCCGCGCTTCTGACTGTACCCAGTGCATGTGTAAACAAAACAAACAAATAAACAAATAAATAAATTAAAAAAAATTAATTATGGACAAGTTGCTAAGTTACTGCTTATTCAGAAACAATGATTAACTGGTTAATGGTTAAACTGCTTTGTAGGTAATTCCATCAGGCTTGTTTGTAGGCAATGCTCTTAGCAGCCTTGTTTTCAAGCAAAGAAGGGGTTTTTTACTGCAGGATTATTGCCTAGATTGGGCTTACAGGCTTGTAGGCCTTGTTTGATCTGAACACCAAAGTTTATTATGATGAAGCCCCTTGGGGACTGCGCCTGTCTTAGGTCATCAGGAGTCACAGACATGAGGCTGGCCAGTGCCTTCTTTAGTCTGCCCCCGATCTTACCCATCATTGACTGTCCAGTCCAGCGCACAGGGGAAGAGGGTCTTACGTACTCTATTTGTGAGCATCCACAGTACAGCCACTCTTTATTTCATCCAATTACTGGCGAGCAATGGTGGCAACAGTGGCATTGCCAACCATGGAGGCAGGAGCTGCCACAATATATGATTTTTATCATGTTAAGGTATGTTCCTTGAATCCCAAGAATTTCGAGGGTCTTCATCATAAATGGGTGTTAAACTTTGTCGAATGTTTTCTCAGTATCTATTGATATGATCATATGTTTTTTATTGTTCTTTTTGTTGATGTGCTGGATTGCATTAATTGAATTTCCAATGTTGAACCATCCTTGTGCCCCTGCAATAACTCCCAGCTGGTCATGGTCAATCATCTTTTTGATGCATTGATGGAACTGTTGGCTAGGATTTTTGCATCAGTGTTCATTAGAAAGATTGGCCTGTAGTTTTCTGTTTTGGTGTTGTCCTTATTCAGTGTTGGTATTAACGTAATACTGGCTTCTAAAATGTACTTGGTAGAATGCCTTCCTTCTCAATTCTTTGAAACAATTTGTGTAGGATAGGCACTAGTTCATTTCTGAATGTTTGGTAAAATTCATTTATGAAGCCGTCTTGTCCAGGGCTATTGTTTTTAATTTTTTAATTTTTTTTTCTTTCTTTCTTAAAAACTTGTGTGGTCTTTTGCAAGTATGGTACAATTCAATAACAAGTTTTTTTTTTAAAGATTTATTTTTATTTACTTATACAAGCATTGGGTACAGTCAGAAGCGCGGGAGGGTGAGAGAATTCACCAGAGCCAGAGCGGGGAGCAGAGCAGGCAGAAGGACCGAAGTACACTGCTGAGGGGAGCAGTGGGCGGCAGGAGAGGTCTGCGCGCCATGTGGGACCCTCCTCCGGTGGCCAGGGAGCAGCCTGGGATTGAACCGGCGCTGCAGAGGCTGCAGGCAGCTTCGCAACCCAGGGCTCAACCACTGCGCCACCAGGGAGGCCCCAGGGCTATTGTTTTTGGGGATGGTTTTGTTTTGTTTCATAATTAACTTATTTATGGTGCCCCGTGTGAGGAACCCAGTGTGGCGACAGAGACGACCTCTCCATGCTCGACCCCAACAAAAGGGAAGCCTGTCCAAAGGGAAGGACTCTGACTTCATTCTGGTAAGGAACACAGGAGGTAAAGGACTAGCCTTGCACTTCTGTGGGGAGGCCAAGTTAGGTACTTTCGCTTAGAGATTTCTTTTTCTTTTCTCTGTTTGAGTTTTGCTTTTGCTTTTAAACTATGGGAAATATACTGACACATAAAAAGAAACAGTATAAATTACAATTACAAAATCTTTTAAAAGTGGGAAGATGCAAAGTAACTGGGCGACTACTCAATAAATTACTTCTAATCATTAGACAACACTGTCCTCAGTACCCAAAAGAAGGGAGTTTAGATCTGGAAGACTGGGAAAAGGTAGGGCAATGGCTAAGATGATCAGCTGGACCTGTAAAAGTGTCTCACCTTAACACATGGACTCTGTCGATTAGCACCAAGACCCATTCAGGAAGAAAGATAGCACATCCAAATGGCCCAGGGCTTTCTGCCCCAACACATCCTCATCCTCCTTTCCCTCCTCAGCTATCTCCAGAAAATTTTGAGCCCCTCATAAAAATAAGGTGACAATGAGAGGGTAAAATATTATTCAAGGAGGAGGCCAGCATCTCCAACCTAAAAAATTGCCACTTGCTGTTTTTTAAAAATTTAGAAAAAGTATTTCTGACAATGGTATTCAAAGTTCATTTAAAAAAAAAGTGTTAAAGCTATAACAAATGGGTATGAAATGACTGCATGGGATTAAAAGTCCTTATCAAAACAGTACTGACCCCTGCTCAGTATAGTGTCTGGCTTCAGGATATTTCACCACAATTAAAAAAAAAATACCCACTACAGTTGGCTGGTGAGGGAGATGCTTCTGGTCTCTACAAACAATGGACCTTTCTTTTGTCCACCTTGCAATACTGTTTTGGTCTGTTCTGTGGGTAAAATATTCTATTTTCTTATGTTTTCCTAATCTTATAATCTGACTGTTTAAGGTAAAAATTGCTAAGTTACTTTGAACTTGCTAATATACTATACTGAACACTTAATTGTTGGAAGAAAATAAACTTCTAAATTTATTGGGTCTGTAAAAATTTAAAACTAATTAACCTGTTAAAAACTATAGAGTAAAGGACCTCCCTGGTGGCACAAAGTGTTTGAGCACTGCAATGTGAGGTGGTCCATGGCCTCTGCAGCATGAGTTCAATCCCAGGCCAGCCAGGAAGCAGCACAAATGGCACAGCAGACCTCTCCTGTCTCACCTGCTGCCCCCTCAGCAGTGTACTTAGGTCAGTCTGCCTGTTCTGTTTCCCGCTCTGTCTCTGGTGAATCCTCTCACCCCCCACATCTCTGACCTGTACCCCAGCTCTTGTATGCATAAACAATAAATCTTTTTTTAAAATGTATAGAGTAAAAATGCAGCTTTCATCAGTTAAATTCCAAACCTCAGATATCTGATGAATTTCAAAAAAAAAAAAATCTGTGTCTATCATTTTCTTATGTCTCCAGATGGTTAATTATAAATAGTGCCTATATAAATTCTAATAAAAAATCCCAAATTTTGAGATTATGATCTAAAATTTTGGTAATCAAAACCTAGTTCAAAACTTAATGGTTGGGCGGAGCAACATGGCAGCGAGGAGATGCTGCGAGTAACATCTCCCATTAAAAAAAAGTTAATAGGGAGGAAAAGCGGCAGGTCCCAGTGAGAACTGGGACACGGAAGATAAACAGACGACTCCAGCAAACTACCCGAAGAAGAAAGTTGCCATTAAAGAGGACTAGAAGGGAGGAAAGTGCAGAAACCTGCTCCCCTCCCCCACCCTCAGAGTTGGCACTCTGCGACCAACAGAAAGGAGGAAAACAACAAATTAAAACGACCAACAAGAACAAACTATGCAGCAAGCGGGACTGTGAGTGGAAAGGAACTATCTCAGCCACCACACCCCATGAACTGGAGCTGTGGAGAACCCTGGAGGATTCGCCGCGGCAGTGAGCAAACAGCTCCGGGTGACATTAGAGAACAACAGAGACGCTGGAGACCTGCACACAGCCCTGGGCCAGCCGGTAAACTTGTGCTGAAAAGCAGCACGGCACGCTTGAAAAGCAAACGCAGATCTGGATTGCGGCTGCCCAGGTCCCCGCGCATGTGACCTAGGCTTGCAGGGAGATGCGCGGGGACCCTCACTGAGGTGAAAGCCCCTCACTGAGTAATCAGGAACCAGGCAACCAGGCACGGGAGCTGGGTGCAAAAGACTCCATTTTGTGGACACTGAACTGAGCTACAGCCCGCGTCCTGGACCTGAGGGCTTTGGAACTGAGACCCGGGGCACGAAATTGGGGCATGGGTTCTCCACGACGGTGGGGCACAAGGCAGACACAGCACCCCAAAGCCTTTGAGGTTTACCCTAGCATTCCCGCTCTATTCCCTGTCCCACGGGGTGGAAAAATCAGTTCCCCAAGGGCTCTAGGAGAGATCTCTGACACCACCTAGCGACTTGAAACCAGCAGGAGCCAGTGGCCAGTTGGGAAGTTAGCCCACACCAGGCCCCTTCCGACCAGTAGTCTCAGCCCACAGGGGGATCGGGCACCCACGGCCGGGGCAGACTGGACGCGCAGAAGAGTGTGCCTTAGACCGGACACGCAGGGAGTGCGCCCCACATTGCCATTTTAGAACAGGGACATTTCTTCAGTAAAGACTGCCTGCAGAAGGCTCCCTCAGGAGCCAGAGGTGAGCGGGGAAGCTAGCCCACGCCAGGCCCCTTCTGGCCTGCAGTCCAAACCCAGAGGGGGAGAGGGAACCCACAGCTGGGGCAGACCAAGCACACAGGGGAGTGTGTCCCCACATCGGCATTTTAGAACAGGGACCTTTCTTCAGTAAAGTCTGCTTGAAACAGACAGATGGCCCCTGGAGGAGCCAGAGGAGAGCAAAGAAGCTCACCCAAGATGCTGGCCAGTCCCAGCAACACAGTGTCCCAATGCATACGACAAATTAGAAAACAGACAGTAGGGAGTAGAAGAACCACATGCAACCTAACGACTCCTCAGGAAAAAATCACACCACAAAAAGAAAACCACCCCCCAGATTGCAATGACAGTAACATCGAAGAACATCTGAGCCTTCCAGAAAGAGAATTTAAAATTGCCGTGATTAAAAAAATGACAGAACTGGGCGGCGAGGAGACTCTGCGAGTAAGATCTCCCATTAAAAAAAGTTAATAGGGAGGAAAAGCGGCAGGTCCCAGTGAGAACTGTGACACGGAAGATAAAGGGACGACTCCAGCAAACTGCCCAAAGAAGAAAGTTGCCATAAAAGAGGGCCAGAAGGGAGGGAAGCGCAGAACCCTGCTCCCCTCCCCCGCCCACAAAGTCGGCACTCTCCGACCGGCAGAGAGGAGGGAAACAACAAACCAAAACGGCCAACAAGAAAAACGGACGCAGCAAGTGGGACTGTGAGTGGAAAGGAACTATTTCAGCCACCACACCCCGTGAACGGGAGCTGTGGAGAACCCTGCAGGATCCGACACGGAGGTGAGCTCCAGGCGCCATTAAAGAGAGCCCCGCCCCCCAGGAGGAGACCAGCACCAGCACACAGCCCCGGCCGCCCGGTAAGCTTGCGCAGAAAGCAGCGCACTGATCCGGATCTGATCACAGCTGCCCAGGTCCCCGCGCCTGCGACCTAGGCTTGCGGGGAGACCGCGGAGGCCCTCCCTGAGTGAGTAGGAACAAGGCGCCCAGGCAGGGAAGCAGGATTCAAAAGGCGCCATTCCCGCGCCACTGATCTGGGCTACAGCCCGCGTCCTGGAACTGAGGGCTTTGGAACTGAGACCCAGGGCACGAAATTAGGGGCGTGGGTTCCCCACGACGGTGGGGCACAAGGCAGACACAGCACCCCAAAGACGTTGAGGTGTACCCTACCATCCCCGCTCTGCTCCCTGTCCCACGGGGTGGAAAATCAGCTCCCCAAGGGCTCTAGGAGAGATCTCTGGCGCCACCTAGCGACTTGAAGCCAGCAGAGGCTCCTGAAGGAGCTAGTGGCCAGCTGGGGAGTTAGCCCACACCGGGCCCCTTCCGAACAAGTAGTCTGAGCCCACAGGGAGAGCGAGCACCCACAGCCGGGGCAGTCCAGGCGCGCAGAAGAGTGTGCCTGAGACCAGACGCGCAGGGAGTGTGTCCCACATCACCATTTTAGAACAGGGACATTTCTTCAGTAAAGACTACCTGCAGAAGGCTTCCTCAGGAGCCAGAGGTGAGCGGGGGAAGTTCGCCCACACCAGACCCCCTCTGGCCTGCAGTCCAAGCCCAGAGGGGGAGCAGGAACCCACCGCCGGAGCAGACCAGGCGCACAGGGGAGTGTGTCCCCACATCGGCATTTTAGAACAGGGACCTTTCTCCAGTAAAGACTGCTTGAAACTGACAGATGACTCCTGGAGGAACCAGAGGGGAGCAGAGAAGCCCACCCAAGATGCCGGCCAGTCCCAACAACACAGTGTCCCAACGCATACGGCAAATTACAAAACAGACAGTAGGGAGGAGAAGAACCACACGCAACCTAGCAACTCTCCAGAGAAAAAGCACACCACAAAAAGAAAACCAGCCCCCAAATTGCAACGACAATAACTTGGAAGAATTTCTGAGCCTTCAAGAAAGAGAATTTAAAATTGCCGTGATTAAAAAACTGACAGAAGTCATAAAGGAAAACAATGATAAGGGAAAAATAATCAATGATCAGAACAATGCAATTGAGTCCCTAGAGAGGGAAAACAATGGTCAGAGGAAAGAAATTGAGTCCCTAAAGAGGGAAGTAAAAGAAATGAAGGAGATCAAAGAATTAATGGAAGAACTAAAGAATTCTGGGAAAAGCAATGAAAGCAGAATAGATGAAATGGAAGAACGAATAAGTAATCTTGAAGACACAGAAATAAAAAGACCAAAAGAAAAGGAAAGAGAAGTACGAAGGAAAAAGAACGAGGAAAGACTTCGGGAACTATCTGACTCCATGAGGAAAGGAAATATAAGAGTTATAGGAATACCAGAAGGAGAGGCGAGAGATGTAGGAACAGAGAAAATATTCAAAGAGATAATTGAAGAGAACTTCCCAAATGTGAAGAAGGAGCTGAAAATTGATATACAAGAAGCAAGAAGAACATCAAACTTCCACGACGAAAGGAAAAATACAGCAAGACACATAATAGTAAAGCTCCCAAGAATCCAGGACAAGGAAAAAATAATGAAGCTGAAAAGAGGGAAGAAACAGATAACATTCAAAGGAAAACCAATCAGGCTGACATCAGACTTCTCCGAAGAAACACTACGGGCAAGGAGAGAGTGGAGGGACATAGTCAACAGACTCCAAGAAAACAGATGCCAACCAAGAATACTCTATCCCGCAAAGCTCTCCTTCCTCTTTGAAGAAAGAATATGGACCTTCCCAAACAAACAGAAACTCCGGAATTTCATTGCAACTGAACCCCCACTCCAAAAATACTACAAGGAGTCCTAAAGCCAGAACCTCAGAGGGACGAATAACAATGAAAGAAGGCCAAAAAAAAAAAAGTCATTAAAAGAATAAATAAATAAAATCAAAGGAAAGACAAACACAATGGCAAATAAAGATGTTAACATATCAATATTAACTCTAAATGTAAATGGACTAAACTCTTCAATAAAAAGACACAGAGTTGCAGCCTGGATTAAGAAACAAAACCCAACCTTTTGCTGTCTCCAGGAAACACATTTAGCTACAAAAGATAAAAATAGGCTCAAAGTTAAAGGATGGAAAACAATCCTACAAGCAAATGGACCAAAAAAGAAAGCAGGAACAGCTATAGTTATATCAGATAATACAGACTTCAAACTCAAAAAGATAAAAAGAGACCCCAATGGTCACTACATTATGATCAAGAGGACAATACTTCAAGAAGAAATAACACTCATTAACATATACTCACCGAATGAAGGAGCACCAAAATATATCAGACAACTGTTGTCCTCTCTGAAAACAGACATCAGAGAAAACACATACGTAGTGGGAGACTTCAACACACCACTATCAACAATGGATAGATCAACAAGACAAAAAATAAGTAAAGAAACCAAAGCTCTCAATAAGGACCTAGAGCAATTGGGCTTAACAGACATCTATAGAACACTAAACCCCAAAAAAGTGGAGTACACATTTTTCTCAAGCGCACACGGATCATTCTCCAGGATCGATCACATACTGGGGCACAAGACAAATATCAACAGATACACCAAGATTGAAATCATATCAAATATCTTTTCTGACCATGAAGGCATCAAACTAGAAATAAACCATAAAAAGAAGGCAAGGAACTTTCCTACCTCATGGAGATTAAAAACCACACTACTGGAAGACCATTGGACTAATGAGGAGATCAAAGAAGAAATTAAAAAATTTTTTGAATTGAATGACAAGGAGGACACCAAAATCCTAAATGTATGGGATGCAGCAAAAGCAGTAATAAGAGGAAAATATATAGCAATAGAAGCTCACATCAAGAAACAAGAAAGAACGCAAAGAAACAACCTAATCTCGAAGCTCAAAGATCTAGAAAAAGAACAACAAAAAATCCCCAAAACCAGTAGAAGAAAAGAAATAATAAAAAGCAAAGGAGAAATAAATGAAATTGAAACTAAAAAAACAATCCAAAAGATCAATGAAACCAAGAGCTGGTTCTTTGAAAAAATCAATAAAATAGACAAACCCCTAGCCAGGCTCACAAAGGAAAAAAGGGAGAAAGCACAAATAAACAGGATCATCAATGAAAGAGGAGAAATCACAACGGACACAGCAGAAATCAAAAGAATAATCAGTAACTACTATGAACAGTTATATGGAAACAAGTTTAACAATCTAGAGGAGATGGACAAATTCCTACAACTCTACAATCACCCAAAGCTAGATAAAGAAGAAATAGAACACCTAAACAGACCAATTACAATTAGCGAAATTGAAATGGTAATCAAAAACATCCCCAAAAACAAAAGCACAGGACCTGATGGATTTACAAATGAATTCTACCAAACATTCAGAGACGAATTAGTGCCTATCCTTCACAAACTCTTCCAAAAAATTGAGAAGGAAGGGACAATACCAAACACGCTCTATGAAGCCAACATTACACTAATACCAAAACCGAACAAGGACAGCACAAAAAAGGAAAACTACAGGCCAATCTCCTTAATGAACACTGATGCAAAAATCCTCAATAAAATTTTAGCTATCAGAATCCAACAATGTATCCATAAGATAATTCACCACGACCAAGTAGGATTCATTCCAGGGACACAAGGATGGTTTAACATCCGAAAATCAATCAATGTTATCCAACACATCAACAAAAAGAAATATAAAAACCATATGATAATATCAATAGATGCTGAGAAAGCTTTCGACAAAGTGCAACACCCATTCATGTTAAAAGCCCTTGAAATTCTTGGGATACAAGGAACATACCTCAACATCATAAAGGCCATCTATGACAAGCCAACAGCCAGTATCATTCTCAATGTTGAAAAGCTGAAAGCAATTCCATTAAGATCTGGAACAAGACAAGGATGTCCACTCTCACCACTGCTTTTCAATATAATACTGGAAGTCCTAGCCAGGGCAATAAGACAAGAGAAAGACATCCAAGGAATCCAAATAGGAAAAGAAGAAGTCAAACTATCACTATTTGCAGATGATATGATATTATACATAGAGAACCCCGAAAACTCCACAGAAAAGCTAATTCAACTCATCAATCAGTTCAGCAAAGTGGCAGGATACAAAATCCACACGCAAAAGTCAGTAGCCTTCCTATACACAAACAATAAATCTGAAGAAGAAGAAATCAAAAAAACCATCCCTTTTGTTATTGAAACAAAAAAAATCAAATATTTGGGAATAAATCTAACAAAAGAGGTAAAGGACCTATACAAAGAAAACTATAAAACACTGTTAAAAGAAATAGAAGAAGACACAAAGAAATGGAGAGACATCCCCTGCTCATGGATTGGAAGAATAAACATTATTAAAATGGCCATCCTTCCAAAAGCAATATACAGATTCAATGCTATTCCAATCAAAATTTCAATGTCATTCTTCAAAGAAATAGAAAAATTATTGATGAAATTCATATGGAATCACAAAAAAACCCGAATAGCCAAAGCTCTCCTGAAAAAAAAAAAAGAAGGGAATGGAGGCATCACACTCCCAGACTTCAAACTATACTACAAAGCCATAATCATCAAAACTGCATGGTATTGGAACAAGAACAGACATATGGACCAATGGAATCGAATAGAAAATCCAGAAATAAACCCACAGATTTATGGTCAACTAATCTTTGACAAAGGAGCAAAGAATATGCATTGGAGCAAAGAAAGTTTGTTCAATAAATGGTGCTGGGAAAACTGGGTCGCTACATGCAAAAGAATGAAGCTTGACCACTACCTCACACCATACACAAAAATCAACTCAAAATGGATTAAAGATCTAGACATAAGACCTGAAACCATAAAATATATAGAAGGAAATATAGGCAAAACACTACGTGATTTGCACATCAAAGACATCTTTACAGACACATCACCCAAAGCAGTGATAGTGAAGGCAAAGAAAACAGCTGGGACTACATCAAATTAAAGAGCTTTTGCACAGCAAAAGAGACAATAACAAAAACAAAGAGAAACCCCACCGACTGAGAGAACATTTTTGCACCCAACACTAATGATAAAGGACTGATCACAAAAATCTGCAAAGAGCTGATGAGACTCAACAACAACAAAGAAAATAATCCAGTCAAAAAATGGGCAGAAGAGCTAAAAAGAAACTTCTCTGAAGAGGAAATGCAAATGGCCAACAGGCATATGAAAAAATGTTCAACATCACTTGTCATCAGGGAAATGCAAATCAAAACTACCATGAGATACCATCTTACACCAGTGAGAATGGCACATATTAAAAAACTAGCAACAACAAATGTTGGCGAGGGTGTGGAGAAAAAGGAACTCTTCTGCACCTTTGGTGGGAGTGCAAACTGGTCCAAACACTGTGGAAAGCTGTGTGGAGATTTATGGACCTACTAAACATAGAGCTTCCATATGATCCAGCAATTCCACTCGTAGGTATTTACCCAAAGGACACAGAAACATCAATTCCAAAGAACACCTGCACCCCTATGTTTATAGCAGCACTGTTTACAATAGCTAAGCTTTGGAAACAACCCAAATGCCCAAAAATAGATGACTGGATCAAGAAGATGTGGTACATATATACCATGGAATATTACTCATCATTCAAAAAAGATAAACACCTGCAATTTGCAGCAACATGGATGGCGCTGGAAGGGATCATGCTCAGCGAAATAAGCCAGAAAGAAAAAGAAAAATACCGGATGGTCTCACTCATAGCAGGAATCTAGAAAACTTAAATAAGGGACCAGGAAAATGAATATAAGAAAGTGAAAATCAAAATCAACAAAAAACTATGAACCAGAGACACTTTTAGGGGGGTGGGGGTGGAAGGGGAGGGATTGTGGTCAGAATGGGGGGGCTGCAATTGTATGGGGAATATAACAATAAAATTTATAAAAAAAAAATGACAGAACTCATAAAGGAAAACAATGATCAGAAGAAGGAAATTGAGTCCCTAAAGAGGGAAAACAATGGTCAGAAGAATGAAATTGAGTCCCTAAAGAGGGAAGCAAAAGAAATGCAGGAGATCAAAGAATTAATGGAGGAACTAAAGAACTCTGGGAAAAGCAATGAAAGCAGAATAGATGAAATGGAAGAATGAATAAGTAATCTTGAAGATACAAAAATAAAAAGAACCAAAACAGAAAAGGAATGAGAAGTACGAAGGAAAAAGAACAAAGAAAGACTTCGGGAACTATCTGACTCCATGAGGAAAGGAAATATAAGAGTTATAGGAATACCAGAAGGAGAGGAGAGAGATGTAGGAACAGAGAAAATATTCAAAGAGATAATTGAAGAGAACTGCCCAAATTTGAAGAAGGAGCTGAAAATTGATATACAAGAAGCAAGAAGAACACCAAACTTCCACGATGAAAGGAAAAATACAGCAAGACACATAATAGTAAAGCTCCCAAGAATCCAGGACAAGGAAAAAATAATGAAGCTGACAAGAGGGAAGAAACAGATAACATTCAAAGGAAAACCAATCAGACTGACATCAGACTTCTCTGAAGAAATACTACGGGCAAGGAGAAAGTAGAGGGACATAGTCAACAGACTCGAAGAAAACAGATGCCAACCAAGAATATTCTATCCCGCAAAGCTCTCCTTCCTCTATGAAGAAAGAATAAGGACCTTTCCAGACAAACAGAAACTCTGGAGTTTCATTACGACTAAACCCCCACTCCAAAAAATACTACAAGGAATCCTAAAGCCAGAACCTCAGAGGGATGAATAACAACGAAAGAAGGCCAAAAAAAAAAAGTTATTAAAAGAATAAATAAAATCAAAGTAAAGACAAACACAATGGCAAATACAGATGCTAAGATATCAATATTAACTCTAAATGTAAATGGACTAAACTTTTCAATAAAAAGACACAGAGTTGCAGGCTGGATTTCAGAAACAAAACCCAACCTTTCACTCTCTCCAGGAAACACATTTAGCTACAAAAGAGAAAAATAGACTCAAAGTTAAAGGATGGAAAACAATCCTACAAGCAAATGGACCAAAAAAGAAAGCAGGAACAGCTATATTTATATCAGATAAAACAGATTTCAAACTCAAAAAAATAAAATGAGACCCCAATGGTCACTACATTATGATCAAGGGGACAATACTTCAAGAAATAACACTCATTAACATATACTCACCAAATGAAGGAGCACCAAAATATATCAGACAACTGTTGTCCTCTCTGAAAACAGACATCAAAGAAAACACATACGTAGCGGGAGAATTCAAAACACCACTATCAACAATGGATAGATCAACGAGACAAAAAATAAGTAAAGAAACTAAAGCTCTAAATAAGGACCTAGCGCATTTGGGCTTAACAGACATCTATAGAACACTAAACCCAAAAAAAAATGGAGTACACATTTTTCTCAAGCGCACACGGATCATTCTCCAGGATTGATCACATACTGGGGCACAAGACAAACATCAACAGATACACAAAGTTTGAAATCATACCAACCATCTTTTCTGACCATGAAGGCATCAAACTAGAAATAAACCATAAAAAGAAGGCAAGGAACTTTCCTACCTCATGGAGACTAAAAACCACACTACTGGAAGACAACTGGACTAATGAGGAGATCAAAGAAGAAATTAAAAAATTCTTTGAATTGAATGACAAGGAGGACACCAATATCCTAAATGTGTGGGATGCAGCAAAAGCAGTAATAAGAGGAAAATATATAGCAATAGAAGCTCACATCAAGAAACAAGAAAGAACTCAAAGAAACAACCTAATCTTGAAGCTCAGAGATCTAGAAAAAGAACAACAACAACAATAACAAAAAAAAAACCCAAAACCAGTAGAAGAAAAGAAATAATAAAAAGCAAAGGAGAAATAAATGAAATTGAAACTAAAATAACAATCCAAAAGATCAATGAAACCAAGAGCTGGTTCTTTGAAAAAATCAATAAAATAGACAAACCCCTAGCCAGGCTCACAAAGGAAAAAAGGGAGAAAGCACAAATAAACAGGATCACAAATCAAAGAGGAGAAATTACAACGGACACAGCAGAAATCAAAAGAATATTCAGTAACTACTATGAACAGTTATATGGAAACAAGTTCAACAATCTAGAGGACATGGACAAATTCCTACAACTCTACAATCACCCAAAGCTAGATAAAGAAGAAATAGAACACATAAACAGACCAATTACAAGCAGCGAAATTGAAATGGTAGTCAAAAACCTCCCCAAAAACAAAAGTCCAGGACCTGATGGATTTACAAATTAATTCTACCAAACATTCAGAGACGAATTAGTGCCTATCCTTCACAAACTCTTCCAAAAAATTGAGAAGGAAGGGACAATACCAAACACGCTCTATGAAGCCAACATTACACTAATACCAAAACCGAACAAGGACAGCACAAAAAAGGAAAACTACAGGCCAATCTCCCTAATGAACACTGATGCAAAAATCCTCAATAAAATTTTCGCTATCAGAATCCAACAATGTATCTATAAGATAATTCACCACGACCAAGTAGGATTCATTCCAGGGACACAAGGATGGTTCAACATCTGAAAATCAATCAACGTTATCCAACACATCAACAAAAAGAAATATAAAAACCATATGATAATATCAATAGATGCTGAGAAAGCTTTCGACAAAGTGCAACACCCATTCATGATAAAAGCCCTTGAAATTCTTGGGATACAAGGAACATATCTCAACATCATAAGGGCCATCTATGACAAGCCAACAGCCAGTATCATTCTCAATGTTGAAAAGCTGAAAGCAATTCCATTAAGATCTGGAACAAGACAAGGATGTCCACTCTCACCACTGCTTTTCAATATAATACTGGAAGTCCTAGCCAGGGCAATAAGACAAGAGAAAGACATCCAAGGAATCCAAATAGGAAAAGAAGAAGTCAAACTATCACTATTTGCAGCTGATATGATAATATACGTAGAGAACCCCAAAAACTCCACAGAAAAACTAATTCAACTCATCAATCAGTTCAGCAAAGTGGCAGGATACAAAATCAACGCGCAAAAGTCAGTAGTCTTCCTATACAAAAACAATAAATCTGAAGAAGAAGAAATCAAAAAAACCATCCCTTGTATTATAGAAACAAAAAATATCAAATATTTGGGAATAAATCTAACAAAAGAGGTAAAGGACCTATACAAAGAAAACTATAAAACACTGTTAAAAGAAATAGAAGAAGACACAAAGAAATGGAGAGACATCCCCTGCTCATGGATTGGAAGAATAAACATTATTAAAATGGCCATCCTACACAAAGCAAAATACAGATTCAGTGGTATTCCAATCAAAATTTCAATGACATTCTTCAAAGAAATAGAACAATTATTGATGAAATTCATATGGAATCACAAAAAACCCCGAATAGCCAAAGCTCTACTGAAAAAAAAAGAAGGGAATGGAGGCATCACACTCCCAGACTTCAAACTCTACTACAAAGCCATAATCATCAAAACTGCATGGTATTGGAACAAGAACAGACATACGGACCAATGGAATGGAATAGAAAATCCAGAAATAAACCCACAGATTTATGGTCAACTAATCTTTGACAAAGGAGCAAAGACTAAGCAATGGAGCAAAGAAAGTTTGTTCAATAAATGGTGCTGGGAAAACTGGGTCGCTACATGCAAAAGAATGAAGCTTGACCACTACCTCACACCATACACAAAAATCAACTCAAAATGGATTAAAGAACTAGACATAAGACCTGAAACCATAAAATACATAGAAGGAAATATAGGCAAAACACTACGTGATATGCACATCAAAGACATCTTTACAGACACATCACCCAAAGCAGTGATAGAGAAGGCAAAGATAAACAGCTGGGACTGCATCAAATTAAAGAGCTTCTGCACAGCAAAAGAGACAATAACAAAAACAAGGAGAAACCCCACCAATTGGGAGAACATTTTTGCACCCAACACTAATGATAAAGTACTGATCACAAAAATCTGCAAAGAGCTGATGAGACTCAAAAACAACAAAGAAATAATCCTGTCAAAAAATGGGCAGAAGAGCTAAAAAGAAACTTCTCTGAAGAGAAATGCAAATGGCCAACAGGCATATGAAAAAATGTTCAACATCACTTGTAATCAGGGAAATTCAAATCAAAACTACCATGAGATACCATCTTACACCAGTGAGAATGGCACATATTAAAAAAAACTAGCAACAACAAATGTTGGTGAGGATTTGGAGAAAAATTAACTCTCCTGCACTGTTGGTGGGAGTGCTACCTGGTCCAACCACTAAGGAGAGCTGTGTGGAGATTTCTGGACCTACTAAACATAGAGCTTCCATATGATCCAGCAATTCCACTCGTAGGTATTTACCCAAAGGACACAGAAACATCAATTCCAAAGAACACCTGCACCCCTATGTTTATAGCAGCACTGTTTACAATAGCTAAGCTTTGGAAACAACCCAAATGCCCAAAAATAGATGACTGGATCAAGAAGATGTGGTCCATATACACCATGGAATATTACTCAGCATTCAAAAAAGATAAACACATGCAATTTGCAGCAACATGGATGGCGCTGGAAGGGATCATGCTCAGCGAAATAAGCCAGAAAGAAAAATAAAAATACCGGATGGTCTCACTCATAGCAGGAATCTAGAAAACTCAAATAAGGGACCAGGAAAATGAATAACTATAAGAAAGTGAAAATCAAAATCAACAAAAAACCATGAACCAGAGACACTCTATGGGGGGTGGGGGACGGGGAGGGTAGGGATTGGGGTCAAAATAAGGGGGTTGCAATTGTATGGGGAATATAAAAATAAAATTTATTTGAAAAAAATAAAAGGTCTGCATAATAATCTCTGTTCCTGTTGAATTCATGCAAATTGACTGTGGTAGTGTAGTACCTGGGTGAGGTCAGGTGCTGATAGCAAGTTCTGGAGGCTGAATGTGCTGGATACCTGGTGCAGCAACTGTGACAGGCTGTTCTGATGGCTGTTTGCTGTGACTGTGTGTAACTGATTATAACAAGGCCAGCTGGAGATGAGACGGGGGTAACGGGCCCTTCAGGGTGTGATGCCCCCCATTCTCTCAGATCAATGGCCAGTTATCTGAAAAGTGAAAGTGCTTATAGATTCAATTCCTGGCTCTGCTTGTGGCTTTCTGGTAGTGATGGGCAGCAGCGCCCAGGCCTATTCCTCTAACACTTGTGGGTATTTGCTATCTGTCTCTTTTGTTTTATATTCCCTTTTCTTTTCCTTGTGGCAGGGGACTGAGCCACAAAGATATCTCTGACATGTATGTCATGGTGCATTCTGTCCTTGTTTTCTTCCATGTATTTTATGGCTTCTGGTCTTACAATCCAGCCTGTTATCCATTTTTAGTTGATTTTTGTGTGAGGTGGGAGACAGGGGCCTTGGGTGTGAGGCAGCTTATTTTTCATATGGGCAGAATGCAAATAATTAGTGTCCAGAAGGTGGACTGTGTTGTTTTCAATTTTCCACCAATTCTGTGATACACAGGAGGGGAGACAGTTCCCCCCGTGAGTGTGTCTGACTCAATTTTCCACCAATTCTGTGATACACAGGAGGGGAGACAGTTCCCCCCGTGAGTGTGTCTGACTCGCTGGCTCTTCCTCGTGAGGAGAATGAAGCAGAAGGAATGCGCCACGTCACAGAGTCAGGCTCACAGGGACTGAGACTTCCCACCCGGGCTCCCCTCCTGGTCCCTCTCTGGGGTGACTCCCTGCACACAGTGAACACTCAGCTAAGGGGATGCCCACAGGACAAGGACTGAGGGTTTTCTCCAGGAGCCACATGCATGAGCTCTGAGGCAGGTCCTTCCACGCTGATCACGGCCGTTCAGATCCGCCAACATCTCGTCCCCATCGCAGCCTCGTGAGACCCAGAGCTGCAGTCTCTGAGTGAGGCCCCTCCTGCTGCCTCCCCCTCAGAGACTGTGGAGACGCCAGATCTTTGTTTTAGGTGCAAAGTATGAAGTGATTTGGTACAAACCATTAAAAAAATTAAGGCGATCAAGTGATCAGTGGCTGTTTTCTCAAAAGAAACAGGTGCTCCAGAGTAACTCATGTGACAATCAAGGTCCTGATAGCAATGAGCTGTCAGGCCAGGATTCCATGTCCCTTGAAGTGTCCTTCAAAACAAACGTGTTTGTAAAAACTATTTCTACTGCTTTTAGATTCCATTAGATTTTACTGTTCATTTATTTTTCACACTAGCCCCAGAGCAGTGTCTGCAGAGTCATGGCACAGAGGGGCTCTCTGGCTTCCTGCAGATGTGAGCAGGGCTGACTCTGACCCGCCTGCAGGGAGTGGAGCCCTGGAGCCCCAGAATCAGGCCCCAGGGTTGGTCTTCCAGGGCAGCCCAGGCCTTGCTCTGCTCTCCTCTTGGAACCCTGAATCTCCCTGGCACCTCAGCATTCATGCACTGAGGGGGGATATTCTGCATTGGGGGCTTCACTTATACATCTATATCCCCCATCTCTCTGCCATCTGTGGCATCAAAACAAAACATCTAAGTTCGTTTAATGGAAAGGAACTTCACTACAATTAGTGTGCAACAAAGAAAAAGGAAAGAATAAAGTTTTCCAAACCAAGCACCAAAGTCACCATCCCCTCGTGGGTAAATGTTCAGCCAAACAGGGTTGGCCCAAAGCAGGGCCTGAAATCTACCATGAGTCTAAAGCACCTCCTGGCGTGGACGCATAGAAAAGGGTGGACGGGGCTAACAAGTCTGGAAGGAAAAACCAAAATCAAGATAGAAGCTGCCGTTGTCACCTCCACATGGATTTCTCACCCACGTCTGTGTCACCCAGTCCAAGGCCAGGAAGCAAGTGCAGCTTCTCTGCCCCATGTGCCTCCCCCAGGTCTCCTTCTGGCTCCATCCTGCTTCCTTCCTCCTCAGCCTCCTCTCCAGCTGCTTCTCCCTGCTCAGCATCACCCTCCTTGGCTGGGGCAGGAGCCCAGATCCTCCCCTGGTACCTCCCTGTTACAGTCCTCTCCATCACCAGCATGTGCGTTTCGGTGGGTGACACCAGCCCTGCAAGGACGGGCAAGGCCCCGGATGTGCGCAGTTCTCTGGGCAGTTACAGGCAAGCACTGCTGCATACCCCCAGGGGAGACAGATGTTCCAGCCCCCAGTGAGAGCCCGTGTCACCCACACAGACCTTCCCCCTCAGTGTCTCCCGTGCTGCCCCTTCCCTGCCCGGTCCTCTCTGGCTCCCCCTCACCCCTTTCCACTTCTGTCCCCTAAAGTTCCCATTTCCATCCTCTGCTTTCTTTTCCAGGAGTCTCCCCATCCTCCTAGCCAGTGCCCTGGGGGCTCTCCTAGGCCCCTCCCTTCCTCCAAAGGATGGAGAATGTCAGGCGATTCCCAGGAGGAGGGGCTTTCGTCCTTGGAAGCAGAAGCAGAAACATATTACAGGGACCCTGGAACCTAAGTTTCCATCCCAAGAGACTGAGGCAGCCTATATATTTGGGGATTTGCCCAGAACTTAGGAACCAGTTTTGTCCTGGAGACCACTGGAAACTAAAAATGCGGACACTGAAACCGACACAGACTTGGGCGCCCCCTGTGTGCAGATCCCTGTCCTGCCGCTGGGGGCCCAGGGAGCCTGGGGCGGGCCTGGCTGAGCAGGAGAAAGGGCGGCTCTGATCTCCTGTGCTCAGCCCTGTGGCCACACGGGGACGCTGCCGCGCTGTTCCAGATTCTGGTGGAGCCGCCAGGACAGGGCGGGGGCTGAGGTGGTCAGAGTTGGGGGTCCTGGAGGGCGGCGTCCTGGGGGTGAGATGCTCTGTGAGGAGTCAGAGAAGCAGGGCTCAGAGGAGAGGAGACTCCGGAGCCTGCCCTGGGTGTGAGGTTTCCAGCTTTTTTCCCCAGAATCCCTCTCTCCCGTCCCTGGACGGTGATACCTGGGAGAACTGGAAAAGAGAAATTTTTTTTCTTCTACAACCTATTCAATATTGAGGGCATTTAAAAAAAATAATATTTAGGGTCTCCCTGGTGGCACAAGGAGCTAAGACACAGCAGTATGAAGCTATCTGCAGCCACTACGGCATGAGTTTGATCCCCAGCCAGGGAGCCATATGGCACGTCAGACCTCTCCTGTCTTGCCGGCTTCTCCCCTCAGCAGTGTATTTCAGTACATCTGCCTGTTCTGCTCCCCACCCTATCTCTGGTGAATCCTCTTACCTCCACATTTCTGGCCTGCATCCCAGTTCTTGTATGCATAAATAAATCTTTATAAAAAATAAATTGATCTTAAAAAATAACATTTAAAGAATACTATTAGATTTATAGAAAAGTTGCAAAGGCAGTACAGTTCTTGTTTATCCCACACCATTTCCATTTTGTTAACATCCTACATGAATACTTTTATTTTTTACAACTAATGCAGCAATGTTGACTGCCGTGGACCAGCACAGCAGTAGACGATGAGGCCGCCTCAGGGTTGAGAGAAGCGTGCAGGGTGGTCAGGGCGTCGGTGAAAGAAATGACAAACAGACACACTTCAAGAGAGTGAAAATCTGAGTGTAATTTTCTTTGAGTTGGTGACCAGTATATATATGTTTTCTAAAAGTATAGGGATGGCGAACATCAGTGAAGAAATCAGCTTGCTTATAGGTTTAGCTTATCATTGACAGGGCAGTGATTTACATCTGGACCCAGGCACATTCCTAAGTAGCTAGGCTATTAATTTTTCTTTTTATTTCATGTGATTACTTTTTGTTTAAACTACTCACTACCACTAAATTACTATTTATTAGCAGGGGTGAATTTTACTTTTCACAATGTAGTATTTTTATCAAGATTAATGCTAACAAAGCTAAACATACAACAGAGAAATTATTAAGCTAACAGTTCTATTAATACACAGGGTTTTGTAACGTTTCATTTGAATTAGGCTAGTTATTAGATTTTGTTTGTTCTTTTTTAATCAGCAACCAATGACCTTTTTAGACAGAGAAAGAGAAAAGATTTTAGAAAGAGAAAAGATTTTAGAAAGACAGTTGTAGTAGAATAAAGTTTGTGGGTCTTGAGAAGGTGAGATAAGTTTCCGTGTGGACAGCATTCCTGTAGTGGCTCCTGGTGGTCGTTATCTTTCAACAGGTGTCCATCTTATCTATGTCTTCAGGGGGTTTTGCTGTTCTCCCCTTGCTTCAGGGAGTTTTGCTGTTCTCCCCCTGCGAGCTGGTTCCTTGCCCAGACGGACCTAGGGACCGTGGCGCAAGCCATTAGCCCTAAAGGTCACTGAAGGGGGAGGTGCAGCAGTTGACATAATTACTAAACGCCATACTTTCATTAATTTTTGCTACTGTCCATTTTATGCCCATAATCCCATCCAGTTTGCCTGGATGACAGTTTCTCAGATTTTCCTGTTTTTATAACATTGACACTGGTGAGGGGTGATGTTGGGGTCACAGATGAGGGTTCTTGGGTCACCTCTAAGAAAAGCTTCACCAGAGTCCTCCTTTCAGTGGCCTGTGGGCGCGCGCGCTCACACACACACACACACACACACACACACACACACACGGAAAGAAGAAGAAGCTGCTTGCACAGACACCAGCAAGCAAGAGGAGCTGCCCCTGGAGAGGGCGGGTGTGTGAGGAGAAGCCTGCAGGCCCCAAGCGGAGCCTTGGGAGCAGAGCTGCGTCTTCCCGGGGCAGAAAGGGCACTGAGGTAGTGTTCTAGTTGGGAGGGCTCATTCCTTTGTGGGAATGTTATCTGTCGTTAAATTAATTACTTCTATGGTATGACTGGGCTGATTTGTCAGGAGCAGCAAGTCTCTGCAATGGCTCCATCACCACATCCCAGCTCTGGTCTGCGCCTCCTTATAATTCCTGTAGCATCTGATGCTTGCTATAGCAGTTGGCCCGAAGCGATTTTCATTTCTATAGTTGGTTTAATAACTGTGCTAATCACTTCTACCCCCACCTCTAGTTTCTGGTCATGTGACCCCTCCACCCTAAATTTTCTACTCTTAGCCTCCATCAAGGAGCACTACTCAGGACTATTGTCCCTCAACTTAGGTTTTTTTTTTTTTTTTTTGATTGGGACTCTGGGTTTAGGGAAACAGACCCCAGGGGTGCAGGGCCATTGTCCACTCAACACGTCAGTGCTCATCATGTCCACCTGACTCATCACTGATGGTTTTAACCTTCAATGCCAGACTAAGGCAGTGTTACCCATATACCAACTTACACTTGTGAGAATGACCCACTGAAGGTTGTGGAGAAAAAGGAACTCTGGTGCATGGTGGGTGAGAATGGAGACTGGTCCTGTTAGGCAGCAGAATGAGGGGTTCCCGGGCCCCTCAAACCTGCGCACTTGACATGAGTTGTGTCATCAGCTGCATAAAGAAAAAACATATTCTAATGCATAACACCTTCATTAGAAAAGAAAATTAATACAAATTAGTGTGCAATAGCAAAAGAGAAGAGAAAGAATATGGTTAGAATAGTTCCCAAGTGAAGCACCCAAAGTTACCTGTCCCCTCATGGGTAAGGCCCAGCCAAACAGGCTTGCCCAAAGCAGGCCCACTGAGGCCCGAAGACCTGCCACAAGTCTAAGGCACCTACTGGTAGGACCCATGGGAAAGGCGCAGGAGGGGCCAGGCAAGTCTGGAAGGAAAAGAGCAAAGTCAAAATCCACAACAAGATAACAGCAGCCATTGTCAGCCTCCCTTGAGTCTCTCATGCAGGTCTTTGTCTCTTTCATGTGTCTCCTTCCATGTCCCCCAACTCCCTGGCACAAGTCCAAGCCTGAGGAGCAAGAGTGGCTTCTTCTTTGAATGTCTCTCTGCTCGATGTGCCTCCTCCAGTCTTCTCTCCCCATCTTGCTCCACGTCATCCTCCTCTTCCTTAGCTTCTCATCCCATCTTTCCTTGGGTGGGGCAGGAAACCTGGAACCTCCCTTTTCTATGGATAGCACACGGGTACAGTCCTGCCCCTGTGGAGAACAAACGAAGGTTCCTCAAAATATTCAAAATAGACCTGTCACCTGGTCAGGGATTCCATTCCTTGGTATTTATCCAAAGAAGGTAAAACACTAATTCCGAGGAATATGAGCCTCCTATGGTCACTGCAGCACTGTCTACCATAACCAAGCTATGGACACAAACTAAGTGCCCAACAGCCAATGAGGGGATAAAGAACACAAGCTATATACACAGTGTAATACTGATGAAATATTGAATTTGCAGCAACATGGATAGATGTGGATGGGATGATGCTAAGTGAAAAAGTTTGAAGGACAAAGTTAAATACTGGATGATTTCATTCATATGTGGAATAAAAGGAGACAAAGCAGGCACAGATGAGACTAAACCAAAACAAACTCTAGAAATATGAGTGCAAAATTGAAGCTATGGGGTGGGGTGAGAGCAGGAAACAAGGTAGGAAGAGGGCCCAATGGACTGTGGTGGAGGACTATGGATACTCTTGTGTGGGTAGGAAATGATAATGAACATCTGAAGAGGGTGACCCTGTGCCTCTGCACACATGCAGTGTGTTAACCAATGTTACCTCAACTCAATAATACAATGAGGGGAAAAAAGAAAAGTTCTTAAGCAAAAGAAAAAAAGTAACTTGTCTTCTCCATCAATCACCGGCCTCAGGACTTTGCCTTCGCCTGCTCATTGTCATGCAGGCTGAGGGGCTGATTTCCCACAAGGTCAGAGGCAGGAGGTGCAGGGGCTGCTCAGACACCACTGAGTAGAGACACTGCAGAGAGGGTGGCCCTGAGGGGACCAGAGACAGAGGGTCAGAGTAACCCCAGTGCTGAGTGAGGTTATGGTTCCCAAGGAGAGGGGAGTATGTGTGTGTGTGTGTGTATGTATGTGCATGTGTGTGTGTTTGTGTGTGACAGGAGAGACAGGATACACAATATAAGATGATGGGAAGTCAATTAACATCAAGCACCAGAATAAATTAATTCAAATCACACACAGAGTAGAGAGTGTCAGAACAACACCTCAGTAAATACAGTTCCACGGAGAAGCAGCTTTGAGCAGGACTGAAAAAGCATTAGACCTGAAGAAGAGGAGGAGGTTTAGAAATACCTCATTGTTGGCTTGAGGTATAAGGAGCTGGGCAAGACTTTCCTCCAGGCCCCGCCTACAATATGGTGGCACCTTCACCCTGACAGCTCCCTCCCCAAGCCCCAATTATTCTCTCCTTTGGAGTCACCATAGAAAACCCACTGGCCTCAGAGGCAGGGAGCACCATGGGCTGCAGCTACTTTCTCTCTAGACCAGAGCTGGAGGGAGCCACAAAGTGGGAGGGAGGAGTGTGTGTCCTGCTGGCCTGGCCCAGGGGCAGGATTAGCCCAGGTCACCCCAGTTACTGAGCTGAGCCTTTGTCCACAGTCCAGGAAGGAAGGGAGAGATGTGGCAGGGTTTACCTCAGCTCCTAGGGGAAGGTGTAACCACAGGTGGGTGAACTTACGTTTCTTTCTCATTCTGGGGTTCTCCCATCTCCCCAGGGTAAGCCACCATGTGCAGTAGGGAGAGGATCTCAGATAAACCCAGGCTGGTTCCCCCACCTCCCTCCCCACTATAGTGTTCAGGATGATTCTCCTTGTATTCATGGCCACACTGGAGGAGAGCACAGAAAGTTAAGTATTATTACTGTATTTGCTACTGTGATTAAAGGTAAGATTTTTTTACTATAAATGCTCTTTTATTTTTGTTGTTGCTGTAACAATGCTGTGCAATCAGAAAAAAAAAAAAAAAACCTGGGAGGGGGAGAAAGTGTTGAATTGCGTTTTCATAATGCCAACAATGAAAATAAGACAAACATTTGCATGGATTATTCAGTTTAACGCATGACACCCTGTAGGTTGTCAGATCCCATGATCCCAGAGCAATTAATGACTGTGGGGAGTGAGACTCAGAAGCCCAGCCCAGTTCACACAGCGGGGGATGCAGGGCTCTGACCTGCCCAGGGACCCCTGCTGTGGCAGCTGCAGTGAGGAAGGGTCTCCAAGCTGAAGAGTCTGGGAACAGTGTGGTCAAATCCACTGGAAACATCCAGAGTGAGGTTGGGTCATCTTAGTGACAGCTGCCTCACTACCAGCCCAGGCCATCCTACTATTGATAAGTCAAATTTAAAAAATTCTTCCCTGGAAGGAACGTGTCAGAGGAAGGTGGTGGTGTCCATGCAGGCCCTTCCCTCACAACCTGGCCCAAGGAGAGTCCCCGAGTGTCTCCTCAGGGGCCTCTGCTGCCTCCTCTAGTGAGCAGAGGACTCACGTCATGGGGGAGGGACACCTGCCCTGTCACGTCTTCCCTCCTGGGTATGATGTGGAGAGTGAGCCCCCGAGCACATGTGCAGACAGCACGGGACCCAGCACAGGGCATGCTTTATCCTGAGGTCTCCTAGGGCCTTTGTGGGAAGGAACTTGAAATATAACTAGGTCTCCCCAGCTTCTTCTGGAGCTCCCAGAGGTACAGGGCTGTGTACACAAGGGGGAGCCCCATCCAGAGTGAGGTTCTGTGTCTTAATTGTCTCCCCAAGAGGACATTTCCTGCTCCCTAGAAGCTTCCTGGAGTGGTTGGATATCTAAATAACATCTAAATACTATGAAAATTGAAGCCTCCGCCATCTGGGTGGCTAGCTCATCCCAAACCTGCCTTCTCCAAACAGGACCATGCCTTGAGAACATTGTATTGACAAGGTAAAGGAAGGCTAAGGCTTAGGGTAAGGCAAAACTTTATTCTTTGCTCCCTCTAAGGAGCCATGTGGAATGGCGGATGGTGAGAACCTGAGGTTTAAGGAAAACCCGGCGTTTGGAGATGACCTGACAGTTTGACTTATAAGTTATGGTTTTCAATAAAGAATATTGAACTTAAAAGAGTGTTTGTCAGTTTGTTTAATTGCCACTGTGTGGTAGAAACATCCATCTTGAAGTTGAAAAACGATGCTTCTGGTGTGCTTAAGTCCCTAAACTGATGTTTGCAGGAAATTTGCCTTTTCTTTCTTCTGGATTGTAGAATCAAGTGTGAGGTATCAACTTTCATTCCATTTTTTTTCCCCCAGTGGAAAATTTTCTTTAATTCTCAAGCCAGGATTTAATAATATTTGAAGCTGCTGTCACCTGATGATTTTGGAACTGATTTCATCAACCTTCTTCATTCCAGTACACATTTAAAAATCCTTCATACTTAGAATCTTCACCCAGAAGATTTCCTCTGTGAGGGGTGAGATAACCTACTCTTTGAAATAGAAAGTTGCGGGCCTCCCTGGTGGTGCAGTGGGTGGAGCACTGCACTGTGAAGCTGTCTGCAGCCTCTGCAGTGTGGGTTCGATTCCCTGCCACCCAGGGAGAAACCCACATGGCATGGAAGACCTCTCCTGCCTTGCCCGCTTCTCCCCTCAGCAGTGTCTTCTGTCTGCCTGTTCTGCTCTCCGCTCTGTCTCTGGTGAATTCTTTCACCCTCCCAAGCCTCTGACTATACTCCGGTTCTTATATAAATAAATAAATCTTTAAAAACAAATAGAGGGTTGCCTATATTTTCCAAAATTCAAAGCCTAGTTCATAAAAGGGGTTCAATCACTTCCCCCACCTTTCAAAAACACAGTCTCAATTCCTTCCCACTGCACGTTCTGGTTAGGAAGTGAACCAAGCCATATTAAGGATAATTATAAATAAAAGACTTGAAACTGTGGATCAGAGGGAGGGATAGTGGAGGAAAGAAAATTGTAAATAGACAGCAGCATTCCTCATAGGGCCCAAATCAGCCTTTGGAACACAAAGCCAATTTAATTCCTTTTATTGTTTCTCATAAGTGAGATTTTTGAGGAAATACCAAATGCCTAAGAGTTTAGGACATTTTTTTTTTCTTTTTCTCCAAGTGGGAGTTGGAGTTACCTGATTTCAGCAAGGTTGGAGGATGGTGTGTGAGGATAGCAAGAGGTTCCAGTGGAGCTCAGATTGAAGTCCAGCCCTTGCTATGCAACTAGTGGGCTCTGCTCATGCCTTGAAACTTGTTTTCAAAAGGTAAAACTTCTATTTACTTCTATAGAGAAGGGTTTTATTTCTGGTTTCAGGAAAAAAAAATTATGTGTAGATGTCTAAAGTGAGAAATACCACCTTGGCCCAAAGATCTATTTATTGTCTCATTATTTGTACTCCCATTTTTACTGTGTTTCTCTAATTATATTATGTAAATATCATAATTCATTGTGAACAACTCAAACCATCTATAAAATATGAAACTTTTGAATATAAAAATATAATAAAAATTATCTTGTGATCTTACCATAATAAGCATTAATATTTTGGTGACATTTTTGTATGCATCTCTTTACATATCTATGTGTTTTTACATAAACTGCATTTAGCATAAACAATAATTTTCCTGTGGATACCTTTCCACACCCATATCAGCAGCTTTATCCCCATCTTCATTTTCCCCAAGTAACACACATATCTTAGCCAGAAAAAAAAACTTGAGATTTTGCATGCAAATAGTTTATTTGGGTCATTACCATGGGAACAGGAAGCGTAAAGCAGGGAGTGGAAGAAAAGTTGATACCATGGTGCTTTACTGACCTGGGTACTGCCTTGGGCAACTGGGGTTCAATCTCCCTGGGGCCCTCTAAGGAGCTATGTGTAATACACCTGAAAATTGTTCACCGATGGAAGGAAAGATGGAGGGACCTATTTACTCGCTGATTTCTATCTCCTATAGATCGAGGGTCGCTGCATGGGCTATTAATTCCCTCTCCTAGGTTGTACATGAGTGAGCAGGTACCAGACTGGTTCAGCAGTCATCTCACAGAATGGCTTCAGAAAGGACCTGAAGCAGAAAGTGACAAATAAGGTGCAACTGGACTAAGGTGGTGGAAGGTTATACCTGCATGAAACTGCTCACTATGAAACAATAAACTGTAACAGTAAAAAAGGTGAACTCAAGGGATAGAAGACATGAGGCCTGAGAAATGTCCAATACAGTCTACTCCTTACACCACTTAGATCTTCTCACGCCCTCTGTGGAGTCCAGTCAGTCATAGAGTCTTTGATGTGGTGGCCAGTGACAAGCTCGACAAAAGACTCAGTTAATGGGCCAAGCCTACACAGATGCATGTGGTCACAACACCATTATTAATGTGCTTTGTCTCTTTCCCACACACCCATTCCAGATTCCCCTCTCCCTGGAGCAAACCTACATTCTTCATCCCTGCAGAGTTGGAGGCTGAGTCCCTTACCCCCATTAGGACATGGTTGCTGCATGGCCTGTTTGTATTTCTACTTGGCAAGAAGCCCCAGTTCTCCAGAGTTTCTACACGTGCTCCTTTCTTACTCCATTGTGCAGCAGCAATCCTAGCCCCTCATAATAATCAAGGTCAATTATCTTGAAAACGATCACAATAGAGTTCATTATGGCTCACTGGCTCAAGGAATATAAATGCGTAGGCAGTAGATATAACATCAAATCCAGCAGAACCTTGCTGGTACAAGTATGCCTCCCAACCTCCCACCTCACGTCCCTGGGAAGCCTCTAATCTAATAGGGTGAAAGGCGTGGGGTGAGAAGTATAAATTCCTCCAGTGCATCATTAGGAGTAATGGTGAGAGTGGCTGATCCTTCTTCACCTCTTAGTTCCAGGATCCACACTTTCTTGATATTGGAACACAAATTATATATTGGCCATTACCTCAATGTGTATAACATATGTTGAAAGCTGCCTTCCACCATCACAGAGTGTTTTGCCCAAGATAAAATGTTAAAAGTTTTTAATGTCTCTCATCCTTCAATTATGCTGTCAACTTCCAGGTGACATGCTGTATGGTTGAATCAGTGATTCCTGCAGACGCACTGCCAATGTCATACTTACTTCACCATAAAATGTGCCCCTTTTCAGAGGCAATGTTATATAGGTTCTATGCTGGTAAATCAGGCAATCTGTTGGCTCTTGAATGGAGATGCTGGCAGTCAGGGAAGGGAATCTTACATCCAGAATGGATGTCAATTCTTGAGAACAAATCACTCTCCATAACAGGGTAAACAGGGTGAAGAAATCCACCTGTTACCATGTAGCTGTCTGGTCTACTTAAGTGATGTTATCACAGCAAGAGCTTGGCTGTGATTTCTTTGACTGGAAATCTGGGTATTTGTTAGTGACAGTGACTGATGAATCTCCCATGATGAGAAAAAACTCATGCTATTGGACTCAGGTATGATCAAATCACCCTTGATCTCGATTTTTATGACTTTCAGGGACTGTTGAATAAGCCCTGGGGTGACCAATGAGAGAGGCTGAGTGTTATCCACACAAAGAGGACATTCTCTGTGGTAGGTGCTATCTGAGGTGAGAACTAACATGAGACAAAAAGGTCTTACATCCTGTGTCCACTCCCATGGACAAAAAAGCCTCATTTCCTAACTTCCTTTGACGTTCATCTTCTCATCTTGCTCCTTCTTCAGCACTGAATCATTCAGAAAGTCACAAACCACTGCCAGTAGTCTATTTTATAGCCATAACTGAGGGAGGTCAACATTGCCACCATTCAAATTAAGTCATCAGGGCACTGCCTGCAACGCTTGCCACTCCTCACTGTCTCATTGGGCACTCCTGGGTGAGGTTATTTAATGAAATTGTAGCCCTGGATATCCCATTACATTTCTCATCTAAATATCTTCCCCCTAAAACATATGTTCTTACAAATAGACGTCATAACATGGACTGATATATACATTAATAATGATTTCTTGATTATACATATGTAATGATATATGGCTGATTTGATAGACATTGCTCATTTACAAAACCCTGCTGTTTAACTAAAATTCAATATCCCCAATTTTTTTTTCTTTCTGCATAGAAGAACTAGAGTATAGACTTGAAGCATGGGGATAAGAGGATTCAGCAGAGACAGAGTGGGAAGCAGAACAGGTAGATTTACTGAAATACACTGCTAAGGGGAGCATCTGGTGAGACAGGAGAAGTCTGCTGAGCCCTAGGAGGGTCAGCTCCCTGAGCTGGGCTAGATTCAGGCCTCAGTGGTGATAGCACTGAGACTTCACCCCTAGGACACCAGGGAGGCCCAAAAAACCAAATTTGCATTATACCTACCATGTGTACTACCTCTATTGTATACTTGGGAAGATCCAAGGTCACCATTTATTTGGTTCCTTCTCTGTAAAATGCCCAGGTAGAATTCAGAACAGAGGCAGCAGACATGTGAGGGAATCAGGACCTGAGGAGCCTCGGCAGTGAGTGGTTTGGCTAAAGGGTTTACACTGGGTTGTAGATCTTCTGCAAGGCCATAGCGAAAAGGAGGCCAGCACTATGACAGAACTGGATGCTAAAGGAGTGAAAAAATTTGGGTGATACAAAACAAACTTTATTGTATTTCTATAATGAACAAGAAACCCTGGAGGAAATAAAATGAAAACAACTTGAAATCAATTAGGAAACAAAGATTTTGAACTACAAGAGAAGGGCCAGGTGTCTGTGGGTGGAGGGGTAGTAGAAGTTAAACGAGGATATGTGGCTAGAGAGGTGGATGAGTTTTGGGGTCAGCGGTGCTTAGTCTGCACCAGAGGTGGACAGGCAGGACAGAGGTCAGGGGATGGGACCCTGGAGGAATGGTATCAGGTGAGCACCCTCTGCATATGTTGTTCCAGAGGAACAGGAGAGCCCAGCAGGCCTGCTGGTTCAGACAGACAATGCCCAGGATGCTATAGGTGTTCCTGGGCACTCTGAGCTCACTAATCCCCTGCAGAGTCAGCCTGAAACTCCCCAGATTCCAGCAGGATATCCCCAGGCTGCTGAGCTAATACCAGCCCTGCTGGGGGAACCAGGCCAGGACCTGCAACCTGTGGGACAACCTCCTGGGCACAAGCACACACCGCCTGTTTGTGGGGAGCCAGGCCCTAGCCAGGCCCCAGAAGGGCATCCTGGCAGTGGTGTGTTTAGACCAGCCCCACTGTGGGAGACAGGAATAGGCCAGGATGCTTCAGGAGCTGCCCAGTGTGGGCAGTTCACACCCACCCCTTCTGGGGAAGCTAAGACTGGAGCAGGATCCCGAAGACTTCTTTGAGGATTCTGAGATAAGAGGAGTGCCACAGGAGGAACCAGACAATGACCAGGATGCTGCACCCCATGGGGACAGTGCTGAGCTCACTCCACCCCCGCTGGAACAGCCAGGCCCTGGCCAGGAGAATGCAGCCTATGCAAGAGCATCCTGAGCTCAAACCACAACTGTGGGAAGATGCCACCTCTGGCCAACATCCTGCAGGTTCAAGTGAGGGTGCAAAGGCAACAGCAGCCCTGCCTGGGGAACCAGCCCCTGCAGGGATTCTGCAGCACAAGCAGAGACACCCCTGGTGTCTGCTTCTCTCCAATCAGCAACTTTTCTGGGCTCCTGGCCTGTCCCATGGGCTGCAGGGGAGCCCAGGTGTACTCCTTGAGAAGGGGCTAGAGATGCAAGAGGACAGGCCATCAGCCACACACCAGATTGCCATTTGCCTTTTCAAACAGACCACATGCTAGAGCCCTGAGCAGAGACCAGCCTAAAATAGGGGGCCCTTGGGATTCTGTTCCCCAAATTCGGCAGCTACAGATGCCAGGTCATACTGCTCGTGGTCCAAATCTAGCTGGTGTGGTCTCCTCCAAGGGGCACCTGACCCTGCCCCACCCAGTCAGGCCCATGCACCAGCCTGGGCCGCTTACCCTCTGACAGCTCCTCCAGGGGCTTTGTGTACTCCAGCCAGTTCCTTTGTACATGTGCCCCAATCTCAAAGTTGTGGGTTCACTTCAACCTGTCCTCTGTGCTGGGACAGATCCCACACTGGGCTGTGGGAGGACAGTCAGGAAAATGCACTCTCTGGGCCTCTTCACCTTCCTGGACAGAGAGCACCTTCTGGGAGCAAACAGACACACCTGCTGGGTAGCAAACAGCTGGGGCAAGAGGGAGCAGCCATGACTCTCTGGGTCCCACCACCAACCAGGCTGGTTCTGGTGTAGACATGACCAGCCTCCTGGGTGGGCCAGACCCTCCTTCCTTGAGCATGCACACGCTCACTCTCGACCCTGGCACACCCGCACTCATAGGGGGAAAGGGAGGGGTGGGGTCATCAGAGCCCTGGCGTGGCCTGACCTGTCCCCAGGCCCCCCATAGTTTCCTCAGGGGCAGTGCTGGTGCTGGCCTGAGACGTCCGCACAGGCTCCTCATGCATTTCAGCAGTGTGTGTCACCAGTTTCGAGGACCTTTTTTGGGTCCACTGTGGGGAGACCTGGGCAAACAGCAACAAAACATGGTGCCGGGTCCAGGCCCACCAGGCAAGTGAGCTGGGTCAGGTTTGGTTCAGAACCAACTGCCTGGGGACCAGGGTTCCGAGGTGATGTGTGCCCTGCCATCTCGCGGAGGTGATGTCACTTCCTGGATCCCCTTCCCTGGACTTCCTGCTCAGACAGATGCCCCCCCCCACCATAGCTGCCTGTGCCACTTCCTGTTCACCCTCCATGCCAGGCTCATCTCACAACACTGAGAGCAGCACAGCCTCCCAGAGACCTTGGATGGTGCCATGAAGCCAGGGCCAAGCTGGGTACCCAGGTCTCTGGCTGCTAACCTGACTCATCCTCCCTGCCAGGGAGCAGGTCCTGCAGCATCAACAACTTCAGGCTCCCGTCTCCCATGGGCCCAGAGGAGCTCCAGAGTGTGGAGCCTCTCCCTGGGGTGATACTGGGGAGTGGGCCACTCCTCTCTGCTGCCCTTGGAGGGGAGGCTGGTGTCAGGCTCACAGTACTTGGAGGGTCCCACCTGGGGGAGGGCACCTGCACATGCCTCACCCAGGCCTGGCCAGGCCTGCTGGGGGCTGAGATATCTCCCACCCGATGTGCCTGTTCTCCCTCGAGGTGGAATCACCCAAATGCAGCCCTGCTCCTCTCTGGCTGTGCCCTACAGGGCCTTGTGGGCCCAGTCAAGGTGCCAGGGCCACAGACAGGACACACATGCCGGCAACAAACTTCTCAGGGACCCCCAAGCCCTGCCTGCTCACACACCTGCCCACCTGCCTGGAGGTTGTATGGACTTGGGGCTGGGTTCTGATTGGGACGGCACCACCCAAGGCATGGGGTGTCCACTCCAACAGTGACTGATGCCAGCGAGGCCTCCTCTGTCTCCTTCCCTGTCCTCACTGGCTGACTCTCCCTTTCTCTTTCTGTATGTTCCTCTGATTTTCTCTCTCCCCCTCTGGGTCTGTCCTCATCTCACTCTCTATGTGTGTCCCTGTCCTTCTTGGCTTCTCTGTCCCTGCCCCATTCCTCTGTGTCCCTGTGTCAGTCTCTCTCTGATCCCCAGTGTGCAGAGGACCAGAGAGAGAGAGGGAGGAGACAGGGGACTGAGGTGATGGTGCACGGGTGCATTGCAGAAGGAATCTCTATGGGGACTAAACATGAGGGGGGGGGAAGCAAATCGTGTTTACAAGTGAAAAGTGAAGTTAAAAAATAAAAAAAAAGAAGAATATAAAAAAAATACAATTACGCCTGCAGGATCCTCCCCCTGTCTTGGTTTCTCCACCAGTAGGGGTGTGAACGGCCCACACTGGGCAGCTCCTGAAGCATCCTGGCCTATTCCTGTCTCCCGCAGTGAGGCTGTTTTTTTTTTTTTCATGCTTTCTAGAGTTTTATTTTATTTTTTTAATTAATAAATTTTATTTTTATATTCCCCATACAATTGCAATCCCCCCATTCTGACCCCAATCCCTCCCCTCCTGCCCCCACCCCCAAAAAGTGTCTCTGGTTCATAGTTTTTGTTGATTTTGATTTTCACTTTCTTATAGTTATTCATTTTCCTGGTCCCTTATTTAAGTATTCTAGATTCCTGCTATGAGTGAGACCATTCGGTATTTTTCTTTTTCTTTTTGGCTTATTTCACTGAGCATGATCCTTTCCAGCGCCATCCATGTTGCTGCAAATTGCATGTGTTTATCTTTTTTGAATGCTGAGTAATATTCCATGGGGTATATGGACCACATCTTCTTGATCCAGTCATCTATTTTTGGGCATTTGGGCTGTTTCCAAAGCTTAGCTATTGTAAATAGTGCTGCTATAAACATAGGGGTGCAGGTGTTCTTTGGAATTAATTTTGTTTTTTGGTACAACCAGTCACTCTGTGTCTTGTTCTTTGGTGAGTTCAATTCATTTCCATAAAGGGTGATGACATGATGACTTACTACTGTGTTTTTGTCTTTAGTCAAATCCAGGCAAGAAATGTGTGGTGTCTGGAGTGGGTGGTGAGGGCTCCAGGATCACTGCCTCCTTGGTCCCCTGGTCAGTTTGGAGGATGGTGTCAGTCCAGAGGCCCAGACATTAGCCAGGTGGCTGGGGTTCTGACCTGGGCACTGCCATAACCCCTCAGTCTCCATATCCTCATTTCTGAGAGGGTGTGGGGGAGGGGTGTCAGGACAGTATCACTTCCCAGTTCACAGAGTGCTGGGGAGGGATCTCCAAGGTCACACGGAGAAAGTAACTGCTGAGGTCATGTAGTTGGCCTTTCATCAGCTCCCTGAGCCACTTCTCTTCCTGTGCCCACATCTGGCTTTCAAGACCCAGCTCTCATGTCCCCGTCCTGCTGAGGAAGGACCCTCCCTGGCTCTGCCCTTTGCCCCCTCTGAGGCAGCTACTGCAGCCCTTCTCTCCTCACACACCCCAGGCTTCAGGGCCTCCTGGGTGGGGTCATGTGGTTCTCTGTGACCTTAAAACCCTGTGGAGTATATTCCTGGGCAGCAGCATGCATTGGGTTAGGGTACCCCAAATGTCCATTGCAGGTCTGTGTCAGCAGAGTCGCCTGGGATGTCAACAGAGTCGCCTGACCCGTCCCCAGAGTTGGCTCTGGCTGCCCAGGGCATGGGAGGGGAGGGTGGGGTCGTGCCCATGGGCCCAGGCCCAGGAAATAAGGTTGTTGTGGTGATGGAGATGTTCTCAAGGTAGAGTATGGGATGATTGCTCTGCTCTACACTTACCAAAAGGACATGACAGGTGAGTCTTCAAATTACTCAATGGTCAAAAGTTATATCTCAATAAATTTGCTTTAAAAACATTAAAAAATGGGTCTACAAGTTGCCCTGTGTCTGTCCTTCACTGTATCCTCATCGAGGGCTTGTGGAGCAGGAAACTGTCTCAGCCCATGAGGAGCTGAGCACAGACAGTTTCACTGCATAGATGCTCTCAAGGAGCCTCCTCTGCGTGGTCCCCAGTCATGTAATGAGATACTGACGTCACGCTGCTTCTGTGATGGGAGAGATTTTAGGGGCCTTGAGTGGGAGGTAGTGTATTTTTCATATGGGCAGAATGCAAATAATGAGTGTCCAGAAGGTCTACTGTGTTGGTTTTCAATTTTCCACCAATTCTCTGATACACAGGAGGGGAGACGTTTCCCCGCCCCCCGTGAGTGTGTCAGACTCGCTGGCTCTTCCTCGTGAGAATAAAGCAGAAGGGATGTGCCACGTCACAGATTCAGGCTCACAGGGGCTGAGACTTCCCACCCGGGCTCCCCCCCCCGTTCCCTCTCTGGGGTGACTCCCTGCACAGGGTGGACCCTCAGCTAAGGGGACGCCCACAGGACAAAGAACTGAGGGTTTTCTCCAGGAGCCATATGTATGAGCTCTGAGGCAGGTCCTTCCACACTGATCACGGCCATTCAGATCCGCCAACATCTCATCCCCATCGCAGCCTCGTGGGACCCAGAGCTGGAGCCTCTGAGTGAGGCCCCTCCTGCCGCCTCCCCCTCAGAGACTGTGGAGACGCTGGATCTTTGTTTTAGGTACAAAGTAGGAAGTGATTTGGTACAAACCAGTAAAACATTCAGGCGATAAAGTAATCAGTGGCTGTTTTCTCACAAGAAACAGTGGAGGCCAGAGTAGCTCATGTGATGGTCAAGGTCCTGATAGCAATGAGCTGTCAGACAAGGATTCATGTCCTCTGAAGTGTCCTTCAAAATATGTGATTTCAGGCCTCCCTGGTGGCACAGTGGTTGAGCGCTGGGCTGCAAAGCTGCCCACAACCTCTGCAGCGCCGGTTCAATACCCAGCCGCTGGGTGAGGGTCCCACATGGCTTGACAGACATCTCCTGCTGAGCCCGCTGCCCCCCTCAGCAGTGTATTTCATCAGTCTGCCTGTTCTTCACACCTCTCTGGCTGTGGTGAATTCTCTCACACTCCCACACTTCTGACTGTACCCAGTGCTTGTATAAACAAATAAATACATCTTTAAAAAACAAAAAATGTGATTTCAAAATATTAGTTCTACCGTTTTTAGGTTCCCATTTAATTTTGCTGTTTTGTTTTCTTTATACTATCCCCAGAGCGGTGTCTGCAGGATCACGGCACAGAGGGGCTGTCAGTAGCCTGGAGCTGTGAGCAGGACTGACTCTGACCCCACTGCAGAGAGTGGGGCCCTGGAGCCCCAGAATCAGCCCCCAGGGCTGGCCCTCCAGAGCACCACAGGCCATTCTCCTCTTGATTCCCTGAATCACCTCCTGTTGATTCCAGGAATCTCCCTGCCACCCCAGCATTGGGGAGTTGGGGAGGATGTTGTGGCTCAGGAAATGGGGGCCTCCTCCTAACCATCTGTCCTCTCCTCATCTCTCTCCTTCATCAGCCTGAGTGTGCATGTTTGAGTCACACCAGCCCTGCACGGACAGGAAAGGCCCAAAACTTAAGTGATTCCCTGGGCAGTTACAGCACCAGCCCCTCTGCAATCCCACCAGGGGAGACAGAGACTCTCCCAGTCCCAGCCAGAGCCGTGTCACCCACACAGACCTTCCCCTCACAGTGTCCCCGATGCTGCCCCTTCCTGGTCCCACCCTTTCTGGTGCCCCCACCACTCCTTTTGGGCCCCATCTCCTTGTCCCCATTTTCACCCTCTGCTTCCTAGTCATGCCCCGGGGGCTCTCCTCGACCCTCCCCACATTCAGGGATGGTAAATTTTTACAAGATGTATATTTATTTATTTATTTTCTTACAGTGTGAGTCATCTTTCTATAGTTATTGTTCCTCTTAGGTGAGGCCCTTCCACCAATGATCCACCACATACCACCACCAGCTCCCCAGGTCTCTCCCTGGCTCTGATCACTCCTGCTCCCCCCTGCTGCAAAACGTGGATGGGTAGTCGCCCACGGTCTTGGCGTTTTCCAGGAACCTTGTCCTTTTCTTGGGCGAGGACCTGGGCTTCTGGGTAGAATTAAATGTTAACTCCCTGGAAGCAGAAGCAAAAACAAAGTACAGAGACTCTGGAGTCCAAGGATCCATCCGAGACTAAAGGATCCTCTATATTTGAGGGATCATCCCATAATCTGGGAATCAGCTGTTATGACCTGGAAACCTGCTTTTGTCCTTTGTCCATAGAGCTAAGAAAATTGGAGGACTTCTGACCTGACACTGGACTTGGGCGTCCCCTTGTGTGCAGATCCCTGTCCTGCCGCTGGGGGCCCAGCGAGCCTGGGGAGGGCCTGGCTGAGCAGGAGAAAGGGCAGCTCTGGTCTCCTGTGCTCAGCCCTGTGGCCACACGGGGGCGCTGCCGCGCTGTTCCGGATTCTGGTGGAACCGCTAGGTCGGGGCAGGGTGTGAGTTGGGCAGAGTTGGGGGTTCTGGAGGGCAGAGCCCTGTCCTGGGGTGAGATGCTCTGTGAGGAGTCAGAGAAGCAGGGCTCCGAGGAGAGGAGACTCCGGAGCCTGCCCTGTGTGTGAGGTTTCCAGCTTTTCTCCTAGAACCCCTCCCTCCAGTCCCTGGATGGTGATACCTGGGAAAACTGGAAAAGAAAAAAAAAATTCCTTCTATAACCTATTAAATATTGAAAGTAGTTTAAAAAATAACATTTAAAGAATACTCTTCAATTCACAGAAAAGTTGCAAAGGCAGCACAGGTCTTGTTTATCCCACACCATTTCCATTTTGTTAACATCCTACATGAGTACAGATTTTTTTTTTACCACTAATGCAGCAATATTGACATAATAACTAAATGCCATACTTTCATTAGTTTTTGCTAATGTCCATTTTATACCCAATAATCCCATCCAGTTTGCCTGGATGACAGTTTCTCTGACTTTCCTTGTTTTTATAACATTGACACTGGTGAGGAGTGATGTTTGGGAGAGGTGTTGGGGTCACAGATGGGGGTTCTTGGGTCACCTCTAAGAAAAACTTCACCAGAGTCCTCCTTTCAGTGGGGTGAGGGCACATACACACACACACACACACACACACACACACACAAGGAAAGAAGACAATGCTTGCACAGACACAAATTGGAGGAGGAGCTGATCCTGGAGAGGGTGGGTGTGTTAGTGGAAGCCTGTTAGTGGAGGCTCATTAGAACTCTGTTGGTGTGTGTGGTGTGGAATAACACATTTTAATAGGTGTGAAGCTGTACTCCAAAAAATTATGCAGTGCTATAAACTAGTGTAACACACACACACACACATATATATATATATATATATATATATATATATATTAATTATTGCTTTTGGGTATTTTGCTTACATAACTGCTAAAAGCCATGATCCATTGCTGAAGTCTTACTATGTGGGCCTCTTAGTTGAATCATAGTCTCTGGTATACTATCAGCTTTCCAATCCTCAGATATGGAGGAAATTTCTAATTCTGTTTATACCACATCTAGGTCATGGGTAAGAAAATGTTGGCTCCTCAGTTGATCTATATAGCCAACATCTGCATCAATAATATAGAAAATCCTTGAATTTCCTCAAATTATGTCCCCTGCAGTTATTTCATTGTTTTCCTTTCCTTTGCAGTCTGATTTGGCTAATTTTAATGCCATTCCAACAGGGAACAGTGGTAGAGAACGAAATAGATGAGATAGTAATACATCACTCCTTAAGTCTTTTCTTGTATCCCTAGGAAAATCAAGTGTCCTCTATGGTGGCAAAAAGAGGAGATGATTTCTGATGCAGGAGCACTCACAATGTAATGGAAATGCAGGGTTGTATTGCCACGGGTTTGATCCCTAGCACATTTTGGAATAGGGCCTGAGTCCTGTGTCATAAGCCTGTATAACTAACCTGGGCCCCGGGTTCCAAGGAGGACCATGGATTTGTGGTTCATGCATGCACACTTCTCTTCCCCACCGAGGGCATATTGTGGCACCACCCGTGTAGAGACTTTGGGCCCAAGACCTGTTTCCTGTGGTTTCCTGAGGGGAGGTTCCCCAAACTGTGTTTGCATGGACTAGCTGTGAGCTATTCACAAACTTCCATAATGGAGTTTCCCTTCATGTATTTAAAGTTGTATTCTGTTGTATTGTGATTTGTGGACTAGACAATGTAGCAGAAGTACACTGAAGCAAGTTGATTAAGAGTTGATAAATGAATGTAATGTCACAGAATTAGCTGATTTATTCTCAAAATGTTTATAATTCAGTTTATGCTTTTGTTTGAGTTACCATGTATATCCCTTCATCATATTGTTCTGTACTATTCTCAAATAGTTTCTCATTAAAGTTTTTTCTCCTTGATCTGCTTTGCAGAATTTCCAAACAAAGACTGCCACCTTTTTCCAATGTATTTTTTTAGGCATAGAAGAACTGGGGTGTAGACAAGAGGTGCAGTGGTTGAGAGGATTAACCAGAGAGAGTGGGGAGCAGAACAGGCAGATGTACTGAAATACACTGCTCAAGGGAGCAGCAGGCATGACAGGAGAAGGCTGCTGCACCCTATGTGGCTTAGCTCCCTGGTAGGGAATTGAACTCAGGCCATAGCAGGGACAGAGCTGAGACTTACTCCCTAAGCCACCAGCGAGGCCCCTTTCCCAATAATTTCTCACTGCAGTATTGGCCATATAGAATTTAATATAAAATGAATATATCTTTACTGATCAATGAATCATGTCAGAGGCAAATTTTAGATTTAAATTAATTTGCATGCATGTGTAAGGACTATAAACTACATGGTTGATATGAACAGCTTTTCTGGTTTTAAGTGACTCTGAAATTGTATAGTCTTTTCGGTAAATGTCAAAGTTAAAACTAACATGAAAATATTTAACCTTTTGTTCTTATTATAACAAAATGGAAAATAACAAATGGCAGGGTTTCACATGGTAGCCCTGAAGGATAATACTTTCCAGATCCCTTTTATGCAACTCTTTCAATAAATAGCTCTTCATTACCTTTTTATGTTACAAGTTTGCATACTGAACCAGATTGCAATGAAATAACAGTCTAATGAAGAACACTATGTTTGATATAGATGTAGGTCATTCTGTGCCCATAAATTTTTAAGTAGTTGATGGAACATTGGTCTCTCTCATTAAGTGATTTTTGTTTTATTTTCAAGTTAGACTATAGTTTTGTATCTGTGGGCAAACCATTTACACTCCCTGGTACTATCTTTCTTCTAACTAATTCTGTGAGTCATAGTCTCTTCCAATACCATTGATATTATTGCAAATACCAAGATTTAATCTGGTGGGGTGTTTTAGTAGCTGAGTAGTATTCGTGTGTTGTGCACCGTATCTTCATAACCAACTCATCTGTTTTTGGACCCTTAGGTTGCTTCCATCACTTTGGTATTGAAAATAATATTACAATGAACATAGGAGTGCACATATCCCTTCATATTAGTGTTTTTGTATACTTCAGATAGCTATCTAAGAATGGGCTTGCTGGATCATAAGGTAGAACTATTTTTAGTATTTTCAGAAATATCTATCCTACTTTTCTAAGAAGGGAAACAGTCTACATTTCCACCAACAGAGGAGTAAAGACATAGATATAAGTTCTGAAATCACAAAATACACAGAAAAACAAAAATGACTGCATTCCTTAATCAGCCTTAGAGACGACTTTTGTCAATTGGATTACATTGGCAAAGGAAACAAAAGCAAATATAAACAAATGGGACAATATTAAACTAAAAAGTTTCTATAGAGTGAAAGAAACCACCATTAAAAAAGCTAATGATTTGGAGAAAATACTTACATATGTTAGACAAGGGCTTAATAAAGAAATTTTATAAAGAACTCATTAAACTCATCACAAAAAGAACAAATATCTCCATTAAAAAGTGGACAGAGATGTTGAAGAGCGACTTGTCCACAGAAGACAGAGATGGCAGCAGGCCCATGAACATGTGTTCCTCCTCTCCTATTAAGAAAGCAAATCAGAAGCAAAATGAGTGATCATCTCTTATCTGTTAAGAGGGTTATTATCAAAATAGACAAGAAACATGTGATGGTAAAGTTGTGGAGAGAAAAAATCTTTGTAGATTGTTGTTATGAATTTAAATTGTTGCAATCATGGAAACAGTGTGGCAATCCCTCAACAAAATTAAGAATAGAAATATCACATGACCCAGCTAGCTGACTTCTCTTTAGTTGTCAAGCTTTATCACAAAAATATACAAACTTAAATTCAAAGAGATATATGGAACACCATGTTCATCATAACATTATTCACAACACTCAAGACAGAGAAACAAACTCAGAGCCCACTGATAGATGATAAAATAAAAAAAAAATGTGATGTATATATACAGTGGGAGACTACTCAGCTATAAAGAAGATGAAATCCTGCTGTTTGCAACAACATGGATTGACCTAGAGTATATATATTTTGCTATACAAAATAAGTCAGAGGGATAAAGAAAAGCACCATATGATTTTGTTACAGGGCAGGGAGAGAGGCAGCCCAGACACCACAAACCTACCTGCTCTAAATAGGTTTTGCCATTCGCCGCATCAGCACAAAACATATGAGACTTTACTGGGAAGGAACTTTAATACAATTAGGAAACAATACAGGAAAGGCCAAGACTACAGTTTCTTTCTTTTTTTTAATATTTCATTTTATATAATTCTTACATCATTTTTCATCATTGCACAATGTATGCATTTTCATTTTGGTTATATTCCCAATACAATTGCACCCCCCCCACCTTATTTTTACTCTAGTCCTTCCTCTCCCTGCCCTCCCTACCCCCCTATAGTTTCTAAATAAAGTATCTAAAGTTACCTGTCCTCTCGTGGGTAAAAGTCCATCCAAAAGGGATTGGCCCAGAATAAGGCCCCAAAGCCTGCCACAGGTCTAAGGCATCTTCCATTGGGGACCCACAGAAAGGATCAGAAACTACCACATAAGTCTGGAAGGAAAAGAGCAAAATCAAAAGCAAGACAAAAACCGCCACTGCCACCTCCCCACGAGTCTCTCACCCACATCTGTGTTACCCAGTCCATAACCAAAAGGCAAGCGTGGTTTCTTCACATGTCTCTCTACTCCACGTGCCTCCTCCAGGTCTCCTACTGGCTCCATCCTGCTTCCTTCCTTCCTCAGTCTCCTCTGAAGCTTCTTCTCTCCCTGCTCAGCTACACCCTCCCTTGGGTGGGGTGGGAACCTGGAACTTCCCCCTTTCCTGGGGACCACCCTGTTACAATTTCACTCCTATATAGATGATAAAGAAACAAAACAAATGAACAAACAAAACAAACCAAAAACAACATCTTAGTCTGTAAGAACCAAATATTTGCTACCAGAGGAAACAGGAAAAGGGGCTGAGGAACTTGGGTAAAGGAGTTCTTGTATGGTGAAGAATAGAAACTGTTTATTCAAATGTTAATTTTTAATGTACACCGAAACCTATCGCTATATAATGGTACAAACCAGTGGAACTTCAGTAAAAATGAAAAGAAAATGAAGTGAAACACAAAGATGTTTACTAGAGCTCATGAAATTTTGATAATTCCGAAACTCCATTTTTATGTATATGTAAAAAAGTAAAAGCTATTCTGAGATATTTTGACTTGCTCTCTTATATGCAATCCTCATACTTTTCCTTTTTTAAATTTTTTCTCCCTCAGCAGTTAATTTTTAAAACCAATGGAATCAACTGATGGCATATGAAGGGACATTTAAAGGTCTTAATTTCAGAGGACATTTATTCTGATTGCTGTGTGTTCTTTACAGTTTTTGCTGTAATACATGGGAGTCAGAATCTACAAGATGGATGAGGATTGCTCAAAGACCCACATTTTAATGCAAATTTCCTAAGTCATCCTAAATTCCATCCACTTCAAATTCAGGGAGCAAACCCAAAGATGTAGAATTGTGGAGAAAAGGGAAATGATTTCCTTAGAACAAGGAAATGACACCCTCAGGCTAAGTTCAACCTTGTAAATACAATGAAAAACCAGCCACATTCATTTGTTCATTGCCCTTGGCTATCTCCTTGCTGTAGTGCAGATTTCAGTAGTTGCAATAGAAACTACAATATATGGTAAATAAAGTTTGAAATATTTATTCCTTGACGAGAGACAAATTTGTCAATCCTTGTTCTACAGTCATGATTTGTAAACAGTCAAGCGCAGCTTTTCTGGCTTAGGGAGGGTGAAGAAAGATATCTGAGCCTGAGTCCTTCTTCCCTTATCAGGTCTCTGAATCTGCAGAAAATAAAGGAACTTTTTAGAGTTTGAAAATCAGTGAATTTATCTTTAATTGCCCAATCAATATTAGCTTGCCAATGCTTTTAATAACATTTATATCAGAAATAATAGTAATTCAGTGTCAGTGATATAAGCGATGATTGGATAGTTAGTTAAGTTGAACAAACATTATTAAGCAGTCTTTGTGGTGGAACCATAGCTGGGGGAGGCGTGAGGTATGGGGGTGTAAGAGTGCAGCAGAGATGGAGTAGAGAACAGAAAAGGAGGATTTATTGAAATACCCTGCAAGGGAACAGGGGGCAAGAGGGAGCTATACACCTGTGTGTGAAGGATTTGAGACTTTTACACTAGGGTTACATAGGGTTTCTTACTTGGGGAGCCAGTTTGCACGGGTTATCTGCTGGGATGTCTGCTCTTGGGTGCAGACCTTTGACACAGACACATGTGCAGGCCCTGCTTCTGCATTCCTGGAGCTGGTCTGGTTTATCTGCCATGGTGGTCAGTCTAGTGGTCAGTGCCAGTTCCCATGGCAGCCTTATTGATGCCCTTCTCTGCTCAAGTCTCTCAAACATGCCTATGGGATAAGAGTGAGAGCTTAGTTTTTAACCTTATGAAATGATACCCTGACACCTGTGTTGGGCCAGATGTATACTGCAGGAGTGACAACATATTCCTTTCTCTGGAAATCACAGTATTTTCTTTCCTTTTTCCAGGATTTATATTATTTTTGCTGATTTGATGGCCACATGTTCTAATATTTGGTAATTAAACATGGTTTTGACAGGGAATAAGAAATAAAAAAATAAAGCAACCCTATTCAACCCCCTTTTGCTCTTTTGATTGTACCATAACATACAACTTAATTGTCAGAAATTCTCTCTTAAGAAAATGTAGAATTGCCTCCGTGTTTAGCCTTTGGGGATTTGGGGTTCCCTTTCTGGTAATTTATTTGACACTTATTGATATGAGTATTAAGTCATAAAGTGCATGCTTTGAATTGTTTCTGTCAGTAGAGATTTCCGAATTTAACGGAGGCAGACAGGTGAAGACCAGGAAGAGGGAATGTAAATCACATATAGGAAAGTATCCACTGTAGCAGGAAAACAGAAAACAAATGGTATCTGGTGGAGTAGCGTTAAATAAGGTTAAAATCAAGCCCCTACCCTTGTCCAGCAGGAAGGCTTGGGAGGCTTGAACACAGAGAGAATTGATAAGGCTGCTCTGGGTACCAAATGGTAAGATGGATCCCTTTGACCAGGAATGTGGAGGTAAGGCCAGGACACATCTTGTGTCAAATATCAACCCCCCAGGATCAGACACCCCTGCACTAACCAGGCCAAAACTAACTCCCCAAAGCACAACTGACAAAACAAGTTATAAAAGGGAGCCCCAAATCTTTCTTCACTTGCAGATCTTTCCTGTCTCCCCAGCTGCTTCTCTTAGCCGTGTATTTAAACAAATGTGCCTTTTCTGTTCTCCAGTCTGCCTCTGGTGAAATTTTTCACCCCTGAACCTCAGGTCTGTCAAGGTATGGTTAAGAATTTGAAAACCAAGCCCCCACTCCTTACCAGCAGGCAAGTTTGGGAGGCTGGAATAATAAACAGAGTATGGATGGGACTGCCATGGAAACATGGACATTAAGGTGGTGAGGCCCAGAACTGATGATCCTCTATGCTGATTCAGATCATCAGTCAGGGCACACCCAAGACTAGTCACCCTAACCAGTCAATGGTTCTAAAGTATAGAGACTTGGGACCCAAATTCTGAGCAGTACACCCCTCCTGTTTCGCCCTCTGCTTCTTTTAGCAGAGTATTTCAATAAATTCACCTGGCCTGTTCCCATCTGTCTCTGGTGAATTCTTTCACCCCTGCAACAGGGACTACCCTTTGATTCTTCCCACAACATTATATATCAATAATCTTTGTTACATAGAGTGGTGTGATTTCTTATAAAAGAAGATGGAATCTAACCTCTTCAAATACACCAATCTTCTATCTACCCAAACCTCTGCTCTTTGTTCTCTGAATTCAGCAAATAAAAATAAAACTTAAAAAAAAAAGCATGGGCCTCCCCTGGTGGCACAGCGGTTGAGTGCTAGGCTGCGAAGCTGCCCGCAGCCTCTGCAGGGCCGGTTCGATCCCTGGCCAACAGTGAGGGTCCCACATGGCACCCCAGACCTCTCCTGTCATGCCCGCTGCTCCCCTCACCAGTGTATTTCATCACTCTGCTTATTCTGTTCTCTGCTCTGGCTCTGGTGAATTCTCTCACCCTCCCACAGTTCTGACTGTACCCAGGGCTTCTATAAATAAATAAATTAATTAAAAAAAAAAGCAGATAGCATTACATCTAGCAAGTTGCTCAGGATAGAAAGCTGGGCAGCAACTTTAATTTCTGTCTTTCCCTCACTTTCTATCCCCATCCAAATCAGCCCTATTAGCTAACATCCTAAGCAACATACCACTCGGACCCACTCCTCTCTCATTGCTGCAAGTTTCTTGGCTGTTTTCCCTGTTGCATTCTTGTTCTCCTAAAATCTAGTTTCCCCAATGCAAAGAGATTTTTCTCAAACACAAATTATTCAATTCACTCCACTCTCCAACACCTCTCTCCATTTTCACAATTAGCATTAAGGTCAGGCCATCACCCTGAATTAGGAAGTTCTGAGTGACTAGTTTCTGTGAATATCTTTGACCTTATCTCACAATTCCTTCTCCTTTGTCCACATGAAACACTGACCTCCTTTTTCTTACTGAAGTGTGATTCAGTCATTTCTGCCTATCTGTGCTCCCCTCTGCAATTGTGCTTTCTCCCAAACTTTGCTGTATGCATCCTGGTCTGTAAATAGAGTTCATATTGTCATTTATTGAAGTCTTATAATTTCCATTAAAGAATAATGTTTTCATAGCTTTACAGATACATACATTTTATTAAAAATATCCTTACGGGTTTCATATTTTGATGTTATCCTAAATGATATTGAAAATTCAATTGGTTTTTTTCGATCCTTTGTACAGATCCTATCACCATTTGTTATTTCTCTGTTGGATATTTTAAAACTTATTTATATTGCTTTTTTTCCCCACCACTGAAAAGTCAATTTTATCACAACATTCTCTCTATATCTTCATCACTAGAACACTATCAATTCTACAAAAGTACAGTGTAGTTTCTCAATAATTAGTCATTGTTTATTTTGAGTGAATATATATAGGTAACCTTGGAAAAATAATTAACCTCTCTAAATCTCCTTCCTCAGATATTAATACATTTGTAAGTGCACATATTGATATATGTAATATATATAGAATTAAAACAATGATACTTATACTTCCTGATAGTTATCACTGTTAAATCACTTTATTTTGGCTAAAGTGTTAAAAGCAACCTAAAAAAAAATATTCTGAATTTCCTAACATTTTTGTTTAGTTTTTAAGCACATTGGTATTGTTATGACCTATTGGATTTGTTAGTTTATTTCCTTCTCAAAGGAACTATTGTGTATATAGTATTATTATTTAATGTTATTTTTCTACTAAACTAGACTCCAGGACACAATTTTAGCCCCCCAAAAGAAAGACATGCTGAAAAAGAATCCTGAAATTACCTCTTGAAAATTTTAGAATTTAAACATTACTAGTTCACTGCAACACTAGTAACTGTGCCTCCTTTAAAAAAAAATTAAAGATTTATTTTATTTATACAAGCACCGGGGTACAGGCCAGATGCGCGGGAGGGTGAGAGGATTCCCCAGAGAGAGAGCCGGGAACAGAACAGGCAGAGTGACTGAAACCCACTGCTGAGGGGCGCAGCAGTCACAACAGGAGAGGTCTGCTCGCCACGTGGGACCCTCCCCGGGCGCAGCAGAGGCTGTGGACTGCTCCCCAGCGCGCGCCCAACCGCCTGCTCCCCCTGTTTGCTGTTCTCTTCACAGTCTTAGCGCGACAGTGAAGCATCTGCCCAAGGCAGGGCCAGTATGGGGACGCCTTGAAAAGCCGAAACCTAGGATGGGATTGCTCAGGACAAATGAAAGGGCCTCTCAGGCATTCTACGGGTTGTCGTTAAGCGGCAGTTTTTTCGTTATAGCTGAGAAACTGTTGGGGGTTCCCTCTGCCAATGGCTGTGGCCTCTGGCTCTGAGGCCACAAAGAGCCATTGTGACAGCACCCAGCACCGGCACCGCCTACATCAGGCCCGCCCGGTCTGCGTCTGTGTCCTCAGGAGCCCGGAAGCTTTGGACAGTGACCTGTGCACTCCGGACGCCGACAGAGAGAGTGAGAGCCTGTTTTGGGGTATTTGGTTTTATTTTGGTTTATTTATTGGTTTATTTATTTAATTATTTTGGCTATTTATTTTAGTTATTTTATTTTTCTTTCTTTGTTTTTTCCTTATTTTCCTTAATTTTTTTGTATTTGCTTATAGTTTTTTTTTTCTTTTTCTTTTTCCTTTTATTTCTTTGTTTTTTTTATATTCCTTTATTGTTTTGTTATTGGCTTTTATTTTTTTATTCTTTTCTTTATTTTCTTACTTCAGTTTTTAGTTTTTGATTTTTATTTTTTGAGTGATCGCCCCCCATTTTCCCTTCTCTTCTTGTTTCGTTGTTTGTTCTTTCTTCCCCTCGGTTATTTCTCTGGGTTTTTATTTTGGTTTTTTTTTTTTTTTTCAGGTTTTAGTTTCTAATTGTTGTTTGTTCTGTTGTTTGTTCTATTGGTCTTTGTTGTTCTGTTTTATTCTTAAATTTAGTGGTTAGTTTTTAATTCGTTTGTTTTTAATCATATTTTTACATTTACATCTCATTTGTCATTTTTTGTTTGTGTAGTTTCATTTATTTGTAGTGCAGTTAGTATTGCTAGTAAGGTGAGTGAAGGTAGTATTGGTAGAGTTAAGTTAGCATTGTTAGTATTTAGTGAGGTTAGTGAATACTTTTTGAGTATTATTAATTCTAGATTAATAGCACATTTGTTAATATCGTAGGAGATTCCGCTGTCAGTGGAGGTAGCGCAAGGGCTGGGAGCACAGTCAGGGCTGGTGAGTGTAGTCAGCGTAGTCCAAGTGCATTGGCGCTATGTCCCAGGGACGTGAAGTGAGAAGCTACCTGGCGCTGCGGGCGCTGGGGCGAGGCACCCACGCCAAGGTGACGCTGGCGCTGCACGCACTCACGGGCACGAAGGTGCTCATCAGGGGCGTCCACAAGTCCGAGCTGCCTGAACTTCACCTCCTGGCCCGGGAGATGGGGGTGCATGAAGGCCCTTCACCACCTGAACATCGTGGAGCTCTTCCAGGTGGTGGACACTGGGCCGGAGCTGCAGCTCGTCATGGAGTACGTGCAGGGGGAAAACCTGTAGGACTACCTGAGCAGGCATGGGCGCCTGGAGGAGAGCGAGGCCCACCCGCTATTTCAGCAGATCCTCGCTGCCCTCAGCTACTGCCATGCCAAAGGCATTGCGCACTGGGATGTGACCGGAGAACATTCTGCTGACCCGAGAGGGAAAAGTCAAGCTGGCGGACTTTGGGCTCAGCGTCTAGGGCTTCAACCAGGCGCTGAGCATGTGCTGCTGTCGCCCAGAATACAGGGCCCCCGAGGTATATCTTGGCCAGCAGTACAACGACCCCAAGGTGGACGTGTGGAGCCTGGGCGTCATTCTCTACAAAATGCTGACCGGCACACTGCCCTACAGGGGACCCAACCTCAGGGCGATCAGGGTGCGCATCCTGGGCGGGTGGGTCCAGCTGCCCGACTACCTCACGGTCCAGTGCCAGGACCTGCTGGCCAAAATGCTGGCACGGGACCCCTGGAGGCGCAGCACCCTGGAGAGCATACAGCAGCATGCCTGAGTAGCAGAAACGAGCAAGGGACTCCTGCCCTTTAGCGAGCCATCCCTCAGGCCCCGGGACCAGGCCATAACCAAAGTTATGGAAGCCTGGGCTACCAGAGACAGGAAATTCGGGAAGCTATTGACGCTAACAAGTACGACGAGGTCATGGCCACCTACCTGATCCTCTGCTCCAGGAAGCAGGAGGGGGAGGAGGACTATGAGAGGAGGGGAAAGAGTGGCCCAGGCCCGACACCTTCCGGGTGCCAAAGTACGTCACCTTCCGGGAGCCCAGTGACCCCGATTCCAAGGACTGCCCCCCCCCCGCAGCCTGAGGTTTTGGGGAATACCCCAAGGCCAGGTATCCTGTGAAAGCACCCAGTGCAAAAGAGCGGAAAGGATGCCCCCCTGCAGCCTGAGATTTTGGGGAATACCCGAAGGCCAGGTATCCTGCAAAAGCAGGAAGTCCAAAAGAGGGGAAAGGATGCCACCCCGGGCAACAAGGTCATCTCTGCCACAGTCCCTGAGCTGGAGGACGCCCAGAAGCATACCACTGCCGCAGGGCCAGGCCCCCTGTTAGAGGATGCCTGGAAGGGCAGACCCTCCATGCTAGGCCCGGTGCTGGAGGATGCCTGGGGGGACACCAGCACCTCAGTGGCCAGACACCAGCAGGGGGAAGCCGGGGAGCACAACAGCACCTCAGTGTCAGTCCTCCAGCTGGAGGATGCTGGGGAGCACAGCAGCACCACTGAGACAGGCCCCCAGCTGGAAAGGGACCAGGAAAGTAGGGCCAACACAATCAGTCCAGCTCCCTAGCCCTCCAGCACCACCCTAAGACCTCCCCTAAGATGTGGCTGTCCTACCAGTGCAGTGGACCCTTCAGCAATCATCAGGGCCAGAGATAGGGTATTAGAAATTATCCGAGAATTTTGTTGCTGCTGTGCAGCATTCGAATTGCAGAGCAACAAAAATTAAAAACAGCGCCACACCAGGGAAAAGCCTCCCCACCCCCAAAGCACAACCACTCAGTGGCCATGGTGAACAGGAGTACACCAGGAAAGGTTGAGGCTCTGGAGAGGCTCAGGGGCTGGGCCCAGTCACAGGGGCCAGGAGCAGCAGGAGATGCACGGTACTGCAGCACAGAAATCTGGGCAAAACCGATGTCCCTGGAGCACAAATGTCCCTGGAGCAGAGCAGGTGAAGGGCCAGGAGGGCCACGGAACTGGTGAAACACTTGGAGGGGAGCAGAGCAGGTGAGTGGTGAGGTGTGGAGGGGTTGGGGAGAGTTGAGCAGGTACAGGGACCCAGGAGGGATATGAGGCTGTGTGGGTGGCCCCAGGGCCAGAGGCCCTAGGGCCTCGGGGCCAGAGGCGGGGAACCCTGGGTCTCTCCCCAATCTTAGGCTCAGTTCCCTGAGTACCATACTGCCCCCTTGCTGGGAGAGAACTGCTGCTCTTTCCTGGGCACAGGGGTGGCACAGAAGATGCAGGAGCTCTTGCAAAGGCTTGGGCCCAGGTGGTAAAACGTGCAGATTGAAAGAAGCAGAGAGAGAGGCTCTCTAGATCCCCTTAAGAAAGACTCGGGGACTGGTATATTAGAATCCAAACAGGACCCTTCAGGGTGTACAGAGTTTATTGACAGATCAGCCCTACTCCACCACGACCTGCTCAGCTGGAAAATCCGCACATCTGCCCACACCAGTAAGCCCTAGGCTATGATCAATCTCAGTACTGCAGTGAGCATGCCTAAGTGTCCATTTTCACCTCGAACTTTTGCAGCTTGGGATTCTTACACAGTGTCAGCCCAGCTGGAATTTCTCCTTTTAAAAATCCTCTCCAGTTGGCCACCCAACCCTCCTCCCTGGATTCAAACCCTGCAGGGTGACCTTAGCCCAAATGGAAACATTAATATCACACGATTCTCTGCCAATTAAATCACTGAGTACAGGAACGAAAAGCTACAGGGGCTATCTACCTTAAATTTGTATTTTTTCGGGCCTCCCTGGTGGCGCAGCTGGTGAGCGCTGGGTTGCGAAATTGCCCCTGGCCTCCACTGCGCCAGTTTGATCCCTGGCTGCTCCCCGGCCACTGGAGGAGGGTCCCACATGGCACGCAGACCTCTCCTGCCCCCCGCTGCTCCCTTCAGCAGTGTACTTTGGTCCTTCTGCCTGCTCTGCTCCGCTCTGGCTCTGGTGAATTCTCTCACCCCTCCCCCCCCGCGCTTCTGACTGTAACCAGTGCATGTATAAACAAAACAAACAAACAAACAAATAAATAAATAAAACATGCCTCTTTAAAAAATTGTATTTTTTCAATACAAAAATTGTATTTTTTAGATGTTGTTCAATTCCCTTATAAAACTAAGGTTTTGCTAAGTCTGGTAAATGCAAGTGAGGTGAGGTCTGTGTGTTTGAAAAAAGAAATGTATGGAAGAGGGATATTCTGAAGGGCCTTAAGATAATGTAAAGCAGGATGGGTAAAATGAAATGGCATTAGAAAGAAAGCAAGCAAAAGAAAGTGTTGAAGGTCTGAGAGAGAGATTCTGGTGAGAAATCGTGTGTACTCAGGTGTCTCCACCTCCTCCAGCACATTCATGGGCTTGCTCATCTGAGCAGCAAAGCCCCCTCTGATCGATACTTCGTCAGCCAAAGCTGGGGCCAGGACATCCAAACACGGACCATCCAAACCTCCCTTACTGCCATGGATCCTACCCCTAGTAGGCCCAGTGATCACGATTATGCTTTTCTTTGTTTCTACACCCTGTTTTCTCTGCTTTATCCAGGTAAAGCTATCTGAGATGAGCCTTTGCTCTCCCAGACCCGGGAAAGCCATTCCTGTTATTGACAGATGAGCAACAGGGTGTTGCTCTAGGGGTTCTGGGCCAACCTGAGCCAGTCCAGCGACCAGTTGCTTATTTCTCTAAACAAATGGATCCCACTGTAAGAGGATGGCAGCCCTGTCTGCGTGCACTTGCGGCAGCTGCTCATCTCGCTAGACAGGCCTTAAAACCCCCACTGGGCCAACCTGTAAATGTTAGTTCTCCACATTGGCTCCAGGACCTACTCACTCACCAGGCTCTCTCCCCTCCATCCCCCTCTTGTCTGTTAGATTCTACTCTCTTTGTCAAAGACCCTCTCATCTCCCTCTCCCAACCCTCAACTCTCCATCCTGCCAGGCCTCATGGGTGTTCTACTCCCTAATGCAGATAACACCCTTTTCTTACTATGGTGGACACCATCACCAGTCGGACAATGGACCTGCCTTTATCTCAAAGATTACTCCACAGGTCTCCTCCCTGGGCATCACCTGGGAACTACACATTCCCTCCCGACCGCAATCCTCTTGTAAGGTACAACAGGTAAATGGTCTTATCAGAGACCACCTAACCAAACTCTCCACTAAGCTGCGCAAATCCTGGGTGGAGCTGCTCCCACTGGCTTTAATGCACCTCCAAGCCACTCCCTGTGGCCCCTTGTTCCTGAGCCCCCTTGAACGGATGTATGGCTGACCTCCTCTTACTAACCATGAGCTCCCCGTCCAACCTACGCCATTAGCTGGATATTTTTCATACTTCTCTTTGCTCAGACAGCTGCTCCAAGAACACGCAGACAATTGTCTGCCACAACATGTGCCTCTGTTCGCTGATGTACCTGTCAACCTGCTGTGCCCTGGAGACCAGGTTCTTCTGAAGGACATCTCTCCAAAACCACTTCAACCAAAGTGGATGGGTCCACACATGATCATCCTGACTATAACAACGGTTGTCAAGGTCTTGGGCAACACGTCCTGGCATCAGCTGTCCAGGGTCAAACCAGTCCCTGTGGACAAGCAGTATGTATGCGAGTGCTGGCCCAACTCGGGTACGCATCCCTGCGCCCCTGGTCCAGGTTCCACTCAGCCTACAGAGCAGAGGCCCTCTGACTCTCCCTCCTCTGTTTCTAATCCCATCACTTCAAGCCACTTCCCATTCTTGTGTCTATGCCTGGAGATTCCAGATCAGCACAGCCTCAGGCAAGGTATTAGCACTCACAGGGCCTCTGATCCTAATCTTATTTTTTCTTTTTGCCCCATGCTTACTGCATTTCATCCAACACCGGATCCAAGACCCGTCCCGTGCCACCTTTAACCAACTCCTTCTCCACCCATATCCTCGCATCCCTGCAAAGACCGTCTCATAACCAGGCCTGAGCCCCCACCCTGGTCTTCGCCCCCATCCAGCAGGAAGTAGCCAAAGAAAGAACCATCGCCCCTTTTCCTATCAACAAAAGGCTGGTATGAAAGGTCGATGCAGGGGCCAGGAATGGGGAAGCCCACATACAAACTACAAGATGGTTCTGACACCAATACCCATGATTACATCAAACCGAGACTGAAGCCATAAGCAAGAGAAAACAACTCGGCTCCATGAAAAAACAACTTTGTTCCACCTAAACCTGTTTCCCCACCTGCCAACCCAGTTTTCCTGCCTAACCTCTCCTCACCCTATAAAGTGACATCTCTCCCCACAATAGGCGCGACTTCAGGTACCACCCACCTTGGGTGTGCAAAGCTTACCCGGGGTGCAATGAATTTTCCCTTCCTTTGAGAAAGTTTAGCCTGGCTCCCCTTTTCTTTACCATGCCAAACCTTTCATCTTGGTGCCCAAACCCCAGAAGGCTGTGTCCCCTGGCGCCTTGTCCATCTTCCCGTCGCTGGGACTATCCTCTCCATTGCAGACGCCTCACATCCACCACCAGCCTTGATCCTTGGGGTGAGTCACTGCCTGACCCTCCTTCCTGGGAGGCCGTCACCCCTGGTTACCCAGCTCCTCTCTTCACCCCCCTATCCTGGTCAACTGTTCCATAAACGCTGGGCCTACGCCAGTCGACCCCCATTGCTCCTGGTTCTGGATTTGGGGACGCCCATCCAGTCCAGGTGTCCCAGTCCAGGTGACAACCGAGCAGTGGAGACGTCCCCCTCGCTCGCCTGCCCCCATTCCAAAGGCAGGACTGGGTCATGGGACGCCGTGATTTGGGGCCTGTGCCCCTATAGGTCAGATCAGGTCATGGGACACTGCTTTCCTGAGTCTGTACCCCCATTCATTGGGGAGAGGAGCCGACTTAGCCATGGGGTCCACCCATTCCAAGTGGAGCCTGGTAACCCCTCTGGGACACCTTCTCTCAAACCTCGATCCACTGGGATTCAGGCCAGATCTGCACCTCAGCATCTCGTCTCCTCCTGCAACACTGCATGGCCTCAGAGCCCATTGGAGAATGGCTCTCACTGGCCAAGGCATGTCGCTTTCCATTTCACGGCCCTTACAAACCTAAACAGTCTCTGTCACAGCAATGGAACATGGTCAGAGTTCCCTCATGTCCAGGCTTGCTTTCCCCATGTGCTCCGGTCCCTCCCTCCTGAAAACCGGTCGTACTTCCCAAGTCTCCAGACTCCCCTCACTCTTCACCCTCTCGGACCCCTCTTCTGCATTCTCTGACCCTCTAGATGTTCAGTCTTCACCTCCTTCAGCTCCCCAGTCCTGCCCCCTCTTCCACCTCCTATCACCACACCTGCTATCACAATCGTCCTTTGTCCCCTTAGGGAGGTTGTGGGGACCAAAGGAGTAGGTCCACGATCCTTTCCCTCTGTCTGATCTCTCCCAGATGAAAGAGCGTCCCCAAATCTGGGAAACCATCTCCCAGATGGAATTCACCAAAGAATTTTGTTGTCTTACCCAAGGTTACACCTAAGGTAACACCTATAACCTTTGGTGTCATGATTACACGTTATCCTCTCTTCCACCCTGACCTCTAATCAAAGAGTAGGTGTTTTTCAGTCTGCTCAAGGCCACGCAGATCAGGTCTACTTCATTGACACAACCATGCCCCCGGGCCCTGAAGCAGGTCCCTGCCAGGAGCCTGGCTGGGAATACCAGACTGACACTGAGGCGGGTTGCGGGGGTAGGGCTCACTGAGACGCTTCATCACCTGCCTCTTAGCCAGGCTCCAAGCAGCAGCCGGTCTCCAAGGCAGCTAATTTTGACAAGCTGCGGGAGATCACCCAGTTCCATCCTGTATGGAGGAGTACGGTGACTACAAACAACGATGAAGAGCATGTGGCTGTTAGATCCATTCATAAACCTACCCGGGATGGGTTGGTTGCATTACAACTGGTGTAGATGGAAGGACAGTTCAAAGTAGGATGGCTCTAGCAGAAGAAACCCTTTGGAACCTGGGGAGGGATTGCCGAGTGGCCGGCCACGAGCAGATGGTACTCGGTGGCTGACCTCCTCACCCTGTGGGCACCTCCCAGGAATGGCCAGAGGTAGATGGATCCCCGGGGCAGTTGGAACAGGCCCTGTATGAAATAGAAGAAACCCTGGATGCATGCAGTGCCTGCGAGGTGGCAGGAGCCGTGGGATGGGTGTTTCTCGCAGCTCTGCAAGAGTTCAGGCAGAAAGAGCAATCTAGAATCCAGTGAGTACAGGATGAGATGCGGGAAGAGATGCGGACTCTGCAACAATGTTTGAGGATTCTGGAGGAAGAAGTTCGGAAAAACCAACCCACCGTTCTGGAGATGCCAGACTCTGACTCAGAAAGGAAGGAGAGGGAAGCTGGCCCTTTGCCCGAATCACAGTCGGTGGTGGCAATCCAACCTGAGACTCCAGAGATGCCAGACCCCTCCTCAGGAGAGGGGGAGAGGGAGGCTGGCCCTTTGCCCGAGTCCCAACCGGCGATGGCAAACCAACCTGGGATCCCAGAGATGCCGTACTCCTCTGGAGAGGAGGAAGAGGCTGGTCCCATGCTCCGGGCCCACCCGGTGGTGACTCAGAAATGAAGCGGCAGTGACTCATGGCCATACTGGGGTCAGGCTGCTGTACCACCACAAATGACAGAATTTACTACCTATCGACCATACACCCAGGTGGAACTGGTGGACTTGGGCAAACAGTTCCACCAGAAACCAGGGGAACCCTTGGCAATCTGGCTGCTATGTTTATGGGACCTGGGGGTGGATGGGATTATTTGCATGGCACAAGTGATGGAGAGACTGGCCTCCGTGACTTTACACCCATCCTTGCAACAGAGGCTGCAGAACAGCCGGCAGTATGGCCAGGGCGACCACAACCTCCTGGAATGGATAATGGCTGCCATATGGACAGTCTGGGCTGATGTGGGAGACGTGCCGGACACAGTAAGTGGATGGCAGACGTATGCCGAGCTGGTATCGATCCTGCGGGAATTGGGGATGCAGCAGGCCATGTTTAATGTGAATACCCGTGGTCCAGATGAGCGTTTCACAGCAGGGATGAGAGACTTGGTATTAAAGAATGCCCCCTCATCCTCATTTGGATCCCTCATGGCAGTTCCTAGCACCCCATGTGTATCGTCAGATACACGACATCACAACAATGATAGCCAGCTTGGGCGAAGTTGAGAGCCGGCGCTCCCAAGTTGTTGAAAAGTCAAAAGGAATGCCAAGGAGGGAAAGGAAGCCTCTTGGCATCACAGAACCTATTAAAGTCATAACCAAATGTGGACAGATTTAGTGAGAGCAGGTGTAGATAGCAGCAAAATACACGCACAGCCCAATCTATATTTGTTGGAATTATGGCAGCAGCTGCGAGAAGACCAGAGGTTCACACCCATGAGAAGGAATGCTGCTCAGGGGGACCTGGAAGCTCCAGGCCTCAGGCACGCGCCCTGCACCTGGAGACCACTTGCTGCCAACCCCATCCTCGTGTGATGGCCTGATCGCTTTCAAATAGGGTGAAGGCCAAGGAACCTGTCCACAGGGGACAGGCGGGGACCAGAGGCCACATGTGGAGCTTGCCATCCACTGGTCCCCGACTAACATGCAAAGGGTTTTAGCTTGGGTAGACACAGGAGCAGAATGCACTCTGCTCTATGGAAATCCAGAAAGATATAACGGGTCTGCTGTATTGATGGCTATGGGGGCCAGAGTGTCAAGGTGACAGCAGTGAGACTATCTCTGGGGATTGTGCGATTACCCCCCAAAGAGTATAAAGTATATGTATCGTCCATCCCGGAGTACATTCTGGGAGCTGACAGGATCATCCTGGGCATTTTCCGCCTGATTCAGCAGGCCTGATGGGCTCTCCTGTTGCTCTGGAACCACACATGCAGAAACAGTTTCTCTTATCCCTTCAGGACCCCTGGTGACTGGTGGCTTCCAACCAGCAACGCGGCTGGGCTCCTGGCCTGTCCCCTGGGCTACAGGGGAGCCCCACTGTACTCCTGGAGAAGGTGCTAGAGATGCAAGAGGGAAATCAGCCACACGCCAGAATTTGCAACAGACCACATGCTAGAGCCTGAAAGGAGACCAGCCCAGGATAGTGGGCCCTTGGGGGTCTTATTCCCTACATTTGGCAACTGCAAGTCCCAGGTCATATTGCTTATGGTCCAAATCCAGCCCGTGTGGTCTCCTCCCATGGCACCTGACCCTACCCCTCCCAGTCAAGCCAGGGCACCAGCCTAGGCCACTCAACCTTGGGCAGCTCCGCCATGGGCTTTATGGACTCCAGCCAGTTCCTATGGACATGTGCAACAAGCTCAACATTGCGGGTGCGCTTCAAACTGTGCTCTGTGCTGGGTGGGATCCCACACTGGGCTGAGGGAAGCCTGTCGCTGAAATGCACTCCCTGGGCCTCCTCAGTTTCCTGGACACAGAGCACCTTCTGGGAGCAAACAGACACACCTGGGGTAGCACCGAATTGGGGCAAGAGGGAGTGGCCATGACTCTCAGGTCCCACCACCATCCAGGCTGGTCCTGGTGTAGACATGACCTGCCTCCTGGGTGGGCCAGACCCTCCTTCCTTGAGCACGCACACACTCACTCTCACAGCTTGCACACCCACACTCATGGGGGAAAGGGAGGGGTGGGGTCATCAGAGCCCTGGCGTGGCCTGACCTGTCCACAGGGCCCCCCCCCCCAGTTACCTCAGGGGCAGTGCTGGCTGTTAGCCTGAGACGTCAACACAGGCTCTTCATGCCTTTCAGCAGAGTGTGACATGCGTTTTGGGGAACTCTTTTTGGGCCACTGCAGGGGGACCTGGGCAAACAGCAAGAAAACATGGTGCTGGGTCCAGGACCACCAGGCACGTGAGCCGGGCCGGGCTTGTGTTCAGAACCCAGCTGCGTGGGGACCAGGGTTCCGAGTTCTGTGCCTTGCCATCTCGCAAAGGTGATGTCACTTTCTGGGTCCCCTCCCTGGATTTCCTACTCAGACAGATGCCCCGCCCCTCCATGGCTACCTGGGCCACTTCCTGTTCACCCTCCATACCAGGTGCAGTTCAAAACACTGACAGCAGCACAGCCTCCCAAATCCTTGGATGGCGAGACGTAGCCAGGGCACCTGCAGGGCACTCTGGTCTCTAGCTGCTGACCTGACTCATCCCCCCTGCCAGGGAGCAGGCCCTGCAGCATCAGCAACTCCAGGCTCCCATCTCCTATGGGCCCAGAGGAGCTCCAGAGTGTGGAGCCTCTCCCTGGAGTGGTCCTGGGGAGTGGGCCACTCCTCTCTGCTACCTTTGGAGGGGAGGCTGGTGTGAGGCTCACAGCACTTGGAGGGTACCACCTGGGGGAGGGTGGTACCTCACCCAGGCCTGGCCAGGCCTGCTGGGGGCTGAGATATCTCCCACCCGGTGTGCTTGTTCTCCCGCGAGGTGGAATCCACCCAAACTCAGCCCTGCTCCTCTCTGGCCATGCCCTACAGGGGTCTTGTGGGCCCGAATCAAAGGTCCAGGGCCACACACATCCTGCGTGTGCCGGCCACAGTGTTCTCAGGGCACCATCCTTGCTCGCAGATATCTGCTGACCCTGCCCGGTAGTTTTATTTACTGAGGGCTGGATTACGGCTGGATGATGAGGCCCAAGGCATGGGGTGTCCACTCCTACAGTGATTAGCTCCTTGCTGTCCTGTCCACGCTAGCTGACTCTCCCTTTCTTCTGTCTCTGTGTTCCTCTGACTCTGATTTTCTCTCTCCCATTTTGGTCCTTCCTCAGCTCCTTTCTGTTTGTCCTGGTCCTTCTCTTCATGCCCATTTCTGCCCCAGTGTTCTGTGTCCCCCTCTGTTTCTCTCTGGGTTCCCCGAGTGCTGCTGACTCTAGCTCAGCTCCCCTTAGGTGATCAGATAGTCCCCAGGCCCTGTGGCATCCTGTGAGAACAAGTTGGAGACGCGAGGGTTCTTCTGCAGTCGGGCAGAGTTCATAAAGCTGAGGGGCTGTGGGTCAGGGTTGCTTGGAGGGGAGGACTGGGTGTACCCTGTGCTCTCCAGTGAGGACAGTGAGAGTGAGTGAGGGCATGGGTGCACCCCATGGGGACAGAGGCCCTTCCTGGCTCCAGGTTGCCTGAATGTTGATGAAAATGACCTGGACGGCCACAATCCATGTTGCATGTGAACAAATTGGGCACTGGGAGGAGGCCCTGAATTTGGCCCTGGAGTCTGAGGTAAGGTTTTATTGATGGGACCTCCATCTAAACATGTGGGTTGAGCTATCATGAAGCATAGAACCTGAACAGAGGGCCTGCTGGGAGGCACGGGACAGCTCTGGGCTCTGGCTATTCTGGCAACGGTCCAGGCACCAGCCCTGAGGGCTGCTGACCCAACTCTGGCCATGCGGAGCCACTGTTTGCAGGGCTTGACAACAGGCTTCAGCAGAAACATGGCCCAAGAGGCTAGTTATCTTCAAATATTAACCACTGGATGTTTCCAGATCTGCAGACTAAATCCGGCACTATGTGCTGCCATCTACACCTCGCAAAGTTTACCTAATGACATACAACCTGATATCAAGACATCTATAATTCAACAATGATCATTTGTGTCCTAATAATTATAATTCCATAATAGACAACAATCTATTCGATGAAATTGTAAAGTTGGCTATCCCATTACAGCTCCACTCTGGATGATACCCTCTTCCTAAACTACATTCTTCTATGGACACATGTTCAGAACATGGACTATTGGATACAATAATAATACTGTTCTGATTACACTGATATAGTGATATAAATCTGATTTGATTAGCTATTAGTCATTTACCCTACTCTATTGTATACCTAAAATTCAAGAGATCGCAAATAATCATTTTTCTTTGGGTGTAGAACAACTGGGGTGTAGGACAGAGGTGTGGAGGGAATTCAGGGTTCAGCAGAGACAGAGTGTAATTCACAACAGGTAGATTGACTGAATTACACTGCTGAGGGGAACTGTGGGAAGACATGAGGGGTCTGCTGCACCATAGATGGGTTTGCTCGCTGGCCTGGGCTCGATTCAGGACTCAGCCGTGACATTGATGAGACTTTACCCCTAGGCCGCCATGGAGGCCCAACCAACCCAAATGGACAGATACCATGTATGCTTCCTCGATTGTGTGGTTGGGATGATCCCAAAGTCACCATTTAGTTGGTTCCTTCCCTGGGAATCCCCAGGCAGCAATGGGAACAGAGGTGGCAGGCAGGTGAAGGCATCATGGCCTGAGAGGGCTGGGCGGCAGTGGTTTGGCTAAATAGCTCCCACTGAGGAGTTGGTCGTCTGCAAGTCCACAGTGAGGAGGAGGCCAGCCCTATGAAGGGAATGGGCATCAAAGGAGTAGACAACTTGGGTGAAGAGAGAACAACTTTATTAGCATTTGTGCAGTGAACAAGAAACCTTGGAGGAAATACATGAAAATAACTTGAAATGAATTAGGAGACCAAGATTTGGAACTACAAGAGAAGGGCCAGGTATCTGTGGGTAGAGGCGTTGTAGAAGTTAAAGGAGGGCATGTGGCTAGGGAGGTGGAGGAGGAGAAGTTGGGGGTGCAGCAGTGCTGAATGGTCAGCTGTCCCTGATGTGGACAGGCAGGACAGGGGTGAGGGGCTGGGTCCCTGTAGAGGTGGTGTCAGGTGAGCACCCTCGGCTTGTGCTATGGATCCCTGCAGGGCCTGCTTCCCCAGGCAGAGCTGATGTTGCCTTAGCTCCCTCACTTTAACCTGCAGGAAGCTGGCCAGGGCTGTATCCTCCCGCAGGCCTGGTGTGAGCTCAAGATCGCCTGCACAGGCTGCATTTTCTGGGGCACATCATGGCTCTCCCAGTGAGAGTGGGGTGAGCTCAGCGACATCCTCATGGGCTGCGGCATCCTGGTCATTGTCTGGTTCCTCCGGCAGTACTCCTCTTGCCTCAGAATCCTCAAAGAAGTGTGCGGGATCCTAAGTCAGAAGCCTTAATCTGAGACATCCTGCAGGGGAGGAGGCAGTAGAAGGACCAGAAGGAGGGAGGGAGGAGATAGGGGACTGAGGTGATGGTGCACGGGTGCCTTGCAGAAAGAAGCTCTATGGGACTATACCTGGGGGTGGGGAGGGGAAGCAAATAGTGTTTACAAGTGATAAGTGAAGTTAAAAAATAAAAAAAGAAGAATATAAAAAAATACAATCACGCCTGCAGGATCCTCCCCCTGTCTTGGCTTCTCCAGCAGTGGGGGTGTGAACGGCCCACACTGGGCAGCTCCTGAAGCATCCTGGCCTATTCCTGTCTCCCGCAGTGGGGCTATTTTGATCCTGTCTCCTGGAGGCAGCATCAAGTTGGGTTTTGTTTTTTGGTACAACCAGTCACTCTGTGTCTTGTTCTTTGGTGAGTTCAATTCATTTCCATAAAGGGTGATGACATGATGACTTACTACTGTGTTTTTGTCTTTAGTCAAATCCAGGCAAGAAATGTGTGGTGTCTGGAGTGGGTGGTGAGGGCTCCAGGATCACTGCCTCCTTGGTCCCCTGGTCAGTTTGGAGGATGGTGTCAGTCCAGAGGCCCAGACATTAGCCAGGTGGCTGGGGTTCTGACCTGGGCACTGCCATAACCCCTCAGTCTCCATGTCCTTGTTTCTGAGAGGGTGTGGGGGAGGGGTGTCAGGACAGTATCACTTCCCAGTTGACAGAGTGCTAGGGAGGGATCTCCAAGGTCACATGGAGAAAGTAACTGCTGATGTCATGTAGTTGGCCTTTCATCAGCTCCCTGAGCCACTTCTCTTCCTGTGCCCACATCTGGCTTTCAAGACCCAGCTCCCATGTCCCCTTCCTGCTAAGGAAGGAACCTCCCTGGCTCTGCCCTTTGCCCCCTCTGAGGCAGCTACTGCAGCCCTTCTCTCCTCACACACCCCAGGCTTCAGGGCCTCCTGGGTGGGGTCATGTGTTTCTCTGTGACCTTAACACCCTGTGGAGTATGTTCCTGGGCACCAGCATGCATTGGGTTAGGGTATCCCAAATGTCCATTGCAGGTCTGTGTCAGCAGAGTTGGCTGGGATGTGTTTAGAGAGAAGTTCCCAAGCCCATCCCCAGAGGCAGAGAGTGGGCTCCTGGCTGCCCAGGGCTGGGGAGGGGATAGTGGGGGTGGTGCCCATGGGCCCAAGCCTAGGAAACAGGTTGTTGTAGTGATGGAGATGTTCTCAAGGTAGAGTATGGGATGATTGCTCTGCTCTGCACTTACCAAAAGGACATGACAGGTGAGTCTTCAACAAATTACTCAATGGTCAGAAGTTATATCTGAATAGGGCCTCCCCAGTGGTGCAGCGTTTGAGCACTGGGTTGTGAAGCTGCCTGTAGCCTCTGCAGTGCCGGTTCAATCCCTGGCCACCAGGTGAAGGTCCCACATGGTGCACAGACCTCTCCTGCTGCCCACTGCTCCTTTCAGCAGGGTACTTGGTCAGTCTGCCTGCTCTGCTCCCTGCTCTGGCTCTGGTGAAATCTCTCACCCTCCCGCACTTCTGGTACCCAGTGCTTGTATAAATAAATAAATAAATAAATAAACAAACAAACAAACAAATAAATAAATAAATCTTCTTTTAAAAAGTTATGTCTCAATCAATTTGCTTTAAAAACTTAACAAAATGGGTATACAAGTTGTCCTGTGCCTGTCCTCCACAGTATCCTCATCGAGGGCTTGTGGGGCAGGAAACTGTCTCAGCCCATGAGGAGCTGAGCACAGATGGCTTCATTGCACAGATGCTCTCAAGTAACCTCTTCTGCGTGGTCCTGAGTCATGTGATGAGATGCTGACGTCAGGCTGCTTCTGTGATGGGAGAGACGTTTAGGGGCCTTGGGTGGGAGGCAGCTTATTTTTCACGTGGGCAGAATGGAAATAATGAGTGTCTAGAAGGTCTACTGTGTTGGTTTTCAATTTTCCACCAATTCTCTGATACACAGGAGGGGAGATGTTTCCCCCCAAGCCCTGTGAGTGTGTCAGACTGGCTGGTTCTTCCTCGTGAAGAGAATGAAGCAGAAGGGACACGCCACATCACAGAGTCAGGCTCACAGGGGCTGAGACTTCCCGCCCAGGCTCTCCTCCAGGTCCCTCTCTGGGGTGACTCCCTGCACGTGGTGGGCCCTCAGCTAAAGGGACGCCCACAGGGCAAGGACCTGAGGGTTTTCTCCAGGAACCACATGCATGAGCTCTGAGGCAGGTCCTTCCTCGCTGATCACGGCCGTTCGGATCCACCAACATCTTGTCCCCATCACAACCTCGTGGGACCCAGAGCTGTTGCCTCTGAGGGAGGCCCCTCCTGTTGCCTCCCCCTCAGAGACTGTGGAGATGCCAGATCTTTGTTTTAGGTGCAAAGTATGAAGTGATTTGGTACAAACCAGTAAAACATTCACGCAATAAAGTGATCAGTGGCTGTTTTCTCACAAGAAACAGTGAAGACCAAAGTAGCTCACGTGACAGTCAAGGTACTGATTGCAATGAGCTGTCAGACAAGGATTCCACGTCCTCTGAAGTGTCCTTCAAAATACGTGATTTAAAAAAAAATTAGTTCTACCGTTTTAGATTCCCATTTAATTTTGCTGTTTTGTTTTCTTTATACTATCCCCAGAGCGGTGTCTGCAGGGTCACGGCACAGAGGGGCTGTCAGTAGCCTGGAGCTGTGAGCAGGGCTGACTCTGACCCACCTGCAGGGAGTGAGGCCCTGGAGCACCAGAATCAGCCCCCAGGGCTGGCACTTCAGGGCAGCACAGGCCTTTCTCCTCTTGATTCCCTGAATCACCTCCTGTTGATTCCAGGAATCTCCCTGCCACCCCAGCATTGGGGAGTTGGGGAGGATGTTGTAGCTCAGGAAATGGGGGCCTCCTCCTAACCATCTGTCCTCTCCTCATCTCTCTCCTTCATCAGCCTGGGTGTGCATGTTTGAGTCACACCAGCCCTGCACAGACAGGCAAGGCCCAAAACTTAAGTGATTCCCTGGGCAGTTACAGCACCAGCCCCTCTGCAATCCCACCAGGGGAGACAGAGACTCTCCCAGCCCCAGCCAGAGCATGTCACCCACACAGAACTTCCCCTCACAGTGTCCCTGATGCTGCCCTTCCTGGTCCCACCCTTTCTGGTGCCCCCACCACTCCTTTTGGTCCTCGTTCCCTACTCCCCATTTTCACCCTCTGCTCCATATCCAGGTGCCTCCCCATCTTCCTAGTCATGCCCTGGGGGCTCTCCTCGACCCTCCCCACATTCAGGGATGGTAAATTTTTAAAACATGTATATTTATTTGTTTATTTCCTTACAGGGTGGGTCATCTTTCTATAGTTATTGTTCCTCTTAGGTGCGACACTTCTACCAGTGATCTACCCACATACCACCACCAGCTCCCAGATCTCTCCCTGGCTCTGATCACTCCTGCTCTCCCCTGCTCTAAGACGTGGATGGGTGGTCGGCCCACGGGTCTTGGCGTTTTCCTGGAACCTCGTCCGTTTCCTGGGCGAGGACCTGGGTTCCTGGGTAGAATTGATGTTAATTCCCAGGAGGAGGTGCTTTCACCCCGGAAGCAGAAGCAGAAACAAAGTACAGAGACTCTGGTGTCTAAGGATGCATCCAAGACTGAAGGATCCTCTATATTTGGGGGATCAGCCCATAATTTGGGACTCAGCTGTTATGACCTGGAAACCTGCTTTTGTCCTTTGTCCATAGGACTAAGAAAATTGGAGGACTTCTGACCTGACACCGGACTTGGGTTCCCCCTTGTGTGCAGATCCCCGTCCTGCCGCTGGGGGCCCAGGGAGCCTGGGGAGGGCCTGGCTGAGCAGGAGAAAGGGCCGCTCTGGGTTCCTGTGCTCAGCCCTGTGGCCACACGGGGGCGCTGCCGCGCTGTTCCGGATTCTGGTGGAGCCGCCAGGTTGGGGCGGGTGTGAGTTGGGCAGAGTTGGGGGTCCTGGAGGGCAGAGCCCTGTCCTGGGGTGAGATGCTCTGTGAGGAGTCAGAGAAGCAGGGCTCCGAGGAGAGGAAACTCCGGACCCTGCCCTGTGTGTGAGTTTTCCAGCTTTTCTCCCAGAACCCCTCTCTCCAGTCCCTGGATGGTGATACCTGGGAAAACTGGAAAAGAAAAAAAAAAATTTCCTTCTATAACCTATTAAATATTGAGAGTATTTAAAAAAATAACGTTTAAAGAATACTGTTCGATTTACAGAAAATTTGCAAAGGCAGTACAGGTCTTGCTTACCCCACACCATTTCCATTTTTTTAACATCCTACATGAGTACAGATTTTTTATTTTTTTACTTCTAATGCAGCAATGTTGACATAATAACTAAAGGCCATACTTTCATTAGTTTTTGCTAATGTCCATTTTATACCCAATAATCCCATCCAGTTTGCCTGGATGACAGTTTCTCTGACTTTCCTTGTTTTTATAACATTGACACTGGTGAGGAGTGATGTTTGGGAGAGGTGTTGGGGTCACAGATGGGGGTTCTTGGGTCACCTCTAAGAAAAACTTCACCAGAGTCCTCCTTTCAGTGGCATGAGGGCACACACACACACACAAGGAACGAAGATGATGCTTGCACAAACACAATTGGCAAGAGGAGCTGCCCCTGGAGAGAGTGGGTGTGTTAGCAGAAGCCTGTTAGTGGAGGTTCATTAGAACTCTGTTGGTGTGTGTGGTGTGGAATTACACATTTTAATAGGTGTGAAGCTGTACTCCAAAAATTTATACAGTGTTATAAACTAGTATAACACACACACACACACACACACACACATATATATATATTAATTATTGCTTTTGGGTATTTTCTTACATAACTGCTAAAAGCCATGATCCATTACTGAGGTCTTACTGTGTGGGCCTCTTAGTTGAATCATAGTCTCTGGTATACTATCATCTTTCCAATTCTCAGATATGGAGGAAATTTCTAATTCCGTTTGCTCCTCAGTTGATCTATATAGCAAACATCTGCATCAATAATATAGAAAATCCTTGAATTTCCTCAAATTGTGCCCTGGAAAATGTTCCTCAAATTATGTCCCCTGCAGTTATTTCATTGTTTTCCTTTCCTTTCCAGTCTGATTTGGCTAATTTTAATGCCAAATTAAAATTCCAATAGGGAACAGCAATAGAGAAAGAAATAGATGAGATAGTAATACATCACTCCTTAAGTCTTTTCTTGTAGCCCTAGGAAAATCAAGTGTCCTCCATGGTGGTGAAAAGAGGAAATGATTTCCTGATGCAGGAGCACTCCCAATGTAATGGAAATGCAGGGTTGTATTGCCACGGGTTTGATCCCTAGCACATTTTGGAATAGGGCCCGAGTCCCGTGTGTCATAAGCCTATATAACTAACCTGGGCCCCGGGTTCCAAGGAGGACCATGGATTTGTGGCTCATGCATGCACACTTCTCTGCCCCACGAGGGGCATATTGTGGCACCATCCTTGTAGGGACTTTGGGTCCAAGACCTGTTTCCTGTGGTTTCCTGAGGTGAGGTTCCCCAAACTGTGTTTGCATGGACTAGCTGTGAGCCATCCTCAAACTTCTATAATGGAGTTTCCCTTCATGTATTTAAGTTGTATTCTGTTGTATCGTGATTTGTGGACTAGACAATGTAGCAGAAGTACACTGAAGCAAGTTGATTAAGAGTTGATAAATGAATGTAATGTCACAGAATTAGCTGATTGATATATTCTCAAAATGTTTATAATTCAGTTTATGCTTTAGTTTAAGTTACCATGTTTATCCCTTTATCATACCGCTCTGTACTATTCTCAAATAGTTTCTCATTTAAAGCCTTTTCTCCTTGATCTGCTTTGCAGACTTTCCAAAGAAAGACTGCCACCTTTTTCCAATGTATTTTTTAAGCATAGAAGTTCTGGGGTGTAGACAAGAGGTTCAGTGGTTGAGAGGATTCACCAGAGAGAGTGGGGAGAAGAACAGGCAGATGTACTGAAATACACTGCTCAAGGGAGCAGCAGGCATGACAGGAGAAGGCTGCTGCACCCTATGTGGCTTAGCTCCCTGGTGGGGAATTGAACTCAGGCCATAGCAGGGACAGAGCTGAGACTTACTCCCTAAGCCACCAGCGAGGCCCCTTTCCCAATAATTTCTCACTGCAGTATTGGCCATATAGAATTTAATATAAAATGAATGTGTCTGTACTGATCAATGAATCATGTAACAGGCAACTTTTAGATTTAAATTAATTGGTATGCATGTGTAAGGACTATATACTACATGGTTGATATGAACACCTTTTCTGGTTTTTAAGTGACTCTGAAATTGAAAAGAGTCTTTTTGGTAAATGTCAAAGTTAAAACTAATATGAAAATATTTAACCTTTTGTTCTTATTATAGCAAAATGGAAAATAACAAATGGCAGGGTTTCACATGGTAGCCCTGAACGATAATGCTTTTCAGATCCCTTTTATCCATCTCTTTTAATAAATAGCTCTTCATTATCTTTTTATGTTACAAGTTTGCATACTGAACCATATTACAATGAAATAACAGTCTAATGAAAAACACTACATTTGATAAAGATGTAGGTCATTCTGTGCCCATAAATTTTTCAGTAGGTGATGGAAAATTGGTCTCTAAGTAAGAGAGTTTTGTTTTATTTTCAAGTTAGGCTATAATTTTGTCTGTGAGCAAACCATTTACTCTCTCTGGTATTACCTTTCTTCTAAATAATTCTTTGAATCATAGTCTCTTCTGGTCCTACCAATATTATTGCAAATAGCAAGATTTAATCTGGTGGGTTTTTTTTTTTTAGTAGCTGAGTAGTATTCGTGTGTTGTGCACCGTATTTTCATAACCAACTCATCTGTTGTTGGATCCTTAGGTTGCTTCCATAACTTTAGTATTGAACATACTATTACCATGAACATAGGAGTGCACATATCCCTTCATATTAGTGTTTTTGCATACTTCAGAGAGATATCTAAGAATGGGATTGCTGGATCATAAGGTAGAACTATTTGTTGTGTTTTCAGAAATATCTATACTATTTTTCTAGGAAGGGAAACAGTCTTCATTTCCACCAACAGTGGATTAAAGACATGGATATAAGTTCTGAAATCACAAAATACACAGAAAAACAAAAATGACTGAGTTCCTTAATCAGCCTTGGAGATGACTTTTGTCAACCGGATTACATTGTCAAAGGAAATGAAAGCAAATATAAAGAAATGGACAAATGGGACAATATATTTTTTTTAATTCTTTTTAATAGTTTTTTTTTAGATTTATTTATTTATTTATATTAGCACTGGGTACAGTCCGAAGCACGGGAGGGTAAGAGAATTCACCAGAGCCAGAGCGGGGAGCAGAGCAGGCAGAAGGACTGAAGTACACTGCTGAGGGGAGCAGCGGGCGGCAGGAGAGGTCTGCGCACCATGTAGGAACCTCACCCGGTGTAGGAACCTCACCCGGTGGCCAGGGATCCAACAGGTGCTGCAGAGGCTGCAGGCAGATTTGCAACCCAGTGCTCAACCGCTGCGCCACCGGGGAGGCCCCAAATGGGACAATATTAAACTAAAAAGTTTCAATAGAGTGAGAAAAACCACCATTAAAAAAAGACAAGCTAGGGCTTCCCCTGGTGGCGCAGCGGTTGAGCGCTGGGTTGCGAAGCTGCCCGTAGCCTCTGCGGCGCCGGTTCGATCCCTGGCTGCTCCCCGGCCACCGGAGGAGGATCCCACATGGCGCGCAGACCTCTCCTGCCGCCCGCTGCTCCCCTCAGCAGTGTACTTCCGTCCTTCTGCCTGCTCTGCTCCCCACTCTGGCTCTGGTGAATTCTCTCACCCTCCCGCACTTCTGACTGTACCCAGTGCTTGTATAAATAAATAAATAAATAAATAAATAAATAAATAAATAAATAAATAAATCTTTAAAAAAAAAAGACAAGCTAATGATTTGGAGAAAATACATATGTCAGACAAGGGCTTAATATAGACATTTTATAAAGAATTCATTAAGCTCGCTATCAAAAGAACAAATATCTCAATTAAAAAGTGGACATAGATGTTGAAGAGCGACTTGTCCACAGAAGACAGAGATGGCCAGCAGGTACATGAACATGTGTTCCTCCTCTCCTATTCAGAAAGCAAATCAGAAGCAAAATGAGTGATCATCTCCTATCTGTTAAGAGGGTTATTATCAAAATAGACAAGAAACAAGTGATGGTAAAGTTGTGGAAAGAAAAAAAATCCTTGTATATTGTTGTTAGGGATTTCAATTGCTGCAATCATGGAAAATAATGTGGCAATCCCCAACAAAATTAAGAATAGAAATATCGGGCCTCCCCTGGTGGTGCAGTGGTTGAGCGCTGGGCTGCGAAGCTGCCCGCAGCGTCTGCAGCTCCGGTTTGATCCCCAGCCACTGGTGAGGTTCCCATATGGCACAAAATACCTCTCCTGTCATGTCTGCTGCTCCCCTCAGCAGTGTATTTCATCACTCTGCCTATTCTGTTCTCCGTTCTGGCTCTGGTGAATTCTCTCACCCTCCCGCGCTTCTGACTATACCCAGTGCTTGTACAAATAAATAAATAAATGTTTAAAAAAAAAAAAAAAGCAAATAGCAATTACATCTACCACGCTGTTCACGATAGAAAGTTTGGCAGCATCTTTAATTTCTGTCTTTCCCTCACTTTCTATATCCATCCAAATCAGCCCTATTAGCTAAAATCCTAAGCAACTTACCACTTTGACCCACTCCTCTCTCTTTGTCTATTGCAAGTTTCTCGGTTGTTTTCCCTGTTGCATTCTTGTTCTACTACAATCTAGTTTCCCCAATGCAAAGAGATTTTTCTCATACACAAATTATTCAATTCACTCCACTCTCCAACACTCTCTCCATTTTCACAATTAGCATTAAGGTCAGGCCATCACCCTGAATTAGGAAGTTCTGAGTGACTAGTTTCTGTGAATATCTTTGACCTTATCTCACAATTCCTTCTCCTTTGCCCACATGAAACACTGACCTCTTTTTCTTACTGAAGAGTGATTCAGTCATTTCTGCCTCTCTGTGTGCCCCTCTGCAATTGTGCTTTCTCCCAAACTTTGCTGTATGCATCCTGGTCTGTAAATAGAGTTCATATTGTCATTTATTGAAGTCTTATAATTTCCATTAAAGAATAATGTTTTCATAGCTTTACAGATACATACATTTTATTAAAAATATCCTTAAGGGATTCATATTTGATGTTATCCTAAATGGTATTATAAAATTCAATTGGTTTTTTTCGATCCTTTGTACAGATCCTATCACCATTTGTTATTTCTCTGTTGGATTATTTTAAAACTTATATTGCTTTTTTTCCCTGCCACTGAAAAGTCAATTTTATCACAACATTCTCTCTATATCTTGATCACTAGAACACTATCAATTCTACAAAAGTACAGTGTAGTTTCTCAATAATTAGTCATTGTTTATTTTGAGTGAATATCATATATAGGTAACCTTGGAAAAAATGATTAACCTCTCTTCTCTAAATCTCCTTCCTCAGATACTTATTAATATATTTGTAAGTGCACAAATTGATATGTGTAATATACATAGAATTAAAACAATGATACTTATTGAAAGGTCCATGCAGGAGGCCTGAATGCAAAAGCCTACCCAGAAGCCCACCTGGGGGGCAGTAATGTGGATACCTGCCTGGAGGATTCAGGCAGTGAGCCTCCCCCCTCCCCCTATGAGTCTCTTCTCAGACAAAGAACCTCTACGTGCCCCATGAACCTTTTCACACCCTACAAACTTTTCCCGCCATAGGAGCCCAGTTTCCCACCTGACCTCTCCTCACCCTATAAAACCCTGCTTCCCCCAACAACGTGCGCGGCTTCACGGACCCCCACCTTGGGTGCTTGAGGTCCGACCTGGGTGCAATAAATTTTCCCTCCCTTTGAGAAATTTAGCCTGGCTCTCCTTTTCTCACCATGCCGAACCTTTCATTAATACTTCCTGTTATTTATCACTATGAAATCACTTTATTTTGGCTAAAGTATTAAAAGCAACCTAGAAAACAAAGTGTTCTGAATTTCCTAACATTTTTGTTTAGTTTTTAAGCACATTGGTATTGTTATGACCTATTGGATTTGTTAGTTGATTCCTTCTCAAAGGAACTATTGTGTATATAGTATTATTATTTAATGTTATTTTTCTACTAACCAGACCCCATGACACAATTTTAGCCCCAAAAAAGAAAGACATGCTGAAAAAGAATCCTGAAATTACCTCTTGAAAATTTTAGAATTTAAACCTTACTAGTTCACTGCAACACTAGTAATTGTGCCTCCTTTAAAAAAAAAAATTAAAGATTTATTTTATTTATACAAGCACCGGGGTACAGGCCAGATGCGCGGGAGGGTGAGAGGATTCCCCAGAGAGAGAGCCGGGAACAGAACAGGCAGACTGACTGAAACCCACTGCTGAGGGGGGCAGCGGGCGCAACAGGAGAGGTCTGCTTGCCACGTGGGACCCTCCCCAGGCGCAGCAGAGGCTGTGGACTGCTCCCCAGCTCGCGCCCAAATGCCTGCACCCCCTGTTTGCTGTTCTCTTCCAGTCTTAGCGGGACAGTGAAGCATCTGCACAAGGCAGGGCTAGTATGGGGAACCTTGAAAAGCCAAAACCCAGGATGGGATTGCTCAGGACAAATGAAAGGGCCTCTCAGGCATTCCACGGGCTGTCCTTAAGCGGGAGCTTTTTCGTTAAGGCTGAAAAACCGCTGGGGGTTCCCTCTGCCAATGGCTGTGGCCTTTGGCTCTGACACCACAAAAAGCCATTGTGACGGCACCGGCACCGCCCAGACTGCGTCTGTGTCCTCAGGAGCCCGGAAGCTTTTGGACAGTGACATGTGCACTCCGGACGCCGACAGAGTGAGAGCCTGTTTTGGGGTATTTGGTTTTATTTTGGTTTATTTATTGGTTTATTTATTTAATTATTTGTTTGGGCTATTTATTTTGGTTATTTTATTTTTCTTTCTTTGTTTTTTCCTTATTTTCCTTGATTTTTTTTTGTATTTGCTTATAGTTTTTTTCTTTTTCCTTTTATTTCTTTGTTTTTTATTTTCCTTTATTGTTTTGTTATTGGCTTTTATTTATTTATTCTTTTCTTTAATTTTTTACTTCAATTTTTAGTTTTTTGATTTTTATTTTTCGAGTGGTCTCCCCCATTTTCCCTTCTGTTCTTGTTTCGTTGTTTGTTTTTTTCTTCCCCTTTGTCGTTTCTCTGGGTTTTTATTTTGGTTTGTTTGTTTGTTTGTTTGTTTCAGGTTTTAGTTTCTAATTGTTGTTTGTTCTGTTATTTGTTCTATTGGTCTTTGTTGTTCTGTTTTATTCTTAAATTTAGTGGTTAGTTTTTAATTAGTTTGTTTTTAATCATATTTTTACATTTACATCTCATTTGTCATTTTTTGTTTGTGTAGTTTCATGTATTTGTAGTGTAGTTAGTATTGCTAGTAAGGTGAGTGAAGTTAGTATTGTTGGTAGAGTTAAGTTAGCATTGTTAGTATTTAGTGAGGTTAGTGAATGCTTTTTGAGTACTCTTAATACTAGATTAATAGTACATTTGTTAATATCGTAGGAGATTCTGCTGTCAGCGGAGGTAGCGCAAGGGCTGGGAGCACAGTCAGGGCTGGTGAGTGTAGTCAGCATAGTCCAAGTGCATAGGCGCTATGTCCCAGGGACGTGAAGTGAAAAGCTACCTGGCGCTGCGGGTGCTGGGGCAGGGTACCCACGCCAAGGTGACGCTGGTGCTGCACGCACTGACGGGCTCGCAGGTGCTTATCAGGGAAGTCCACAAGTCTGAGCTGCCCGATCTCCACCTCCTGGCCCGCGAGATGTGGTGCAGAAAGGCCCTTCCCCACCCGAACATCGTGGAGCTCTTCCAGGTGGTGGACACTGGGTCGGAGCTGCAGCTCGTCATGGAGTACGTGCAGGGGGAAGACCTGCAGGACTACCTGAGCAGGCATGGGCACCCGGAGGAGAGCAAGGCCCACCTGCTATTTCAGCAGTTCCTCGAGGCCCTCAGCTACTGCCATGCCAAAGGCATCGTGCACTGGGATGTGACCGGAGAACATTCTGCTGACCCAAGAGGGAAAAGTCAAGCTGGCGGACTTTGGGCTCAGCGTCCAGGGCTTCAACCGGGCGCTGAGCACGTGCTGCTGTCGCCCAGAATACAGGGCCCCCGAAGTCTATCTTGGCCAGCAGTACAACGGCCCCAAGGGGTGGACGTGTGGAGCCTGGGCATCATGCTCTATAAAATGGTGACCGGTACACTGCCCTTCAGGGGACCCAACCTCAGGGCGATCAGGGTGCGCATCCTGGGCGGGTGGGTCCAGCTGCCTGACTACCTCACGGTCCAGTGTCAGGACCTGCTGGCCAAAATGCTGGCTCGGGACCTCTGGAGGCGCAGCACCCTGGAGAGCATACAGCAGCATGCCTGGGTAGAAGAAACGAGCAAGGGACTCCTGCCCTTCAGCGAGCCATCCCTCAGCCCCCAGGACCTGGCCATAACCCCAAGGCCAGGTATCCTGCGAAAGCACCCAGTGCAAAAGAGCGGAAAGGATGCCCCCCTGCAGCCTGAGATTTTGGGGAATACCTGAAGGCCAGGTATCCTGAGAAAGCAGGAAGTCCAAAAGAGGGGAAAGGATGGCACCCGGGCTACAGGGTCATCTCCGCCAGAGTCCCTGAGCTGGAGGACGCCCAGAAGCACACCACCACCGCAGGCCAGGCCTCCTGTTAGAGGATGCCCCAAAGGGCAGACCCTCCATGCTAGGCCCGGTGCTAGAGGATGCCTGGGGGACACCAACACCTCCGTGGCCGGAACCCAGCAGGAGGACGCCGGGAAGCACAGCAGCACCTCGGTGTCAGTCCTCCAGCTGAGGATGCTGGGGAGCACAGCAGCACCACTGAGACAGGCCCCAGCTGGAGAGGGACCAGGAAAGCAGGGCCAACACAATTAGTCCAGCTCCCCCGCCTTCCAGCACCACCCTAAGACCTCCTCCAAGACGTGGCTGTCCTACCAGTGCAGTGGCCCCTTCAGCAATCATCAGGGCCAGAGATATGGTATTAGAAATTTTCCTGGAATTTTGTTGCTGCTGTGCAGCATTCGAATTGCAGAGCAACAAAGATTAAAAATAGCTCCACACCAGGTAAAAGCCTCCCCACCCCCAAAAGCACAACCACTCAGTGGCCATGGTGAACAGGAGTACAACAGGGAAGGTTGAGACTCTGGAGAGGCTCAGGGGCTGGGCCCAGTCACAGGGGCCAGGAGCAGCATGAGTGAGACCCACGGGACTGCAGCACAGAAATCTGGGGAAAAGCGATGTCCCTGGAGCACAAATGTCCCTGGAGCAGAGCAGGTGAAGGGCCAGGAGGACAACGGAACTGGTGAAGCACATGGAGGGCAGCAGAGTGGGTGAGTGGTGGGGAATGGAAGAATTGGGGAGAGCTGAGCAGTTACAGGGCCCCAGGAGGGTTCTGAGGCTGTGTGGGTGGAGCCTCCAGAGGCCCCAGGGCCAGAGGCAGGAAACCCTGGGCCTCTCTCCCCCATCATAGGATCAGTTCCCTGAGGACTATACTGCCCTCTTGCTGGGAGAGACCTGCTGCTCTATCCTCGGCACAGGGTTGGCACAAAGGATGCAAGAGCTCTTGCAAAGGCCTGGGCCCAGGTGGTAAAATGTGCAGATTGAAAGAAGAAGAGAGAGAGGCTCTCTAGATCCCCTTAAGAAAGACTCGGAGACCAGTATATTAGAATCCAAACAGGACCCTTCAGGGTGTACAGAGTTTATTCACAGACCAGCCCTACTCCACCACAACCTGCTCAGCTGGAAAATCCCCACATCTTCCTACAACAGGAAGCCCTAGGCTATGATCAATCTCAGTTCTGCAGTGAGCACACCTAGGTGTCCAGTGTCACCTGGAAACTTTTGCAGCTTGGGATTCTTACACAGTGTCAGCCCAGCTGGAATTTCCCCTTTTAAAAATCCTCTCAAGATGGCCACCCACCCCTCCTCCTCCCTGGATTCAAACCCTGCAGGGTGAGCTTAGCCAAACTGGAAACATTAATATCGCACAACAGATGCAGGCTTTGGACACCAGTCTCTGACAATTAAATCACTGGGTACAGGAACGAAAAGTTACAGGGGCTATCTACCTTAAATTTGTGTTTTTTCATCATTGTTTAGATGGTGTTCAATTCCTTATAAAGCTAAGGTTTTGCTAAGTATGGAAAAATGCAAGTGAGGTGAGGTATGTGTTTGAAAAAAGAAATGTATGGAAGAGAGGTATTCTGAAGGGCCTTAAGATAATGTAAAGCAGGATGGGTAAAATGAAATGGCATTAGAAAGAAAGCAAGCAAAAGAAAGTGTTGAAGGTCTGAGGGAGAGATTTTGGTGAGAAATCGTGTGTACTCAGGTGTCTCCACCTCCTCCAGCACATTCATGGGCTTGCTCATCTGAGCAGCAAAGCCCTCTCTGATCGATACTTCGTCAGACAAAACTGGGGCCAGGACATCCAAACATGGACCATCCAAACCTCCCTTACTGCCATGGATCCTGCCCCTAGTAGGCCCAGTGATCACGATTATGCTTTTCTTTGTTTCTACACCCTGTTTTCTCTGCTTTATCCAGGCAAAGCTATCTGAGATGAGCCTTCACTCTCCAGACCTGGGAAAGACATTCCTGTTATTGACAGATGAGCAACAGGGCATTGCTCTAAGGGTTCTGGGCCAACCTGGCCAGTCCAGGGACCAGTTGCTTATTTCTCTAAACAAATGGATGGAACTGTGAGAGGATGGCAGCGCTGCCTGCGTGCACTTGCGGCAGCTGCTCGTCTCGCCAGACAGGCCTTAAAACCCCCACTGGGCCAACCTGTAAATGTTAGTTCTCCACATTGGCTCCAGGACCTACTCACTCACCAGGCTCTCTCCCCTCCATCCCCCTCTTGTCTGTTGGACTTCTACTCTCTTTATCAAAGTCCCTCTCATCTCCCTCTCCCAATCCTCGACTCTCCATCCTGCCAGGCCTCATGGGTGTTCTACTCCCTAATGCAGATAACACCCTCTTCTTACTATGGTGGACACCATCAGCAGTAGGACAATGGTCCTGCCTTTATCTCAAAGATTACTCCATAGGTTTCCTCCCTGGGCATCACCTGGGAACTACACATTCCCTCCCAACCATAATCATCTGGTAAGGTAGAACGGGTAAAGGGTCTGACCAGAGACCACCTAACCAAACTCTCCACTGAGCTGTGCAAATCCTGGTTGGAGCTGCTCCACTGGCTTTAATGCACCTCCGAGCCACCCCTCGTGCCCCTTGATCCTGAGCCCCCTTGAACGGATGTATGGCAGACCTCCTCTTACTAACCATGAGCTCCCTGTCCAACCTACACTGTTGGCTGGATATTTTTCATACTTCTCTTTGCTCAGACAGCTGCTCCAAGAACACGCAGACCGTTGTCTGCCACAACCTGTGCTTCTGTCCCCTAATGCACCTGTCAACCTGCTGTGCCCTGGAGACTAGGTTCTTCTGAAAGCCATCTCTCTAAAACCACTTCAGCCAAAGTGGATGGGTCCACACACGATCATCCTGACTACACCAATGGCTGTCAAGGTCTTGGGCAACATGTCCTGGCATCAGCTGTCCTGGGTCAAAACGGTCCCTGTGGACAAGCAGTATGTATGCGAGTGCTGGGCCCAGCTCGGGTACACATCCCTGCGGCCCTGGTCCAGGTTCCACTCAGCCTACAGAGCAGAGGCCCTCTGACTCTCCCTCCTCTGTTTCTAATACCATCACTTCAAGCCACTTCCCATTCTTGTGTCTATGCCTGGAGATTTCAGATCAGCGAAGCCTTAGGCATGGTATTAGCACTCACAGGGCCTCTGATCCTAATCTTATTTTTTCTTTTTGCCCCATGCTTACTGCATTTCTTCCAACACCGGATCCAAGCCCTGTCCCGTACCACCTTTAACCAGCTCCTTCCCCACCCATATCCTCGCGTCCCTGCAAAGACCGTCTCATAACCAGGCCTGAGCCCCTGTACAGCAGGAAGTAGCCAAAGAAAGAACTGTCGCCCCTTTTTGAATCAACAAAAGGCTGGTATGAAAGGTCAATGCAGGGACTAAGAATGGGGAATCCCAATACAAACAACAAGATGGCCCTGACACCAGTACCCCGATTCCATCAAACCAAAACTGAAGCCATAAGCAGGAGAAAACAACTCGGCTCCACGAAAAAACAACTTTGTGCCACCTAAACCTGTTTCCCCACCTGCCAACCCAATTTTCCTGCCTAACCTCTCCTTACCCTATAAAGTGACATCTCCCCCCACAACAGGCGCGACTTCAAGGGACCACCCACCTTGGGTCAGCAAAGCTCGCCTGGGGGTGCAATGAATTTTCCCTTCCTTTGAGAAAGTTTAGCCTGGCTCCCCTTTTCTTTACCGTGCCAAACCTTTCATCTTGGTGCCTGAAACCCAGAAGGCTGTGTCCCCTGGTGCCTTGGCTGCCTCCCCGTCCCTGGGACCTCTCCTCCCCATTGCAGATGCCTCACATCCACCACCGGCCTTGATCCTTGGGGTGAGTCACTGCCTGACCCTCCTTCCTGGGAGGCCATCACCCCTGGTTACCCAGCTCCTCTCCTCACCACCTATCCTGGTCGACTGTTCCATAAACCCTGGGCCTATGCCAGTCGACCCCCATTGCTCCTGGTTCTGGATTTGGGGACGCCCGTCCAGTCCAGGTGTCCCAGTCCAGGCAGCAACCAAGTGGTGGAGACGACCTCCTCGCTCGCCTGCCCCCATTCCAAAGGCCAGAACCGGGTCGTGGGACACTGCATTCCTGAGAGTGTACCACCATTCGTTGGGGAGAGGAACCGACTTAGCCATGGGGTCCACACATTCCAAGCCGAGCCCGGCCACCCCTCTGGGACGCCTTCTTTCAAATCTTGATCCGCTGGGACTCAGGCCAGATCTGTGCCTCAGCGTCTCGTCTTCTCAGGCAACACTGCACAGCCTCAGTGCCCATTGGAGAATGGCTCTCACTGGCCGGTACATGGAGGTTTCCATTTCACGGTCCTTACAGATCTAAATGCAATGGAATATGGTCAGAGATTCCCTCATGTCCAGGCTTGCTTTCTCGTGCACTCCTGTCCCTCCCTCCTGAAAACCAGTTGTTCTTTCCAAGTCTCAAGACTCCTCTCACTCTTCGCCTTCTCTGGACCCCTCTTCTGCATTCTCTGATCCTCTAGATGTTCAGTCTTCACCTCCTTCAGCTCCCCAGTCCTGCCCCCGCTTCCACCTTCCAGCCACCACACCTGCTCTCACAGTCGTCCTCTTTGTCCCTTAGGGAAGTTGCGGGGACCGAAGGAGTAGGTGGAGTCCACGATCCTTCCCTTCTGTCTGATCTCTCCCAGATTGAAAAGCATCTCGGCTCTTTCACTAATGACCCCACTACCAACACCAAAGAATTTCATTGCCTTACCCAAGGTTACACCTAAGGTTACACCTATAACCTTCGGTGTCATGATTACACGTTATCCTCTCTTCCACCATGACCTCTAATCAAAGAGTAGGTGTTTTTCAGTCTGCTCGAGGCCCCGCAGATGAGGTCCACTTCACTGACACAACCATGCCCCCGAGCCCTGAAGCAGGTCCCTGCCAGGAGCCTGGCTGGGAATACCAGACTGACACTGAGCTGGGTCGCCGGGGCAGGGCTCGCTGAGATGCTTCATCACCTGTCTCTTAGCTGGGCTCCAAGCAGGAGCCGTCTCCAAGGTGGTTAATTTTGACAACCTGTGGGAGATCACCCATTTCCACCCCTAACGGAGGAGGACGGCGACTACAAAAATGGCAAGAGGATGTGGCTGCTAGAACCGTTCATAAACCTATCGAAATGGGTTGGTTGCGTTACAACTGGCATAGACGGCAGGACAGTTCAAAGCAGGACGGCTCCACACAGACAAAACCTTTGGAACCTGGGGAGGGATTGGCAGGTGGCCGGCCATGAGCAGATGGTACTCGGTGGCTGACCTCCTTGCCCATGGGCACCTCCCCAGGAATGGCCAGAGGTAGATGGACCCACGGGCAGTTAGAATAGGCCCTGTATGAAATAGAAGAAACCCTGAATGGATGCAGCTCCCACAAGGTGGCAGGAGCCATGGGATGGGTGTTTCTCACAGCTCTGCGAGAGTCCAGGCAGAAAGAGCAATCTAGAATCCAGCAAGTATGATATGAGATGCGGGAAGAGATGCAGATACTGCAACAATGTTTAAGGATTCTGGAGGAAGAAGTTCAGAGAAACCAACCCACCGTTCTGGAGATGCCAAACTCTGTCTCAGAAAGGAAGGAGAGGGAAGGGCTGGCCCTTTGCCCAAGTCAACCGGCGATGGCAAACCAACCTGGGATCCCGGAGATGCCAGACTTCTCTGGAGAGGAGGAGGAGGCTGGTCCCATGCTCTGGGCCCGCCAGGTGGTGACTCAGAAAATAAAGTGGCAGCGACCCAGGGGGTCAAGCTGCTGAACCACCACAAATGACAGAATTTACTACCTATCGACCATACACCCAGGCAGAACTGGTGGACTTGGGCAAACAATTCCACCAGAAACCAGGGGAACCCTTGGCAGCCTGGCTGCTACGTTTGTGGGGGCTGGGGGTGGATGGGATTACTTGCACAGCACAAGAGATGTAGAGACTGGCCTCCGTGACTTTACACCCATCCTTGTGACAGAGGCTGCAGAACTGCCGGCGGTATGGCCAGGGCGACCACACCCTCCTGGAACGGATAATGGCTTCCAAAGGGACAGTCTGGGCTGATGTGGGAGACGTGCCAGACAAAGTAAGCGGATGACAGACATACGCCGAGCTGGTACAGGTACTTCAGGAATTGGGGATGTGGCAGGCCATGTTTAATGTGAATACCTGTGGTCCTGATGACGAATGTTTCACAGCAGGGATGAGAGACTTGGTATTTAAGAATATCCCCGCATCCTCATTTGGATCCCTCATGGCAGTTCTAGCACCCTATGTGGGACGTCAGCTACACTATGTCAAAGGAATGATAGCCAGCTTGGGCGAAGTTGAGAGCCGGTGCTCTCAAACTCAGAAGGGAATATGGGTAGTTGTTAAAAAATCAAAAGGAATGCCAAGGAGGAAAAGGAAGCCTCTTGGCATCACAGAACCTATTAAAGTCACCCATAACCAAATGTGGACAGATTTAGTGAGAGTGTTGTAGAGCAACCCCGATATAAAACGGGGTGCCTGACTGTGGGTCCTCACCCGCGTGCTTAAAAGGACTTATCAATGCTCTACTGCAGGCACGCGTGAAAGGTTAATAAAAGGTTTATTTACAAGGGAAGGGGAAATGAGGAAATGTACAGCTCAGGGAGAAAAGTGGGAGATAAAGTTTTAAGTGAGTCCTACCCGATCCGCCGATCAGGAATCCCAAAAATGGCACTCTGAGAGCTGGCCACAAGCCAGGAGCCATGAAGCCAGGTAGCAAACGATAGCGAGCCACCCCAAGGCCCATGTGTTGGGTTTTTATATCCAACTTGGCTGCCCAACTCCACCCTCAGGTCCCAGTAACCCTCCCTTTGGTGGTGATGGGATTTGTCTTTCCCAATGTCTTGATGGCTTTAGTCTGGAGTGGGGGTGGGGTCCACAAAGCCTGTATGGGATTAGCTCAGGACATCATTTCCCCCTAACAAGAGCAGGTGTAGATCGCACTAAAATACATGCACAGCCCAATGCATATTTGTTGGAATTATGGCAGCAGCTGCAAGAAGACCAGAGGTCATGCCCATGAGAAGGACTGCTGGTCAGAGGGAGCCTGGAATCTCCAGGCCTCAGGCGCGCCTGGAAGCTTCCAGGCCTTGCGCATGGAAGATTCCAGGCCTTGCGCATGGAAGACCACTGGCTGCCAACCGCATCCTCGGGTGATGGCCTGATTGCTTTCAAATAGGGTGAGGGCCAAGGTACCTGTCCACAGGGGATGGGCGGAGACCAGAGGCCACATGTGGAGCTTGCCATCCACTGGTCCCCAACTAATGTGCAAAGGGTGTTAGCTCTGGTAGATGCAGGAGCACAATGTACTCTGCTTTATGGAAATCCAGAAGATTTCACGGGTCTATTGTTGTATTGATGGCTATGGAGGCCAGAGTGTCAAGGTGACAGCAGTGAGACTATCTCTGGGTATTGGGCGATTACCCCCAAAAGAGTATAAAGTATATGTATCGCCCATCCCGGAGTACATCCTGGGGGTGGATGTGCTACGTGGCTTATGGCTGGAAACCACAGCCAGAGAGTTTCGCCTTACAGTGCGTGTGGTAAAGGCAGTGGTGAGAGACACCCTAAGCATCTGCCCACACAACTGCCAGTCCCTAGGTGAGTGACTCATGCGAAGCTGCCACTAAGACCAGTTGCCCGGAGGCTGCAAGGAAATTACGGGCACAATATCAGAACTAGAGAAAGCGGGCATTGTGTGTACTGCCCACAGCCCCAACAATTCGCCAGTGTGCCCGGTGAAGAAGCCCGATGGCTCTTGGTGCATGACAGTAGATAATCGTGAGTTAAATAAGGTAGTTCCCGCCTTGCATGCTGCAGTGCCTTCGGCAGCAGATTTGGTGGGTCATCTGCTGGTGCCAATAAATGTCTTTTGCCACTAGGTTGGTCCCTTGCCTGGACTAAATTGTGTTCTGTTGTGTTTTGTTGTTATATTGTGATGTACACTATTTACTTTTGTGGGTCATGGCTGATTGTTTATGTTTGCTAAGAAACAAAATTGTATATATGTAGATTGTCTGGCAGAAAACCCTGAGGGGGTGGATTATAGGGTAAGGTAAAAAGACTTTTTTGCCCTCCCGCCATTAGGAGAGATGATGGAACCCCGCGGGCCTGAATGCACGCCTGATGGCGGCACCTGGAGTAGGGTGGGGGTGCCATGTGGAGGGTGGAGGAGAGCAGTGGAGTGTATGGAGGAGAACCGCGACTACAAACAACGGCGTAGAGCATATGGCTGCTAGAACCATTCATAAACCCACCCGGAATGGGTTGGTTGCATTACAGTGGGGTCCTGGGGGTCACTCTGGGAAAGGTGTCCTCAGAGCTCCCCTGTCAGTGGCACGCAGTGAGTTTCCCAGGAGAGTTTCTCCACAGACAGAGACGGTAGTTATATTTAAAGAACAGGTTTATTAGGGAAAGGGAAAGGGCAGGTTTTGCTGAGAGAGGCCTGCATGGTTCAGGCAGCCTTGACAGGTCACAGGCGGACAGGAAGCTGCTGCCCTGTGGAGGGAGAGAGTTGGTAAGAAGAGGTACCTGCACAGTCACAGGTGGGCAGAGGGAGTGCAGAGACTTTACAGACACAGTCCTCTTCTGTTTGAGGGGTCACTCCTTGTGAGCCGTCACTTGGTTGCTGATTTTAGATAACCACGCAGAATCCAAGAGGGACCGGAGATACCAGGATGGGGAGTGGAGATTCTAGAATGGGCCCAATCTCCAAATCTTTCCCCTCAGGTCTGTGCTCCATTCCCTAGAGCATCTGATCCTGCTTGGGTCTCATGCCTTGTGATAAGGCCCTGGTGCCTAAGGGTCACAACCTCTATAGCTGAGTTAATGGTCATGCTATTTCCCTCTATCCCTACCTCCTTGTGAGTCAGGTTCTGGTCTTAGGGCACCTCCTTTCCAGTCTTTCTATTCTGTCCGCCATCAAGGTCGTTCCTATTATATTTTGTGAGGAGGGGACGGTGGGTCCAGAACGCTGGTTGAGTACAGAGTAAGTGGCTCCCGCAGCAATCAGAAAAGTAGTATCTTACCTGTGACATCCAGGGTTACCCTAGGCTCAACCACAGAGACCACATCACTGGGGAGCTGGCCATGTCCTTGGGCTCTGTCATTTGTCATCCAGGAGGTGTCAGTAGTCAGTCTGTTACAGGGCAGTGAGAAGGGCACCCCAGAACCCCCAAAGCTGCTTGCTCTAAATAGGTTCTGCCATCTGCCGCATCAATACAAAACACTTAAGACTTTAATGGAAAGGAATTTTAACACAATTAAAAAAACAATACAGAAAAGACAAAGAATCTGTTATAGGGCTGGGAGAGTGGCAGCCCAGCTACCACAAACCTGCCTGCCCTAAATAGGTTCTGCCATCCGCTGCATCAACATAAAACATATGAGATTTTAATGAAAAGGAACGTTAATGCAATTAGTAAACAATATAGGAAAGGCAAAGAATATAGTTTCTAAATCAAGCACCCAAAGTTACCTGTCCCCTCATGGGTAAAAGTCCACCCAAACAGGATTGGCCTAGAGCAAGGCCCAAAAGCCTGTCCCAAATCTAAAGCACCTTCCAGTGGGGACCCACAGAAAAGGATCGGAAACAACCAGACAAGTTTGGGAGGAAAAGAGCAAAATCAAAATCAAGACAAAAACTGCCATTGTCACCTCCCCACAGTCTCTCGCCCACATCTGTGTCACCCAGTCCACGACCAAAAGGCAAGCACAGTTTCTTCACAGGTCTCTCAGCTCCATGGGCCTCCTCCAGGTCTCCTCTGGCTCCATCCTCCTTCCTCAGTCTTCTCTGAAGCTTCTTCTCTCCCTGCTCAGCTCCACCCTCCTTTGGGTGGGGCAGGGAACCTGGAACTTCCCCTTTACCTGGGGACAACCCTATTATCCTGGATAACGCATACAGAAACACCTATTTTAATTGTCTTCATTTTTTAGATGAGATGTCATTAAATTTTAGTTTTCTTATAATAAGATGCAAAAAGTAAACCTGCAAGCTCAATGATTTTAGAGAAAGTGTATTATTTAACAAATTCTCATTCTTAAACTTAATAAAACCTTAGTTTCATATGAAATTTGGCCACCATTTAAATAATGATAAAAAATACAAATTTAAGGGGGAGATACCAATTGTAGCTGTTAATTTTTCTTAGGACTGGAATTTTAAATTAATTCCAGAGTTGCAAATTCTAACATCCCCAAAACCAAGTTTCTTTCTTAGGCAAGCACTAGATAGATGAATGAAAACCAAGAAGAATAAGAGAGACTTAATATCATATACATTTCCTACACACATGTGTTGCTAGATGTTGCTAAGTAACTTGCCCTTGAGGCTAGTTTTTGCTAGGACAAGGGGAAAGAAAGAAGTCATTTGAGATATTCCTGGAAAAGAATTTTATCAAGAGAAGTATAGGTCTAATCATCAAAATGCAAACTTACCTTTTTGGATGTAGACTAGGTCAATTAATCTTTTTTTTCTGAATACTGTCTGCTTCCATTTGAAAATAAAGACATTTAAACATAAAGTATTGCTACTCAACATGATAACTGTATGCTTCAAATTCAACCATTAAATTTTGATCTAGTTTTTGATTACCAAAATCTTAGATCATGATCTCAAAATTGGGGATTTTTTATAAGAATTTATATAGATGTTATTTATAATTAATCCTCTGAAGGCATTAGACAGTGATAGAAACAGAGATTTTTTGATTCTCTTTTTAAAACTTTGGTCATGTGCATTAGTTTTTAAAAAGTAATTATTCTAAAAAAAAGTAGTTATTCTATCTGTGAAAACACTGAGACATTTTTATTGATTAAATTTAGAAACTGTTTTTACTAATTCCTTTAGATAAAACATATCTCAAATTTGTACTTTTTTATTTAAATTTTTTAAAGAATTATTTATTTATACAAGAACCAGGGTACAGAGGATTCAACAGAGACAGAGTGGCAGACTGATTGTAGGCTAAACAGTTTTCAGGCTTTTCTGCCCTCCCACCCTCAGGACTGCCCTGCCTGATGGGCACCCACAGTTGGTACAATGTAGCAAACTGTCTTCTTTATTTCCTTGGGCCATAGGAGGAGTTCTGAGAGATACTCACCAAGAGAAGCAGAAGCAGGAGAGAGGCAAGAGAGAGAAGGGGAGAAAAGAAGCCAGAGAAGCCCAGTGTGAAGACGGTTTGGGGCTTGGAGGTCTGCGGGCCTCTTGACCCCCCGGTACCCCAGCCTGCCTTGTACCTGGTTGCTGCAGTGCATGCAAAGCTCAATAGAAGCCCGAGAAAGGCACCAAGGGCTCCAAGACTCCTTTACCCCTTCTGCCGGATCAGAAAACCTGCACTGTGCCTGTCCTGTCCCTACACTGATGAAATACACTGCTGAGGGGAGCAGCGGGCACCACAGGAGAGGTCTGCCACGCCCTGTGGGACCCTCGCCAGCCGGAAGGGATCGAACTGGCGCTGCAGAGGCTGTGGACTCAACCGCCTAAGCCACCAGGGGAGGCCCTCAAATTTATATTTTTAAGAGTGACTTGGCTCTAACTATTTTTTTATGTACTATGAGGTGTACAGGAGAAGAGACACATTAAGATCTTATTTTATAGTTAGCTTGTTCCTGGACTCTCACTAGAAATCTGAGGTTTGGAATTTAACTCACAAGAGCTGCATTTTCACTCTATAGTTTTTGCCAGGCTAATTAGTTTTAACAAAACTTTACACAGACCCAATAGGCAATTTAGAAGTTTTTTCTCAACCATTAAGTGTCCTGTATAATTTATTAGCAAGTCCAAAGTAACTTAGCAATTTTTACATTAAACATTCAGATTTTAAGATTAGGAAAACACAGGGAAATAGAAATGTGTACCCATAGAACAGAGCAGAACAGTATCTCATGGTGGACAAAAGAAGGGTCCAGTTCCCCCCAGGGGGATGGCAGCAGAGAGGAGCCAATGATTTCAGCACTGGGGTCCAGTGCTTGCAGAGACCAGATGCAGCCCCACCCCCCCCACCCCATCACTAGCCAACTGTAGTGGGGTTTTTTCTAATTGTGAAAGATGCTGAATCCAGACACTACACTGAGCCATGGTTAGTATTTTTAAAAAAGATTTATTTTGCTTATTTATGCATACAAGAGGTGGGGTGTAGGCCAGAGAGGGAGGGGGGGCAGTGAGAGTATTAACCAGAGATAGAGTGGGGAACAGAACAGGTGGGTCCATTGAAATACACTGCTGAGGGGAGCAGTGGGTGAGACAGGAGAGATCTGTGCCATGTGTGTAGCTCCCTGCCTGAACCCCTGCTGCAGTGGCTGCTGATAGCGTCATAGTGCTGAGACTTAACCCCTTGTACCACCCAGGGCAGGGGTGGGAGGCCTGTGGTTAGTCCTGTTTTGATAAGGACTTTCCAATCCTATGCAGTCATTTCATACCCAGTTCTATAGCTTCAAAAATTTCTTTTGTGAATGAACTTGAATACTATTGTCAGAAATAGATATTCTAAATTTTTTACAGTCAATGACAAACTTTCATGTTCGGGACACTGGCCTCCTCCTCAAATAATATTTCTCCCTTTGATTGTCATGCTTCATGAAAACATATTTCTATGAAGGGCTCAGAATTTGCTGGAGGCAGCAGAGGAGGGAGGAGAGGAGAAGGACGCGTTGGGGCAGGAAGCCCTGGGCCCTCTGGGTGTCAGATCTTTTATCCCCTTGAGCGGGTCTCAGTGCTGATCACAGAGACACCACGCAGGAAGGGGAGACACTGTCCTGGTCCCTCCGATTGCCTCAGCCACTGCCCTGCCTTTGCCAGGCTTCCAGGTCTAACTCCCTCCTTTTGGGTACTGAGAACTGTGTTGTCTAAGGATGAGAAGTAATTTATGGAGCTGGTGCTTGGTTACTTTGTATCCTCCCACTTTTCAAAGACTCTAATTGTAATTTATGCCGTTTCTCTTCACTTGTAAGTGCTTTCCCCAGAGTTTAAAAGCAAAGGTAAAACTCAACAAGCAGAGAAAAGGAAAAAACCTCCAGGTAAAATACCTAACTTGGCCTCCCCACAGGATCAGCCTGCAAGACCAGCCCTTTGCTGCCTGTGCTCCTCACCAGAACCAAGTGGGACCTCTAAAAAGTCCTTCCCTTTTATTGGAGTCCAGCTGGGAGAGACCGTCTCAGTTCCCACACCAGGTTCCTCTCAACAGGCACCAATTGTCTGGTTATGACATGTGGTGGTGTTGTAGAGCAACCCCGATACAAAACGGGGTGCCTGACTGTGGGTCCTCACCCGCGCGCTTAAAAGGACTTATCAATGCTCTACTGCAGGCGCAAGTGAAAGATTAATAAAAAAGGTTTATTTACAAGGGAAGGGGAAATGAGGAAATGTACAGCTCTGGGAGAAAAGTGGGAGACAAAGTTTTAAATGAGTCCTACCCAATCCGCAGATCAGGAATCCCAAAATGGCGCTCTCAGAGTTGGCCACCAGCCAGGAGCAGTGAAGCCAGGAGGCGAGCGCTCGCGAGCCAGAGAGCGAGCCCAAGGCCCACGTGTTTGGTTTTTATATCCAACCTGGCTGCCCAACTCCACCCTCAGGTCTCAGCCACTCTCGCTTGGTGTTGATGGGATTTGTCTTTCCCAATGTCCTGATAGCTTTAGTCTGGAGTCGGGGTGGGGTCCACAAAGCCTGTATGGGATTAACTCAGGACATCATTTCCCCCTAACAATTCCCCCCTTTCACTTTTTGCCACCATTTCCATGGTGATGAAGATCAAACATATTGATGCTGGGATACAGTCTCAGATGAAAATTTTCCAACGCAAGGAATGTTACTTTGGGCTGGTCAACCGCGGGTGTAACTTGGAAACCACGCTGGGCGCCAAACTGTTGTAGAGCAACCCCAATACAAAACGGGGTGCCTGACTGTGGGTCCTCACCCGTGCGCTTAAAAGGACTTATCAATGCTCTACTGCAGGCACACGTGAAAGATTAATAAAAAAGGTTTATTTACAAGGAAAGGGGAAATGAGAAAATGTACAGCTCTGGGAGAAAAGTGGGAGACAAAGTTTTAAATGAGTCCTACCCAATCCGCTGATCAGAAATCCCAAAATGGCGCTCTCAGAGTTGGCCGCCAGCCAGGAGCGGTGAAGCCAGGAGGCGAGCGCTCGGGAGCCAGAGAGCGAGCCCAAGGCCCACGTGTTTGGTTTTTATATCCAACCTGGCTGCCCAACTCCACCCTCAGGTCTCAGCCACTCTCGCTTGGTGGTGATGGGATTTGTCTTTCCCAATGTCCTGATGGCTTTAGTCTGGAGTGGGGGTGGGGTCCACAAAGCCTGTATGGGATTAACTCAGGACATCATTTCCCCCTAATAGTGGTAGCATGAAAAAGGATTACTAGGGGGACGACACCACAAAGGGGCAGCCCAGCTCCAAGGGCAGTCTCGTTCTGATTTAGCATCAGACAGAAAATAAAAAAGACCAAAGCAGCAGCAAGCACACGGGGAATGCACCAAGTGTGTGGGGGATGCGTCACCAGCTGGCCCAGCCAAGGTGGGGAAATAAGGAGAAACTAGGAAAGTCTCAGTATTTACGCTGCTCTTGTTATAGGGCAGCCCCGGTACAAAACGGATTGCCTGACTGGCTCCTCACCTGCATGCTTAAAAGGACTTAATACTCTACTGCAGGCACACAGGAAAGGTTAATAAAAGTTTTATTTACAAGGGAAGGGCAAATGAGGAAATGTGCAACTCAGGGAGAAAAGTGGGAGACAAAGTTTTAAATGTGTCCTACCTGATCCGCCGATCTGGAATCCCAAATGACGCTCTGAGAGTTGGACGCAAGCAAGGAGCCATGAAGCCAGGAGGCGAACCAGAGAGCGAGCTCCCCAAGGCCCACGTGTTTGGTTTTTATACCACACCTGGCTGCTTAACTCCACCCTCAGGTCCCAGCCACCTTCCCTTTGGTGGTGACAGGATTTCTCTTTCCCAATGTCTTGATGGCTTTGGTGTGGAGTGGGAGTGGAGTCCACAAAGCCTGCATGGAATTAGCTCAGGACATCTTTTCCCCCTAACAATTTCACCATCACACCTGTTGCTGTTTCTGCACACGCTGTTTCCAGCACGTATAGACGCTCACACCAGGACTTTTGCCCTAAGAGGTTCCTTATCTCAAACTTTCCCTGTTTCTGCCCACTGAAAGGTACAGAATCGTCAAAGCAAAGAATAATTAAGGCAAAGAGAGAATAGCTGAGGCACACAATCATCCAAGCTCCCATAAATGTGGCCACACTCTGGGGGCAGGTCAAGGCCTCCAGCCTGTCCTTCAAAGTCTCCGAGGGCACCCATTTTTCTGAGCAGCCTAGAGCGTGGAGACCACCAGTCAGCTGTTCCACGTGCCTGTCAGCCTGTCAGAAATGTCGGCTCTGTCTGAGTTTTCAGTGTCTCCTCAGTGTCAGCTCCCAACATGCTCACGTGTCTGCTTCTTGGAGGTTCTGCAGCAGCTGCTCTCTGGACTTGACCTGGTTTGTCTCTGCCTGGTCACTTGCTTCCTCTTTCTGTTCCCTCTGTTGGATGACAGCTGTGGCTTCCTCTCAGGGTCTCCGGTCACTAACTTCCCCACAGCCCTCCCAGGCCCCTTGTTCTACTTCACATAGAGACCTTCAACAAGAATCTTGGAGAAGTCCCTGCCCACACTGCCCAGGCCTCTCACCAAGGCCTTCAGAGCTGGCTCTGTGTGACAAGGAGGCCTCAAAGGTGGTCCCTAGGAATCCACAGCACAAGCGTTTGCCCCCTGAGGCCCCTCTGGCAGGTTTTTAGATACATGTGGTTCAGGGTTTGCATCATGACCTTGTGAGAGCCAGTCACAGTGGAACAGTAAGTAGACCAGGATACTTTTCTTCTCTGGAATGAGAATTATCTTGTTCCCTCATGGGCTTAGTTCCTGTTTTGCTCCATCTTAATTACCCACAAACCCTCCCAATGGTCAGAATCTCTGTGGATATACCACACACAGCAGCTATTCTTCCTGCTTCATCCTGGCCAGACCCCTGTCCCACAGCCTCAGTCCTGCCTCACAGGGCCTGGGGCCTGCTCACCTGGGCAGGGCTGATGACCCAGATCCCTCACCTCACCCTTGGTCTCTCTCCTGTCCCCACTCCCCTTTGGTTGATTTTGCTGTGTCCGGTTCTCTGTGTCCATCATCTTTGTTTCCCCTTTACCCACTAGTGTCACCCACTAGAGGAGGGATGTGGAAAGTACCTCTGAGACCACCAACAGCTGAAGTGAATGTCTGTGTCCCCAGCGCCTCCCTCACCTGGGCCTGACATGAGTCTGAGCTGGATTCCACTGAGGACTGGGCAGGGCTGGCTCCAGAGTCTTCTGGCCTCCAGGCCTGAGTTGTCTCTTGAGGGCCCAAAAGTCTGTCCTTCTCCAGCCTCGTTCTGAAAGTCCATGGGGCAGGTCATGGTGTGGGGCTGCTCATCCTCTATAGGAGGAACCCAGAGAGGACACTCAGCGTGCACATTTTATCTGTGAGTGCTCAAGAATTTTCTTGAAATTTTTTCATCATTTCCACTATCCATTCTTTTAGACACTTGTATTATTAACTTGTTGGAATCTCCTGATCAATAGACTCAGGTTCTTGTAGGTCTTCTCTCTGCTTGTCATTTCTTTTCCATTTACATTAAATAGTGGGAGTGAGTCTTTAATAGTCCAGTTCATCTACTGATTTATTCATTTCTGTATTAAATCTCTAATTTTCTGGTGCTGGGAAAACTGGGTCGGTACATGCAAAAGAATGAAGCTTGACTACTACCTCACACCATGCACAAAAAACAACACAAAATGGATTAAAGAACTAGACATAAGAACTGAAACCATAAAATACATAGAAGGAAATATAGGTGAAACACTACATGACATGCACATCAAAGATACATCACCCAAAGCAGTGATAGTGAAGGCAAAGATAAACAGCTGGGACTACATCAAATTAAAGAGCATCTGCACAGCAAAAGAGACAATAACAAAAACAAAGAGAAACCCCACCAACTGGGAGAACATTTTTGCACACAACACTAATGATAAAGGACTGATCACAAAAATCTACAAAGAGGTGATGAGACTCAACAAAAACAAAGAAAATAATCCAGTAAAAAAATAGGCAGAAGAGCTAAAAAGAAACTTCTCTGAAGAGGAAATGCAAATGGCCAACAGGCATATGAAAAAAAATGTTCAACATCACTCGTAATCAGGGAAATGCAAATCAAAATTACAATGAGACACAATCTTACACCAGTGAGAATGGCACATATTAAAAAAACTAGCAACAACAAATGTTGGCGAGGTTGTGGAGAAAAATGAACTCTCCTGCACTGCTGGTGGGAGTGCAAACTGTTCCAACCACTAAGAAGAGCTGTGTGGAGATTTCTTGACCTACTAAAGATAGAGCTTCCATATGATCCAGCAATTCCACTCCTAGGGATTTACCCAAAGGACAAAGAAATATTAATTCAAAAGGGCACCTGCACCCCTATGTTTATAGCAGCACTATTTACAATAGCTAAGCTATGGCAACAACCCAAATGCCCAAAAATAGATGACTGGATCAAGAAGATGTGGTACCTATACACAATGGAATATTACTCAGCATTCAAAAAAGATAAACACATGCAGTTTGCAGTAACATGGATGGAGCTAGAAGGGATCATGCTCAGCGAAATAAGTCAGAAAGAAAAAAAAATACCGGATGGTCTCACTCATAGCAGGAATTTAGAAAATCTAAATAAGAGACCAGGAAAAAGACTAATAAATACAAAGTAAAAATCAAAATCAACAAGCAATTATAAACCAGTGACACACTACGAGGGGGTGGGGTTGGAGGGAAAGGCAGGGAGAGGAAGAACTAGAGTCAAAATAAAGGGGGGTGCAATTGTATGGGGAATATAACCAAAATGAAAATGCATACATTGTACAAAGAGGAAAAATGATGTAAGAATTATATAAAATAAAATATTAAAAAAATAAATCTCTAATTTTCAATAACTCTTATTCTGAGCACATGAATTTTTATAAGATCCCTTTTTTCTTTTTTTCAGTACTGGAAAATAACCAGATTTACCTGTACAAGTGTAGGGAATCTACATCTAAATGAGTGTCTGAAATCCCTGCAGAAAACGAGGGTGTGTCTCCTGGCTAAGGAGTGAGATAGGGGCCTGGGTCCTCCAGGAGAGAGAAGGGGTCACGTGGCAAGTAAAGGGCGGTTCATAGGATGAAGACCAGATGTTCTTTAATTATGTTTGCCCTGACATGTATGTAGGTTTCTTGGATACAAAGCTCGCTTCTGGTAATAACCATACTTTTGGGTAAGACGAGCAATTTTTACACTAGGTGTTCTAGAAGTGGTAAATGTTTCTTAAGATGAACCCCTGGTGGCGCAAGGGGTTAAGAAGCAACCTATGAAGCTGTCTGCACACTCTGCAGCATGAGTTCAATCCCCCGGCCAGCCAGAGATCAACCCACATTGGGTAGCAGACCTCTCCTGACTCACCCGCTGATCTCCTCAGCAGTGTATTTTGGTCAATCTGCCTGTTCTTCTCCCCACTCTGTCTCTGGTGAATCTTCTCACCCCCCACACCTCTGGCCTGTACCCCAGCTCTTGTATGCATAAATAAATAAATCTTTAAAAATAAAAGATAAAAAAAAGATGAACCCCTGATGAACCACAGATGGAAATAACTCACATGCCAAAGTGGCCTGTCTTGGGGACACTTTTCTGAACATCTTGGGGAGTCCTATCCTTCAGTGCATAATAAATGAGGGTAAGAGCAGATGAGAGTGAGGATGGGGCCAGGACTAGGCAGTAGATTAGGCTACAGGCCTCCTCAGTATGGTTGGGTCCTGAGGTAGGTCTTAGAGGGGGCCTGAGGGAAGAGGGGACAGGCTGGTCTGTTGGGTCCAGCCATTGGAAACATACTTCCTCCCAGCATGTATCTCAGGTTGGGTTTACACATGTCTTTGCCACCTTTACTCAGTGACCATCTCTCATGACAGTGCAAGCTCCACGTCTCCAGGGTCCTCTCTCTGCTCTTCATTGTATCTGCAGGGGAGGCAGCTTGGGGAGGCAGGAGCCAGCCAGGGAGAGGGATTCTGGGAAGTGAAGGGGAGGCAAAGGCAGAGAACAGTTGGGAGACACTCCCTGGTTTCCTGAGGAAAGCATTTCTCAAAGTGTGGTCTGTGGAGCCCTTGAAGTCACCCAGAACCTTTCATGGGATCCATGAGCTAAAATTGTTTTCAAAACATCACTTAGACACCATTTGTCTTTTCACTATTTTGGCATTTGCTGAAGTAAAATTTAGTAAGAGTAGAGCTTATAGTACCACTGCAGAAGTAGTGATTCCTCAGTAGCAGTTACCTGCAGAGACAAACATTAAAGCCAGTTTCACTGGAAAATGTCCTGGAGAAAGCATTAAACATTATCTTCATTATTGCGTCAAACTCAAATCCACATTTTAAAATATGTGGTGTGCTGACCTGGAAGGACACACAGAGCGCTTCTGTGGCATTCCCAAGCACTGAGTGCTGAGGAAAATATTTGTTTGAGATTAATTAGGCTCTTTTTATTTGTGGGCAACACCATCCTTACCTGAAGGGATGAATGACAAAAACTAAGGTTATTTAAATTTGGTTAATTAGCAGACACTTTCCTCAAAATGATGTCTATTTCTTGAAGAAAATCAACAGACAGTTAACAAATGGCAGTAATTTTGCCTCATAAAATACAAGTTCTCAGAGAAAACCAGCATTGTGAAAAATTGAGTGCCATCACTTCTTGACAACTTACAGTACGAATTTTCTTTTGGGATTTGTGATTAAAAAATAAAACATATTTTTGATCATTTGATTCCAGTGTAATTAACACTAAAGATCTATGTAACTTAGTGAAACAATGTATCACCTTAAAAAATCACACATTAGCACAAGTTCCAATCAATATGCAAGACAGGCCTATGGAAATGTAACAGAATAGGAAATATTCCCTGATATTATTTCAGGTTTCACTTTGCAAATAACATTTGAGAAACTACCCCCTGTATAGTTTTAATTTGGTATCAAAGTGGAATATTAACAATTGTTTGAAAATACTTCTACTTTCTTCCTTCCTCCAGGCTGCATCTTCCCCCAGCCCAAATCCACTCCTCCCTAAGGTTTGGGAGGGAATTTGGAGCCTCCTCTTTCTGTGGATGTCACACTGTCACAGCATCATGTCTCCCTCTCACAGGCTCTGTGGGATGGTGCAGCCTTGATGACCCCACACTCCCCCATTCTCTCTCCCCATTTCCTGGGGGGTGTCCAGGGAAGACAATCAGCATCATCCTGCTCCAGTTACAAAGTCTCCAAGGACCCTCCTGGACTCATTCTCCCCAGACTCCTGGAAGGAGTGCGATGCCCCTCACCCTCCTGCTGCTGCTCTGGGGGCCTCTGGCCCTGATGGAGACCTGGGTGGGTGAGTTCTGTCCAGCTGGAAACTGTTGAGGAGCAAGGAGCCCAATGCAGGTGCAGGACCACAGGAAAGCCTCATCTCCCCCCAACCTTTTAATACCCCTACAGGCCTGTTGTGCTCTAGCCCCTTCTGTCCCTCCAGCCTCCCCTGAGTTCTCTGGTCCCCTAAGTCTGGTCCCTTCTTGGCCCACCACCCCTTTTCACGCTCATGGCCCCTCCACTTTCTCCCCTCCAGGCCCATCTCCCTGGGCCCTGGGCCCATGCTGAGAAGAGGGTCAGCCCGGGTCTCCCCCTCCCCGTCCCCAGGTTCCCACTCCCTGAGGCTTTTCTATACCTCAAGGTCCCAGCCCGGCCTCGGGGAGCCCCACTATTTGCCGTGGGCTACATGGACGACTCGCAGTTCGGGCGGTTAGACAGCGACTCTCCGGGTCAGAGTGTGGAGCCGCGGGCGCCCTGGGCGGGGCAGGTGGGGCATGAGGACCTGGATGAGGAGACTCTGATCCAAAGGGACAACGCTCAGTGGTTCAAAGCAACCCTGAGTGACCTGCGCGGCTGCTACAACCAGAGCGAGGACCGTGAGCTTCGCGGAGAGGTGCCAGGGGCAGGTCACACCCCCATTCCCACCATAAGGCCGGGGTGTCCCGGGTCTCAGGGTCTACAGACCCCTCGAGGCTGGTGGATCTGCCAGGACCCTCCACTGGGAAGGGGCTGTGCTGCCTGCCCTTTCATTTTCAATTTTTGGTTTATTCATGGTGAGAGGGCGACGTGACCTCAGGGCTGACCACAGGGGTGGGTTTCAGGGTCTCACACACTCCAGACTATGTGTGGCTGTGAAGTGGGGCCAGACATGAGCCTTCTCAGCGGGTATGACCAGTTCGCCTATGACGGCGCGGATTTCATCTCCCTGAGCGAGGACCTGCGCTCTTGGACCCCCGCGGACTCGGGGGCTCAGATCACCCAGCACGCGTGGGAGACGGGGGGAGGGCCGAGCGCGTCAGGCACAGTGTGCAGTGCAGGTGCTTCCCGTGGCTCTGCAGACTCCTGGAGATGGGGAAGGAGGTGCTGCAGCGCACAGGTGAGAGGGGCCACAAGGCCTCGGAGGACCTCCCCTCTCTTGGCTCCCCACAGGGTAAATGAAATAATGGGCAGAACAGCACCTGCTTTGTGGACAGAGAGGGAGAGACCCCTGGGTTTCATGTTCTTTTCTGGACAGGTAAGGAATCCACCCTCTCCTGAGGGAGGGGAGGCCATCCTGAAATAACTCTTCCCTGATCATTTTGACCCAGCAGCCATCCTGGGAACCATAAGATTCTCTTTTATGGTCTGAGAACATTTCTGGAGATCTGACTCTTGCCTTTCTGTGTCATTCACCCTCCAACCAGCTCAGGAACAAAAGTCTCTTTTCTTGGAGACCTTCATCCTCCTACCCTGGGCTTTCACCTAATTATCACAGGTTCCCTAGTCTAGGCTGGTTTCTGGGTTTTGTGCTTCCTCCCTCCAAACCAATTGTCATGTTCATTCTGAGGATGGTCAGTAAGGCTGCTTCAGTGTCCAGGAAGGAAAAACCCCAAGTGTGAATTTTTTGACCTTCGTCAGATCCCCCAATGACACACATGACCCTCCACCTCACCTCTGACCATGATGTCATCCTGAAGAGCTGGGCCCTGGGCTTCTACCCTGTGGACATCACCCTGACCTGGAAGCAAGATGGGGAGGAGCTGACCCAAGACACAGAGATGGTGGAGACCAGGCCTGGGGGAGATGGAACTTTACAGAAGTGGGCGGCTGTGGTGGTGTCTTCTGGAGAGGAGCAGAGATACATGTACCATGTGCAGCATGAGGGGCTGCTGGAACCCTGAGTCCTGAGATGGGGTAAGGAGAATCATGTGGGCACTGAGATTTTGCTCAGAGGAATCAGGAGCCCTTCTGGACTCTTTCAGATGAGGCCTGGGGCTCAGGGTCTCTCCTTCCCTTCCTTTCCAGTGCCCCTTCCTCCATCCCCACCATCCCAGTCCTCCATCCCCACCACGGGCATCATTGCTGGCCTGGCTCTCCTTGGAGCTGTGCTCACTGGAGCTGCAGTGGCTGCAGCTGTGATGTGGAGGAAGAAGCGCTCGGGTAGGGAATGAAGTGGAGGGATCTTGTCCACTGGGGGCTTTCAAGTCCCAGGGAGAACTTGCCCTACCTGGTTAATGGGAAGTACCATCCACACATGTGTGTTGCCCAGAGGGCATTTGGTCCAGTCCCCCTCACCTCCTGTCTTCATTTTCCAAGTCCTGACCTGGGTCTTTAGTCACAGTTCTGGAAACTTCCCTGTTCTGCAGGATTTGAAGATTTCTTTAGGCTTCTGACCTGACTGCTCCCTGGTATCACATGATGTTTCTGCTCACAAGTAGACAAGGAGGAAGCTACACTCAGGCTCCAGGTGAGTTTGGATAGGAGTTTGATCCCTGAGCCCATGGGGACAGTGTAGATAGAGACCATGGGGGGTTACATTCATCAGTTCCTCCTGTGGTCTCATCTCTGACCAAGTTTTGTTGTGTTCTCCCCTGGGCAGCGGTAATGCCCAGGGCTCTGAAGTGTATGTCAGCCCCTAAAGGTGAGACCCTCGAGGACTACAGTGGGAGTGGGGGTTGAGGCAGAGAGGCTGGGACTAGGTGATGGGGATGCTTTCAGGAGGACATCTTGAGAATGCAGTGGACCATTGATAATGTTAACACTCAGGTAATTCACCTGAATTTCTTCATAATTATTTTCTTTCACAGTGTGAGACAGCCTTGTGTTGGCCTGAGTGTTACAAGATTTCTTTTTGCCCACATTTTGTGGCTTTATGATTCCCTGGTTTAAAAGATTCACACCTGGGAGAACCACCCATATCCAAAAGACCAGAAACTCAAGTGCTGGCAAGGATGTGGCAAAAATGGCACAGTCCTGCATTTTCTTTGGATATAGACTGAGCCAGCCCCTATGGAAACAGTATTGAGGTTTCTTAAAAGAGTGAATGTGGTTCTGCCATTGGACCCAGCAATTCTACACTGAGGATCTGCTCACAGAGGATAAATACTCTCCTGTGAAGAGACCTGCACTCCCGTCACCACCGAAGCACTATTTACAGTAGCCAAGCTATGGGAACCACCTGAATGCCCCAGACAGCTGAAAAATCAAGAAGAAGCTGGGATTACATATATACATGTATTTACATATACAGGTGATATATGTCCCTGTATAATGAAGTAGCATCCACGGTCAGAAATCATAACTCATGCCACAGCAGCAACATAGATGAAAGAGGGAAAAATCAGAAGGAAAAAGAGAAATCCTTATATATGGATGGAGAGAAAGCAAACGAAGGGCCAGATTAACCCAAACTTCAAAACTTATGCTTGAGCCCCACCAGCCTGTGCCTATTGCTGACCAGGGCTGCAGACCAGCCCAGGCTTCCTGGCTCAGCAGCGCTGGATGGTGGACGGACCCTCTCTAGTTTGGCATCAGACTCATTTGACGACAAAGCCTGACTCCTGCTGACTGAGTCCCCCATTTTGTCTTGTTGCACCTGCACCACCACTGGGTCCCCAGCCTCTGCTCTTTGCTGGGTCTGAGATGGATCTTGTACTTGATGCTGCAGGTTATGACTTTTTTACACCACTTATATATAGACCTATCCCCCACATGGCCAGAAGGTGACATCTTCTAACAAATTGTTATTCTCCTGATAATAACAAATCTTGGTGCCTTTAACCTTTATTTTCTTTTTGCAACACTGAGTTATTATTTATCTATAATTCCCTAATGAAACATTCACAATTTTTTTAAGTATTTTTTGTTTTAATTTTTGTGTAGAAGTACTAGGGTAAAGGCCAGAGGTACGGGCGGTGGGAGGTGGGGCGTGGAAGGAGGTGGTGAGAGAATTCACCAGAGACAGAGTGGGGAACAGAATAGGTGGCTATACTGAAATACATTGCTAATGGGAGTAGTGGGCAAGATGAGGAGGTCTGTTGCACCATGTGGGCTTCTCCCTGGGCCAGGATCCACTCAGGCTGTTGCAGTGGGCTTTCTAAGGGGTAGTGTTGAGGCTTACCCCCTAGGCCACCAGAGAGACCCAACACCCACAATTTTTAAAGTATCAAACTTGCAAGAAATTGTTTACTGTTACGTCATTACCATGGATTAAGTATTCCCACCATCTCACTGTTCTTGCTAAAGCTGAGAGGATACCGCAAATTATATGACAACATAGGAAAATTCCCAAATGGCTAGATTCAACTCATTATTAGTGTAAGGTCCACAAGCTGGCTTATTCAGGTTTCACATCTTGGTCAATATCTGGACAGTTTCTATTTATGATGATGACTTTTGTATCTTCAAATCTTTTTTTTAATATTTATTTATTTATTCATACAAGAGCTAGGGTACAGGCCCGAGATGTGGGGGGTGGGAGGATTCACCAGAGACACAGCGGGGAACAGAACAGGCACACTAACTGAAATCCACTGCTGAGGGGAGCAGCAGACGAGACAGGAGAGGTCTGCCTCACCATGTGGGTTTCACCCTGGCCTGCCGGGGATCGAACTTGTGCTGCAGAGGCTGTGGATAGCTTCATAGTACGGTGCTTACCCCCTTGTGCCACCAGGGAGGCCCTGTATCTTCAAATCTTAAGGCTGTTTATAAATGGCTCAGCTCAATATACACACCTTCACCTCTTCTTTGACTATAACTCTGGACAATATTTTACATTGTGGGATTGGATTGAAGGCTCATTTAAAAATTCTTACTCCTTTCAAGGGAAAGGCCCACAGTTATGTGAAGAAGGTGACAAGGAAAAGCACAGCAGCCAAAGGGAATGGTAAAAATGAAAAGTTATTCCATGGAAAGGCTACAGAGGTTGAGCAGGTTATTTCCCAATTATTAAATATTTTTAATGAGGGAAAAGAATCTACTTCCAGCTGGGAGATTTGGTAGCATTTGAAATTCCACAGTGAGGGCCCTGCTGAGGGATAGTCATGGTGAGAGGCCAAGAGAAACCGACCTCCTGGTAAACAACAGGGGTGACCTAAGAGGCGACTGTGTCATTCCAGCCACTGACTCTGTAACTCATACTGTCTCAACACTAATTTTTAAAAAGGTGGAGAGAAAATAAATGATTGAGGGGACCAGGTTATGTCCTTCTGCTTTAACTCACCACATTCATTAAGAAAATCTCATTGTGTTTAATAACACCAAGGCTCAGTGCCATAACAAGGAAACAAATACAGGACTCAGGTGGTGCCTGGTGTCAGGAGTGAGCTCCGTCTTCCATGCAGGTCCGGCAGTGACCACTTGTAGTACTTTGTTCACGGGGAAGCCTCAGCATGACAGCAGGTCTGATAGAATCTAGTAGTGACTGTGCAAGTGACCCACTTCCTAGCAGGTATGATGACACTGTCATCTCCCCACTCACAGGAAGCTTAATCTCAGATCATTGTCAAATGTTATATGTTACCGATCAATAAATAAACTGGAATTTTAAAAAAAATATCCATACTACCATGATTCAGTACAGATGTGGGATTACTTAGCTAAAGATTTTGATGGTTTTTGTTTAAAACCTTTATGTAATAAGCTTAAAATTGTGTGAATCTAAATGTATTTACAAAGGGAAACTTGATGGCCACGTAGTATATTTGGCTGCTGGATTTTTAACTAAACTGATACACTGGGCTTTGCTATATTTCAAGGTGAAAAACCTACACTTTTCTATAAAAGGAAATAATTGCCAAATATTTGGGCTTGTTACTGAACATTGGTTTGGAATTCATAATCTTTTCTCTGAGTAAGATGTGGGATTAACAGACCTTTCTGGACAGAGAGTGACACGGTGCAACTTCTCCTTAGAAGTCTCTGGCTGCTGTGCAGAATCAAGAGGTGAGATGAGAGGGGAGAAGATAAATGTAGGAAACTAGCACAGATTCTAGGATGGAAAATTTGGGAGCTTATGGGGTGTGATCAAGAAAATAATAGGAAGTCATTAGATATGGATATATTTAGAGGTGGACTTTACAGCATTTCCTAACATAACATCTGGGTTGTAAGAAAGAGGTCAGGATGCCACCCAACATTTCAGACTGTGAAGTATGTGAAGTAGAGATGCGGAGGGCCTGCTACTATCCTTGGATGGATTTCTCACTCATTTGATACAAATTTATGATGCATTTTTTTCAAATAAAATTTACTAAAGGCATTAATAGATATGTGTGAATGTGTGTATGTTTGTATATAATAGTATAGTGTGTGACACTGACTCCAGATCGCTGTGGCTTACCCAGCTCTTTCCTGCCCCCGAGTGGTAGGACATGCGGGCTTTGTTGGTGGGGCTGCCCCAGTGGGCACAGTCAGAGGCCAGTGGGAGCAGGAGTCTGAAAGGGCTGTCAGCAGCAGTGGGGGTTTCCTACCCTGGCACCCTGTGTGTGCGGGTGGGAGCTGGTGGGCACAGCCCTGGAGATGGTGGCAGAGGGGGAGTTTTCTTCCAGGGGGCAGGCAGTCTTCAGAGGGCCCCTCCCCCAGAGCAAGCCAGGGTTAAGCACAGGAGCCCCCTAGGGCTTAGGCTCCCCTCCCCTGCCCCCCAGAGGAGCTGTTTGGCAGCACCAAGTCCACCCTGCAGTGGGTACCACAGGACAGCTTTGCTGAGGCCACCTTGTGGGCTAGGGATGAGAGCTGTGGGAGCCTCAGCTGGGTTTGAATGGACCCCACCCCCTGGCAGGCTCCAGGAGGCCGCTTCTTGAGGACAGGGCCCAGGCCACCCTGACAGCTGTGTCCACTACAACCAGCAGCGGGAATGGCAGAGGGTGACAGTAGCTGGGCACTTTACCACCAGCCCCCGTCAGTGTCATCGACAAAGGTGGCAGCCAATCTGGCAGCAGAGGCTCTCTGTCCCTCCTACACCACCCCAGGGCATGCAGCCCATTGGGGCTACAGCAGCAAGTTCCCCTTTGAGACCTGTCATGCTGCTGTCTGTCCGGCACCACCTCCCAGTGCTGTTGTCTCCTTCCAGTCCAGCCTGGCATTCAGACTGTGGGTATGCCTGTTGGGGTGTCACCTCAGAGGGAAGCACCCCCTGCGAGCACCTCCCAATGCCACTGTGAATTGGATCCTGGCCCAGTGCTTGCGGCTGTGGCCCCACCTCCAAGCCCTCCCTGACGGGACTGTACCATCTTGCATGGGAAGCCTTAATTTGGGACTATTGGACACTGCGGGCACTATCTGGGGTGAACAGCTCCCACTGAGGCCTTAGAAACTCTTTATTTCCCTGCTCACCTGTTTGTTAATGAAACCTCATTGCTGTTCCCTGAGCCTGAGTGGTTGCAATTGAGCACACGGGTGAGAACCCACAGACAGTGCCCTGTCCTCTACCTCAGGTGTGTCCTTCTGAGAGGGTGAGAGGGGTCCAGGGAGGAAGGGCCCATACCTAGTACAGGAACCTGCACACACACAGGCTGCATGTACACGCTACATGACTCATGATCTGTTTTCTTTGAACTAAAGCTTTTGTTTTAAACTGAGATTCCTGCCCTGCTGATGTCCCAAAGAGTGCCAGATACTGACACCCCCTGATGTACCAGGGGCAGGATACCCAGGAGTCTGACGGCAAGTTCTGGACCTGAACAGGACGGACACCAGGAGTGTCAGCTGTGATGGGCTGTTCTGGTGGGCTGTTTGCTCAGAACATAAAGGTTTGTCAGCACAGAGAGTACCGGGAAACACACAGGAGAGAGGTGTGTAGAGAAGGCCCCTTGTTTCTTAGCTTTGGACTTGAACAAGGAAATTAGAGATGTGGCACAAAACACCTGGAAGAGACACCGTGATGGCCTGAGATGGATACTCTGCCAGGGAGCTACCCACATGGTGTAGCAGACCTCTCCCTCCTTGCCCTCTGATCCCCTCAGCAGTGTATTTCAGTAGATCTGCCTGTTTTGTTCCCCACTCTGTCTCTGGTGAATCCTCTTACCAGCTTCCCCACCACCTCTGGCCTATACCCCAGCTCTTCTATGCATAAATAAATAGTAAAAAAAGAAAAGTTTGCATAAATCCAGTAAAGTTCTTTTTCCCCTTCTCTTTAATAGACAATTGGAAATACAGATATTTTACCAAGGCTTTGTCTGGAATGTTGTGTTTTCAGAAACCAGACTGATCTCAGAGGCTGCAAGACAACAATAAACTGGCACCTGTTTTAGGGGTACAAGGGTCTGTTATGAGGGTAAAGAAGGCAACCCCTTGGCACATCCAGAAACCCCAAATGTCTTGGGTGCCTCAAGAGGAATTTTCCCAATGATACAGGTACTGCAGGCCAATTCTGGTGTTGAGAACTTGGTGTGGTCCTGAGCCCTGACTGTTAGGAGCTCTCAGTCTGAGGGTTCCTGTACGAAGTTCCAACAAAGCAAGATTAAAAAGTTTGCATAATGAGAGGGCGGAGCAACATGGCGGTGAGGAGATGCTGCAAGTAAGATCTCCCATTAAAAAAAAAGTTAATAGGGAGGAAAAGCGGCAGGTCCCAGTGAGAACTGGGACATGGAAGATAAATGGACGACTCCAGCAAACTACCCGAAGAAGAAAGTTGCTATAAAAGAGGACTAGAAGGGAGGAAAGCGCAGAACCCTGCTCCCCAATCCCACCCACAGAGTCGGCACTCTCCGAGCAACAGGAAGGAGGAAAAAAACAAACTAAAATGACCAACAAGAACAAACTACGCATCAAGCGGGACTGGGAGTGGAAAGGAACTATTTCAGCCACCACACCCTGTGAACTGAAGCTGTGGAGAACCCTGCAGGATTTGCCGCGGCGGTGAGTGAACGGCTCCGAGCGCCATTAGAGAACAACAGAGAACCCGGGAGACCCGCACACAGCCCTGGGCCAGCCAGTAAGCTTGTGCTGAAAAGTGGCACGCTTAAAAAGCAAATGTGGATGGGGATCGCGGCTGCCCAGGTCCCCAAGCCTGTGACCTAGGCTTGCGGGGAGACGCACAGAGGCCCTCACTGAGGTGAAAATCCCTCTCTGAGTAAGCAGGAACCAGGCGCCCAAGCACGGGAGCAGAGTGCAAAAGGCACCATTCCTGCAGCCACTGAACTGGGCTACAGCCCGCGTCCTGGACCTGAGGGCTTTGGAACTGAGACCTGGGGTACAAAGTTCGGGGCGTGGGTTCTCCACGACGGTGGGGCACAAGGCAGACACAGCACCCCAAAGCCTTTGAGGTTTACCCTACCATTCCCGCTCTGTTCCCTGTCCCACGGGGGGGAGCGAAAAACAGCCCCCAAAGGACAATAGGAGAGATCTCTGGAGCCACCTAGCGACCAGAAAAAAAAGTCACTAACACCCCATAGAACAGGGAAATTTCTAAAGAAGACTGCTTGAAAAGGGCAGAAGGCTCCCGGAGGAGCCAGTGGCCAGCTGGGAAGTTAGCCCATGCCAGGCCCCTTCCGACCAGCAGTCTGAGCCCACAGGGGGAGTAGGCACCCACGGCCGGGGCAGACCGGGCGCGCAGAAGAGTGTGCCTGAGACCGGATGCACAGGGACTGCGTCCCGCGTCACCATTTTAGAACAGGGACATTTCTTCAGTAAAGACTGCCTGAAACCAGCAGAGAGCTCCCTCAGAAGCCAGAGATGGCTCCTGGAGGAGCCAGAGGAGAGCGGAGAAGTTCACCCAAGATGCCGGCCAGTCCCAGCAACACAGTGTCCCAATGCATATGACAAATTAGAAAACAGACAGTAGGGAGTAGAAGAACCACATGCAACCTAACAACTCCTCAGGAAAAAAGCACACCACAAAAAGAAAACCACGCCCAGATTACAACGACAGTAAATTGGAAGAAATTCTGGGCCTTCCAGAAAGAGAATTTAAAATTGCCATGATTAAAAAAGTGACAGAGTCATAAAAGAAAACAATGATATGAGAAAAATAATCAACGATCAGAAGAATGAAATTGAGTCCCTAAAGAGGGAAGCAAAAGAAACACAGGAGATCAAAGAATTAATGGAGGAACTAAAGAACTCTGGGAAATGCAATGAAAGCAGAATAGATGAAATGGAAGAATGAATAAGTACTCTTGAAGACACAGAAATAAAAAGAACCAAAACATAAAAGGAAAGAGAAGTACTAAGGAAAAAGAACGAAGAAAGACTTTGGGAACTATCTGACTCCATGAGGAAAGGAAATATAAGAGTTATAGGAATTCCAGAAGGAGAGGAGAGAGATGTAGGAACAGAGAAAATATTCCAGGAGATAATTGAAGAGAACTTCCCAAATGTGAAGAAGGAGCTGAAAATTGATATACAAGAAGCAAGAAGAACACCAAACTTCCACGATGAAAGGAAAAATACAGCAAGACACATAATAGTAAAGCTCCCAAGAATCCAGGACAAGGAAAAAATAATGAAGCTGACAAGAGGGAAGAAACAGATAACATTCAAAGGAAAACCAATCAGGCTGACATCAGACTTCTCTGAAGAAACACTACGGGCAAGGAGAGAGTGGAGGGACATAGTCTAAAGACTCCAAGAAAACAGATGCCAACCAAGAATACTCTATCCCGTAAAGCTTTCCTTCCTCAATGAAGAAAGAATAAGGACCTTCCCAGACAAACAGAAACTATGGAATTTCATTACGACTAAACCCCCATTCCAAAAAATACTACAAGGAATCCTAAAGCCAGAACCTCAGAGGGATGAATAACAAGGAAGGAAGGCCAAAAAAAAAAGTTATTAAAAGAATAAATAAATAAAATCAAAGGAAAGACAAACACAATGGCAAATACAGATGCTAACATATCAATATTAACTCTAAATGTAAATGGACTAAACTCTTCAATAAAAAGACACAGAGTTGCAGCCTGGATTAAGAAACAAAACCCAACCTTTTGCTGTCTCCAGGAAACACATTTAGCTACAAAAGATAAAAATAGACTCAAACTTAAAGGATGGAAAACAATCCTACAAGCAAATGGACCAAAAAAGAAAGCAGGAACAGCTATACTTATATCAGATAAAACAGACTTCAAACTCAAAAAAATAAAAAGAGACCCCAGTGGTCACTACATTATGATCAAGGGGACAATACTTCAAGAAGAAATAACACTCATTAACATATACTCACCAAACGAAGGAGCACCAAAATATATCAGACAACTGTTGTCCTCTCTGAAAACAGACATCAGAGAAAACACATACGTAGTGGGAGACTTCAACACTCCACTATCAACAATGGATAGATCAACAAGACAAAAAATAAGTAAAGAAACTAAAGCTCTAAATAAGGACCTAGAGCATTTGGGCTTAACAGACATCTATGGAGCACTAAACCCCCAAAAAATGGAGTACACATTTTTCTCAAGGGCACACGAATCATTCTCTGGGATCAATCACATACTGGGGCACAAGACAAACATCAACAGATACACCAAGATTGAAATCATACCAACCATCTTTTCTGACCATGAAGGCATAAAACTAGAAATAAACCATAAAAAGAAGGCAAGGAACTTTCCTACCTCATGGAGATTAAAAACCACACTACTGGAAGACCACTGGACCACTGAGGAGATCAAAGAAGAAATTAAAAAAAATCTTTGAATTGAATGACAAGGAGGACACCAATATCCTAAATGTATGGGATGCAGCAAAAGCAGTAGTGAGAGGAAAATATATAGCAATAGAAGCTCACATCAAGAAACAAAAAAGATGTGGTACATATATACCATGGAATATTACTCATCATTCAAAAAAGATAAACACATGCAATTTGCAGCAACATGGATGGCGCTGGAAGGGATCATGCTCAGCGAAATAAGCCAAAAAGAAAAAGAAAAATACCGGATGGTCTCACTCATAGCAGGAATCTAGAAAACTTAAAAAAGGGACCAGAAAAATGAATAACTATAAGAAAGCGAAAATCAAAATCAACAAAAAACTATGAATTCTACCAAACATTCAGAGACAAATTAGTGCCTATCCTCCACAAACTCTTCCAAAAAATTGAGAAGGAAGGGACAATACCAAACACATTCTATGAAGCCAACATTACACTAATACCAAAACCGAACAAGGACAACACCAAAAAGGAAAACTACAGGCCAATCTCCCTAATGAACACTGATGTAAAAATCCTCAATAAAATTTTAGCTATCAGAATCCAACAATGTATCCATAAGATAATTCACCGCGACCAAGTAGGATTCATTCCAGGGACACAAGGATCAATTGTGTGCAGGTGTTCAATTCCAAAGAACACCTGCACCCCTATGTTTATAGCAGCACTGTTTACAATAGCTAAGCTTTGGAAACAACCCAAATGCCCAAAAATAGATGACTGGATCAAGAAGATGTGGTCCATATATACCATATATACTTTGCATTGGAGCAAAGAAAGTTTGTTCAATAAATGATGCTGAGAAAACTGGGTCGCTACATGCAAAAGAATGAAGCTTGACCACTACCTCACACCATACACAAAAATCAACTCAAAATGGATTAAAGAACTAGACATAAGAGCTGAAATCATAAAATACATAGAAGGAAATATGGGCGAAACGCTACGTGATTTGCACATCAAAGACATCTTTACAGACACATCACCCAAAGCAGTGATAGTGAAGGCAAAGATAAACAGCTGGGACTACATCAAATTAAAGAGCTTCTGCACAGCAAAAGAGACAATAAGAAAAACAAGGAGAAACCCCACCAACTGGGAGAACATTTTTGCACACAACACTAATGATAAAGGACTGATCACAAAAATCTGCAAAGAGCTGATGAGACTCAACACAAAGAAAATAATCCTGTCAAAAACTGGGCAGAAGAGCTAAAAAGAAACTTCTCTGAAGAGGAAATGCAAATGGCCAACAGGCATATGAAAAAATGTTCAACATCACTTCTCATCAGGGAAATGTAAATCAAAACTACCATGAGATACCATCTTACACCAGTGAGAATGGCACATATTAAAAAAATTAGCAACAACAAATGTTGACGAGGGTGTGGAGAAAAAGGAACTCCCCTGCACTGTTGGTAGGAGTGCAAACTGGTCCAACCACTATGGAGAGCTGTGTGGAGATTTCTGGACCTACTAAACATAGAACTTCCATATGATCCAGCAATTCCACTCCTAGGTATTTACCCAAAGGACACAGAAACATCAATTCCAAAGAACACCTGCACCCCTATGTTTATAGCAGCACTGTTTACAATAGCTAAGCTTTGGAAACAACCCAAATGCCCAAAAATAGATGACTGGATCAAGAAGATGTGGTCCATATATACCATGGAATCTTACTCAGCATTCAAAAAAGATAAACACTTGCAATTTGCAGCAACATGGATGGTGCTAGAAGGGATCATGCTCAGCGAAATAAGCCAGAAAGAAAAAGAAAAATACTGGATGGTCTCACTCATAGCAGGAATCTAGAAAACTTAAATAAGGGACCAGGAAAATGAATAACTATAAGAAAGTGAAAATCAAAATCAACAAAAAACTATGAACCAGAGACACTTTTTGGGGGTGGGGGACGGGAGGGGAGGGATTGGTGTCAGAATGGGGGGGGTTGCAATTGTATGGGGAATATAAAAAATAAAATTTATTATTTAAAAAAAGTTTGCATAATAATTTCTGTTTTCTGTTTAATTCATGCAAACTGACTGTGGCAGTGTAGTGTCTGGGTGAGGCCAGGGGCTGATAACCAGTTCTGGAGGCCTGAACATGATGGATACCAGGAGCAACAACTGTGACGGGCTGTTCTGACGGCTGTTTGTTGTGACTGTCTGTTTGTAACTGATTATAATGAGGCAGCTGAAGATGAGATGGGGAAATAGGCCCTTCAGGGTGCGATGCCCTGCATTCTCTCAGATCAATGGCCTATGATCTGAAAAGTGAAATTGTTACAGGGCTGCCCTGATTATAATAATAACCCATATTATAATATGGGTTGCCTGACTGTGCGTCCTCACCCGCGCACTTAAAAGGGACATATTAATCCTCAACTGCAGGTACACACAAAGGTTAATAAAAGGTTTATTTACAAGGGAAGGGGAAATGAGGAATTGTACAACTCAGGAGAAAAGAGGAAGATAAACTCTTAAATGAGTCCTACCCGTCTCTGCCGACCTGGATTCCCAATGGCGCACTGAGAGCTAGCGGTGAGCCAAGAGCCATGAAGCCAAGGAACCCCTCCCAAGGCCCACGTGTCCTGTTTTATGCCAAACATGGCTGCTTAACTCCACCCTCAGGTCCCAGCAACCCTCCCTTGGGTGATGATGGGATTTGTAGTTCCCAGTGTCTTCATGGCTTTGGTCTGGAGTGGGGGTAGAGTCCACAAAGCCTGAATGGAATTAGTTCAGGACATCGTTTCCCCCTAGCAATTCCCCCATTCACTTTTTGCCACAATTTCCATGGTGATGAAGATTAAATACATGGATGCTGGGATACAGACTCAGATGAAAATTTTTCAGGGTTCCAGTGTGAAAGAAAACCACTCTCTCCAGGTACTGTCCATTGTGGAAAGCAAAAGTCCTCCATTCCTGGAAAAACAGTTCATCAGTCCAATCCAAAAACAAAACAAAACAAAACATGTGGAGGCATTAGCCAAAACAAGACAGCAAATACGTCAAAATCACAGGAAAAAAAAATCTTAAAATTGGTTCAACTTATGTAAAAACCAAATTCTCTCAACCTTGAGCCCAAATTGTTCCCACAGCATAGCAAAAGTTTGCAAACTAAATCTACTTGTAAACCATATTACCTATTTTTGCATAAAATCATAGGGCAGAATAACTAAACAGCAATTTTAGCTGGCTTTTGGAATACTCCATTTAGGATCAGAGTGAACTCTTGTCACCTGGTCCATGTAGGCTTCAGGAACAAAGTTGGTCTCATCAGACTCCACCTGGGCTTTCCTCCTCTCGAGGGTACCAGAACTTTTTCATTTGCCAGGTTGTCCAGTCCTGCCAATGGAGGCAAGCTTCCTCACCTCCTTTGGAGGTCTCTGGAACACTATGAACAAAGCAACAGGTTCTCATCTTCTTGGTTCAGCTCTGTTTCAACATCCTGGAAGAACTCCACTCAAAGCCGCACAATGAAACTATGTCCAATTTTTTTTTAGTTTAAGCAGACAAAATCCCTATGGAATTTATGCAAAAAAAGTCTCTGAGATAAGTAGTAAAAAAATTACTACCACTATTTTTATGCTGTGTTGGTATCAAGGGGAGAGAAAATGTGAACATAAGTTAGCTTTGCTGAAAGAGGAAAAAATTCAACATTGCTGCAGGTCCCAGTCAGTCAAAACAAGAACATTTTTGTGGATTCAGAATGAAATGCAAAAAAAATTTACCAGTATTATGTCAAAACTTAGTAAAAATCAGGTGAATCTCCAGGTCTATTCAGTCCTTTGTAGGAAATTTTTACTCTCAACAGTTCCATCAGAGGAATCTGTTGAGGCCTTTTACCCCTATTTTCTCCAGAAACAATTTCTGTCAATAAACAATTGAAGTATACAATATTACAAGGTGACAATCACCACTGACAATTTACATACATATCAGGTCAAGGTGTTTCCCATTTTCCCAAGTGACAATGCTTCCCTTCTAGTTTACTCTATTAGGTAAGCCAAATAGAACAAATTCATCTAATACCGTTCCCAGGAGGAAAGGGAGAAAATGTGGAGTGTCTCAGGAGCTCTACTGAGGTTCCACAAAATTTCCTTGCATCAGCCAAATGACAGGCTACCAAATTTGTACTTGAATTTAGATTTCTGGGAAGCTTTGCCATAAATATCAGAAAAATAACAGAAACAACAATGTTCTATCTCTACGAAGGCACCAGCTTAGTTCAGTAGTACAAGGTTGACAATCAAACCATAACCTTTAGTTTTCCTCATAACTGGAGACTTATTTTTTTTTACAATGTCTATGGGCACCACGTGTACCAAATTGTCAACCACTAGAGGCCAAGACAAGGACACAAGGAAAGGACATACAGACATACAACATATAGACACAAAGAGCTCTTCAGTTACCATTTATCACACGTGGAATATCATATACAACTGCAGTTTCACTCATTGGCCAAAGTAACAAAACGAACAGAAAATAAACCTCAAAGTTAGAAAAAAAACAAAAAGTTAAAAGGAAATACCAAAATCTGTGTAAAAAAACATACTGCCAGCATATGCGTGATTCTAGATGTTATTTCACATCTCCTAAACTTTGAAAGGAAGAAGATTGTTTTGAGCATGTTAGTCATCTTAAGGTTTCTTCAGAAAAGTGAATCTGGGCCTCCCCTGGTGGCACAGCACTTGAGTGCAGGGCTGTGGGGCTGCCCAAAGCCTCTGCAGCACCGATTCGATCCCCGGCCACTGGCAAGGGTCCCACATGTCGCACAGACCTCTCCTGCCGCACCTGCTGCTCCCCTCAGCAATATATTTCATCCGTCTGCCTGTTCTGTTCCCCGCTCTGTCTCTGGTGAATTCATTCACCCTCCCACGCTTCTGATCGTACCCAGTGCTTGTATAAATAAATAAATCTTTTTTAAAAAATTCAGAAAAGTGAATCCTTGGGCATCCTGCAACAATAACTGGAAAAGAAGTCAGTAACATTCAAGTTTTTTTTCTTTTTCTTAAATATATAGCTCAAGTCCTCAATGGGTTCACAAGAGCAGTGGAAAGTTCCTTCTGGTGCTTGCTTAACTCTGGAATGATGTACCCAGAATTTTATGCCTGTAAGTTTCAGAGAAGTATGAGTGCCCAGCAAAACGTCATGTGGATCAGTGCATTTTTCTGACAGCTGGTTTTGGGCATCCCACTCTGCCATGTCTTGAGTAAAACGTGATCTCCAGGTCTGAAGGGATGCAATGGTTGATCAGGAGGCATAGAGATCCCCGAGGTTGCAAAGTGGTGAATTACTGCCAGAATCTACTGGATATGTTTCACATATTGTGTGATCTGGCAATCTTGTGCTATTTCCGGACTGGCTTTCAGAACTGAGGCCTGGAAGGGTCTTCCAAACACAATTTCAAAGGCGCTTAATTGTAGTCCACTTCTAGGTGCCACTCTTATCTGGAGGAGGGCAAGGGATAGTACCTGGTCCCAATGAAGGTCTGTTTCTTGGCACAGTTTTGCCAAGGTTTTCTTTAAGGTGTAGTTCATTTTTTTCCAGAAGACTGTGGTCTCCGTGCACCATGCAATTTCCAGTTAATAAGTAACACATTGCTTACTGCACGAGTAATGTCAGAGATGAATGCCAGCCCATAATCACTCTGGGTGGAGTTGGGCAACCCAAAGTGAGGGATTATCTCTTTCAGCAGCTATTTTGCCACCTTGGAAGCTTTCTCCGTCTTTGTGGGAAATGCTTCCACCTATCCCAAGAACGTGTCCACAAAATCCAGTAGGTATTTGAAACTGCCTGTTTTTCTAAGTATTTGTATAAAGTCCACCTGCCAGTCCTCAAAAGGGCACTTGCCTCGCTATTGAACCCAAACGGCTTTAGGGTGGGAGTCAGTCTTGAGGTTATCCCTGGCACATAGTTGACAACCCCGGGTGATCCGTTATGCTATTTTATATAAATATGGGTCCTTCAAATATGGGTGCACTGTTTCTAATAAGGCATCTCTCCCATAGTGAAATCCTTCATGAAGATGTTTTAGCACCGGATATACCAGGGCCTCTGGGAGGAGTATCATCCCATGGGAGTTTACTCTCCAAGTGGAGCTGGGGTCAAACTCAATGAATCCCCATGCACGAGCTCTCTCCTCATCCCGCTCAGAGTATTCAGGAGCATACTGAGTCAGGTCCACAAGAGGGATGAGTGCAACCTGGAGAAAGGGGAAATGAGGAAATGTACAACTCAGGGAGAATATAGGGAGGTAAAGTCTTAAATGCGTCCTACCGGTTCCGCCAACCTGGAATCCCAATGGTACTCTGAGATCTGGCCACGAGCCAAGAGCCGTGAAGCCAAGAAGGGGGTCCCTAAGACCCACGTGTTTGGTTTTATATCAAACCTGGCTGCTTAATTCCACCCTCAGGTCCCAGCCACCTTCCCTTTGGTGATGATGGGATTTGTCTTTCCCAATATCCTGATGGAGAGGGGGTGGAGTCCACAAAGCCTGTATGGAATTAGCTCAGGACTTCCTTTCCCCCTAACAATTTGATGAGCACATGTTTTAATATTTGGTAATTAAGCATATGGCTTTGACAAGGAATTAGTAATAAAAAAATAAAGCAGCCCTATTCCACCCCTTTTGCTGCTTTTGATTTCACCATAACTTACAATTTAATTGTCAGAAATTCTCTCTTAAGAAAATGTAGAATTCCTTCCGTATTTAGCGTTGGGGATTTGGGGTTCCAATTTGGTAATTTATGTGACACTTATTAATATAAGAGTGTTAAGTCATAAAGTGCATGCTTTGAATTGTTTCTGCCAGTAGAGACTTCCGCATTTAATGGCTGCAGACAGGTGAAAACCAGGAAGAGGGAACGTAAATCGCATATGGAAAAGTATCCACTGTGGCAGGAAAACAGAAAACAAATGGTATCTGGTGGGGTAACGTTAAATAAGGTTAAAATTAAGCCCCTACCCCTTGTCCAGCAGGAAGGCTTGGGAGGCTTGAACACAGAGAATTGATAAGGCTGTTCTGGGTACCAAACGGTAAGATGGATCCCTTTGACCAGGAATGTGGAGGTAAGGCCAGGACACATCCTGTGTCAAAGATCAACCCCCCAGGATCAGACACCCCTGCACTAACCAGGCCAAAACTAACTCCCCAAAGCACAACTGACAAAACAAGTTATAAAAGGGAGCCCCAAATCTTTCTTCACTTGCAGATCTTTCCTGTCTCCCCAGCTGCTTCTCTTAGCCGTGTATTTAAACAAATGTGCCTTTTCTGTTCTCCAGTCTAACTCTGGTGAAATTTTTCACCCCTGAACCTCAGGTCTGTCAAGGTATGGTTAAGAATTTGAAAACCAAGCCCCCACTCCTTGCCCAGCAGGCAAGTTAGGGAGGCTGGAATGATAAACGGAGTATGGATGGGACTGCCATGAAAACATGGACATTAAGGTGGTGAGGCCCAGAACTGATGATCCTCTATGCTGATTCAGATCATCAGTCAGGACACACCCAAGACTAGTCACCCTAACCAGTCAATGGTTCTAAAGTATAGAGACTTGGGACCCAAATTCTGAGCAGTACACCCCTCCTGTTTTGCCCTCTGCTTCTTTTAGCAGAGTATTTCAATAAATTCACCTGGCCTGTTCCCATCTGTCTCTGGTGAATTCTTTCACCCCTGCAACAGGGCCTACCCCTTGATTCTTCCCCACAACATTATATATCAATAATCTTTGTTACATAGAGTGGTGTGATTTCTTATAAAAGAAGATGGAATCTAACCTCTTCAACTACACCAATCTTCTATCTACCCAAACCTCTGCTCTTTGTTCTCTGAATTCAGCAAATAAAAATAAAACTTAAAAAAAAAAGCATGGGCCTCCCCTGGTGGCGCAGCGGTTGAGTGCTAGGCTGCGAAGCTGCCCGCAGCCTCTGCAGGGCCGTTTCGATCCCTGGCAAACAGTGAGGGTCCCACATGGCGCCCCAGACCTCTCCTGTCATGCCCGCTGCTCCCCTCACCAGTGTATTTCATCACTCTGCTTATTCTGTTCTCTGCTCTGGCTCTGGTGAATTCTCTCACCCTCCCACAGTTCTGACTGTACCCAGGGCTTCTATAAGTAAATAAATTAATTTAAAAAAAAAGCAAATAGCAATTACATCTAGCAAGTTGCTCAGGATAGAAAGATGGGCAGCACCTTTAATTTCTGTCTTTCCCTCACTTTCTATCCCCATCCAAATCTGCCCTATTAGCTAACATCCTAAGCAACATACCACTCGGACCCACTCCTCTCTCTTTGTCTACTGCAAGTTTCTCGGTTGTTTTCCCTGTTGCATTCTTGTTCTCCTACAATCTAGTTTCCCCAATGCAAAGAGATTTTTCTCAAACACAAATTATTCAATTCACTCCACTCTCCAACACTCTCTCCATTTTCACAATTAGCATTAAGGTCAGGCCATCACCCTGAATTAGGAAGTTCTGAGTGACTAGTTTCTGTGAATATCTTTGACCTTATCTCACAATTCATTCTCCTTTGCCCACATGAAACACTGACCTCCTTTTTCTTACTGAAGTGTGATTCAGTCATTTCTGCCTATCTGTGCTCCCCTCTGCAATTGTGCTTTCTCCCAAACTTTGCTGTATGCATCCTGGTCTGTAAATAGAGTTCATATTGTCATTTATTGAAGTCTTATAATTTCCATTAAAGAATAATGTTTTCATAGCTTTACAGATACATACATTTTATTAAAAATATCCTTAAGGGTTTCATATTTTGATGTTATCCTAAATGATATTGAAAATTCAATTGGTTTGTTTCAATCCTTTGTACAGATCCTATCATCATTTGTTATTTCTCTGTTGGATATTTTTAAATTTATTTATATTGCTTTTTTTCCCTGCCACTGAAAAGTCAATTTTATCACAACATTCTCTCTATATCTTGATCACTAGAACACAATCAATTCTACAAAAGTACAGTGTAGTTTCTCAATAATTAGTCATTGTTTATTTTGAGTGAATATATATAGGTAAACTTGGGTAAAATAATTAACCTCTCTAAATCTCCTTCCTCAGATATTAACACATTTGTAAGTGCACATATTGATATATGTAATATATATATAGAATTAAAAGAGTGATACTTATACTTCCTGATATTTATCACTATGAAATCACTTTATTTTGGCTAAAGTGTTAAAAGCAGCCTAAAAAACAAAGTATTCTGAGTTTCCTAACATTTTTTAGTTGTTAAGCACATTGGTATTGTTATGACCTATTGGATTTGTTAGTTTATTCCTTTTCAGAGGAACTATTGTGTATGTAGTATTACCATTTAATGTTATTTTTCTACTAAACTAGACTCCAGGACACAATTTTAGCCCCCCAAAAGAAAGACATGCTGAAAAAGAATACTGAAATTACCTCTTGAAAATTTTAGAATTTAAACATTACTAGTTCACTGCAACACTAGTAACTGTGCCTCCTTTTTTTTAAAAAAAAATTTTTTTTAAAGGTTTATTTTATTTATACAAGCACTGGGGTACAGGCCAGATGTGCAGGAGGGTGAGAGGATTCCCCAGAGAGAGAGCCGGGAACAGAAAAGGCAGACTGACTGAAACCCACTGCTGAGGGGCGCAGAGGGCGTGACAGGAGAGGTCTGCTCGCCACGTGGGACCCTCCCCAGGCGAGGCAGAGGCTGTGGACAGCTCCCCAGCGCGCGCCCAACCGCCTGCGCCCCCTGTTTGCTGTTCTGTTCACAGTCTTAGCGCGACAGTGAAGCATCTGCACAAGGCAGGGCCAGTATGGGGACGCCTTGAAAAGCCAAAACCTAGGACGGGATTGCTCAGGACAAATGAAAGGGCCTCTGAGGCATTCCAAGGGTTGTTGTTAAGTGGGAGCTTTTTCCTTAAGGCTGAGAAACCGCTGGGGGTTCCCTCTGCCAATGGCTGTGGCCTCTGGCTCTGACACCACAAAGAGCCATTGTGACAGCACCCAGCACCGGCACCGCCTCCATCAGGCCCGCCCGGTCTGCATCTGTGTCCTCAGGAGCCAGGAAGCTTTGGACAGTGACCTGTGCACTCTGGACGCCGACAGAGAGAGTGAGAGCCTGTTTGGGGTATTTGGTTTTATTTTGGTTTATTTATTGGTTTATTTATTTATTTGTTTGGGCTATTTATTTTAGTTATTTTATTTTTCTTTCTTTGTTTTTTCCTTATTTTCCTTGATTTTTTTTTGTATTTGCATATAGTTTTTTTCTTTTTCTTTTTCCTTTTATTTCTTTGTTTTTTATTTTCCTTTATTGTTTTGTTATTGGCTTTTATTTTTTTTATTCTTTTCTTTTTTTACTTCAGTTTTTAGTTTTTTTATTTTTATTTTTCGAGTGGTCTCCCCCATTTTCTCTTCTGTTCTTGTTTCGTTGTTTGTTCTTTCTTCCCCTTTGTCGTTTCTCTGGGTTTTTATTTTGATTTGTTTGTTTGTTTCTTCCAGTTTTAGTTTCTAATAGTGGTTTGTTCTGTTGTTTATTCTATTGGTCTTTGGTTGTTCTGTTTTATTCTTCAATTTAGTAATTATTCTGTAATTGGTTTGTTTTTATCATTTTTTTTATATTTATATCTCATTTGTCATTTTTTGTTTGTGTAGTTTCATTTATTTGTGGTGTAGTTAGTATTGCTAGTAAGGTGAGTGAAGTTAGTATTGCTTGTTGAGTTAAGATGCATTGTTAGTATTTAGTGAGGTTAGTGAATACTTTTTGAGTACTATTAATAGTAGGTTAATAGCACATTTGTTAATATCGTAGGAGAGTCAGCTGTCAGCGGAGGTAGCGCAAGGGCTGGGAGCACAGTCAGGGCTGGTGAGTGTAGTCAGCGTAGTCCAAGTGCATTGGCGCTATGTCCCAGGGACGTGAAGTGAGAAGCTACCTGGCGCTGCGGGCGCTGGGGCGAGGCACCCACGTCAAGGTGACGCTGGCGCTGCAAGCGCTCACGGGCTCGAAGGTGCTCATCAGGGAAGTCCGCAAGTCCGAGCTGCCCGAACTAGGCCTCCTGGCCCGCGAGATGGGGTGCATGAAGGCCCTTCACCACCCGAACATCGTGGAGCTCTTCCAGGTGGTGGACACCCGGCCGGAGCTGCAGCTCGTCATGGAGTACGTGCAGGGGGAAAACCTGCAGGACTACCTGAGCAGGCGTGGGCGCCTGGACGAGAGCGAGCCCCCCCGCCCCGGCTCTTTCAGCAGATCCTCGAGGCCCTCAGCCACTGCCTTGCCAAAGGCATTGCGAACCGGGATGTGAGGCCGGAGAACATTCTGCTGACCCGAGAGGGAAAAGTCAAGCTGGCGAACTTTGGGCTCAGCATCCAGGGCTTCAACCGGGCACTGAGCATGTGCTGCTGTCGCCCAGAATACAGGGCCCCCGAGGTCTACCTTGTCCTGCGGTACAATGTCCCCAAGGTGGATGTGTGGAGCCTGGACGTTATGACCTACAAAATGGTGAACGGCACACTGCTCTTCAGGGGGCCCCACCTTGGGGCGATCAGTGTGCGTGTCCTGGGCACGTACCTCCAGCTGCCCGACTACCTCACGGTCCAGTGCCAGGACCTGCTGGCCAAAATGCTGGCTCGGGACCCCTGGAGGTGCCGCCCCCTGGAGAGCATCCAGCAGCACGCCTGGGTAGCAGAAACGAGCAAGGGACTCCTGCCCTTCAGTGAGCTGTCGCTCAGCCCCCAGGACCCGGCCATAACCAAAGCTATGGAGCGCCTGGGCTACGAGATGCAGGAAATTCAGGAGGCCATTGACGCTAACAAGTACAACGAGGTCATGGCCACCTACATGATCCTCCACTCCAGGAAGCAGGAGGGGGAGGAGGACTATGAGGAGGAGGGGGAGGAACGGCCCAGGTGCGTCACCTTCCGGGTGTCAAAGTGCATCACCTTCCGGGAGCCCAGTGACCTTGATTCCAAGGACTGCCCCCTGCAGCCGAGGTTTCAGGGAATACCCCAAGACTGGGTATCCTGCGAAAGCACCCAGTGCAGAAGAGCAGAAAGGATGCCCCTCCACAGCCTGAGGTTTTGGGGAATACCTGAAGTCCAGTTATCATGCGAAAGCAGGAAGTCCAAAAGAGGGGAAAGTATGCCACCCGGGCAACAGAGTCCTTCTGCCAAAGTCCCTGAGCTGGAAGATGCCAAGAAGCATACCACTGCCACAGGGCCAGGCGGCCTGTTAGAGGCTGCCCCGAATGGCAGACCCTCCATGCTAGGACCGGTGCTGGAGGACGCCTGGGGGGACACCAGCACCTCAGTGGCCGGAACCCAGCAGGAGGACGCCAGGGAGCACAGCAGCACCTCGGAGTCAGTCCTCCAGCTGGAGGATGCTGGGGAGCACAGCAGCACCACTGAGACAGGCCCCCAGCTGGAGAGGGACCAGGAAAGCAGGGCCAACACAATCAGTCCAGCTCCCCAGCAGTCCAGCACCACCCTAAGACCTCCCCCAAGATGTGGCTGTCCTACCAGTGCAGTGGCCCCTTCAGCAATCATCAGGGCCAGAGATAGGGTATTAGAAATTTTCCTGGAATTTTGTTGCTGCTGTGCAGCATTCGGATTGCAGAGCAACAAAGATTAAAAATAGCTCCACACCAGGCAAAAGCCTCCCCACCCCCAAAAGCACAACCACTCAGTGGCCATGGTGAACAGGAGTACACCAGGGAAGGTTGAGACTCTGGAGCGGTTCAGGGGCTGGGCCCAGTCACAGGGGCCAGGAGCAGCATGAATGAGACCCACGGGACTGCAGCACAGAAATCTGGGCAAAACCGATGTCCCTGGAGCACAGATGACCCTGGAGCAGAGCAGGTGAAGGGCCAGGGAGAGTTGAGCAGGTACAGGGACCCAGGAGGGATATGAGGCTGTGTGGGTGGCCCCAGGGCCAGAGGCCCTAGGGCCTCAGGGCCAGAGGCGGGAAACCCTGGGCCTCTCTCCCCAATCTTAGACTCAGTTCCCTGAGTACCATACTGCCCCCTTGCTGGGAGAGACCTGCTGCATTATCCTGGGCACAGGGATGGCATAGAGAATGCAGGAGCTCTTGCAAAGGCTTGGGCCCAGGTGGTAAAACATGCAGATTGCAAGGAGCAGATAGAGAGGCTCTCTAGTTCCCCTTAAGAAAGACTCTGGGACCAGTATATTAGAATCCAAACAGGAGTCTTCAAGGTGGACAGAGTTTATTCATAAACCAGTCCTACTCCACCACGACCTGCTCAGCTGGAAAATCCCCACATCTTCCTACACCAGGAAGCCCTAGGCTATGATCAATCTCAGTCCCACTGTGAGCACGCCTAAGTGTCCATTGTCACCTTGAACTTTTGCAGTTTGGGATTCTTACACAGTGTCAGCCCAGCTGGAATTTCCCCTTTTAAAAATCCTCTCCAGATGGCCACCCACCCCTCCTCCTCCCTGGATTCAAACCCTGCAGGGTGACCTTAGCCAAATTGGAAACATTAATATCGCACCATTCTCTGCCAATTAAATCACTGGGTACAGGAACGAAAAGCTACAGGGGCTATCTACCTTAAATTTGTATTTTTTCATCATTGATTAGATGATGTTCAATTTCCTTATAAAATTAAGGTTTTTCTAAGTATGGTAAATGCAGGTGAGGTGAGGTATGTGTGTTTGAAAAAAGAAATGTATGGAAGAGGGATATTCTGAAGGGCCTTAAGATAATGTAAAGCAGGATGGGTAAAATGATAGTGAAATGGCATTAGAAAGAAAGCAAGCAAAAGAAAGTGTTGAAGGTCTAAGAGAGAGATTTTGGTGAGAAATTGTGTGTACTCAGGTGTCTCCCCCTCCTCCAACACATTCATGGGCTTGCTCATGTGAGCAGCAAAGCCCCCTCTGATCGATACTTCGTCAGCCGAAGCTGGGGCCAGGACATCCAAACATGGACCATCCAAACCTCCCTTACTGCCATGGATCCTGCCCCTAGTAGGCCCAGTGATCACGATTATGCTTTTCTTTGTTTCTACACCCTGTTTTCTCTGCTTTATCCAGGCAAAGCTATCTGAGATGAGCCTTCGCTCTCCAGACCTGGAAAAGACATTCCTGTTATTGACAGATGAGCAACAGGGCATTGCTCTAGGGGTTCTGGGCCAACCTGGCCAGTCCAGGGACCAGTTGCTTATTTCTCTAAACAAATGGATCCCACTGTGAGAGGATGGCAGCGCTGCCTGCGTGCACTTGAGGCAGCTGCTTGTCTCGCCAGACAGGCCTTAAAACCCACACTGGGCCAACCTGTAAATGTTAGTTCTCCACATTGGCTCCAGGACCTACTCACTCACCAGGCTCTCTCACCTCCATCCCCCTCTTGTCTGTTGGATTTCTACTCTCTTTATCAAAGACCCTCTCATCTCCCTCTCCCAATCCTCGACTCTCCATCCTGCCAGGCCTCACCGGTGTTCTACTCCCTAATGCAGATAACACCCTCTTCTTACTATGGTGGACACCATCACTAGTAGGACAATGGTCCCGCCTTTATCTCAAAGATTACTCCATAGGTTTCCTCCCTGGGCATCACCTGGGAACTACACATTCCCTCCCAACCGCAATCCTCTGGTAAGGTAGAACGGGTAAAGGGTCTGACCAGAGACCACCTAACCAAACTCTCCACTGAGCTGTGCGAATCCTGGTTGGAGCTGCTCCACTGGCTTTAATGCACCTCCGAGCCACTTCCTGTGGCCCCTTGTTCCTGAGCCCCCTTGAACGGATGTATGGCAGACATCCTCTTACTATCCATGAGCTACCCGTCCAACCTACACTGTTGGCTGGATATTTTCCATACTTCTCTTTGCTCAGACAGCTGCTCCAAGATTACATAGACCCCTGTTGTCTGCCACAACCTGTGCTTCCGTCCCCTAATGCACCTGTCAACCTGCTGTGCCCTGGAGACCAGGTTCTTCTGAAAGCCATCTCTCCAAAACCACTTCAGCCAAAGTGGATGGGTCCACACACGATCATCCTGACTACACCAATGGCTGTCAAGGTCTTGGGCAACACGTTCTGGCATCAGCTATCCAGGGTCAAACCGGTCCCTGTGGACAAGCAGTATGTAAGTGAGTGCTGGGCCCAACTCAGGTATGCTTCACTGCGCCCCTGGTCCAGGTTCCACTCAGCCTACAGAGCAGAGGCCCTCTGACTCTCCCTCCTCTGTTTCTAATCCCATCACTTCAAGCCACTTCCCGTTCTTGTGTCTATGCCTGGAGATTCCAGATCAGGACATCCTCAGGCAAGATGTTAGCACTCAAAGGGCCTCTGATCCTTATCTTATTTTTTTTTCTTTTTGCTCCATGCTTACTGCATTTCATCCAACACCGGATCCAAGACCAGTCCCTTAGCACCTTTAACCAGCTCCTTCTCCACCCATATCCTCACGTCCCTGCAAAGACCGTCTCATAACCAGGCCTGAGCCCCCACCCTGGTTTTCACCCCCGTCCAGCAGGAAGTAGCCAAAGAAAGAACCGTTGCCCCTTTTTGAATCAACAAAAGGCTTGTATGAAAGGTTGATGCAGGGGCCAGGAATGGGGAAGCCCACATACAAACAACAATATGGCCCTGGCACCAGTACCTCTGATTCCATCAAACCGAGACTTAAGCCATAAACAGGAGAAAACAACTCGGCTCCACGAAAAAACAGCTTTGTTCCACCTAAACCTGTTTCCCCCCATGCGAAGTCTCTCCTCACCCTATGAAATGACATTTCCCCCCCACAATGGGTGCGACTTCAGGGACCCCCACCTTGGATCCACGAAGCTCGCAGTGAATTTTCCCTTCCTTTGAGAAAGTTTAGCCTGGCTCCCCTTTTCTTTACCGTGCCAAACCTTTCATCTTGGTGCCCGAAACCCAGAAGGCTGTGTCCCCTGGCGCCAGGGCCGCCTTCCCGTCCCTGGACCTCTCCTCTCCATTGCAGACGCTTCACATCCACCACCGGCCTTGATCCTTGGGGTGAGTCACTGCCTGACCCTCCTTCCTAGGAGGCCCTCATCCCTGATTACCCGGCTCCTTTCCTTACTCCCTATCCTGCTCGACTGTTCCATAAACCGTGGGCCTTTGCCAGTCAACCCCCATTGCTCCTGGTTCTGGATTTGGGGACGCCCGTCCAGTCCAGGTGTCCCAGTCCAGGCGACAACCGAGCTGTGGAGACATCCCCCTCGCTCACTTGCCCCCATTCTAAAGGCCAGGACTGGGTCGTGGGATGCCCCCACAGATCAGATCAGGTCGTGGGATGCTGTGGTCCTGAGTCTGTACCCCCATTTGTTGGGGAGAGGAGCCAACTTAGCCATGGGGTCCACACATTCCAAGCCGAGCCTGGCCACCCCTCTGGGATGCCTTCTTTCAAACCTCGATCCGCTGGGACTCAGGCCAGATCTGTGCCTCAGCGTCTCGTCTTCTGCAATACTGCACGGCATCAGCGCCCATTGGAGAATGGTCCTAGGGGGTCAGGCTGCTGGACCACCACAAATGACAAAATTTGCTACCTATCGACCATACACCCAGGCGGAACTGTTGGACTTGGGCAAACAGTTCCACCAGAAACCAGGGGAACCCTTGGCAGCCTGGCTGCTACGTTTCTGGGGCCTGGGTGTGGATGGGATTATTTGCATGGCACAAGAGATAGAGAGACTGGTCTCCATGACTTTATACCCATCCTTGCGAAAGAGGCTGCAGAACAGCCAGTGGTATGGCCAGGGCAACCACACCCTCCTGGAATGGATAATGGTTGCCATACGGACAGTATGGGCTGATGCGGGAGACGTGCCGGACACAGTAAGCGGATGGCAGACATATGCCAAGCTGGTACAGGTCCTTCGGGAATTGGGGATGCGGCAGGCCATGTTTAATGTGAATACCCATGGTCCTGATGACGAGCGTTTCACAGCAGGGATGAGACATTTGGTATTAAAGAATGTCCGCTCATCCTCATTTGGATCCCTCAGGGCAGTTCTAGCACCCTCTGTGTGACGTCAGACACACGATGTCACAACAGTGATAGCCAGCTTGGGCAAAGGTGAGAGCCGGTGCTCTCAAACTCAGAAGGGAATACGGGTAGTTGTTGAAAAGTCAAAAGGAATGCCAAGGAGGGAAAGGAAGCCTCTTGGCATCACAGAACCTATTAAAGTTGCCCATAATCAAATGTGGAAAGACTTAGTGAGAGCAGGTGTAGATAGCACTAAAATACATGTGCAGCCCAATGCATATTTGTTGGAATTATGGCAGCAGCTGCAAGAAGACCAGAGGTTCACGCCCATGCGAAGGACTGCTGGTCAGGGGGAGTCTGGAAGCTCCAGGCCTCAGGCATGTGCCCTGCTCCTGGAAGACCACTTGCTGCCAACCCCGTCCTCAGGTGATGGCCTGATCACTTTCAAGTAGGGTTAGGGCCAAGGAACCTGTCCACAGGGGACGGGTGGGGCCCGGAGACCACATGTGGAGCTTGGCATCCACTAGTCCCCGACTAACGGGCAAAGGGTGTTAGCTCTGGTAGACACAGGAGCAGAATATCCTCTGCTCTATGGAAATCCAGGAAGATTTCACAGGTCTACTTGTTGTATTGATGGCTATGAAGGCCAGAGTGTCAAGGTGACAGCAGTGAGACTATCTCTGGGGATTGGGTGATTACCCCCGAAAGAGCATAAAGTATATGTGTTGCCCATCCCAGAGTACATCCTGGGAGTGGATGTACTATGTGGCTTATGGCTAGAGACCACAGCTGGAGAGTGTCACCTTAGAGTGCGTGTGGTAAAGCCAGTGGTGAGAGGACACACTAAGCATCTGCCCACACAACTGCCAGTCTCTAGGCGAGTGACTCATACCAAGCAGTATCGGTTGTCCGGAGGCTACAAGGAAATTACGGGCACAAGCTGGAGAGTGTCGCCTTAGAGTGCGTGTGGTAAAGCCAGTGGTGAGAGGACACACTAAGCATCTGCCCACACAACTGCCAGTCCCTAGGCGAGTGACTCATACCAAGAAGTATCGGTTGTCCGGAGGCTACAAGGAAATTACGGGCACAACTGGAGAAAGCGGGCATTGTGCGTATTGCCTACAGCCCCTACAATTCGCCGGTGTGGCTGGTGAAGAAGCCTGATGGCTCTTGGTACATGACAGTACATTATCATGAGTTAAATAAGGTAGCTCGCCCCTTGCATGCTGCAGTGCCTTCAGCAGCAGATCTGGTGGATCATCTGCTGGTGCCAATAAATGACTTTTGCCACAAGGTTGGTGCCTTGCCTGGACTAACTTGTGTTCTGTTGTATTTTGTTGTTATAGTGTGATGTACACTATTTACTTTTGTGGGTCATGGCTGCATTTTTGATGTTTACTAAGAAACAGAATTGTATACATGTAGATAGTCTGGCAGAAAACCCTGAGGGGTGGGCCTCCCTGGTGGCGCAGCGGTTGAGCACTGGGTTGCAAAGCTTCCCGCACCTGCAGCCACTGCAGTGCCAGTTTGATCCCCGGCTGCTCCCCGGCCACCAGAGCAGGGTCCCACATGGCACGCAGACCTCTCCTGCCATCCGCTGCTCCCCTCAGCAGTGTACATCGGTCCTTCTGCCTGCTCTGTTCCCTGCTCTGGCTCTGGTGAATTCTCTCACCCTCGCGCTTCTGACTGTACCCAGTGAGTGCTTCTGTAAATAAATAAATAAATCTTAAAAGAAAAGAAAAGAAAACCCCGAAGGGGTGGATTGTAGGGTAAGGTAAAAAGTATCAGGCTTTTGCACAAATAAACTGGATCATAAATTAAAGAGGAGAAACCACAACAAACACAGCAGTGTTCAAAAGAATAATCAGTAACTACTATGAACAGTTATATGGAAACAAGTTCAATAATCTAGAGGAGATGGACAAATTCCTACAACTCTACAATCACCCAAAGCTAGATAAAGAAGAAATAGAACACCTAAACAGACCAATTACAAGCAGCGAAATTGAAATGGTAATCAAAAACCTCCCCAAAAACAAAAGCCCAGGACCTGATGGATTGACAGATAAATTCTACCAAACGTTCAGAGACAAATTAGTGCCTATCCTCCACAAACTCTTCCAAAAAATTGAGAAGGAAGGGACAATACCAAACACATTCTATGAAGCCAACATTACACTAATACCAAAACCAAACAAGGACAACACAAAAAGGAAAACTACAGGCCAATCTCCCTAATGAACACTGATGTAAAAATCCTCAATAAAATTTTAGCTATCAGAATCCAACAATGTATCCACAAGATAATTCACCACGACCAAGTAGGATTCATTCCAGGGACACAAGGATGGTTCAACATCCGAAAATCAATCAACGTTATCCAACACATCAACAAAAAGAAATATAAAAACCATATGATAATATCAATAGATGCTGAGAAAGCTTTCAACAAAGTGCAACACCCATTCATGATAAAAGCCCTTGAAATTCTTGGTATACAAGGAACGTACCTCTACATCCTAAAGGCCATCTATGACAAGCAAACAGCCAGTATCATTCTCAATGTTGAAAAGCTGAAAGCATTCCCATTAAGATCTGGAACAAGACAAGGATGTCCACTCTCACCACTGCTTTTCAATATAATACTGGAAGTCATCCAGAGCAATAAGACAAGAGAAAGACATACAAGGACTCCAAATAGGGAAAGAAGTAAAACTATCACTATTTGCAGATGATATGATAATATATCTAGAGAACCCAAAAAACTCCACAGAAAAACTAATTCAACTCATCAATCAGTTCAGTAAAGTGGCAGGATACAAAATCAACACACAGAAGTCAGTAGCCTTCCTATACACAAACAATAAATCTGAAGAAGAAGAAATAAAAAAAAATCCCTTTTATTATCGAAACAAAAAAATCAAATACTAGGGAATGAATCTAACAAAAGAGGTAAAGGACCTATACAAAGAAAACTATAAAACACTGTTAAAAGAAATAGAAGAAGAGACAAAGAAATGGAAAGACATCCCCTGCTCATGGATTGGAAAAATAAACATTATTAAAATGGCCATCCTACGAAAAGCAATATACAGATTCAATGCTATTCCAATCAAAATTTCAATGTCATTCTTCAAAGAAATAGAACAATTATTGATGAAATTCATACGGAATCACCAAAAACCCCGAATAGCCAAAGCTCTCCTGAAAAAAAAGAAGGGAATGGAGGCATCACACGCCCAGACTTCAAACTATACTACAAAGACATAATCATCAAAACTGCATGGTATTGGAACAAGAACAGACACACAGAACACTGGAATCGAATAGAAAATCCAGAAATAAACCCACAGATTTATGGTTATTCTTTGACAAAGAAGCAAAGACTATGCATTGTTGCAAAGAAAGTTTGTTCAATAAATGGTGCTGGGAAAACTGGGTCGCTACATGCAAAAGAATGAAGCGTGACCACTACCTCACACCATACACAAAAATCAACTCAAAATGGATTAAAGAACTAGACATAAGACCTGAAACTATAAAATACATAGAAGGAAATACAGGCGAAACACTACGTGATATGCACATCAAAGACATCTTTACAGACACATCACCCAAAGCAGTGATAGAGAAGGCAAAGATAAACAGCTGGGACTGCATCAAATTAAAGAGCTTCTGCACAGCAAAAGAGACCATAACAAAGCCAAAGAGAAACCCCACCAACTGGGAGAACATTTTTGCACCCAACACTAATGATAAAGGACTGATCACAAAAATCTGCAAAGAGCTGATGAGACTCAACGCAAACAAAGAAAATAATCCTGTCAAAAAATGGGCAGAAGAGCTAAAAAGAAACTTCTCTGAAGAGGAAATGCAAATGGCCAACAGGCATATGAAAAAATGTTCAACATCACTTGTCATCAGGGAAATGTAAATCAAAACTACCATGAGATACCATCTTACACCAGTGAGAATGGCACATATTAAAAAAAAAAACTAGCAACAACAAATGTTGGTGAGGATGTGGAGAAAAAGGAACTCTCCTGCACTGTTGGTGGGAGTGCAAACTGGTCCAACCACTATGGAGAGCTGTGTGGAGATTTCTGGACCTACTAAACATAGAGCTTCCATATGATCCAGCAATTCCACTCCTAGGTATTTACCCAAAGGACACAGAAAAATCAATTCCAAAAAGCACCTGCACCCCTGTGTTTATAGCAGCACTGTTTACAATAGCTAAGCTTTGGAAACAGCCCAAATGCCCAAAAATAGATGACTGGATCAAGAAGATGTGGTCCATATACACCATGGAATCTTACTCAGCATTCAAAAAAGATAAACACATGCAATTTGCAGCAACATGGATGGCGCTGGAAGGGATCATGCTCAGCAAAATAAGCTAGAAAGAAAAAGAAAAATACCGGATGGTCTCACTCATAGCAGGAATCTAGAAAACTTAAATCAGGGACCAGGAAAATGAATAACTATAAGAAAGTGAAAATCAAAATCAACAAATAACTATGAACCAGAGCCACTCTATGGGGGGTTGGGGGCAGGTAGGGGAGGGATTGGGGTCAAAATAAGGGGGTTGCAATTATATGGGGAATATAAAAATAAAATTTATTTAAAAAAATAAAAAAATGTACAATAGTTAAAATTAAGGAAAAAAGATATTTATGAGTTGTTAAAAAAAAAAGTATCAGGCTTTTCTGCCCTCCCGCTATTAGGAGAGATGACGGAACCCTCGGGCCTGAACGCATGCCTGATGGTGGCACCTGGAGTAGGGTGGGGTGCCGTGTGGAGGGTGGAGGAGAACAGTGGAGTGTATGGAGGAGGACGGTGACTACACACAACGGAGAGGAGCATGTGGCTGCTAGGACCGTTCATAAACCTCCCCGGAATGGGTTGGTTGCATTACAGAGGGGTCCTGGTGTTTACTCTGTGAAAGGTGTCTGCAGAGCAACCCTGTCAGTGGCATGCGGCAAGTTTCCCAGGCAAGTTTCTCCACGAGACAGAGACAGTAGTTATATTTAATGAACAGGTTTATTAGGGAAAGGGGCAGGTTTTGCTGAGAGAGGCCTGCATTGTTGCAGGCAGCGGCCTTGACAGGTCATGGGCAGGCAGGAAGCTGCTGCCCTGCGGAGGGAGAGAGTTGGTAAGATGAGGCACCTGCACAGTCACAGATGGGCAGAGGGAGTGCTGCCCTGAGCCAGTGCAGAGACTTTACAGACACAGTCCTTTTGTGGTTTGGGGGGGTCACTCCTTGTGAGCCGTCAGTTGGTTGATTTTGGAAAACCATGCAGAATCCAAGAGGGACCGGAGATACCAGGATCGGGAGTGGAGATTCCAGGATGGGCCCAATTTCCATATATTTCCCCTCAGGTCTGTGCTCTACTCCCTAGAGCATCCGATCCTGCTTGGGTCTCGTGGCCTGGTGCCTAAGGATCATGACCTCTACAGCTGGGTTAATGGTCATGCTATTTCCCTTTATCCCTCAAATCTTAAGGCCATTTATTGATGACTCAGCTCACAGTAAAGACCATTACCTCTTCTCTAACTACAATTGTAGACATTATTTTACATTGCAGGGTAGAATTGGAGGTTCATTCAAAAATCCTTCCCCCTTTGAAGGGAAGGTGAGAAAAAAGCACAGAAGCCAGCAGGAAGTTGTAAAAAATAAGAAATTATTTTTTTTTAGGATTTATTTTTATACAATAGCTGGAGTACAGGCCAGAGGTGAGGGAGGGTGAGAGGATTCACCAGAGACAGTGGGGAGGAGAACACGCAGACAGACCGAAATACACTGCCAAGGGGACAAGCAGGTGAGACAGGAGAGGTCTGCTGTGCCATGGGGGAATTTCGCTGACCGGCCGAGAATCAAACCCACACCGCAGAGGGTGCAGACAGCTTCACAGTACATGCTCAGCATGTTGTGCCACCGGTGAGGCCCCACCCCAAAATAAGAAATTATTCAGTGGAGAGTTCACAAAGACTGAGCCGATTATTGCCAAATAATTAAATATTTTTAATGAGGGAGTATCATCTACACCCAGCCAGGAGACATAGTAATGCAACATTTGAAATTCCATGTTGAGGGCCCTGCTGAGGGATGGTCATGCCAAGAGACCAAGAGAAACCAACCTTATGTGTAAATACCAGGGGTTGACCTAAGAGGTGACTGTGTCTTTCCAGCCAGTGAATCTGTAACTTATGTAGTCTCATCAATACTTTTTAAAAAGGTGGGAGAGAATAAATAATTGAGGGGACCAGGTTGCCTTAACCCACCACATTCATTAAGGAAAACTCATTGTGCTAATAGCACCAAGGCTCAGCACCTTAACAAGGAACACAAATACAGTGTCAGATGGTGCCTGGTGTCAGGAGTGAGCTCCGTCTTCCCTGCTGGCCCAGCATGAACACTAGTAGTATTTTGTTCAAGGGGAACCCTCAATGTGACAGCAGGTCTGATAGCATCTAGTAGTGACTATGCAAATGACCTTTTCATATTTTATATGTCCCCCTATTCTCTGGAGACCTTACCAAATGTCACATTTTACTGATGAATAAATAAACTGGAATTAAAAAATAATGATGCTATCATGATTTATCAGATGTGGGATTATTTAGTTTAACATTTTGATGTTATTTTTTAAAAACTATTATGTAATTAGTGTAAAATTATGTGAACGTAAATACATTTAGAAAGGGAAATGTGATGCCCAAGTAATAATATATTTCACTATTTTTTTTTAAAAGATTTATTTATTTGTACAAGAACTGGGGTACAGGCCAGATGTGCGGGAGGGTGAGAGGATTCACCAGAGACAGAGTGGGGAACAGAACAGGCAGACTGATGAGATACACTGCGGAGGGGAGCAGCGGGCATGACAGGAGGTCTGCCGTGTCAAATGGGACCCTTGCCACCGGCCGGGATCGAACCTGCCCTGTAGAGGCTGCAGACATTTTCACAGTGCTGTTCTCAATTGCCTGTGCCACTAGGGGAGGCCCTCACTATTGTTTCTTTAAAGTAAACTGGGGCACTGCAGTTTTGATATGTTTCAAAGTTACGAATCTATAAATTTCTATGAAGGGAAACGATGGCCAAGTATTTACCCTGTCACTGAAGATTAGCTTTGACATTGTCATCATCCCCTCATTTTTTTCCCTACCTCCTCTGCCAAAAAAATTGAATAAATACATTCATAAGTGTTCACATAAATATATTGGGAAAACATGATTTGCAAAGTATTAGTTATTAATGTGAAACCAATAAAAGTTGGTATTAAAAACATATGCACATAGGGGCCTCCCTGGTGGTGCAGGGGGTTGCACACAGCACTGTGAAGATGTCCGCAGCCTCTGCAGCACGGGTTCGATTCCCGGTGGGCCAGGGAGATTCACACATGGCGCGGCAGACCTCTCCTGTCTCGCCTGCTGCTCTCCTCTGCAGTGTATTTCAGTCCTTCTGCCTGTTCTGCTCCCTATTCTGTCTCTGGTGAATCCTCTCACTCCCCTCCAGCCCCGCCACCTGTGCCTCTGGCCTGTACCCCAGTTCTTGTATAAAAATAAATAAATCTTTAAAAAAAAAAAAAACATGCACACACAAACTAAACCTTGAAATCTGAATGTAGAGCAGTGTCTAGCAAAGGGGCAGTGGGAAGGGTGAAAACAAAGCGGGGAGGGTCACGGTAGACTCTGCTGGAGGACCATGGTGCTTAGGTGTGGGTGTGCTGCACTGACAACACCTACTGGGTAATCCTACCCTTCTAAAGTATAAGCAGTGATGTAACCAACGCTCCCTCAATAAGAGTTCCTCTGGTTTCTCTTGCTGCAAAGGGCATCCTCATGTGTCTGTTCCTATTAGCATAGTGTGAGGAGGTGGGGAGACTGGCCCAGCCCCGCCCACCAGGCCCCTCCCCACACTGACCTGTGTCTCTCCCAGATGACTTTCCTGCTCCAGCAGAGGTGGAGTCAGCCCCGCCTGTAATTGGTGTTTTCCTGAGGAATAATGTCCATTTCCCTACTGAAAATAGACATCCAGAAATGAAACTGCTTTCTTTTCTGGATTTTTTTAAAGATTCATTTATTTTTATACAAGAGCTTGGGTACCGGCCAGAGGCATGGGAGGGTGAGAGGATTCACCAAGACAGAGTGGGGAGCAGAACAGGCAGACGGACCGAAGACACTGCTGAGGGGAGCAGTGGGCGAGACAGGAGAGGTCTGGTGTGCCATGTGGGAATAATCCTGGCCAGCCAGGAATTGAACCTCTGCTGCAGAGGCAACGGACAGCTTCACAGTGCTTTGCTCAACCAGCTGCACCACCAGGGAGGCCCTGGATTGTTTTTTTTGATGGGTTAATTGAAAAGATTCTTAAAATTTGACAGGATATAGGGAGGCGCCATGAGGACCAGCCCGAACTGCATGCATTTGCTGTGCTGAGTCTGTGCAGGTGTGGGCGGGAGAGGCTGTGAGGAGTCGAGGGGGACGGGGCCTGTGTCCAGTCAGTGCTCAGTGCATTGTGGGCTTTGATGTGGTAACTCCTCAGGGTCATCTCTCTGCTCCTTTGTCCTTGTCCTTCAGGAGCACCTGTCCCAGCAGGGCCTGTGATCACAGGGACTCAGACCCCACCTGGGCCTGTCCTGTCTCCAGGATGTCAGTGGAGGCTGCATGTGGCTGGATCAGGGTTTGCTAAGATCTTGTTGAGGATTTTGCATCTGTGTTCGTTAGGGATATTGGTCTGTAGCTTTCTTTTTTGTGTGTTATGTCCTTCTCTGCTTTTGGTATCAAGGGAATGTTGGCCTCATGAGATGTGATGACAGCATTCCCTCTTCCTCTACAGTTTTGAAGAGTTGAGGAGTCAGGTGTTAGTTCATCTTTAAAGATTTTGGAGAAGTCACTGAAAATGTCTGGTCCTGGGCTTTGATGTTTGGGAAACTTTTGATTCGTGTTTCAATGTCTTTGCTTATTGTTGCTTTGTTCTCAATCTTCCTGACTCAGTCTCAGAAGGTTGTCTACTTCTAAGAATTTCTCAGTTTCTTCTAGGTTATTTGAGGTTATTCAATTTATTGACATATAGGTATTTAGTATTGTCTTATGATCCTCTCTATTCATGAAATGTCTGTTATGACGTCTCCTCTTTGCTTCTTATTCTCTTTATTAGAGTTTTTGTTTGTTTGTTTGTTTGTTTTTACCTTTTTTCCTCCTTGAAAACCTATCAAGAGATTTGTCTATTTTGGTTTGTTTTTTTTTTTTTTTTCAGATAACCAGTTTTGGGTATCATTGATCTTTTTGGTCTGTCTTCAATTTTTGTGTCATTTATTTCTACTTTAATTTTATTTTCTTCTATTGTCTCTTGGTATCATTTGTTCTTTCTAACTCTTTTAGGTGTAAGGTTAGATTCTTTCCTTGAGCTCTGTCTTGACTCTAGCTGTGGCCTGTATTGCTCTATATTCCCATCTTAGTGCTGCTTGTGCTGTGCCCACTGATAGGTTGTCATTTGTCTCAAGGTATTTTTAAATTTCTTGGTAGTTTGGGCCTCCCCGGTGGCGCAGTGGTTGAGCGCTGGGTTGCGAAGCTGCCCACAGCCTCTTCAGCACTGGTTCCATCCCCAGCTGCTCCCCAGCCACCAGAGGAGGGTCCCACATGGTGCGCAGACCTCACCTGCCACCCGCTGCTCACCTCAGCAGCGTACTTCTGTCCTTCTGCCTGCTCTGCTCCCGGCTCTGATGAATTCTCTCACCCTCCCACGCTTCTGACTGTACCCAGTGCTTGTATAAATAAATAAATATAAATCTTTTAAAAAAATAAAATTTCTTGGTAGTTTTTCTCCTAACACAATAGTCATTTGGTAGCATGTTGTGCAATCTCCACATATTACTTTTTCCCTCTGGCTTTTTATGGTTGATTCTACTTTGATTCCATTGTGATCAGAGATACTTATATGATTTCAGTCATGATGAATTTATTGACACTTCTGTGACCCAACAAGTGGTGTATTCTGGAGACTATTCCATGTGCACCTGACAAGAATATGCATTCAGCTTTTCTGGAGCGCCCTATGAATATCTATTCAGCCCACATGTTCTAATTTGTCACTTAAAGCTATAGTTTCCCTGAGTCCTGTCAGGTGGGTGTGTCCTTGATGAAAGTGGGGTGTTGAATTTCTTTACCACTGTTGTGTTGCTGCCAATATCTGTTTTCAGATGTGTTAATAGTTGCCTTATATATTTCACTGCTCCTTTGTTTGGTGCATGTGTATTGATGAGTGTTATGTCTTCCTGATGTAGGATTCCTTAATCAGATGATGGTCATCCCTGTCTCTCGTTACTTTGAGCTGGAAGTTTATTTTATCTTTTATGGCATTTGGGGGTGCCCCATTTTCTTGTGTTTTTTCCCAAGAACTGTTTTGATCCTCTCTCCTGGAGGCAGCATAAAGTTGGGTTTTGTTTTCTGGTGCAACCAGTCACTCTGTATCTTTTTCTTTGGTGATTCAATTCATTTCCATAAAGAGTGATGACATGATGAGTTATTACTGTGCTTTTGTCTTAAGTCAAATCCAGCCAAGAAATGTGTGGTATCTGGAGAGGGAGGTGACGCTCCAATGTCACTGCCTCCTAGGTCCCTTGGTCAGTTTGCAGGATGGAGTCGGGTGGGAGGCCCAGACATTAGCCAGGTGGCTGGGGTTCAGACCTGGGTGCTGCCATAGCCCCCCAATCTCCATATCCTTGTTTCATAAAGGGAATGGGGGAGGGATGTCAGGACAATATCAATTCCCAATTCACAGAGTGTTGGGGAGGTGACACAGAGAAAGTAACTGCTGAGGTCACATAGTCAGCCTTTCATCAGCTCCCTGAGCCACTTCTATTTCTGTGCCCACATTTGGCTTTCAAGACCCAGGTCCCATCTCCCCTTCCTGCTAAGGAGGGACCCTCCCTGGCTCTGCCCTTGGACCCCTCTGAGGCAGCTCCTGCAGCCCTTCTATCCTCACACACCCCAGGCTGCAGGGTATCCTGGGTGGGGTCACATGGTTCTCTGTGACCTCAGCAACCTGGGCAACAGCATGCATTGGGGTACGGAACCCCAAATGCCCGCTGCAGGTCTGTGTCAGCAGAGTCGCCTGGGCTGTCTTTAGAGAGAAGTTCCCCTGCCTGTCCCCAGAGGCAGAGAGTGGGCTCCTGGCTGCCCAGGGCTAGGGAGGGGAAGGTGGGGGTTGTCCCCATGGGCCCAGACCCAGAAAACAAGGTTGTTGTGGTGATGGAGATGTTCTCAAGGTAGATTTTTGGATGGTTGCCCTGCTCTGTGCTTACCAAAATGACATGGAAAGTGAGCCTTCAACAAGTGACTTAATGGTCACAAGTTATATCTGAATAAATTTGCTTTAAAAACATTAAAAAATGGGTCTACAAGTTGCCCTGTGTCTGTCCTGCACTGTATCCACATCCAGGGCTTGTGGGGCAGGAAACTGCCTCAGCCCACGAGGAGCTGAGCACAGATGGCTTCACTGCACAGATACTCTCAAGGCGCCTCCTCTGCGTGGTCCTGGGTCACTTGATGAGATGCTGACGTCACGCTGTTTCTGTGATGGAAGAGACTTTTAGGGGCCTTGGGTGGGAGGCAGCTTATTTTTCATGTGGGAAGAATGGAAATAATGAGTGTCCAGAAGGTCTTCTGTGTTGGTTTTCAATTTTCCAATTCTGTGATACACAGGAGGGGAGACAGTTCCCCCCGTGAGTGTGTCTGACTTGCTGGCTCTTCCTTGTGAGGAGAATGAAGCAGAAGGGATGCTCCACGTCAGAGTCAGGCTCACAGGGGCTGAGACTTCCTGCCTGGGCTCCCCTCTTGGTGCCTCTCTGGGGTGACTCCCTGCACATGGTGGACGCTCAGCAGGTCCTTCCATGCTGATCACGGCCATTCAGATCCACCAACATCTCGTCCCCATCGCAGCCTTTTGGGACCCAGAGCTGGAGCCTCTGAGTAAGGGCCCTCTCTATGCCTCCCCCTCAGAGATTGTGCCAGAAGCCAGATCTTTGTTTTAGGTGCAAAGGATGAAGTGATTTGGTACAAAACATTAAAAAAATTAAGGCGATAAAGTGATCAATGGCTGTTATCTCACAAAAAAACACTGAACAGAGTAGCTCACGTGACAGTCAAGTCTTGATAGCAATGAGATGTCAGATGAGAATTCCACATCCCCTGAAGTATCCTTCAAAATAACTGTGATTTTAGAAAATTATTTCTACTGTTTTCAGATTCCATTTAATTTTGCTGTTCATTTATTTTTCACACTGTCTCCAGAGCAGTGTCTTCAGGATCACAGCACAGAGGGACTGTCTGGCACCCTGGATCTGTGTTCAGGGCTGACTCTGACCCACCTGCAGGGAGTGGGGCCCTGGAACTCCAGAATCAGCCCCCAGGGGTGGTCCTCCAGGGCAGCACAGGCCTCGCTCTGCTCTCCTCTTGGCTCCCTGAATATCCCTGACACCCCAGCATTCAGGAGCTAAGGGAGGAAGTTCTTGATAAGGAAAGGGACTCCACTGAACTATCTATCTCCCCCATCTCTCTGCCATCTCCCGCATCAAGACAAAACATGTAAGACCTTTAATGAAAAGGAACTTAAATACAGTTAGTGTGCAACAAAGAAAAGGAAAGAATAAAGTTTCCAAATCAAGCACCAAAGTCACCATCCCCCTGTGGGTAAATGTTCAGCCAAACAGGGTTGGTCCAAAAGCAGGGCCTGAAAACCTGTCACAGTCTAAAGTCCCTCCTGGCGGGACCCATAGAAAAGGGTTTGATGGGGCTGAAAAGCCTGGAAGGAAAAGAGCAAAATCAAGATAGAAGCTGCTATTGTCACCTCCACATGGATTTCTCACCCACATCTGTTTTACCCAGTCCAAGGCAAGCGCAGTTTCTTCACCTGTCTCTGCCCCATGTGCCTCCCCCAGGTCTCCTTCTGGCTCCATCCCGCTTCCTTCCTCCTCAGCCTCCTCTCCAGCTGCTTCTCCCTGCTCAGCTCCAGCCTCCTTGGGTGGGACAGGAAACCCGGATCCTCCCCTGGGGACCCCCCTGTTACAGTCCTCTCCGTCACCAGCATGTGCGTGTGTGTGGGTGACACCAGCCCTGCAAGGACGGGCAAGGCCCCGTATGTGCACTGTTCCCTGGGCAGTTACAGGCCAGCATTGCTGCATCCCCCAGGGGAGACAGATGCTCCCAGCCCCCCAGTGAAAGCCCATGTCACCCACACAGACCTTCCCCCCACAGCGTCCCCTATGCTGTCCCTTCCCTGCCCGGTTCTCTCTGGCTCCCCACTGCATCCCTTTCCACCTCTGTCCCCTAAAGTCCCCATTTCCATCCTCTGTTCTCTTTTCCAGGAGTCTCCCCATCCTCCTAGCCAGTGCCCTGGGGGCTCTCCTAGACCCCTCCCCTCATCCAAGGATGGAGAATGTAAGGTGATTCCCAGGAGGAGGGGCTTTCATCCTTGGAAGCAGAAGCAGAAACCAATTACATGGAATCTAAGTTTCCATCCCAAAATTCTGAAGGGACCTATATATTTAGGGATTTTCCCAGAACCTAGGAACCAGTTGTCATGTCCACTGGAGACTAAAAATAAGGACACTTAAACTGACCCTTGTCCTGGGCGGCCCCTTGTGTGCAGATCCCCTTCCTGCCGCTGGGGGCCCAGGGAGCCTGGGGAGGGCCTGGCTGAGCAGGAGAAAGGGCAGCTCTGGGCTCCTGTGCTCAGCCCTGTGGCCACACGGGGGCGCTGCTGCGCTGCTCCAGATTCTGGTGGAGCCGCCAGGACAGGGCGGGGGCTGAGTTGGGCAGAGTTGGGGGTCCTGGAGGGCGGCGTCCTGGGAGTGAGATGCTCTGTGAGGAGTCAGAGAAGCAGGGCTCAGAGGAGAGGAGACTATGGGGAATGCCCAGTGTGTGAGGTTTCCAGCTTTTCTCCCAGGACCCCTCTCTCCAGTCCCTGGATAACAAAACCTGCGAAAACTGGAAAGTAGATCATTTTTTCCTTCTACAACCTATTTAGTATTGAGGACATTAAAAAAAAATAACATTTTAAGAATACTGTTAAATTTACAGAAAAGTTGCAAAGGTAGTACAGTTCCTGTTCATCCCACACCATTTCCACTTTGTTAACATCTTGACTAAATAATGACTAAAGTTGTCATTATTTTTTTTACAGCTAATGAAGCAATGTTGACACAATCACCAAACTCCATGCTTAATTTCATTAGTTTTTCCTAATATACATTTTATGTTCCATGATCCCATCTAGTTTGCCTCATTCAGTTCCAGCCAGGGCTCCTTGATGTGCCTCTGGCTGACAGTTTCTCTGACTTTCCTTGTTTTTGTAACACTGACATTGGTGAGGAGTGATATTTTGGAGAGGCGCTGAGTTCACAGATAGGGGTTCTTGGGTCACCTCTGAGAAAAGTTTCACCAGAGTTGCCCTTAAACATACACAGTTGAGTTTCCTACAAGACAGAGAACTTTAGTCTCTGCCAAAGAGAAGGTTTATTATATTTTAAAAAAGGAGTGGGGGTGAAAAAGAAGATGCTTGCACAGGTACAAGCTGGCAGGAGGAGCTGCCCCTGGAGAGGGCGGGTGTGTTAAGAGAAGCCTGCAGGCCCCAGGTGGCAGCCTTGGGACCAGAGCTGCGCCTTTCCAGGGTAGAAAGGGCACTGAGGTAGTGTTCTAGTTGGGAAGGGTTCATCCTTTGTCGGATTGTTATCTATTGTTAAATTAATTACTTGTATATTGTGACAAGTTTCATTTGTAAGGACTGGTGATTCTCTGCAGTGGCTCCATCCCCATATCCCACCTCTGGTCTGTGCCTCTGGGTCCTTTCTAGAGTAGTTGGTGCTCCCTATAGCAGTTGGCCCTAAACATTTATTTCTATAGCAGGTTTAATAACTCTACTCCCACCTCCACTTTCTGGTCTTGTGACCCCTGCATCCTAAATTTTCTACTCTCAGCCTCTATCAAGGAGTACTGCTCAGGAATATACTCCCTCAATTTAGTGTTTTTTTTTTTGTTTGTTTGAGTGGGGCTGTGGTTTGGGAAAGCAGACCACAGATGTGCAGGCCATTCTCCACTCAATACGTCAAGTGCACATCAATCAACACTCAATCATGCCTACATGACAGATCACAGATGGTGTTAACCTTCAACACCAGACTAAGGTGGAGTTTCCCAGTTTTCTTCACACTTACTGGTGTTCTGCTACAAACACTTAACATGCATGCAGGGTTTTTGTGCAAATATAAGTTTAAAATTAGTTGGGTAACTAGCAGGGCAGTAATCACTGAGTTTATGGTCAGTGTCTTTTCAGCTTTCAAAGAAACTGTCAAAGATCTCCCACAGTGACCGCACCATTTTGCATTCCTGCCAGCAGCGATGAGGCTCCTATTGTCCACATCCTGGGCAGTACCTGGTATTGTGCAGGGTTTGCGTTTACAGCCTCCTTCTCGGTGTGATGGTGTCACTGTTGTTCTTAACTGTCTTTGCCTAGTGCCCTGTGATGCTGAGCATCTGTTCATGTTCTTCCTTGTCGTCTGTATCTCTTCTTGGTAAAATCTCTATTAAAGCTTTCATCCACATTTTTACTGAAGTACCATTGATTTAATTCACTGTTTTTGTCTTTTTTTTAAAATTGGGTTCATTTCTTTCTGATACTGAGTTTTAATGGCTATTTTGTAAATTTGAGATATAGTCCTTTATCAGATTCATGATGTGCAATGTTTCTCCCACTTTGTGTCCTGAACTCCAGTAGTGATAGGAAAACAAACACTATTGTCCAGATAGAAGCGTGGATTTTTTTTTAAAGATTTGTTTATTTATTTATACAAGCACTGGGTACAGTCAGAAGTGCGGGAGGGTGAGAGAATTCACCAGAGCCAGAGAGAGGAACAGAACAGGCAGACCGACGAAATACCCTGCTGAGGGGAGCAGCGGGTGGCAGGAGAGGTCTGTGTGCCATGTGGGACCCTTGCTGGCGGCTGGGGATCTAAATGGCACTGCAGAGGCTGTGGGCAGCTTCGCAGCCCAGGGCTCAACCGCTGTGCCACCAGGGGAGGCCCCGTGGATTATTTTTTTGAGAAGAAAAATGATAAAGTGTTTGAACTAGTTTTGAGCAGATACTGGCTGATTGGGGTGCTGGGGGGTGAGGGAGAATGACTCATCTCTGTGTATCCTTGAGTGTTATTTAAATGTTCTTGCATGCACTACAAAGAATGATTTCAAAAGTAAATTATGCTAAATTTCTCAACTTATGAAACACATCACAGATCACATCCAAAACATGTGTTAACACCTCGGGAAGTTTACTTTAGTTAGCTCCTTGAATAATTTCTCAGTTCCTTTGTCTCACTCCCCACCTTGTGGAATGCCTATAACTCTTAAATTTCCTTTCTTCGTGGAGTCTGTAATTGTGTGAAAGTATCCTCATACTTCTTCCATTGCACTTCTCTCTCCTTTTCTCTTTTGGCTCTTTTTATTTCTGTATCCATTTCATTGATTCTGTTTTCAAAATTGCTTTTCCCAGAGTTCTTTATCTCCTCTAATAACCTTTTAATCTCCTGCATTTCTTTTCTTTCCTTTCCTAAGGTCTCAATTTCATTCTTCAGTTCATTGACTATTTGTCTCAAATCATTTTTTCCTTTGTTTTCTTTCTACTTTTTAATCATTATGATAATTAATTCTCTGTCTGACAGGCCAAGAAATTCTTCCATGTAATTGTTGAGCTCTGGTGACTTTTTCTTTTTGTAGTGTGTCCTTCTCATGTGGGCTTGCTTTCTTGAAATTCTTGGGATAGATGGAATATGCCTTAACATGATAAAAGTCATATATGACAAACCTACTGCATTATTATTCTCAATGGTAAAAAGCTGAAGGCCTTTCCTTTAAGATCAGGAACAAAACAAGGATGGCCTCTCCCACTACTGCTCTTCCATATAATACTGGAGTTCATAGCCAGGGCAATAAGACAAGAGAAAGACATACAAGGAATCCAAATAGGGAAAGAAGAAGTAAAACTATCACTATTTGAAGATGATATGATAATATACATAGAGAACCCTAAAAACTCCATAGAAAAATTATTCAAAATAATTAACCAGTTTAGTAAAGCAGCAGGATACAAAATCAATACACAAAAGTCAGTAGCCTTCCTATACACAAACTATCAATCTGAAGAAGAAGAAATCAAGAAAACCATCCCTTTTATGATTGAAACAAAAAAAATTAAATACATGGGACTAAACCTAACATAAGAGGTGAAGGACCTATACAAAGAAAATTATAAAACACTGCTAAAAGAAACAGAAGACACAAAGAAATGGAAAGACATGCCCTGCTCATGAACTGCAAGCATTAGCATCATTAAAATGTCCATCCTGAGAGGGGGCGGAGCAACATGGCGGCGAGGAGACGCTGCAAGTAAGATCTCCCATTAAAAAAAGTTAATAGGGAGGAAAAGCGGCAGGTCCCAGTGAGAACTGGGACACGGAAGATAAACGGGTGACTCCAGCAAACTACCCGAAGAAGAAAGTGGCCATAAAAGAGGACCAGAAGGGAGGAAAGCGCAGAACCCTGCTCCCCTCCCCCGCCCACAGAGTCGGCACTCTCTGACCAGCAGAGAGGAGGAAAAAAAAAAAACAAACTAAACGACCAACAAGAACAAACTACGCAGCAAGCGGGACTGTGAGTGGAAAGGAACTATTTCAGCCACCACACCCCGTGAACGGGAGCTGTGGAGAAACCTGCAGGATTCGCCACGGAGGTGAGCTTCAGGCGCCATTAAAGAGAGCCCCCCCCAGGAGGAGACCAGCACCGGCACACAGCCACGGGCCACCTGGTAAGCTTGCGCAGAAAAGCGGAGCACTGGTAAAGCAGACGCGGATCGGGATCGGGATTGCACGGAAAAGCAGCGCGCTGGAAAACCAAGTGCGGATCGGAATCAGGATGGCGCGGAAAAGCAGTGCAGTTGAAAAGCAAACGCAGATCCGGATCGCAGCTGCCCAGGTCCCCGAGCCTGCGACCTAGGCTTGCGGGGAGACGCGCGGAGTCCCTCACTGAGTGAGCAGGAACCAGGCGCCCAGGCACGGGAGCGGGATTCAAAAGGCGCCATTCCCGCGCCACTGAACTGGGCTACAGCCTGCGTCCTGGAACTGAGGGCTTTGGAACTGAGACCCGGGGCACGAAATTAGGGGCGTGGGTTCCCCACGACGGTGGGGCACAAGGCAGACACAGCACCCCAAAGCCGTTGAGGTTTACCCTACCATTCCTGCTCTGTTCCCTGTCCCACGGGGTGGAAAATCAGCTCCCCAAGGGCTCTAGGAGAGATCTCTGGCGCCACCTAGCGACTTGAAGACAGCAGAGGCTCCTGGAGGAGCAAGTGGCCAGCTGGGGAGTTAGCCCACGCCGGGCCCCTTCCGACCAGTAGTCTGAGCCCACAGGGGGAGCGAGCACCCACAGCCGGGGCAGACCAGGTGCGCAGAAGAATGTGCCTGAGACCAGACGTGCAGGGAGTGTGTCCCACATCACCATTTTAGAACAGGGACATTTCTTCAGGAAAGACTACCTGCAGAAGGCTTCCTCAGGAGCCAGAGGTGAGCAGGGGAAGTTCGCCCATGCAAGACCCAATCTGGCCTGCAGTCCAAGCCCAGAGGGGGAGCAGGAACCCACCGCCAGGGCAGAGCAGGCACACAGGGGAGTGTGTCCCCACATCGGCATTTTAGAACAGGGACCTTTCTCCAGTAAAGACTGATTGAAACTGACATATGGCTCCTGGAGGAACCAGAGGGGAGCAGAGAAGCTCACCCAAGATGCCGGCCAGTCCCAAGAACACAGTGTACCAATGCATACGGCAAATTAGAAAACAGACAGTAGGGAGTAGAAGAACCACACACAACCAAGCAACGCCCCAGGGAAAAAGCACACCACAAAAAGAAAACCAGCCCCCAGATTGCAATGACAGTAACTTGGAAGAACTTCTGAGCCTTCCAGAAAGAGAATTTAAAATTGCCGTGATTAAAAAACTGACAGAAGTCATAAAGGAAAACAATGATAAGGGAAAAATAATCAACAATCAGAAGAATGAAACTGAGTCCCTAAAGAGGGAAAACAATGGTCAGAAGAATGAAATTGAGTCCCTAAAGAGGGAAGTAAAAGAAATGCAGGAGATCAAAGAATTAATGGAAGAACTAAAGAATTCTTGGAAAAGCAATGAAAGCTGAATAGATGAAATGGAAGAACGAATAAGTACTCTTGAAGACACAGAAATAAAAAGAACCAAAACAGAAAAGGAAAGAGAAGTACGAAGGAAAAAGAACGAAGAAAGACTTCGGGAAATATCTGACTCCATGAGGAAAGGAAATATAAGAGTTATAGGAATACCAGAAGGAGAGGAGAGAGATGTAGGAACAGAGAAAATATTCAAAGAGATAATTGAAGAGAACTTCCCAAATGTGAAGAAGGAGCTGAAAATTGATATACAAGAAGCAAGAAGAACACCAAACTTCCATGCCAAAAGAAAAAAATAGAGCAAGATGCATAATAGTAAAGCTCCCAAGAATCCAATACAAGGAAAAAATAATGAAGCTGACAAGAGGGAAGAAACAGATAACATTCAAAGGAAAACCAATCATGCTGACATCAGACTTCTCCAAAGAAACACTACGGGCAAGGAGAGAGTGGAGGGACATAGTCAACAGACTCCAAGAAAACAGATGCCAACCAAGAATACTCTATCCCGCAAAGCTCTCCTTCCTCTTTGAAGAAAGAATATGGAACTTCCCAGACAAACAGAAAATCCGGAATTTCATTACAACTAAACCCCCACTCCAAAAAATACTACAAGGAGTCCTAAAGCCAGAACCTCAGAGGGACGAATAACAATGAAAGAAGGCCAAAACAAAAGTTATTAAAAGAACAAATAAATAAAATCAAAGGAAAGACAGAAACAATGGCAAATACAGATGCTAACATATCAATATTAACTCTAAATGTAAATGGACTAAACTCTTCAATAAAAAGACACAGAGTTGCAGCCTGGATTAAGAAACAGAACCCAACCTTTCGCTGTCTCCAGGAAACACATTTAGCTACAAAAGATAAAAATAGGCTCAAAGTTAAAGGATGGAAAACAATCCTACAAGCAAATGGACTAAAAAAGAAAGCAGGAACAGCTATAATTATATCAGATAAAACAGATTTCAAACTCAAAAAGATAAAAAGAGACCCCAATGGTCACTACATTATGATCAAGGGGACAATACTTCAAGAAGAAATAACACTCATTAACATATACTCACCAAACGAAGGAGCACCAAAATATATCAGACAACTGTTGTCCTCTCTGAAAACAGACATCAGAGAAAACACATACATAGTGGGAGACTTCAACACACCACTATCAACAATGGATAGATCAACAAGACAAAAAATAAGTAAAGAAACCAAAATCTAAATAAGGACCTAGAGCAATTGGGCTTAACAGACATCTATAGAACACTAAACCCCAAAAAAACGGAGTACACATTTTTCTAAAGTGCACACGGATCATTCTCCAGGATTGATCACATACTGGGGCACAAGAGAATCATCAACAGAAACACCAAGATTGAAATCATATCAACCATCTTTTCTGACCATGAAGGCATCAAACTAGAAATAAACCATAAAAAGAAGGCAAGGAACTTTCCGACCTCATGGAGATTAAAAACCACACTACTGGAAGACCACTGGACTAATGAGGAGATCAAAGAAGAAATTAAAAAATTCTTTGATTTGAACGACAAGGAGGACACCAATATCCTAAATATATGGGATGCAGCAAAAGCAGTAATAAGAGGAAAATATATAGCAATAGAAGCTCACATCAAGAAACAAGAAAGAACTCAAAGAAACAACCTAATCTCGAAGCTCAAAGATCTAGAAAAAGAACAACAAAAAAACCCCAAAACCAGCAGAAGAAAAAAAATAATAAAAACCAAAGCAGAAATAAAGGAAATTGAAACTAAAAAAAAAAAAAAAACAATCCAAAAGATCAATGAAACCAAGGGCTGGTTCTTTGAAAAAATCAATAAAATAGACAAACCCCTAGCCAGGCTCACAAAGGAAAAAAGGGAGAAAGCACAAATAAACAGGATCATCAATGAAAGAGGAGAAATCACAACGGACAGAGCAGAAATCAAAAGAATAATCAATAACTACTATGAACAGTTATATGGAAACAAGTTTAACAATCTAAAGGAGATGGACAAATTCCTACAACTCTACAATCACCCAAAGCTAGATAAAGAAGAAATAGAACACCAAAACAGACCAACTACAAGCAGCGAAATTGAAATGGTAATCAAAAACCTCCCCAAAAACAAAAGCCCAGGACCTGATGGATTTACAAATGAATTCTACCAAACATTCAGAGACGAATTAGTGCCTATCCTTCACAAACTCTTCCAAAAAATTGAGAAGGAAGGGACAATACCAAACATGTTCTATGAAGCCAACATTACACTAATACCAAAACCGAACAAGGACAACACAAAAAAGGAAAATTACAGGCCAATCTCCCTAATGAACACTGATGCAAAAATCCTCAATAAAATTTTAGCTATCAGAATCCAACAATGTATCCATAAGATAATTCACCACGACCAAGTAGGATTCATTCCAGGGACACAGGTATGGTTTAACATCTGAAAATCAATCAACGTTATCCAACACATCAACAAAAAGAAATATAAAAACCATATGATAATATCAATAGATGCTGAGAAACCTTTCAACAAAGTGAAACACCCATTCATGATAAAAGCCCTTGAAATTCTTGGGATACAAGGAACATACCTCAACATCATAAAGGCCATCTATGACAAGACAACAGCCAGTATCATTCTCAATGGTGAAAACTGAAAGCAATTTCATTAAGATCTGGAACAAGACAAGGATGTCCACTCTCACCACTGCTTTTCAATATAATACTGGAAGTCCTAGCCAGAGCAATAAGACAAGAGAAAGACATACAAGGAATCCAAATAGGAAAAGAAGAAGTCAAACTATCACTATTTGCAGATGATATGATAATATACATAGAGAACCCCAAAAACTCCACAGAAAAACTAATTCAACTCATCAATCAGTTCAGCAAAGTGGCAGGATACAAAATCAACACGCAAAAGTCAGTAGCCTTCCTATACACAAACAATAAATCTGAAGAAGAAGAAATCAAAAGAACCATCCCTTTTTTTATTGAAACAAAAAAAATCAAATATTTGGGAATAAATCTAACAAAAGAGGTAAAGGACCTATACAAAGAAAACTATAAAACACTGTTAAAAGAAATAGAAGAAGACACAAAGAAATGGAAAGACATCCCCTGCTCATGGATTGGAAGAATAAACATTATTAAAATGGCCATCCTTCCAAAAGCATTATACAGATTCAATGCTATTCCAATCAAAATTTCAATGTCATTCTTCAAAGAAATAGAACAATTATTGATGAAATTCAAATGGAATCACAAAAAACCCCGAATAGCCAAAGCTCTCCTGAAAAAAAAAAGAAGGAAATGGAGGCATCACACTCCCAGACTTCATACTATGCTACAAAACCATAATCATCAGAACTGCATGGTATTGGAACTAGAAAAGACATACAGACCAATGGAATCCAATAGAAAATCCAGAAATAAACCCACAGATTTATGGTCAACTAATCTTTGACAAAGGAGCAAAGACTATGCATTGGAGCAAAGAAAGTTCATTCAATAAATGGTGCTGGAAAAACTGGGTCGCTACATGCAAAAGAATGAAGCTTGACCACTACCTCACACCATACACAAAAATCAACTCAAAATGGATTAAAGAACTAGACATAAGACCTGAAACCATAAAATATATAGAAGGAAACATAGGAGAAACACTACGTGATTTGCACATCAAAGACATCTTTACAGACACATCACCCAAAGCAGTGATAGTAAAGGCAAAGATAAACAGCTGGGACTACATCAAATCAAAGAGCTTCTGCACAGCAAATGAGACAATAACAAAAACAAAGAGAAACCCCACCAACTGGGAGAACATTTTTGCACCCAACACTAATGATAAACACTGATCACAAAAATCTGCAAAGAGCTGATGAGACTCAACAACAACAAAGAAAATAATCCAGTCAAAAAATGGGCAGAAGAGGAATGCAAATGGCCAACAGGCATATGAAAAAATGTTCAACATCACTTGTCATCAGGGAAATGCAAATCAAAACTACCATGAGATACCATCTTACACCAGTGAGAATGGCACATATTAAAAAAACTAGCAACAACAAATGTTGGTGAGGATGTGGAGAAAAAGGAACTCTTCTGCACTGTTGGTGGGAGTGCAAACTGGTCCAACCACTGTGGAGAGCTGTGTGGAGATTTCTGGACCTACTAAACATAGAGCTTCCATATGATCCAGCAATTCCACTCCTAGGTATTTACCCAAAGGACACAGAAACATCAATTCCAAAGAACACCTGCACCCCTATGTTTATAGCAGCACTGTTTACAATAGCTAAGCTTTGGAAACAACCCAAATGCCCAAAAATAGATGACTGGATCAAGAAGATGTGGTACATATATACCATGGAATCTTACTCAGCATTCAAAAAAGATAAACACATGCAATTTGCAGCAACATGGATGGCGCTGGAAGGGATCATGCTCAGCAAAATAAGCCACAAAGAAAAAGAAAAATACCGGATGGTCTCACTCATAGCAGGAATCTAGAAAACTTAAATAAGGGACCAGGAAAATGAATAACTATAAGAAAGTGAAAATCAAAATCAACAAAAAACTATGAACCAGAGACACTTTTAGGGGGGCGGGGTCGGGAGTGGAGGGATTGGGGTCAGAATGGGGGGGGCTGCAATTGTATGGGGAATATAAAAATAAAATTTATTATTTAAAAAAAATTAATCTTGATGAAGGAAGTAATGAAGGAAAATATTACTAATTTTGCCCCCCCTTAATTTCAACTTTCACAAAAAATATGAAAGTCAAAAAATAAACAAAGGAAAAGGTTCTACAACAAATGATTGAACATGGGGCTTCTCCTTATTTTACGAAGAGCTCTTTCTATTAGTAAGAAAGAGGTAAATGATTCTATTGAAAAATAGATTATCAAAAGTTAAATGACAATAAAAATGCAAATAGATATCAAATATGGGACTGCTCTCTCAGTTACATCCATAAAGAAATACAAATCAAAATGATGGTGCAGTGTAAATGATCATCTGTGTAACTGACACCAAATAAATGGACACTATCTAATATTTGTGAGGTTTGCCTGGAGGTAAGGTAAATTTATGGGAAGGTAAATTTGTGCAACACTTTGGTTCACAATACCTGTCAAGATGTAAAATGCATTTCCTTTGCCAATTTTATCTTATGTATATATCTTTAAGTACATTATGTCTCTATCTCTATCCTCTATCTGTATCAATATTTGTATCATCCATCTAATCTTACCTATTTCTGTGCCTGAGGATATTTATAGCAGCGTTGCGTCTAAGGCAAAAAAAAAGGGGGGGGAGAGCTAAGTAAAACTCCACTGTCCATAAATAAGAGACTAGTAAATTAAAGTATATACATATTATGGAATATTTTGTGGTTATTAACAGAATGAGATAGATCAATACATGCTGACATGGCAACTTCTGCAAGTCATAGCACTACTAAGTAAAAAGCAAGATTCAAAGCCACATACATGGACACAGAAACACAGATGTGGGTATATATGGGCATGCATGTGTGCTATGGATTTCTGTGTGTATATGTGTATATTGATAATAATTTCATGAGTGTATGAATATGAAGATATGTAGAATTGTTGTAGAGCAACCCCGATACAAAACGGGGTGCCAGAATCATCTCTGTATATCAGAAGGAAGTTTAAGGGGAAAGCATCTGGAGGGAATGGAGTTTGTTTGGGAGTCAAGGTGCCCTTCGTTCTGACTCAGTCCTTAGCTCCAGGAGATCTGTGATTGGGGAGATAGGTCCTTTTGGGCTGTGAGGTTGGTTTCAGTTGACATGAAACTGAAGCACACATTACAGTATATTACATATTACAGCATAGCCTTTTTAAAAGACACCGATTCAAGGGTTTCATTTTAACTTTGGGGAGTATCTACACCTGACAAAGCAAACCACACATACCCAGGTGAGTTTCATTGTCAAAACCATTGAAACTGGGGCCTCCCCAGTGGTACAGCGGGTTGAACGCAGTGCTATGAAGCTGTCCGCAGCCTCTGCAGCACGGTTTCAATTCCCAGCTGGCCAGAGAGATACCCACATGGCATGGCAGACCTCTCCTGCCTCACCCGCTGCCCCCCTCAGCAGTGTTTTCAGTCCGACTGCCTGTTCTGGTCCCTGCTCTGTCTCTTGTGAATCTGCTCACCCTCCTGCACCTCTAAATAAATCTTAAAAAAAAAAAAAACAACCATTGAAACTGGCTTGGATCCATCTGGTAGCAAGGTGGTGAAAATAGGTCCACACCTTGCTACCCACTGCTTAACTGAGCACCTCTACTTTTAGACTTCGTGGGGAGGGGTATAATTCTGCACCTTTGTCTCTTGGTTTCTGACGTGCGTCTCCTGTCTTGGCTTCTTGGGCCAGATACACAGAAGGAAGCCTCCACATCCCGGACCTTCTAGAACATGGTTCCTGAGATTCTATCAACAATGCCTAAGCATCCAAAGAGCATGTCCACAGGGCAATCCACAAAGAAGATTTGGGAGACATTACTGCCTTGAAAAAATTAAGTTTGCAGAAGCATATTATTTAGTTTTGTCCAGTTTCCCTAAAATTCTCCAAAAAAAGTGCTTGTGTTCACTCTAGAATGGCAAGGAACATTTTTTCCCCAAGAAGTAAAACAGGAATAAGACAAAAAAAATCTGGTGTCTGTTACTTTCATAATAGATGGAAAATGGGTTATCTTTGTTTTACGCTGACCACAGAATGACAAAAACCAAGATTTTATGTTTTTTATATGAAAGTTTCGATTGCTGAAAAAAGTTTTAAAACTATTGCACTGTAGTAAGTCATAAAGATATGATTTAGTTATAAAGTAAATTCATCTTTTTTCCATCCTTCCTTCCACCCTCTCTCCCTCCTGCCTTTTCTTTGCTTGTCTCTTCTCCTTCCTTCCTACTCTTCACTTGCCTTTCACTTGTTTGAGGACACATCATACATCTTCTCCACAAGGAAGACTGCCTGGGCGTTTCCCTCTCTTCCTTCCTGAGGGAACCCCAATTACGTTGAATAATACTTAACTCTAGGGAACATCTCACGATTGGCTCCAAGTGCAGGAGTCCATTTCCTTACCAGAGGTGGGTCGAGGAGAAAACATATGACCCGGTGTTGTCTAGTGTGCGTAAAAGGAATTCTGCTGGTACTACTTGGAAATATTCCCCTTCCTGGTAGGGAAGAAAGGTGTAAGAAGAGGCTTTTTGCTTCTCTCTTCCTTTTGTGACTATTGGGCTGTCCCATGATGCCTGCAACTGGGCCAGCCGGCCTGCCACATCCCAGGGTGCTCCCTTCCACTAGAGCCAGTGATAGCAGAGTAGAGGGACAGAAAGAACGTGGGATTGGAACAGTCCCAGCCTTCTCGAGCATTCCTAAGTAAACTAGAATTTTCCTAATGGTTGAAGTCAGGTTTTTCTGTGACTTGTAGCCACAAAAGCATTTCCCTGTACACCTGGGCTCTAAAATCAAGTGGAAGGCTCTATTACATTAAATAGAAAAGTAATCATGTTAATTATGATGACAGAAATATGATCAAAGAGCTTTGGCTCCACCCAAGACTGATAGTAGCACTGTTGGAAGGGGCTGGGAACAGCACCCCATTCTGTCTCCCAGGAGGAGGGGTGGGTTTGGTGAGTCATCTGAGGTCACTGCTAAATAATCCTGAGCAAGTTTTTAATTTTTTGAAGATTGATTTATTTATGCCTACAAGAAGTGGGGTACAGGCCAGAGTTCTGGGGGCTGAGAAGATTCACCAGAGATAGAGCCAGGAACCAAACAGGCAGATTGACTGAAACACACTGCTGAGGGGAGCAGCGGGGAGACAGGAGAGGTCTGCTGCGCCATGTGGGTAGCTCCCTGGCTGGCAGGACATCGAACTCGTGCTGCAGAGGCGACAGATGGCTTCATAGCTTGTGTCTTAACCCCTTGTGCCACCAGGGAGGCCCTGAGCAAGTTTTTAAATCCAAGTAGACCCGTTTTGCCATTTTAGTAGCTTCCTGGGGTTTTAGTTGACATAGTTTTGGAGAAGACAGGGCTATTTGCCTCTGTTTGTGTTTGATTTTCCAACTTGTCCGGCAGCAGCAGGCCTACGCAGTGGGCGTGGCTGCCCCCACCTGCCAGCCCCATCTGCTGCACCTGTGCCATCCCCCCAAACCACGCATGTGCGCAGTGCACATGCGGCTGTTTTGCTCCCTCTGGCTTCCGCGACTTTGGGGTGGGGTTGGGGCTGCTGGAACCTGGTCTCTCTAGACCAGGCCGGGAGTCATCATCTGTGCATTTATCTGGGACCCCCTCTGGCCAGCAGAGGAGGTGAGCTGAGGGCGATGGGAGCTGACACCTCCCTGAGGTTGGCTGACCGCGGAGGGCAGTGGAGGACCCAGGGCTGGAGGGCTGGATGTGGAGAACTGGGGGGCATTTGGGGTTCGTACTGGACCTGGAGAAGTAGAGGGGTCTGGGCTCGTTCCTGAGTGTGACCCACCGTGTCTGCCTCCAGGGGCTGAAGCGTGGCCTCCTGCACTGCCCCCACCCCCACCCCTCCAGGTGCTTCTGCACCACTGGCCTGGGTGTGTTTATCACAGCGGTTTTACATGGAGTTTGGGGAGCAGGAAGCATTTTCTGGGCCTGACATCCGCCTCCCGCCCAGGTCTAGCCGGCTGGAGGCAAAGCTACCCCAGAGGCCAGGTCTGAGCAGCTACCCCCCACTTCTCACGCCTCTGTGGCCCTGGAGGCAGGGGAGAAGATGTGAGGAGGGCGCTCAGCCTTTGCATCTCTCCAGGCGTCCTTCAGAAGGCAGAAGAATTCCTCCTGCATCAGCGTCTATTTAGGCTGGGGCAGTTGGAATGGAAGCCCCTACCTGGGCCTCTGCACTCCGCACCCCAGCACTTCAGGAGGGTTAGTTTCTGTTGTGCCCTGAGTTGACCAGTGCAGCCCCCAAGGACACACAGACAGCCGCTGCAAGAACATAAAGGAGTTTATTACGGGCTCGAGTCCGGGCCCACGACACGCACCGATGTAACGGCGGAGGTCGGGAGCCCTGAACAAAGGGAACAGGGATCTTATATAGGGTTACAAGCAGATCTCTAAAAATTAAATCATGTTGGCAAACATTCATTGGTTACACAGGTGCATTTCCTAACAACGGTGGGTGCACAATTTCAGTTTTTGAGCTGATTGGTCACATCAAGATGCAGCTCTATTTTATGGCTATATTAGTGGCCTGAATTGCTCAGCTCCGGCTCCACTGTGGCTAGCCAACTGAGATAATACCAGAGTGGGGTGGGGGTCGAACTCTGGAATGCAGTCTTTTCCCGGGACAGCAAGACCTGAAATTCTAAAATGGCAGTTACACACAAAATGACAAAGCAATGGCTAAGAATACTTATGCTTGGTTCCACAGTTTCTGGGAAAGCTGCTGTGGGAATTGTGATCAGGCTGCGCTGACCCCATGGTTTACTCTGGGAAGTCTGCACATTTCATACTATTACCTATTCCCATCACAGCACAGAGTATCTTTCCATTTATTTCTGGTTTTCATTTCTTTTACTGGCATTTTCTAGTTTTTCAGTGTACAGGTTTTTCTTCATTAACTGTTTCCCCAGGTATTTCATTCTTTTTTGATGCAATTGTACAATTTTCCTATGGATGCTTTCTGATGGGTCTTAATGAGGGTGTAGATACACAGCTGTGTTTTGTGTCTATACTGATTGTGTGTTCTGTCACCTTACTGGGTTCATTTTTTCTAACCGTTTGCCTTTTTTGGTGGTGTGATGCTTCCTGGCCTGGGATTGCACTCAGGCCACAGTGACCTCCGACAGCTTCATAGCACCGAGAGATGAATCCCTGCGCTCCCAGAAAGGACAGAGTCTTCCTTTGTGGGCTGCTGTTCACTGACTGGATTCCCGGGTTGTGTCACAGAACCCTGCCCTTTGGGCCACAGTGGGGAGGTGGGGAGGTGGGGAGGGGAGGCAGAGCCAGGGGCCGCATGCTGTGGCCCAGGGAGTGGCTCATGGCAGAGGCCTACTCAGCAGGCTCCTTGTCAGGGCTACGTCCTGCGTCCTGCGCCCTGTGCCCTGCGCCCTTATGATATGTTCATGTGACTGTCAATATTAAGACAAGGAAAGGCCTCCCTGTGGTGCCAGGGGCAATCTGCAGCCTCAGCAGCACAAGTTCCATTCCCTGGCAGGCCAGGGAGGTAATCCACATGGCACTGCAGACCTCTCCTGAGCCGCCCACTGTTCCCCTCAGCAGTGCATTTCAGTCAGTGTGCCTGTTCTGTTCCTTACTTTGTCTCTGGTGAATCCTCTCACCCCCACACCTCTAGCCTGCACCCCAGCTCTTGGATGCATAAATAAATCTTTAAAAAATATATCTCCACCCCACACAGGGCCCTACAGGACACGCAGATGCTGGGACTCAAAAGTGCAAACGCTTCCCACAGCCCCTGCCCTCCACTCCCCACTGCCATGTCCTCCACGAGGGTGTCATCAGCTCTGTCTCCAAGGCGAGTCTGAATCTGTCCACTGAGCTGCATCCTTGCCACCACCTCGTTGCAGGCGTGTCCTTTCTCACCTGGCTTGTTGCAGCAGCCTCCTAACAGATCTTATTTTATCTGTCCCTCCTTCTGGAACATTCCAGACACAACATTCCTGGAGGCTCCTGCTGGCTCCACACCGCGCTGACCCGGAAGGTCCAGGTATGGAAACACCTGTCAACAATGGGGTTTGGGTCCGACAGTACGATGGCGCACCCCTAAGCTCCGGTCTCGGGCTCCCACTTTCCTGGCGCGTGTTCCCCAGGCAGGACAGGGACGTCCTTTAGACCTTGTTCTCTTCTCCTTCCGGGGCATCTGCCCTTGGGCTGTTGGGGCTCCCTGAGATGCCCACAGGGGCCGTGCATGGACCCTGCTGGTCAGTCAGTTTTGCTGCTTGTCTGAGTCACTGGGACGGCTCAAGTATTTATCCATTTGCGAAAAAAAAGTTACATCCTCACCTCAAACTATTCAAAAAAGTCTGCAAGGGCCAAGCCCCTAAACGCAAGGCTGGGACGTAGGCAGTGGCACAGGAAGGGGAGCACCTGGGGGGGGGAGGGGGGAGCCCTAGAAATAATCAGAGCTTGGCCTAGGCCAAGACCACAGACCTGGCGGGGGCGGCAGGCCGGGAAGGCCCCCGTGAAAACCCCTGGGCGCTGGGAAGGGGGAGGGACGGGGACTTGGGAGGCAGCGCGCTCTGCACTTCAAGGTCACAGGGAAAAGGGGGGCTTTCCCCACCATGGATGGCTTTGTGGGAATCTGGCCAAACTGGGAGATGCGAAGGGCGGTGACCGGTGCGCATCAGGTCTCGGCTGCGCGGCTTTCGCTTTCCCTGCGCAGGCGAGATGGCACCCCTCCCATCAGGACGGGAAACTGAGGCACAGAGGGACGACAGGCCCCAGGCCCAGGGGAGGGTGCAGTAGTAACAATGGGCGAAGCGGACCCCTGACCCGATGGTCTGCCCCCCTCGCGGGCCAGCCTGCCACACCCCTGCTCCCGCCCTCCCCCGCTGAGCTGCGGACCCCGAGCCGCCCTGGGAGGCCACGACGTCCGGCCCCTGCGGGCGTCCACGCGTGGTCGTGGCCCACGCCCCAGTGTGGCCCCAGCGCCCGCGCGCCGCGATCACAGCCCCCCAAATGGAGCCGCGGACCGGAAGGTCCCGAAGTCCCCGCGCCGGCTCCGCTCCGGAGGGCGCACACTTCCCTGGACCCGGCGGGGACGGTGCCCCCGCCCCTGCTGCCCCCGCTGCCCGGCCTCCCCACTCCCGCCCGCGCCTGCGCACCCGCGGTGGCTGTGGCGCCGCCTCCGCAGAACCCGACCTGGGTCTGACTGGGGAGGGTTAGTCTTCGCGGGGACTCACGGGGACCCGCGGGCGGCGGGAGGGGCCGGGACGGGGGCGGGGGGCGCCGGGCCCCGACGCCAGTGGCGGGAAAGCCGGACCCCTCTCTCCTCAGGGGGACCCGAGCCCCACCCGCCCTCAGCTGAGTGGCCTTGACAGGCTCTGTCAGGCCACACTGAGCTCAAGCGAGTTTCCTGCGCCCCCGGGACTGGGAGACAGGCGGGAGAGCAGAACACCGAGTTGAGAGAGGGGAGCTGGGCAACCTTGGGAGGGGTGTGGGGGGGCGGCGACAGGTGGAGCGCAGCCTGGAAGGGCCCGAAGAATAGATGAAAGGACGTTGCAGGGAGCTTTTGGGGTGGGGTGGAGGGATTTTGGGCTACTAGGGCTCCGTAAATGGGAAGAGGCCCATGCCATCCCCAGGGAGAGGCAGGAGCCAGACAGAGCTCAGGAGAGGGTTTGGTGGAGAAACCTGGGGTCAGAACAGCCACTAGCACCGCAAGTCTTGCTAGTGGGGAACACGAGGAGCTTCCTCTCAGGGACAGTCTCCCCTTCCCTCTGCCAGGGCGCCGGTGATAGGGTGACCCTCGGCCCCCCCAGGCAGCGTGGGTGTGGCAGGACAGTGTGACCGTGCCCTCTGCCTGGCACCCTGGACACGGCTTGTGTATTTATCTGTCAACCAGTCGCATCCTCCTGGCATCGCAACAGCTAGGCACATGCCAGGCCGAGCCATCCCTGGGCCTAATCCTCGTCCTGCAAGCGGGCCCCCCCACCAGCCATTATCACCCCCTCTTCTGTCTCAGGGCTTCCTGGAGTGGCCCAGAGCACCCCAGCAGATGGCCATCGTCCTGGTGGTGTGTGTGCTCTCCCTGTTCTGGGGTTGACCGGGATGCCCTTGGTGCTTTTCCTCTGACCATGGTGCCACTGCCGCCAAGGGTTCTGTGCATCGGGGAGGAAGTGACCGGGCGAGCAGCAGGACATTCCACTGAGGCTGACCAAGAGCCCTCTCAACACCCAGGACATTACTTTTGTTGCGTTTAACCTTTTGGGGAGGCTTTGCACCCGTGTCCCTGAACGAAGTCATCCTCGATGCAAATGTTTTCTATCCCACTGGGAGGGGGTCAGGGATTTGCTGGTGGCCCCAGCTGGAGGTGCAGCCGGACCTCACAGAAGGTAGATGGAAGTAGCTCTGGGGGTGGACAGTGCTAGTAGCTTCCTGACCTGTGTCCTTCAAGCATAGGATATTTCTCCAGATACTGAACCCCCATCTTGTTGTCGGAGGAGTCTCTTGTCTGTTGAATTCGGGTCATATGAGGACTCACTCACCCTTTTATCTGCTTGTAAAAAGCTGGTTCCTTGACATTTGGAAAGAGGCCTCCATTGAGGGATCACATCCTGGAGCCAGGGAGGGCCGACTCTTGGCTCCTGTGCATCCGTTGTTTTTTATTCATCCTCATGATGGATTTTGTTGCTAGAAAATTCTCCCACTCAGCCATTGCCATGTTTGCCTTCATTTTACCGTGTTACCCTTCCCTTTTTGGTCGATATTTAAGTGTTGGATTAGTTGACTCTCCCTTCTCCAAAGAAACAGCATCAGGATGGATTTATATCCATTTCCCTCCAGCTTTGCGATGTTTCCCATTATTAGCTCTTGGGTTTGAAAAAATGTGTTTCTACTCCTCATGTCAATGTGGAGTTTGAATCCTTTGTGTTCTCTGACTACAAATTATCCAGTGGTAGAACCAGCCTCTGCAGCTTCCTGAAGTTGGATGTCCCGTGTTTTTAATGCCACACCATCCTGTTTCTAACTCATAATGGCTGGACTGACTTAAAAAGTCATTTTCTTGATTTCTGGCTCTGTGGGAATGTTGGCCTCTCCACCGCTTTCCCAAGCTTTCTGGAAGCCTTGTTGCGGCCTGCCTGGATCACGACGTGTGTCTCTGTGTGTGTGTGTGTGTGTGTGTGTGTGTGTGTTTCCATTTGTAGAATCCCAAAGTTGGCTTATGACACTGCGCACGCCTTATTTTGGCCCACCCCTGCCCCAAGCCCATGAAGGTTATGGGGAAAACCTGCGAGGATGAGTCTATTTTTCTAATTTTTGCTCTCTGAGCTCAGCAGCTGTGACTGGACATGGAAATAGAGCGTCACTCTGCCGAGAATATGGGATTCACGCAAGAAATCCCAAATAAATGGTGAAAGTGAGTCCCTTCATGTCACTTGACTAGGATTCCAAGGCCTTTTAATGCTATGCTAGAGAAATGACGACATGCAGGTTTGAAATGGGGGGGTCTCTCCCCATTGTGCTCCTGGGGTGCAGTCACTCCAACAAAAAGGGGCATCTAAAGGGAAAGGACATAAATCTGAATAGGGTCACTGTATCGGCTTGGCATAGCATCCTGTCCCACCTCGCCCCTTCCCATCCTGCCTTGGCGTCCTGCCCCCCGTGTCCTATAGCTCCCCGCCGCACCCTGCCCTGCCCTGTCGCATCGCATGGCGTCGAACCCTGCCGTGCCCCGTTATGCCCCGCCCTGTCCAGTCTGGCCGTGCCCTGCAGCGTCACTTTCTGTGGAGCCCTGCCGTGCCCCGTGTCCCATTGCACACTGCCCCATCTACAGTGCCACTTGGTGGCAGGCAGGAACAAGCCATCTGGTTAACCTGCCTGAACAGCTGTGGGCCCAGCCAACTGGTCGACCTCAGCAGCACCCAGCAGCAGCAGCGGCCCCCTCCCCACTGGCAACCCAGTGAGGAGGGGCCGGGGACCCAAGCAGCAGCATGTAGGTTCCCCCAGGAACCAACACACCTGGCCGCCTGTGCCCCTGACTTGGGCCGCCCACACCCTACTCCCTCAGGGGCGTCTCCTGCCATCCAGGAAGGGGCAAAGCACCCCAGAGCTGCAGCGGGAGGATGGGGGTGTTCCTAGCGAGCAGCCCCTGCCAGGGGGTGAGTGGGCTGCGGGCCTGACTGAAGGCAAGCACTTGCCGCACCGGGGTGGATCCTTGTTTCCTCATGGGCACCTGGGCACAGGCTCCCCTCACACTGAGCAGGGTTACCCACCCCCCCAGCTTCGGGGGCTCCAGGGTTTAACAGCCAACTCACAAGAGCGGCGTGTGTCCCAGCATAGACCTCAGGCGCTGCCTGCGGGTCCAGAGCACTCCAGGCACACACACACCTTGGCCATAACACAGACAAGTCCAGGGCCCACCTCCTGCCAAGTGTGGTGGGGCACCTCGCCAACAGGGGGTACAGCCACAGCCCCCTGGTAGCATAGGCACAGGCAGCAACCCCCAACCACATGTTGCTCTTTGGAGTGAGGCATCAGGACAGGGGGAACCTAGGGAGTCAGGCCCCCTCAACAGGAACACATGAGGGGAACAGGCCCCAAGCCACTGGGGCAATGCCACGGAAGCCACAGGCAGGAGCTCAGAGGCATCGAAGCCCCCCCTCCAACCCCAGATAGCCCAAGCCCCCATGTCTTCCCAGCCCTGCTACACCACAGTCAAAGCCCAGGGAACAGCCCCCCACACCATGGGCTTGGGTACGAGGCCTGGCCTCACCACAGCTCGGGGCTCAGGGGAGCCAGTTCTGCACCTGCATTTGTGCTTGAGAACACCATGTAAGCCCCACAGGGGCCACCACAGACAGCACACCTTCTTAAGAGGGGTGGTGGTATGGGCTGCAGCTCAGGCCCCAGCAGCTTAGGACAACACGAGGCCCTTTGCTCCATTCCAGGCAGGAGCCCATGGCTCACTTAGTATTGACCAGGCCCCCCACATGTGGGGCACAGTGTAGGCACAACCCACTGCACCCACAACCAGGTCTTGGGGAGCCTGCAGGCAACATGGAGAGCTGCCCCGTAAGCACCCGCCCCCAGTGCTGCTCCCAGAACAAAGCACTCACCCACAGCCCCTGTGGCCTCTCAGAGCCACCTGGACCACACTTGCCATGGTGCTTGTTCCCCACTTGCCACGAGTCCATCTGCCCCGGCAGTCTCACCCCACTGATGAGCAGAGGCAACCCCCCCACATGGGGCACACAGGCATAGCAGAGTCAGCCCAGCCCACACCATTGTTTGGGGTTAGGGTTATAATAGCAATTAAAAAGGGCACTTTCTAAGGTGCCATAGGAGATGCAAGGGACTGCAGAGAGGAGCCACCACCCCTCAGAACCCACCACTGACAGCCCAGGCCATGGCCCCCAACCCCCTCAACATGGGCAAGGCACCTCTGCCACCACTGCAATGGGGCTAAAGCTAAACACTCTTCCAGGGGCAGTCCAGTAATGGCAGCACAACCCTGGGGTACACAGCACCAGGGGACAGAGCCACTGAGCTGGATGGGGCCTAGCCCGGGCATCAGCCCTCCATGATCCAGGTGCCCTCTCGTGGAGGCTGCAGCAACACCAGCCCTGCAGGCACAAGCAAGGGCTCCCACAGCCACCCCCGTGGATGGCCAGACTCTAAAGGCAGTTGGAGCCTGAAGCTGGCCCTAGCACCTCTGGGGCATTGCCTGTCATGGCCCTCCACTGTCTTGAGAGCTGGAATCCCATGTCCAAGCTGCAGCACTCACAGGGGGGAAGATGCCACCCCAGTGGCCCTTGTACACAGGGCTCAGCCAGCACTTGATGCGCATCAGGGAGGAGGAACAGCCATCTGGGGGCTCAGAGCTTTCTCTTCCTCTTTACCTAAAAGCCCCCACTATGTGACAGCAGCACTGACCAATGCACACAAGGCAGGGCTCAGCACACAGCTAACTGCTTGGACAAGAGCCTTTGGCAGTTCAAGCACCCCCACTGCCCACCCAAACTCAGGGAGGCTGCAAACCTCAGTGATGGGGGCAGTGACCCATCAGGCAACACATCACTCAGTCACCATGAGCTGGATCTCCACCTGCCCACCAGGGGCACCTCCCCTATAGGGCCCAGCTAGAGGGCTCCACTCTACAACCAGCCACACAGGACCCAAAGGGCCCCAGCTCCTGGGGCAAGCAGTACCATGTGGGAGATAGGTGCTAATGGCCACCACCCAGAACTCCAGGCCTCTGACACTTGCAGGCAACACAGGGACAGCCAAACCCAGGCCCCCATGGACCTCCAGTTACCACCTTTGCTGGATCTACTGTGACACTATAGCCCCCATGGGGCTGTGGTGGCTTGGGCACTGCCCACAGGCAGGCACTCCTGGAGCCCCGCCAGCACCAGCTGCCCCCACAGGCCTCCCTTGCACACTGGAGCTGGCAACATGGGGCTCCTCCTTTCTCTGGTATCTCCTCCTCCAGCAGTACCACACAAAGGCTGCCCTCTAGCCCCAAAACAGCCCCATGGGTCCAGGTGTCTCAACACACTGGCTCTTTCCAAAGTGAGGGCTCCAGGTAGCATGACACCCCACTGAGGGTATCAGGCAGTATCCAGCAGCCACACCAACCATGAGCTGCCCAGCTAGCAGCCACAGGTACCCACAGCCTGAGGGCCAAAAAGACTGACCCCAAGCACAAGACTTACCTCAGGTCCTCCTACAGCTTGAGTGCTCGGTGAACATCAGTTGTAGAACACAAGGGCCCTCTTCACTGCATCCCAGGTGGATAGTGGCCTTGGGAGGGAGCCCAGAGACCCTGGCACAGTGTAAGCCAAGAGCCAGGTGCCTGGTGGTTGCCAGGGCAGCACAGAGCATGGCCAGAGAAGACCAAGACAAGAAAGGCCACAGAGGCCCGGAGGGCCCAACTCTGAGACTGTATATGCACAGGGGGGTCAGCTCATGACATTGGCAACTGCATGACTGACCCTCCAGGAGGGGAGGGCAAGCTCCCTGAGGAGCCACACCACTGAGGTGTGCAGCTGTGGACACTCCATCAACCCCAACTTGGTCTGAGGCCAGCACCACAGCAGGCGGGGCCACAGGGACACAAGGCCAGGGCAACACCCGCTGCTCCTTTCAGGGCATCAGAACAGCGAGGCACACTGGGGGCCAGGCCCTGTAGACAAGCAAACAGGAGCACAGAAGAGGAGCAAGTCCTGAGCCACTGGGGCACACAGCAGAGGCCACAGGCAGGGGCTGAGGGCCCTGGAGCACACAGAGGCATGGCCACAGAAAACATGCACCCGCCAGGACACCCACCACCTCCCAGCCCCAGTGCTCCACATTCACAGCATGGGGAGCAGCCACCAACAAGGGTGTTGGCGCAAGGTCTGACCCAGCAGCAGCCTCAGGCTGGAGGCATTTTCTCTACATGTCCGTTTTTGCTTGAGCCTGCCTTGTGGGCACAGGGTTCCACATCTGACAAGGCGCCCCTCACAAGAAGGGCTGGTGCAGGCCTCAGCGCTCATCATAGCAGTTGGGGGGCTAAGTGTTATCCTAGTCTTGAAACAAGACTTCCAACCCCACTGGGAGTGCCCCCCTCACCAGCTCGAGGTGTGGGGTGCGTTGTGGGTTCAGTGTTTGCATTCTGCCTGAGGCACCACTACCCTGATCGGGTCTTGGGGAACGTGCAGGAAACTCACAGCCCTGCCAGGCAGCACCCCCAGCTACTCCAAGATGGAGACGCTTATTGCAGACTCCGGCTTCTCAGAGGCTGAACACCAGTCTGGCCATGGAGCCTGTTGCCCTGCTTGGCACACTCACCCCGCCTTTGGGCAGCGGCAGCACCCGGTGGGAGACCGTGTGTGCCAGCTGGCTGTGCTTACACCATGGGCGAGTGCTGCTGCGGTGCGCGGTGCGGAGCTCTGAGGCGCCATAGCGAGGGCGCGGATTTGTGGAGACGCCCGAAAACACAGACACGGGTGAGGGCACGCGCGGGGTTCCGCCCCGAGAGAGCAGCCACTGATACTATGGCGGCAAAAAGCGCCGATTTGGGGCCAGAAAAACCTCAGCGCCCAGGGGCAGGGCTGAGCCGCAGGTCCCCGCGGGCCCCTGGCGATGCAGCCCGAACCTCAGCCCCCCTCCCACCCGTGTAACCCCTTTCCTGCCGCCCGGGTGCGCGCGGGGGCTTCTGGTCGACCTCGGGCCAGGGGAGGAGTCGGGACCCCGCGGCCGGGCCATCCAGCCTCAGATGTCCAGCCTCGGCCGTCTGGGGGGGCCTCTCCGCACTTGGGGCGCTGCCGGCCCGGCTACCCCCGCGGCCATCCCCGAGGGCGGCTCCGGCCCGACCCCGCTGGAGACCCACGTCCTGAGGCTCTGGGATCCTGGGATCCTGGGATCCGGCCCCGGGCCCCTGGCTTCAGCCCACGCGCCGGCCCCGATTCGCGGCCCTGGCCCGGGTCTTTCCGCGGGTTCGGCGCGAAGCTCGCACCTCGCGGGTCTCGCCCGCCCCCCGCGACAGCGTCAGGCCCCCGCGACAGGGCCCGCCCCAGGTCCTCGGCCCGGTTCCGCCGCCCTGGCCCTGCCCGCTGCGCCGAGTTCCCGCGAGGCTCGGCCCCCCGCCCCCCTCACTCGCGGATGCTGTGCCGGCTCTGGCTCCAGACACCCAGGCTCGCGGCTCGCGGCCCCCGACCCCGTTCAGGCGCCGCCCCCACCCGCAGCGCTCGGCCCCCAGCCCCAGGCCCGACCCCGGGGTCACGGACCCCGCTTGATTCGCGGCCCCTGACCCCGCGGCTCCTGCGGGAGACTTGGGGTGAACAGCGGCGGCATGTCCGACCTCCAGGCGCGGCAGCGGGGCTGGACCCCGGTGGTCCCTCACACCCCCGGGGCTCCCTCCCCCGGGACGGGACGGGACGCGGCAGTCTGGCCGACGGAGATGCAGCCCCGGTCGCGGGACAACCGCTGCCTCCCCCGGGACCCGCCCGCAACCCGCGCTGCGCGCAGCCCCTGCCCGCCGGGCAAGCTCGCTGCCCGCCCCCCCTACAGCTGCACTCACAATCCCCCGGCGTCGGACGCCTCGCGCGCGGCCCGCCTGACCGGCCCGGCCCGTCCGCGCGCCCCGGCCTCCCGGAAACACGCGCCGGGCGCCGCTGCCAAATCCACCCCCTTCGCGGGTAGGCGTGGGGGGTGGGCAGGCGCCGTCTACGCGGCCCCCCACCCCCGCCCCAGCCCGGCTCCGCCTCCCGCGCGGCTCTGGCTGGACTCAGCGGCAGCGCTTCCGGGAAGACGCCAAGACCAGGCGGCTGAGGCGAGGCGGTGGGGTCGGCGCGCACCAGCAGGAGCCACGCGAGGACGAGGAACGCAGGACACGACGCAATGGCCTCGGACCTGGGAAGCGGGGATGGAGGCGGCGGGGAGTTCCTTTCCCGTCTGCAGGAATTGAGGAGTGGGTGTCTGGCGCCCACCTGGGGGCTGGGGGCGGCCCTGAGGTCAGGCTTCCTGCCGGGCGGCCGCTGGCGGTGTTCTCGGGCCCTCCCCTGGGGTCGCTCCGCCTGCGCGGCCACCTTTGCGCGCGCGCCTCTGGGGACAGGGCCGCCCTCCGCGCCCGCCATGTCCTCAAGGCTCGGCTCAGCTGGGGGTACCAGGACCCTCCTCTGATGCAGAGCCTCGCAGCTGCGCGCACCGTCCTGGGGCGGCTCCATGGTGGGGTGGCTCCTTGGGACCCTCCCAGCGGGCTACTGTGTGCCAATGGCCTGGCGCAGGAAAGAACCAGAACGCTTGCCTTCTGACTTGGAGGGCCCCCAGGGCTAGTGCTGTGGATGCTCACCGTGCATCCTTTCACCACAGGACTCATTCTTCCTGAGGGCCCACTGTGTGCTGAAGCCCGGGTGACATCCAGAGTACACGGGAGATTCAGGCCCTGGGCACCAGGGCCAGGCCAGGGCTTTCCCCACTTACTCATTTCCCCTGATGTTTTCTGAGGACCTACTGTGTGCCAGGGCCAGTGCAGGTGATGCTAGAACGGAGGCCACAAGTCCAACAGTCCCTGATTCCTTGGCTGAGCAGAGCTGAGCTGAGCTGAGCGGCCTCCCCACTCCGGACTCTCCTCCTCCAGTTATACACCCGCAGATCCCTGGTGCTTAACTTATTTTCAAACAAATCATGTTTTTCAAACTTTTAGGGGTGGAACAAGGGAACCTGAGTATGGATTGTACAGGGATAAGAAAAGATTCATTCTGTTGGGAGGATGTTGCGGTTTAGGAGATGATTTTGGTTAGACAGGCAAGCAAAGGTATTTACCACTGAAGTGAGGTCAGATCTTATAATTTATTTCAAAATAAATTTGGAAACAGACATTTGCATGACCTATTTTAAAATCATTTATCTGTTATAAAGCCTAGTAAACTCTTGTTTTTCTTGGTGATGTTTAAAATTTCAAGGGTGTTGGATTAGGGAATGCACCACACTTTACACTTTTCAGTACAATTGGAAAATCTCATTTTTTCAAACGTGGGATTTTTGTGTAGACCTGTTGTCTTAGACACAGGGCAGTTTGTCAGTTGACGTTGTGCCCAGACTGTGGGCACCTCGGGGTGCCCCATGTGTAAGCTGTAAGAGAATGAACGGGATCCCCAGGGGGCCACCCCTATGGGGGCGCATTCAGGCAAATGAGTGAATATTCACACGAAACCTCGCTTACCCGGACTTACTGGGAAATAGCTGAGAGGCGGCCAGGGGACCACAGACAATGGTGCCTGGGGGGCCCCTGGGAGGACTCTGAGGGGACTCAGTGCCTCTGAGGGGGACTTAGTACCTGGTGGAGTCTCGGTGCCCGGGGGAGGGGTGGCTGGTTGTTTTTTGATTGCAGAAGTTGCCCACCGGGCCGTGACCGGTGAGATGATGTTGGGGTCCTGCTGTGATTATGGCTCCGAGGGAGGCCGCGGCGGACCTGTGCCCAGTGGGCCACCCGGTGCTACGGCAGCGGGGCGCCCTGAAGGCGGCGGCTTCTGAAAGGGGGGTCCTTCCGTGTGTGGTGCCGCTGAGCCTGGAGGGCCGACCCCCTGGCCCACCGCGCCTCCAGGGCTGCCCTACTCCGCCTCGCTGTCTCCACCCTCCAGCCCACGGGGAGGTGCCGGCGCGGCCAGTCGCTCCGCGGCTGGGCCGCAGCCCGTGCGTCCTGCTCCCCGCGGCTCCGCCACAGTCTCGGTTCCGGACCTGCAGGGCAGAAAAGGGAAACCCGAGCCGGTGCCCTTCGTCCCGGGAGCAGCGGCTTCGTGGGGAGCTGGCGGAGCAGGGGCGTACGCAGGGCGGCGGGGTCCTGGCCGGGGCGGAGCGGTGAGGGGAGCAGGGAGCGGGGCCCAGGCCCGGGCAGGGCGGCGCCGGGTAGCGGCGGCCACGCGGGGGAGGATCAGATCGCGCAGGGCCCCGGGCGCTGCGGGCGCAGGCCGGTGTGCCCCCTCCCCGTGCTGGGGGTCCCCGCGCCCTCGGGCTGCACCCCACTCCTCCCGGGGGATGCAGCAGGCGTCGGGGAGAGGACAGACGGGCGGGCGGGGGAGGGGAGGAAGGGGCTGGCTTGAGGGGTCGCCCCTCCTCTGCATCCCGAGGGAACAGACGCGCACTCGCGCAGCAGAGCCCTCCCCGTCCGGGTCCCGCGCCGGGGGCTAGGGGCGGCCTCCTAGCCTGGCGAGTTCGGGCCGCTTCTCCTCGACCCGGAGACCCCAATCCCGGCGCGTGGCGGGGGGGGGGATGGGGTGGGGGCGACGCATGAAGGAGTCGCCCTTGCCCCGGGAACTACAACTCCCAGAAGGCGCCGCGCCCGCCTAGACTACAACTCCCAGAAGCCCGAGGCGGGCCGGGAGCGGGGCGTGCCCTCGGGGGCGGGGCCTGGGGCGGGGCCCCCGCGAGGACCAGAGAGGCGGAGGCGCTGATCCTGGCCCTCGACGCCCTCCGCCTGACAGACGCGTCCCTCGCGCGCCCCAGCTGCGCGTCCTGCCCTCGCTGGTCACCTCGCGGGCTTGGCCGATTCCCCACCGCTGGGACGAGCGATTTCCCCGCAAACGTCGGGGGCTCCCCAGTTCGAGCACAGGTGACGATGACAGCCCCGCCCGCGCCCCGACGCCTGCAGCCACGCACACTTGTCTCGCCGCCAGCTGGACCCCGAGGGGGCAGAATAGGGGGTCTCCAGGGGTCTTCGGGGGAAGAAGCGCCCAGGGGTGCCCTGGAACTGTCTCGATGCGCAGCGAGCTCTCGCCCCGCCGCCCCCTCCTTCCCGCGCCCGCCGCGGGGGTCTGTCCTGGGGACGGGGCGGCGCCTTCAGGGACTGGCCCACGCGGGGAGCGCGGCGTCTGTGCCGAGAAGCGTCTTCCCCGGTGAGCCCCAGGGTCCCCGCAGGCCTTCCACTGACGGGAGGAGGCCACCGGCGGGCTGGGGTCGCCCTCGAGACGGACTGACGGACGCGAGCACCCCCGCCACCACTGGCCAGACCGAGTTCACTAGTGGGGCCGGAGCCTGAGCAAGTACGCGGGACCCCCCAGGCTCAGGAGGACGGGCAGGAGGGGCGAGGGGGTGCAGGGAAGGTCCGCGGGGTCGCGCGGGCTCTCGGCACAGTCACAAGGCCATGTTGGGGTGTGGAGGGGCGCAGGGGCCTGATAAACTGCGCAGGGGCGCCCCAGACGCGCTGACGGACAGGTCAGGTTCCTTGGCCGGGCGGGCCCTGCGTCGGGGACGAAGGTGCAGCCGTGCCCTCAGCTCAGTTTTCCGGGGCCAATAGTGGGGGCTGGGAGGCTCGTGGCCCCCGAGGCCAGAAAGCAGGGGAGCCCCTCCCCGGAGTCACGCCCTGGCGCGGGTTCCTGGACGCCTAGGGCCGCGCTGGGCAGGACGCTCTCCCCGGACGCGGCTCCGGGGCCACAGGTACGGGTGATCCCTTGGACTCACTTCCTGCCCTGGGGGGAGCCTGAACCCCACCTCTGTGGGGCTCCCAATGGAAGGAACCGGCGCCGGATGTGCGGCTGGAGCAGAAGACTCAAGAGAGGCTGCGGGGAGGGGGGCCTTCCCCAACCACCGCGTCCCCCCTTCTCCCTATCCTCTCCCCTCACCGGTGACTCCCCAAGGCCTACAGGGCCGCCCAGCGCGCCCCTCTCCCCTCTTGGGTAGCGCGCGGGGTCCCGGACCCGGACCCGGAGACTCAGGAGGCGGCCGGGGCCCGCGGCGGTAGCGGAGGTGATTCCGGGCCGTGCTCACCATGTCCCGCGAGGAGAGCGGAGCGGGCGGGGATGCTGCGTCCTTCTCGGGCCGTGGACTCTCTGGCCGGGCGCGGTGGGGCTGGCAAGGCGAGGACGGAGCCGCGCGCAGGGGCCTCGGGCTGGCGGGGAAGGGCTGGACACAGGGGCTCCGGGGCTTATGTTGGGCCCGGAGGAGCACACGGGCGGCCCATCCCTGAGCATGACCCCCGTGGCTGCGGGCTCATTCCCGGCTACTCGGGACCCAGAGGGCGCCCCCGGGGCGGGCTCCCCTCTGTCCCGCGGGCTGTTTTCACTCCCGCAGGTTTAGGGGGGCGTTTGCGCCAGGCCAGGCATTGTAAGCTTTCTGGGCTGAGCCCCCTCCTGCCCCAGGCCCAGCAGCAGGAGTGCAGAGCGGGTGCCTGGGTGTGGCAGCTGTGGGGCGGTGGGTTCTGTATCATTAACATGTGATTTTAACTTTGTGTGATGTTTAATATTTAAATTAATCATGTTGTTTCTGTGTTGGATGTCACTCAGCAGTGTGAAGGCAAGACGAGTCCACATTGTGGATGCGGCTGGACCGTTGACTCTCCCTGTGGTGTCACAGTGTGCTCCCTGCAGGTGTTCACCTTGTGTTCTCCTCACGCTTGAGGGGTAAGGAGAGGGTGTGTCATTAATATGTTTCTTCTGTGGTGGGATCACAGCACTGCCAGGATTCTCCACTTTCAACATTTAACACTAATAGAAGAACTTTCCACACCATTAAAGACTGTTCAGTGTGAGACACAGGGCAAGCTAGGAATTAGGCAATTTTAGGGACAGTGCAGGAGGGGACCTCTGAAGAATTTTGGGAGGCTTCAGAGATAAGGACAACCAAGGGAATGTAACCAATTCCACTAGGAAAAACAAACATCTCAGGACCAAGGACAACATTGTTAAAGCTGGTCCTGTTTTCCTTCAGGTGGTAAAGGGAGGCAGAGATTGGAGAAATGGGAGAGTGGTTTAATTTATGGACAACTTAGAAGGGCAGCTGTTTAACTTCAATGCAGGGATGCCCCTCCAGAGGACTGGGCCATAAAGATAAAGATGCAACAAATGGGGAAAGAGAAAGCTGTTAGATAAGGAATGTGAAGATCCCCCACTCAGTAGCAAATTAAGTAAGACAGCCAAGAACTAACCAATCACAAAGAGACTGGTGGAGCTTTAGAATAATGAAGGAAAAAAGGTATATATTCCCTGAGACACAACTCCACTTTGGCTTCCTTGCCCCTCCCAGGCCTGGTTCCCTGGCCTGGGAGTCCCACTTTATTTCTGCTCTTTTTCTCAATAAACTTTTTCTTTCTCTAAACAAACCTGCCTCTTCTTGCTTGCTTGCCTGAGCGTCTGCGAAGTTCCTGCTGCAGCTTCATGAGACACCAACCCGTGGGGTCTAGTGGCTGGGGCTCAGCGCTGCCCCTGCAGCCTGGGATCCGTTCCTGGCTGGGAGACTAGGCCTGACAATTCCGTTATCAAGTGTTACTGGAGCTAGCTTTTACATTTAATTTTGTGTATATTGGGGGTTTTTATTTGGATAGTTTTGAATCATTTTACTGTAAATTAAGTGTTATTGAACATTGCTACACATAAAGATTTATTGGAATTTGAAATCATTTCCTTAGGTCATTTCCAAAATTAAAATTACTATTTCCATTGAAAATGTATTTTAGGGCCTCCCCAGTGGCGCAGCGGCTTGAGCGCAGCCTGTGGAGCTATCCGCAGCCTCCGCAGCACCGGGTGGATCCCGCCGGCCTCGGAGCAGCCCACATGGTGTGCAGACCCCTCCTGTCTCCCTGCTGCGCCCCTCAGCAGTGTGTTTCAGTCAGTCTGTCTGTTCTGCCCCCAACTCTGTCTCTGGTGAATCCTCTCAAACACAACCCCCATGTCTGGCTTACAACCCAGTTCTTGAGTGCATAAATAATCTTTTAAGATTTATTTATTTATGCACACAAGAACTGGGGTACAGGCCAGATGTGGGGAGTTAGAGGATTCACCAGAGACAGAATGGGGAACAGAACAGGCAGACTGACTGAAATGCACTGCTGAGGGGAGCAGTGGGCGTGACACAAGAGGTCTGCTGTGCCATGTGGAACCCTCTCTGGCCAGCCGGGATCGAACCGGCACTGCAGAGGCTGCGGACAGCTTCACAGCGCTGCGCTCAACCTCCTACGACACCAGGGGAGACCTTGTTTTAAATATAATTCTTAACACACCTCGCTTTATTTGCATTTAGAGTTAGGACCTTCTACCTTTTGATTTTTAGATTGTAAGAGCTAATGGAAAATTTTCATCTTTATTTATCCCCCAGGCCCAGAGGTGATCTTTTTCCAAAGTCCTAGGCCTGAGCCATTGGGTGACAGAGCACCCATGGCCCCAGCAGGGGCACATTTGCAACTTGAAGCAAGCAGGGAGTAGAGAAGCAGGAGACTTCTAAGAGCTCACCTGGTCATCTGGGGGGCACAAGTCAGGCTCCTGGTCAGTCACTCCCTGAAACTTTTAGTCCACCCCAGGCCTTGTCCCAACATAACTCCAGCTAATGAGCAGTGCCGCGGACCAGCACAGCAGTGAACGATGAGGCCGTCTCAGGGTTGAGAGACTGTGCAGGGTGGTCAGGGATTCGGCTGAAGAAATGACAAACAGACACACTTCAAGAGAGAGTGTAAATCTGAGTGTGATTTTATTTGAGTTAGTTGCCAGTATATATACAGGAGCAGTGAATGGATTTAGCTTATCGCTGAGTGGTTTACATCTGGACCTAGCCTCTTTCTTAAGTAGATAATCCATTAGTTTTGTTTTTAAGCTATATGATCGCATTTTTTTGTTTTACTAGCTACTTTTTCACTTAAACTATATTTTAATTATTACAGGGTTTAGTAAACGTTTCATTTGAATCAGCCTTGTGTTAAGGATTTCATATGATTTTTTAATTAACAACAAATGACCTTTATAGAAGAAAGAAGGAAGTTTTAGAAAGACAATGAAGGGATAAAGTTTGTAGTTCTAGAAAGACGAGATAAGGTTTTAGCTCCTGGTGGTTGTAATCCTTTGATAGGCTTCTGTCTTATCCATGTCTTCAGGGAAATTTGCTGTACTCCCCTGCCTCAGGGAGTTTTTGCTGTTTTCCCCCTGCGTGCTGGTTCCTTGCCCAGTCGGACCTAGGGACCTTGGTGATAGCCATTAGCCCTAAAGGTCACTGCAGGGGGAGGTGCAGCAGGTCCCCCTTTGTTTTTAGAACGGAGTTGGAAGGCATACATGTCTTGTTGAAGACGATGGATGGACCTGTGAAGGGAACGAACGCAGAGTGGAATAAAAAGACAAAGGGGAAGGACAAGTAGGGAAAGAGCAATGAAAGAGAAGACAAGATGATACCAATAAGTAGGAGTCAGAGTTTGGAGGGTAGAAGCTAGAGAATGAGCAAAGGAAGAGACTGAAGTGTGCAGATGAGACTTGCTGACAGCAGAAATTCCAGCTTGGAGAGACAAAAGGTCATGAGAAAGGTCATTGTTATGCCAGATGCCCAATAGGTGATGTTTGATGAGATTTTAATGTAAGGAAGAGTTATAATGTAAAGGCGTAACACAAATGAAATGAAACTGAACATGGCAACGAGTAGACAGTTGTTGTCTGAGAAGTTGAACCTCATTGCCAATAGCAATAACAATTTCTTTCAGAGCATTTAACTTTTTTTCTAACTTATAGTCAATGTCCCGCTGTGTTGCGAGCGCCATGGACACATTTTTGGTAAGGTCATTTACAAAAGAAGCTGTTTTAGCTTCCTGAATTAAAGCAATAGAGGAAGCAGCCAATGAAGTAACCAGGGAAATCAGGGCAGTAATGCCTAAAATAAGGGTAACAATAAAATGTTTAGGACGAAGAAGAGCATGTACCTCATCTAAAATTTGCATGGCAATATTATCATACCAAGGCATATTATGTAAATCAACATAAGGAGGTTTTTTAAGTAAGGTTACAACAGGGTACAAACAAGCGATAGAAGGGGTAATACAATTAGTAACAACACAGCCAGAACAATGGACGGAGTAAGAAGTCCCACACAATTGAATGTGTGTAGCTGAGGCGTTACCCAAAAGCAGAGCAAAGGGGTATCCAATGTAGGCACGTACTGGGATCTCAGTGGTGTTCTGTCCAGGTTGTTGGAAATGTACAGCATCGAAGGCAGCAAAGAGACAAGAGTTCTGGCTGAAAATAAGTCTTATTATGATGAAAAGCATACATAGGTGGTACCCATCCAACAGAAAACTTTCTGTAGTGAAGGGCTGGAACAACAAATGAAAAATCATACACAGTAAACTGAGACATGAGAGGGGATATAGGCATTGCCTGAGAAAAACCACAATGTAGCCAAACTGGGTAAGAAATAAGGGAGTTCCAGAATTGGTCAACATCCCGGTATTTTTGAACACAGTTGGGAAAAGGGGGAATGAAGGATGGTGAGGAGAAGGTGCGGATTCTATTGTCTGCCGTCAGTTGGTCTAAAGCCATAAACGTCAGACTCCAGACAACACGGTCTCTGTTGTCCCTGCGGTGATTTTCCGAAGGGGTGCGAGGTGGTGCATCAGTGAGCATGGAAACATATTCATACAACCGGGAAGGGATACAGAGTTAGCAAAGGCACATAGTGGAGGGTCATCAGACAAGCCCTCATAATCGATAGGGGAAGAAACCATATGTTCAGGGTGAAAATCAGCTAACCCACCAAGGAGGTTAGTATCATTAATGTAAATTTTTATGGCAGAATTTTTGGTCCAGGGAATGGGATGCAGAAAAGGTGGTTTGGGTACATAGGCCCAAAAATGGGCCGACTGTACAGGCGTAGACTGAGTTGTCAAGATGGCGATGAGAGTCAGGAAAATTGATGTGGCTGTGCGTGGAGCATTATTTTGTTGAACTAGATGTTCAGCCATCATCGTGAGGGCCTTTATGTGACCCCATGTTGGAAGGCGGCTGGGAGTTTTCTGTTGGAGCTGAAGACGATGCATTTTTTTTGTTAAGCGTGCCATCTCTTGTTGGTGACAGAGAACCTGGGCTCGCGATTGAGACTGGCGGACAGTGGCGGATGAGTCTGTCTGGGATCCAGACAGGGGAGTTGGCATTTTGAGGAAAAATACAAGCATAACCTCGCCTTGAGGCAAGTAGTAAATCTGGGCCTTTCCAGGCACCAGTGAGTAGGTCTTTCCATTTAACCTGAGGCAGATTGGAGACATCAGTGTATCCCAATGCCGCACCATAGGGGTGATACCTTTTTCATCAGAGTTAAGATGATAAATTACAAATAGGGCATGTTGAAGGAGATGTTGAGGGGAATAAAAATGGGCAACATTTTGGAGACGGTCAAGCTGGAGTTTTAATATTTGATGTGTCCTTTCTATAATACCTTGACCTTGAGGATTATATGGAATGTCAGTAACATGGCAATACGCCATTGAGCACAAAATGATTGAAATGACTTAGAAGTGTATGCAGGAGCATTGTCAGTTTTTAATTTTAATGGCTTACCCAAAACTGCAAAACATGCAGTGAGGTGTTGCACAACATCCTTAACTGCCTCGCCAGTACGGGCTGTGGCATGGACGGTGTGCGAGAAAGCATTAACAGTTACATGAACAAAACAAAGTCTCCCGAAAGAGGGGACATGAGTTACATCCATTTGTCAGAGAACTTGAGGTTTCAAACCTCGGGGATTAACTCCCAATTTGGGAGGATTATGTACGTCCGGACAGGAGGAACATTCACGAACTATTTGTCTGGCTTGTTTTTTAGTAATTTGGAAATGGTGACGTAGAGCATTAGCATTTTGGTGATGAAGAGCATGGCTCTCTTGAGCCTGAGTCACCGTCATAACAACTGGGGACTTAGTAAGTAAGTTGGCCATGTGGTTGCCTAGGGATAGAGGTCCAGGTAGGTTAGAGTGATCTCTGATGTGGCCAATAAACAATTTATGTGTTCTGGCTCGTAGCTGGGCTTGTAAATGAGCCAGCAAGGAAGAGATGTGAGATAACCCAGATATTAAGGTAGTTTCAATTGCTGGAAACAAAGAAACCACATATTTAGAATCAGAGTACAAATTTAGAGGACACTGATAATGTTTCAAAGCAAGTGTTACAGCGATGATTTCTGTTGAGCAGAAATTCCTTTAGAGAAAGGCTGTATAGGAGGCTGATTAGGATGATAAACTGCTGATGATAAACTGCCGATATTCCAGACAAGGAACATCAGTAAAAACAACAGTAGCCCCGGGCAAAGGCTGCGAGGAAACGATTCTTGGGAAAATAAAGGCAGTTTCCGTCGCAAATTTTAGAATAGGGTGCTGGGGCAGGTGGAATTTAACCTGACCAGGAAAGTTAAGTAAGGCTATGCCCCAGTCATCATCATTTTGAAGTAGAAATTCAAACTATGTTTTAGTATATGGGATGACAATAGTGGTGGGAAGTTTGGCAAACAGTTCTTTAGAGCGTGACAATCCTTTCATTATCAGAAATGCACACATGGAAGTATAAGATGTGACCATTTTTGTTTGGTTGTGTGCTAAATAAAGCCATTCAAGAATACCAGACTGCCATAAACAGGCAGTCGGGGTGAAATCAGTTAAGGACAAGTAATTCCCAAGGCGATGTATAGTCAATTTGGGAGACCTTAGCTTCTAAAGTCTCTGTTCAACCAGATGTAGCTTTGAAAGGGCCTCGGCCGTTAAAGTCCGAGGGGATTTAGGATTAGGATTTCCTTGTAGAATTTTGAAAAGAGGGTGTAAATTACCAGTAGTAATCTTAAGATAAGGACGAATCCAATTAATATTTCTAAGTAATTTTTGAAAGTCATTTAACGTGGAAAGTTTCTCAAGATGGATTTGGAGATTTTGAGATTTTTAACACTTTCCTTTAGCTTTGTTACTTTTAATTCTTTTAGACCTTCAACATTTGCTTTAACACTTATCACTTTACCTTTAGGACCATTAAATATTTATTTTTAGTACATGTTTTTTTTTGTAAACACACATTTTACATTACATCGATTTAGGATTGTTACATCTTTCATTAGCAGTAAGGCATTATAATACATTATAATACTGTCATCTCTTTGTACTAGATGACTTTAAATGTGAATACACAAGGTAATATGACATTAGAATTTTAAGCTTTCACAAATAGGTGCAAAAAGTAAACCTGAAAGTTTAGTTGTAGTTTTAGTTTTTGTTATGACTGGAATTCCATTTTGCATGGCTGTTAATAACATAATGGCACATACCTAGGTTTTTCTAGGCTGGCTAATAAAGAATCAATTAAGCAGATTAATAAAAACAACAAAAAAATCAGCACCATATAGATACTATGTCCATTTTTCACATACATGTGACTCAGTAGAAAGGACAAAAGTACCTTTTATACCAGAAATTTCTTAAACACATTTAATCAAAGTATTCATAACTTTAAGGCATATATGCTTTGAATTATATTATAAAATTTAACTAGTTTTTGTTTATTAAAAAATTGTTTGATCAAGATCAATATTTGTTTTATGATAATTTATAAAGGCGCCGTCTATAATTAGTCCTCCGGAGGTAAAAAACAAAACAAACACAAAGACAGACAAACAGATACAGAGATCTCTTGATAACATTTAAAATTTTGGCCATGTGTATATATTTTGAAACATAGTAATTTTATCAATATATGTGAAGATACTGAGGTTTTTAATGAGTTAACATTAAAATCTGTACACAGAATAAGTGTTTAATCTTAATTATTACCAAAGACCTTGGGCTCAAGACCACAGCAGTCACGGCAGTTTTTGCCTAAGACAATTTAGACTTTAAAATTAGAGAAACATAGGGAAATGGAACTTTTTTATAGAATGAACCAAAATAGTTATTTAAGGTGAATAATAGAAAAGTTTAGTCCTCCACAGCAGGAAGGTAGTAGAGACCTGTCAGTGATCCCAACACTGGAGAAAAAGTCCAGGCAGCTGCTTGTTGAGATCAAGGTCAGCTCCCACCAGCCCACTGCAGCGGGTTTATACTATTTTAATATTTATATTATTTATATTATAGTCATATAGTCTCATACACTTATATTTAACCATTTTTTATTACTTTAATAATTGTGAATGAACTTTAAATACTATTAAAAATGTCTTATTTATTTATTTTAAAAGAAACAAATGGCAAAAAACTTTACTGGGGGGAACCTAGCCTCTTCCCAAAATAATTAACAGGGAAAGATTGGAGCATTTTTTCTTTCATTTAAGATCATGTCACATTATTTGTTACTTGTTTGAGTTTTTATTTTTATTTTAACAATTTTAGCCAAGTCCAAGTTGGAAATTTGGGCTGGATTTTGGAATGGTCTCATAATTGGGAGCCGATGCCTCTGCAAAGAGGTCTGTATTGGCTCTAAAATCAACTTTTGGCTTTTGAAAAAACAATTTTACTATCCCAAGAATCCTGATTACTTTCTCTAATACTGCAGGCTATTTTTTCTTTCACCTTTTGTTTTGTATTTTTCATTTTGCCTCCAGCCAGGCAAAACCGACCTATCTGTTCAGGCAATTGTTTTATTAATACGGGGCTGTCAGCTGAGTCCTCTTTGATGTAATTTAGGGACACAGCCAGCCATAAGTTTTTGAGTTTTTTATTTATTTTTTCTAATTCAGACCCTTGATCTAGTGGCGCGGGGGAAGAATTTAAGCACATTTTAATGTAATCTTGAAGCATACCAGTTTTTCTTATAGGTCTAATTAGTTCTTTGCAAAGGGAATTAGCATTTTTCCATGCAAGTTGTTTAAACAACAAATCTCGTGCTCCGGAGCATGGACGAACCTTATCCAGAGCAGTTTTTAATCTAGCCACAAAATTCTGGTACATTTTATCCTGGCGTTGGTGTATATCAGTGAGATTAGTGGGTTTATGCTCAGGTGAAGCAAGATTTTTCCATGAGGCAACTGCTAGTTCATTAATTTCAACTAGGACATCTTTTGAAAGGGCAGCTTGTCTGCGTACCTCAGCATATTTGTCTGTTCCCATGAACATAGAAAGGAAAATTTTCTCAGCCTTGACCTCATTATCGTGTTTCTTAAGGAAGGCATGTACTTGGTCCTCATATTCCATGCGAAATAATACATACATTCCCGAGGGAAGTACAGCCTTGGCAAAATTATGCCAATCATAAGGGGTCATCCAAGTGGCTGATAGCATGTCAATAATTTGATAAGTATAAGGGGAGTTATGACCTGTTGTCTGAACAGCTAACTGTAATTCTTTTAGAGTTTTTATAGGAATGGCCTCCCATGCAGGGCCATCATCATCAGCATGAGTCAAGGTCGGAGTCCGGCCACAGGAAAGGCAAATGAAAAATCTCCCGTCTTAGTGGCCTCTCTTGCTGATCCTAAAATGCCACCTAGGGGCTCTCAATGGGCCTTGATATGATTAGGATTATTATGTAATGTAATTTTAGGTTTGGTAACAACTGGAAAAAGGTTAGTGGTTGGGCGGGAGGGTTTATCACTTTTGAAAATTAATTTATCTAGCATTTCAGTATATTCATGATTACTAAGCTCATCCTCTGACTGGGAAAGGAATTCTTTTAATACGGGAGCAGAGGCTTGAGCGAGCAATGGCGTTATATCTAGGTTTTTGTTTTTTGGATCTTTCTGAACCTTTTTCTGTTGACTGTCCCACAATTCTGCCCCGGTGTCATCAACCAAATCTCTAATTTGTACCCACAAGGACAAAGCCTGTCTCGGAACCTGGATGGTCCATGAAGAGCATAAAACTCTTTCACTTCTTTTCCTACTTTCTTCCAAGTTTCCGGTGACAAACTACCTTCTTCTGGAAACCACGGGCATATCCGTAATATAAATTCATAAAGTTGCAGTAAAGCTTTTTTATTTACTTTAATACCACGTGTTTTAATCATTTTTCTCAGTATAGATAGAAAAAGATCTCTGTTTTTGGTCTGTTGTTGACCCATGGTCTCGTGGTGCTTTTATTCACTCAAGCAAAGATTTCTTTCAACTGTGCTGTCCGGCCCGTGTCCCTCGCGGGAACTTGCGGAGGCGTCTTAGCTAAGGTCTGTCCGTATAAGTCCCGGACCAGGCTACTCCGAAGAGCAGATGACCATTATGCCATATGACGTTCCTCCACGGGAATCGCGGGTGCAGCCCACTCAGACTCCGTAGCCACAAGGCCGTGGAGCCGTAATCATACACTCTCTCACACACACAGCACCACGAGCATTCACACTTAGAAAAACTTCTCACTATCTCGAACTGATCACCCTTTATCAGCGAGCTCCAGACGCTCCAGTGAGGATCCTATCCCTGACTGTTTAAAAGAGGGTATTTTAAGGGAATCACTTTCACACTCACACACAAGAAGGGAGATAGCTTACACAAACACAATCTCTTCATTACTCACCTCTCCTTTGGGTGGAAAAACTCAGCAATATTTGAATTCGGGCCCCACGTTGGGCGCCACCTGCCGCGGACCAGCACAGCAGTGAATGATGAGCCCGTCTCAAGGTTGAGAGACTGCGCAGGGTGGTCAGGGATTCGGCTGAAGAAATGACAAACAGACACACTTCAAGAGAGAGAGTAAATCTGAGTGCGATTTTATTTGAGTTAGTTGCCAGTATATATACAGGAACAGTGAATGGATTTAGCTTATCGCTGAGTGGTTTACATCTGGACCTAGCCTCTTTCTTAAGTAGATAATCCATTAGTTTTGTTTTTAAGCTATATGATCGCATTTTTTTTTGTTTTACTAGCTACTTTTTCACTTAAACTATATTTTAATTATTACAGGGTTTAGTAAACGTTTCATTTGAGTCAGCCTTGTGTTAAGGATTTCATATGATTTTTTAATTAACAACAAATGACCTTTATAGAAGAAAGAAGGAAGTTTTAGAAAGACAATGAAGGGATAAAGTTTGTAGTTCTAGAAAGACGAGATAAGGTTTTAGCTCCTGGTGGTTGTAATCCTTTGATAGGCTTCTGTCTTATCCATGTCTTCAGGGAAATTTGCTGTACTCCCCTGCCTCAGGGAGTTTTTGCTGTTTTCCCCCTGCGTGCTGGTTCCTTGCCCAGTGGGACCTAGGGACCTTGGTGATAGCCATTAGCCCTAAAGGTCACTGCAGGGGGAGGTGCAGCAGAGCAGGTCACAGTGGGCTGGGGCAGGTGGGCTAGGGCATAAGGCATAGGCGGGTCTGTTGCACGCTCCAGGACTCCCAGCCTTTTACCGTCAGTGTCTGCTGCAGCCAGACCCTAAAATATCCACAAGTCTTTAAAAGAGCAAACAAGGTTGCTTGAATTTCTGGGAAAGATTTTTTTTAATCATTGTTAAAAATCCCCTTATCTGAAGCTGACATAAAAGCAAGGCATGGGGCCTCTCTGATGGTACAGGGGTTAAGCACAGCACTGCGAAGCCATCTGCAGCCTCTGCTGCACGAGTTCCATCTGATGGAGGGCGAGAATGGAAAGACTGGAAAGGGAGGCCTCACGTGACTAAAACCTGACTCACGCAAGGAGGTGGGGGTCGAGGGGAATAACAGGACCATTAACCCAGCTGTGGAGGTCGGACCCTTAGGCGCCAGTGCCTTCTCACAAGGCAGGAGACCTGAGCAGGATCCAAAGCTGTAGGGAATGGCGCACAGGCCTGAGGGGAAGGATATGGAGATTGGGCCCACCTTGGAATCTCTGGTCCCTTTCTAGTGTTGCCTGTTACCCGACATCAGCAACAAGCAGCCACTCCACAGAGGAGTGACCCTCCCAAAGAGAAAAGGACTGTATCAGGGCAGGCTCTGCATGGGCTCGGGGCAGCCGTCCGTCTGCCCACCCGTGACTATGCAGGTGCCTCTTCTCACCAACTCTCCCTCTGCAGGGCAGCAGCCTCCTGCCTGCCATGGCCTGTCAAGGCCGCCCGCCTGCAACCATGCAGGCCTCTCTCAGTGAAACCTGCCCCTTTCCCTTTCCCTAATAAATCTGGCCTGTTTTTTGTTTTGTTTTGTTTTTTGTGGGACCCTCGCCAGTGGCCGGGGAACGAACAGGCACTGCAGAGGCTGTGGGCAGCCCCGCAGCCCAGTGCTCAACCGCTGCGCCAGCAGGAGAGGCCCTAAATCTGCCCTTTAATGTAACTAGTGTCTCTGTCTCATGGAGAAACGTGGCTGGGGAACTTGCTGTGTCCCACTGTAACGGGAGCTCTGGGGGCAACTTTCCCAGAGTGACCCCCAGGACCCGCACATCACATCATCTGGTGCCAACATCACATCCCCAGCCGGGAAGGTGACCCGCAGGTTGCCACACACCTCTCCTGTCTCCCCGCTGCTCCCCTCAGCAGTGGATTGCAGTCAGTCCACCTGTTCTGTTCCCCACTCTGTCTCTGGTGAAACCCCTTACCCCCACCCCCGCACCTCTGGCTGCACCCCAGCTCTTATGTTCATAAGTAAAGAAATCTGTTTAAAAATTAGTAAAAATTGGCCATCCTGGTGGCACAGGTGGTTGAGCGCAGCACTGTGAGGCTGACTGCAGCCTCTGCAACACCAGTTCAATCCTGGCCGGCCGGCGAGACTCCCACATGGCGTGGCAGACCTCTCCTGTCTTGCCTGCTGCTCCCTTCAGCAGTGTATATTTCATCAGTCTGCCTGTTCTGTTCCCTGCTCTGTCTCTGGTGAATCCTCTCACCCTCCAGTGCATCTGGTCTGTACCCTGGTTCTTGTATAAAAATAAATAAATCTTAAAAAAATAAAATAAAAGCACGACTAAAACATCATTTACCTGCAGATCCAGAAATGGATCCTATTGCAAACATTACAAAGCAGCTGCTCTTCAGAATACATTGTGAGAAAAATGAAGGTTCTCAGCCCCACATAGAATGTTTCTCATTGCACATCATGGTGCAGCACAATACACTTTGGCCCAGACTCTGACATCCCTGACTCTGTTCCATGGTTTGGTGTAATATTCAGCCTTGAGCCAGCCTGTGTTTATTTTGGGGGTTCAGATGGGTCTCCTGGGGACTGTGCAATCTTGGGTTTTGTTTCCTGAACAGAGGCTGGCCTCTCTCTGCCTTTGGATTGGTGAGCTCTATAGAGGATCTTCTACTGCCACTTTCACTTTAGTTTTCTGGTTCTACTTCCCTGCTCAGCTTTCTCTTTTTTCTTTTTTTCTTTAAATTATACAGGGGATATCTTGTAAACATTTCTTTCAGGGAAGATTTGTTAGTGGACCACTTCTTCACTTTTGTTTGTCTGGGAAGAACATTTTTACTCTCTTGTCTCTGTAGGAGAATCCTGCAGGTTAGAATATTTGTGACCCGCATATTTTCTCTCTATTCTGAATGCGTTATTTCATCCTCTCCTTGCACTACAGTCCTCCAGAAATGTAAGTTGGGTCCATCCCCACATATGCACGGTCCATGACAGAAACTTGTTAAGAGGTGCTGGGATCTGGACCTCATCCTGGTGCGGTTACCTGAGCGTTCTGAAAGGATAACTCTACAAGACTTTCCATGAAAACCAACATCAGGAACATCACTGGTACACTCTACCTATAGACTAGAGAGAGAGAGAGAGAAATTGGAGAAAGATGAAAATTTCCATAGAAAGCAGTCCAATAAATCCAGAAAAGAAGAAAATTATTATATAAGGAAAAGAGAGCCAAGATCACCCATATTCTGGGGCACAAGGACCATAGGGGAAAGCTTTTGGTATGGGGACCTAGCAAGAGTCTTGTGTATTGTTGGAGTGCTATGCAAGAAATCCCAGGTCCAGACATGCAAATGAGCCCTCTTACTTTCCTTTTGCTTTGTGAAATGAATGTGTATATTATTGTAAAATAGTCTCCTTTGTGGGCCTCCCATGGTGGCGCAGCGGTTGAGCGCTGGGTTGCAAAGCTGCCCACAGCCTCCGCAGTGCTGGTTCGATCCCCAGCCACCGGAAGGGTCCCACATAGCAAGAAGACCTCTCCTGCCGCCTGCTGCTCCCCTCAGCAGTGTACTTCCTCAGCCTGCCTGTTCTCCTCCCTGCTCTGGCTCTGGTGAATTCTCTCACCCTCCCGTGCTTCTGACTATACCCAGTGCCTGTATAAATAAATAAATAAATCTTAAAAAAAATAATCTCCTTTGTACTCACTGAGTATTTCTGCTGGGAGAAAAAGATGAATACGTCAGGGGCTACCAGCAAACATTTCCATTTTAAAGCCATTTGTGACTCATACAGGGCTGCCACCATATAAAGCCAAATGTGGCATTTACTCTATGATGCTAATTAATTTCATGCATGTTTGCCTGGGGCATTATTTCATTTCCCTGGATGTTCCTATAAGATTCAGAATTGAGAATATTATTCATTGTACATAAAAAATATAAAGGGTCTTTTTAATGCAGTCAAATATAAATGACATTTTAGGGTATTATCACTGTGAATGTTACATGAATCTCAAAGTCAAAAATCTATTCACCTTATTAATTCAAGCATTCACCTTAATTCAAGCATTTTCTACATGGATATAGAATATTGAGTTCAATTCTTTCCTCTGTTTAGTGAGATGACTATATACTGACCTTGTTTTTGCAGATTTATTTCATTCTATTGTTCCCAATGTGAGTTAATTTGCATTTTGGGGCTTTATATGTACCTAGTTGAGCAGGCAAAATATAAACAGACCAAAAAACCCCACAAAACCTGCCACAAAAACACCCTCTTAGGTTCAGAACAATTGAATAGCAATATTTCTCTATATTAAAGACAAGAAGCTACCTATAAATCCTTTTTCAATCCCATAATAGTTATAGCCTGAAATTAGAGATGCAAAAGTAGCTTTCCCAGTTCTTGTGCAGTTATGAGTGCTCATGTGACTCGTTCTTCCCAATACAAAGTGAACAAATGTGATAGATGTTACCTCTGGACATGGTAAGAAGCTCATGTTCCTTTTCAATGACCTCTCAGTCCACATCCAAAGAATTGATGTAATATACTACGATATTATCTAGGATAATTGATCTGTGAGCCAGAGGTTGCTAGTATTCTTATAAGACCAAGCAGGAAAAAAATGGTTCAAGAGAACTGTTCTAAGAAAGAATTCATAAGAAATAATTTTTTATTCTGTTGAACTGTTGCATTTGGATTTAATGATCACCACAATCTTGTGGGTCTTCACTAATCTTTACAATATATATACTTTCTGCTATTGCTTACAAATCTTTAAGACTTCCAGAAATCCCAGTCTATATATCTCCCTAGGAGCTTCTGTAACTTCACCTACATTTCAATCAAGAGCACATACTTTGTGGGTATTTCAATGTGTTAAAGACTTTACTTGGGGGGTAACTATGATATTAACATGATAAGTAGTGATTTTACCACTTCTGAAAACAGAAATAAATCCTCTTAAATTTAGCCAATATTATTCATTGTGCCCATGAACATTATCCAACAGGTTTGATGACACCGCACTTCCTGCCTTCATATTCAGACAGTGAAAGCTGTTTCATGGGACAAGTGTTTTTTTTTTTTTTATTTTTTTTTTTATAAATTTTATTGTTATATTCCCCATACAATTGCAGCCCCCCATTCTGACCCCAATCCCTCCCCTCCCGCCCCCGCCCCCCTAAAAGTGTCTCTGGTTCATAGTTTTTTGTTGATTTTGATTTTCACTTTCTTATAGTTATTCATTTTCCTGGTCCCTTATTTAAGTTTTCTAGATTCCTGCTATGAGTGAGACCATCCGGTATTTTTCTTTTTCTTTTTGGCTTATTTCGCTGAGCATGATCCCTTCCAGCGCCATCCATGTTGCAGCAAATTGCATGTGTTTATCTTTTTTGAATGCTGAGTAAGATTCCATGGTATATATGTACCACATCTTCTTGATCCAGTCATCTATTTTTGGGCATTTGGGTTGTTTCCAAAGCTTAGCTATTGTAAACAGTGCTGCTATAAACATAGGGGTGCAGGTGTTCTTTGGAATTGATGTTTCTGTGTCCTTTGGGTAAATACCTAGGAGTGGAATTGCTGGGTCATATGGAAGCTCTATGTTTAGTAGGTCCAGAAATCTCCACACAGCTTTCCACAGTGGTTGGACCAGTTTGCACTCCCACCAACAGTGCAGAAGAGTTCCTTTTTCTCCACACCCTCGCCAACATTTGTTGTTGCTAGTTTTTTTAATATGTGCCATTCTCACTGGTGTAAGATGGTATCTCATGGTAGTTTTGATTTGCATTTCCCTGATGACAAGTGATGTTGAACATTTTTTCATATGCCTGTTGGCCATTTGCATTTCCTCTTCAGAGAAGTTTCTTTTAAGCTCTTCTGCCCATTTTTTGACTGGATTATTTTCTTTGTTGTTGTTGAGTCTCATCAGCTCTTTGCAGATTTTTGTGATCAGTCCTTTATCATTAGTGTTGGGTGCAAAAATGTTCTCCCAGTTGGTGGGGTTTCTCTTTGTTTTTGTTATTGTCTCTTTTGCTGTGCAAAAGCTCTTTAATTTGATATAGTCCCAGCTGTTTATCTTTGCCTTCACTATCACTGCTTTGGGTGATGTGTCTGTAAAGATGTCTTTGATGTGCAAATCACGTAGTGTTTCGCCTATATTTCCTTCTATATATTTTATGGTTTCAGGTCTTATGTCTAGTTCTTTAATCCATTTTGAGTTGATTTTTGTGTATGGTGTGAGGTGGTGGTCAAGCTTCATTCTTTTGCATGTAGCGACCCAGTTTTCCCAGCACCATTTATTGAACAAACTTTCTTTGCGCCAATGCATATTCTTTGCTCCTTTGTCAAAGATTAGTTGACCATAAATCTGTGGGTTTATTTCTGGATTTTCTATTCAATTCCATTGGTCTGTATGTCTGTTCTTGTTCCAATACCATGCAGTTTTGATGATTATGGCTTTGTAGTATAGTTTGAAGTCTGGGAGTCTGATGCCTCCATTCCCTTCTTTTTTTTTCAGGAGAGCTTTGGCTATTCGGGGTTTTTTGTGATTCCATATGAATTTCATCAATAATTGTTCTATTTCTTTGAAGAATGACATTGAAATTTTGATTGGAATAGCATTGAATCTGTATATTGCTTTTGGAAGGATGGCCATTTTAATAATGTTTATTCTTCCAATCCATGAGCAGGGGATGTCTCTCCATTTCTTTGTGTCTTCTTCTATTTCTTTTAACAGTGTTTTATAGTTTTCTTTGTATAGGTCCTTTACCTCTTTTGTTAGATTTATTCCCAAATATTTAATTTTTTTTGTTTCAATAACAAAAGGGATGGTCTTTTTGATTTCTTCTTCTTCAGATTTATTGTTTGTGTATAGGAAGGCTACTGACTTTTGCGTGTTGATTTTGTATCCTGCCACTTTACTGAACTGATTGATGAGTTGAATTAGCTTTTCTGTGGAGTTTTTGGGGTTCTCTATGTATAATATCATATCGTCTGCAAATAGTGATAGTTTGACTTCTTCTTTTCCTATTTGGATTCCTTGGATGTCTTTCTCTTGTCTTATTGCCCTGGCTAGGACTTCCAGTATTATATTGAAAAGCAATGGTGAGAGTGGACATCCTTGTCTTGTTCCAGATCTTAATGGAATTGCTTTCAGCTTTTCACCATTGAGAATGATACTGGCTGTTGGCTTGTCATAGATGGCCTTTATGATGTTGAGGTATGTTCCTTGTATCCCAAGAATTTCAAGGGCTTTTATCATGAATGGGTGTTGCACTTTGTCGAAAGCTTTCTCAGCATCTATTGATATTATCATATGGTTTTTATATTTCTTTTTGTTGATGTGTTGGATAACGTTGGTTGATTTTCGGATGTTAAACCATCCTTGTGCCCCTGGAATGAATCCAACTTGGTCGTGGTGAATTATCTTATGGATACATTGTTGGATTCTGATAGCTAAAATTTTATTGAGGATTTTTGCATCAGTGTTCATTAGGGAGATTGGCCTGTAGTTTTCCTTTTTTGTGTTGTCCTTGTTCGGTTTTGGTATTAGTGTAATGTTGGCTTCATAGAACGTGTTTGGTATTGTCCCTTCCTTCTCAATTTTTTGGAAGAGTTTGTGAAGGATAGGCACTAATTCGTCTCTGAATGTTTGGTAGAATTCATTTGTAAATCCATCAGGTCCTGGGCTTTTGTTTTTGGGGAGGTTTTTGATTACCATTTCAATTTCGCTAATTGTAATTGGTCTGTTTAGGTGTTCTATTTCTTCTTTATCTAGCTTTGGGTGATTGTAGAGTTGTAGGAATTTGTCCATCTCCTCTAGATTGTTAAACTTGTTTCCATATAACTGTTCATAGTAGTTACTGATTATTCTTTTGATTTCTGCTGTGTCCGTTGTGATTTCTCCTCTTTCATTGATGATCCTGTTTATTTGTGCTTTCTCCCTTTTTTCCTTTGTGAGCCTGGCTAGGGGTTTGTCTATTTTATTGATTTTTTCAAAGAACCAGCTCTTGGTTTCATTGATCTTTTGGATTGTTTTTTTAGTTTCAATTTCATTTATTTCTGCTTTGGTTTTTATTATTTCTTTTCTTCTACTGGTTTTGGGGTTTTTTTGTTGTTCTTTTTCTAGATCTTTGAGCTTCGAGATTAGGTTGTTTCTTTGCGTTCTTTCTTGTTTCTTGATGTGAGCTTCTATTGCTATATATTTTCCTCTTATTACTGCTTTTGCTGCATCCCATACATTTAGGATATTGGTGTCCTCCTTGTCGTTCAATTCAAAAAATTTTTTAATTTCTTCTTTGATCTCCTCATTAGTCCAATGGTCTTCCAGTAGTGTGGTTTTTAATCTCCATGAGGTAGGAAAGTTCCTTGCTTTCTTTTTATGGTTTATTTCTAGTTTGATGCCTTCATGGTCAGAAAAGATGGTTGATATGATTTCAATCTTGGTGTATCTGTTGATGTTTGTCTTGTGCCCCAGTATGTGATCGATCCTGGAGAATGATCCGTGTGCGCTTGAGAAAAATGTGTACTCCACTTTTTTGGGGTTTAGTGTTCTATAGATGTCTGTTAAGCCCAATTGCTCTAGGTCTTTATTTAGAGCTTTGGTTTCTTTACTTATTTTTTGTCTTGTTGATCTATCCATTGTTGATAGTGGTGTGTTGAAGTCTCCCACTACGTATGTGTTTTCTCTGATGTCTGTTTTCAGAGAGGACAACAGTTGTCTGATATATTTTGGTGCTCCTTCGTTTGGTGAGTATATGTTAATGAGTGTTATTTCTTCTTGAAGTATTGTCCCCTTGATCATAATGTAGTGACCATTGGGGTCTCTTTTTATCTTTTTGAGTTTGAAATCTGTTTTATCTGATATAAGTATAGCTGTTCCTGCTTTCTTTTTTGGTCCATTTGCTTGTAGGATTGTTTTCCATCCTTTAACTTTGAGCCTATTTTTATCTTTTGTAGCTAAATGTGTTTCCTGGAGACAGCAAAAGGTTGGGTTTTGTTTCTTAATCCAGGCTGCAACTCTGTGTCTTTTTATTGAAGAGTTTAGTCCATTTACATTTAGAGTTAAGATTGATATGTTAACATCTGTATTTGCCATTGTGTTTGTCTTTCCTTTGATTTTATTTATTTATTCTTTTAATAACTTTTTTTTTGGCCTTCTTTCATTGTTATTCGTCGCTCTGAGGTTCTGGCTTTAGGACTCCTTGTAGTATTTTTTGGAGTGGGGGTTTAGTTGCAATGAAATTCCGGAGTTTCTGTTTGTCTGGGAAGGTCCATATTCTTTCTTCAAAGAGGAAGGAGAGCTTTGCGGGATAGAGTATTCTTGGTTGGCATCTGTTTTCTTGGAGTCTGTTGACTATGTCCCTCCACTCTCTCCTTGCCCGTAGTGTTTCTTCGGAGAAGTCTGATGTCAGCATGATTGGTTTTCCTTTGAATGTTATCTGTTTCTTCCCTCTTGCCAGCTTCATTATTTTTTCCTTGTCCTGGATTCTTGGGAGCTTTACTATTATGTGTCTTGCTGTATTTTTCCTTTCGTCGTGGAAGTTTGGTGTTCTTCTTGCTTCTTGTATATCAATTTTCAGCTCCTTCTTCACATTTGGGAAGTTCTCTTCAATTATCTCTTTGAATATTTTCTCTGTTCCTACATCTCTCTCCTCTCCTTCTGGTATTCCTATAACTCTTATATTTCCTTTCCTCATGGAGTCAGATAGTTCCCGAAGTCTTTCTTCGTTCTTTTTCCTTCGTACTTCTCTTTCCTTTTCTGTTTTGGTTCTTTTTATTTCTGTGTCTTCAAGATTACTTATTCGTTCTTCCATTTCATCTATTCTGCTTTCATTGCTTTTCCCAGAATTCTTTAGTTCTTCCATTAATTCTTTGATCTCCTGCATTTCTTTTACTTCCCTCTTTAGGGACTCAATTTCTTTCTTCTGAGCATTGTTTTCCCTCTCTAGGGACTCAATTGCATTCTTCTGATCGTTGATTATTTTTCCCTTATCATTGTTTTCCTTTATGACTTCTGTCAGTTTTTTAATCACGGCAATTTTAAATTCTCTTTCTGGAAGGCTCAGAAATTCTTCCAAGTTATTGTCGTTGCAATCTGGGGCCTGGCTTTCTTTTTGTGGTGTGCTTTTTCTCTGGAGAGTTGCTAGGTTGTGTGTGGTTCTTCTCCTCCCTACTGTCTGTTTTCTAATTTGCCGTATGCGTTGGGACACTGTGTTGTTGGGACTTGCCGGCATCTTGGGTGGGCTTCTCTGTTCCCCTCTGGTTCTTCCAGGAGTCATCTGTCAGTTTCAAGCAGCCTTTACTGGAGAAAGGTCCCTGTTCTAAAATGCCGATGTGGGGACACACTCCCCTGTGCGCCTGGTCTGCCCCGGCGGTGGGTTCCTGCTCCCCTCTGGGCTTGGACTGCAGGCCAGAGGGGGTCTGGCGTGGGCGAACTTCCCCCGCTCACCTCTGGCTCCTGAGGAAGCCTTCTGCAGGTAGTCTTTACTGAAGAAATGTCCCTGTTCTAAAATGGTGATGTGGGACACACTCCCTGCGCTTCTGGTCTCAGGCACACTCTTCTGCGTGCCTGGTCTGCCCCGGCTGTGGGTGCTCGCTCTCCCTGTGGGCTCAGACTACTTGTTCTGAAGGGGCCCGGTGTGGGCTAACTCCCCAGCTGGCCACTAGCTCCTTCAGTAGCCTGTGCTGGGGTCAAGTCGCTAGGTGGCACCAGAGATCTCTCCTAGAGCCCTTGGGGAGCTGATTTTCCACCCCGTGGGACAGGGAGCAGAGCGGGGATGGTAGGGTACACCTCAACGGCTTTGGGGTGCTGTGTCTGCCTTGTGCCCCACCGTCGTGGGGAACCCACGCCCCTAATTTCGTGCCCCGGGTCTCAGTTCCAAAGCCCTCAGTTCCAGGACGCGGACTGTAGCCCAGATCAGTGGCGCGGGAATGGCGCCTTTTGAATCCCGCTCCCCTGCCTGGGCGCCTTGTTCCTGCTCACTCAGGGAGGGCCTCCGCCCGGGTCTCAGTTCCAAAGCCCTCAGTTCCAGGACGCGGGCTGTAGCCCAGATCAGTGGCGCGGGAATGGCGCCTTTTGAATCCCACTCCCCTGCCTGGGCGCCTTGTTCCTGCTCACTCAGGGAGGGCCTCCGCCGTCTCCCCGCAAGCCTAGGTCGCAGGCGCGGCGCGGGGACCTGGGCAGCTGCAATCCGAGCACTGCTTTCGCGCAAGCTTACCGGGCGGCTGGGGCTGTGTGCTGGTGCTGGTCTCCTCCTGGTGGGCGGGGCTCTCTTTAATGGCCACCTCTGCGGTGGATCCTGCAGGGTTCGCCTCAGCTCCCGTTCACGGGGTGTGGTGGCTGAAATAGTTCCTTTCCACTCACAGTCCCGCTTGCTGCATCCGTTTTTCTTGTTGGCGTTTTGGTTTGTTGTTTCCCTCGTCTCTGCCGGTGGGAGAGTGCCGCCTCTGTGGGCGGGGGAGGGGAGCAGGGTTCTGCGCTTCCCTCCCTTCTCGTCCTCTTTTATGGCAACTTTCTTCTTCGGGCAGTTTGCTGGAGTCGTCCGTTTATCTTCCGTGTCCCAGTTCTCACTGGGACCTGCCGCTTTTCCTCCCTATTAACTTTTTTTAATGGGAGATCTTACTCGCAGCGTCTCCTCGCCGCCATGTTGCTCCGCCCCCCCGGACAAGTGTTTTAGATGAAAAGGAATGGGTAGGAAATAAAAGTGTAATGCAAATCTAGACCCATAGCTGGATAGTTGACAGCTGCATGTCTGCAGGAAAAAAAAGAGTCAATATTTTCTGTGAGGATAGATTGAAATGGGATTAAAGCACAGCTGGATTTTATCTGATGCTCCGTAACAGTACACATTTATCTCAGATGTAAAAGAAGTATCTGGATGAGTCTGACGACTTAGACTATTCAGTAATCACAAATTCTATCACTTTTCTTTGTATATAAATATTGATAATTTTCATATATCTAATGTGGCATTTCAGAAATAAGAATGTGTTGCTCAGTACCGTTGAATAGATTCAGGTTTGCTCAATGATGCCTGTGTGATGACTTCTTTAAAATCTTACCAAAATGATGTACACAATTTTTTTGTACTAGACAAAAAAATTTATTTTTACTAGACTGAGAAAGATAAGACCCCATGATCTCAAGAACTGTGAATTTTGAATGGTACTACGTAGACTCAGATTCTTCCAGAAATTTCCTAATTATGTTTATATATTACCTTGATCAATATGTTTTCAATGTTATTCAAAAGAAAACAGACCTTTTATTTACATATATAAAAAATGTACTTTTCAAGAAACTATTTACTGTTCTCCCATCAACATTCAGTTAATCTTATTTATTCAATAAATTCAATCCCCAAATATTTTTTTGGTTTTATGTTTGTCAGGAAGAATTGTATGTTCATTTTTATTATATTCCTATGCACAATGTGAAAGTTACTGGCAGAATGCAGAGGTAATTCATATGAGGAAAAGTTTTCTGGGGGGGTAGCATGGGGTGAGACATTCTTATTTAAAAAACACAAGAGTGGACCTCCCTGGTGGCGCAGTGGTTGAATGCTGGGTTGCAAAGCTGCCCACAGCCTCTGCAGTGCTAGTTCAATCCCTGCCTGCTCCCCGGCCACCAGAGGAGGGTCCCACATGGCTTGCAGACCTCTCCTGCCACCCGATGCTCACCTCAGCAGTGTACTTCGGTCCTTCTGCCTGCTCTGCTCCCTGCTCTGGCTCTGGTGAATTCTCTCACCCTCCCGTGCTTCTGACTGTACCCAGTGCTTGTATAAATAAATAAATCTAAAAAAAAAGAAAGAAAGAAAGAAAGAAGAGAGCTGGGCTTGAGTCCAGATCTTAAAAAAATAAATAAATATAAATAAATAAATAAATAAAAATAAAAAACACAACAAAATCTTAGTGTCATCCTGCAAATGCTGTGAAAGCTAAAAACAAGGATTATGTTGCTATACATTACTCTAAGGACAAAGACTGAAATTTAGCCTGGCCCACAGACCCTGGATCATCTGTACCCCATCCCTTTTCCTTTAAATAAACAGAAAGATATAGCCAGCTCATGGGTTGGAGGAGTCAGCATTGTCAAAATGTTCATCCAACCCAAAGCAATTTAGAGATTCAATGCAATCCCAATAAAAATCCCAATGGCGTTCTTCAAAGAAATAGAACAAAGATTAATGAAGTTCATCAGAAAACACAAAAGACCCCAAATAGCCAAAGCTTTCCTGATATCAAAGGGGGGAAATGAAGGTATCACACTTCTGATTTCCAACTATATGCTAAAGCCAGAGTAGTTTAAAGCAGCATGGCAATGGAACAAAACCAGACACAGAGACTAATGGAACAGAATTGAAAGCCCAGAAATAAAACCACATTTATGGACAATTAACATACAAGACAGGAGCAAAGTCCATACACTGGAACAAGGAAAGCCTCTTCAATAAAGGGTGCTGGAAAAGTGGACTGCCACATGTAAAATGATGAAACTAGATCATCACCTAACAGCACACATGAAAATCAATTCAAAATGGATAAAAGACTCAGATATAAGACCTGAAACCATCAAACATATAGATAAAAACCTATGTAAAACGCTCCCTAACATCAATCTCAGAAACATATGAAGGAGAGAGGAAACAATGGATACTACATCAAACTAAAACTTTTCTGTATGGCAAAAAAGACAGTGACCCAAACAAAGAGACAACGTCTGAATGGGAGAACACACCTGCACACCCTACCTCTGATGATGAATTCATATAAAAGATCACAAAGTACCTATACAAATCAACAAAATGAAAACAACCAAATCAAAAATGGGAAAAGGATCCAAACAATCACTTCCCTATAGAAGACATGCAGATGGCCAACATGCACATGAAAAAATTCTCTTTCTCATTTATCTTCAGGGCAATGCAAACCAAACCATCACGAGACACCACTTCACACCTGTGAGAATGGCCCACAGTTAAAAAACACACAAACAACAGTGCTGCAGACGATGTGAAGAAAAGGACCCTTTTACGCTGTTGGTGGGCATGTGAACTAGTCCAGTCACTATGGAAAGTAGTGTGGAAATGCCTGAAAAGACTGAAAATAGATCTTCCACATGACCTAGCAGTTCCACACCTCGGTATATACCCAAACAGCACAAAAGAGGGGCCTTCCTGGTGTTGCAAGGGGTTAGTCTCAGCACGGTGAAGCTGTCCACAGCCACTGCAGCACAAGTCACCCTGACCAAGGAGGTGACCCACTAGGCACAGTGGACCTCTCCTCTCTCCCCGCTGCTCCCCTCCACTCCCCTCAGCATTGTACCTGAGTAGACCCAGCTGTTCTGCTCCCCACTCTGTCTTGGTTTGTACTGTCACCTGTGCCTTCCACACCTCTGGCCTGCACCCCAGCTGCTGTATGCATAAATAAATAAATCTTACAAAAAAAAAAAAACAAAGAGCACAAATGCACACTGCAGCACTATTTACACTAGCCAAGATGTGGACACAACCTATATGCCACAGGACAGATGGGGGGAACAGGATGGGGTCTGTAGACACAACAGGACACTACTCTGCGATAGAAAAATTATAAACTCAAGTCGATTGCAGCAACATGGATGGAGCTGAAGGGATGACTCTAAGCAAAGTGAGCCAGAAGGAGAAAGATAAACACCAGATGGTCTCACTTACATGTGGAGTCCAGACAAACCAAACAGAATCAGATAGAGACAAACTGTAAATGGACCCTTGACAACACACTGTGAGTCTGAGACTCTCAGGACCGTTAGGGGGAGGGGGAAGAAAGGGCGACAGTATAGAAGTGGGGGCAGGAGGAGCGAAGGAACATGGGGCTAGCAAGGAAGGGAGGACAGGAGGACACTTTTCAAAGAGCACATGGATCATCCTCTAGGATCAGTCACGTACTAGGTCACAAGACAAACAGCAACAAGCACATGAAGACTGAAATCATACCAGGGTGTTCTCTGACCACAATGGCATCAGGCTAGAAGTCAACTATGCAATGAGCATGGAACCCCCACTCTACATGGAATGGAACAACATGCAACTGAGCGACCACTGCATTCATGATGACATCAAAGAAAAAATTAAAAAGGGCCTTGAATGACTGAAAATGAGGAAATAACTTTTCAGAAAGTCTGGGGAACAGCAAAAGTAGTTTTAAGAGGAAAGTATAGAATAACTCAGGCCCAAACAAACAAACAAAAAACCCTGATCTCCCATCTCGAAGAACCAGAAAAAGAACAACAACAAAAAAAAACCAAAAAGCAGTAGGAGAAGGGAAATAAAAAATAAAGCAGAACTAATTGAAATAGAAATAAAAGACAGTCCAACAGATCCATGAAACCAAAAGCTGGTTCTCTGAAAACATAAGTAAAATGTACTAACCTCTAGCAAGACTCACAAAGAAAAAAGGGAGAACAATCAAAATAAACAGGACCAAAAATGAAAGAGAAGAAATCAAAACAGACACAGCAGACAGGAAATGTGGTCAGGAAAAAGACACATCCTGGGTCACACAAACACACAATCCGAGATCACGACGCACATCTATATGCAGACAAGGTCAACCATCTGGATGAGATGGACAAATTCTGAAGCTAACAAACAGTGGCACCCAGCATCTGGGAGGTGGCCCACCCGTGTATGAAGACAACTTGGAAGTGGGCTTGGCGTCCTCTACTCAGGGGAAAACCATCAGTGGGTTGGAGGTGAGGAGGGTGGGACACACTTCCTGAGAAACTCTGGCCAAAGACAAGGTATACAGAAAGATGGTAGTTGCGGTACTGACATAGAGCATGACTGGCCGGGATCCCCAATATCCAACATTATCTTAAAGATCAAGGACCAGGGAAATAAGCACAGGCCAGGACTGCATGGTGCCTGGGGACTAGCTGCTTGGACGAGCTGCCCTTCCGGTGAAGCGCTGACTCATGGCAACAGGAGCACCCCGACTGACCTGACACCCTGACCCAGCCTGGCTCCATCCCGGGCTAGAGGATTTCTTCAACACGACGAGGTGACAAGTACTTGGTCTTTCTTTTATTAAAATAATTTACTTTCTGCTCCCTGGAATTACAAATAAAATATCTTAAATGAAAAAAAAAATCAAACATCAGCATCAAGTAACAGGAAAAAAAATCAAGTTTAGGGCCTCCTTGGTGGCCTAGGGGTAAAGCCTCAGCGCTCCCACTGCAACCGCCCACAGCGATGGCCTGAGTTCTGTCCCCGGCCAGGGAGCTGACTTCGTGGTGCAGCTGACCTCTCCCGTCTGACCGCTGCTCCCCTCAAGCAGTGTTATTTCAACGATCCCCTTTTTTGCCCCCCACTCTGGGGAGTCCTCTCATCCCCAACTCTGGCCTACACCCCAGTTCTGTATGCATTAATAAAACTACATCTATAAAAAAAACTCAAGCTTGAAGGGGAGTTAGGGTTTCGGGGGAATATACTCACTGGGCAGCAGGCTGAGCACCCAGCAGGGCCTGGCTGCCAGGCTCAACACAGGAAGGTGAGGGGCACGCGGCCTCCCCTCTTCACCAGGTAAGGACCGTGGAGGACAGCAAATCAGGGGGCGCTTACAGGTTAGATTTCAACCTGCTGCTTACCAGAGGCTGGGCTGACACCGCAGGTGTATGCATCGGGTGTGGGGTGTGAGCCCGTGTGGGCCACGGGGAGGACATATGGACTCTACAAGGTGCTTCTTTGACAGGAGGACTGTCTTTACTGGGCATTTCTGGAATCAGATGGGGGGCTCTGGTGGGCGGGTGGAGGTTGCCCTTTTGCAAGACACATTCTGGGAATACAGGGACACCCCATCTGGGCGGAGGCTCCGGGTTCTCACCTGCATGCACTGCCCGACCTCTCCATCCCTCTCAGAGGTGGCGGCTCCTCGCACGGCCCCACCCCAGCCCTGGCTGCTGGGCTTCCCGCGCCCCCAGCACTGACCCCCATCCTCCGCCCTGTCCGCAGTGGAAGATGTTATTGAAGAGGGGCCGAGGCCATGTTGGCAGCCACTGTTTTCCTGGGTCTCCCCGGGGCTGCGAGAGGGAGTCTATGCTGGCCCAGATGTGCTTCCTCCCACTCTCTGGCCTTTACCACAGGTGTCCGTCAGGAGCCGCAGGGCAGCGGGGATCACTGTCCCTCCATCCAGGGTCCCGGTGCACCCGGGGTGCCCCCAATGGGCGCCAGCAGAGGTCACAGGCCGGCCTGAAGGAAGGGTGACCCAAGTGGGGAGCCTCACCCATGCGGGGATCCAGGCGAGGTCCAAGGCAGCAGACCCATCCCCCGAGCTCCTCTCAGTCCCCTCCTAGCTCAGCGCCCCTTCAGGGGGTGTGGCAGGGGCCTGGACCCCTCTTTGCAGTCAGGGCACTGTGTGAACCCGCCATCGCGCCAGCCAGGAGACACGGGCACGGCCAGAAGCCAGGGGACACGGTGGCCCCGCGTCCTGGGTCTCCAGGGTCTGGTGGCTCCACCTCCCCCGCGCCCCACCCCTTGCCAGCAGCCCAGGTCAGGGTCGGGGCACCGGGCACAGAGAGCCCCCTCTGCCCACCGCGTGCCATGCCGCCGGCTCTGGGGCCCCACGTTTCTCTGCCTTAGTTCCCCCAGGACCCTCCAGCGTCCCTCTGCCCCGTTCATGGGCCCCCCTCTAAGGGCTGCACCTCGTCACATGGACCCACGGGGATCCTCACCCGCCCCCGAGGATCTCCGTGCTGGGCAACAGGGTCACGCGTAAAGATTTTTATCTGTATTTCAGCATTTCCTAAGGTCATTTCCTGAAAATACAGAACTACTACAACAGGCAGCAGAGACAGCCTAAGCTCACAGTTCTCTGCGGAATGGTGGAGCAGCTATTCTTTCCTCAGGAGTGAATGAGAGTCCATCCTTCCCCTTACCCTTGCCAACGTTTCCTCCTGTCTACCGGTCAGTCTTCTTCAAGGTTCTGATGCTACCTTTGCAGTAGACCCAAGGATACAAAAAGTTCCATTATGCATAAGCAATAAATACTTTAGACTGTAAGAACTTAAAGGACTAAACATAGCAAGACAGCAGCCATTTTAAGGAAAACGACTGTTTTAAAGAACACAGTTGTCCGTTGCAGGGTAAAACCACAAGAACCACAAGGCCAGGGTGAATGAAACTTAAAGATTGCCAAAGAAAGGCACATAATCAATTCGAACTTGGTCCCTGTTGTGAAAGGTCCCCTTTCACTGATATGAAAAGTCCCCCTTTCTACTGTGAATAGAGCATAAAAAACAGCTTAAAGGGGTCCTTCTCTCAACCTGATGAGACTGCTGTGTCAGTACACCAGGCAGAGTTGGACCATAGCTTAAGCTAGCAATAAAGCCTTTTTGCTTTTGCATCTCTGGCTCCGTGTAGTTTTTGAGAACCCCGGACGGAGTTGAGGCGCCAACTCCTAACAAGACTCTCAAAAAGGAACATTAGCTTGGCAATACTAGCAAATGAAAAAATTAAACTATCTCAAGTTTAGGAAGTAAAATAAAAGGGGAAATAAATAAAAAGAAGCTGTTTGCCCTAATCATCAGGAAATTTTAATGCCACAGGTAACTATCTGTTGATGCACTATATGTATACATACCTCTCTCGCTCGCTCACTCGCTTGCTCGCTCACTCACTTGCTTGCTCGTGCGCACACACACACACACACACACACACACACACAACCTTTCCTCTGTCTCCAACAATCAGTTTTCACCCTATTCCAGTCACTACTGCCACCACGGAGAATGTCTCGATGATAGGATTGGAGGAAGGTACTTCTGTATCCTTGTAGCACCCCAAACAAGGGAGGAAGGAGAAGACACATGGGACTAATGAAAAAAACTTGTGTTGAGTCAGCACACTCTGGAGACAACCTGAGCAAACAGCAGGAAGAGCAACTGGCAGGACTAGGAAGTGGCCACCCCAGGGGAGAGGCGTCAGCAGTGCCCACCTGATCTGTTGAGTGGATGGAAGAATCAAGGTACACACTCACCTTCATAGCATAGCAAAGAGCTTCTGCATGGCAGGCAAGCATACTTCGAAAAGAGGTCATTGACGGAGTAATATGATTGTCAGATGCTAATCTGATAGGAAAAGTCCTAGACAGCCACAACTCTCAGAGCTGCCTCATGCTTACAGCTCTGTGATCCCAAGGTGTCAGAGGAACATGGCTGAGGGCCGCTCCTTGGCAATCTGACCTGGTCTGCTGCTCACCAGGCATCAACTCAGACATTCACCCGTTTCCTTGGGGTTCTGAGTTCCACACAGGAAGGTACTTAAGACAAGACACTGGCTTCTCAGTGCCCTTTTGTTCATGAGCACACAGGCTGCAGCAGCTAAGGCATCCTGGGGTGTCAGCCACAACCTTCTTCATCCCTAATCAGTGAAACCTGAAAGGTTTCATTACAGACATTGAAGTGAACCATACACGATGAGCACTCGTTCTAACCCTTGATGATCTTCCTGCAATCCTAACTAAGGTACCATCTACAGATCCTTTAATATTGGTGGTTCACACAGGGCCACATGAGGCTTACTCATTTCATCAGAAACACCCAGATACACTGCAAACAGAAAACACTATCTTCCCTGAACATGGACGTAGCATTTGTATGTTAGGGATGCTCAGACCTCAGCCTGCTTAGCTTGTATAAAAATTCTTGATCCAAAAACTATAATCTTTGAATTGTAAAGATTCTTCTTGTTCTCTTCCAGGACTTAAGGAAAACAGGCACCTGCCACTGCAAATGTCACCATTTTTCCATGTACATTAATGATGAATAAGCACCCTACAAGTTGTTCTATAAAATTCATTACCTGCAGACCAAAGTGAAAGGCTACTTTTAGTGTTGTTACATGTATGATCTTAGCTTATTTTCCACAATACAGAAACCATGAAAACTCAACACCAAATATTGGGAACAAACAGCAGAGGAGGTTCACTCGAAACCCACCAAAACAAAGTGTCCACTGCGGATTTCCAAACAATAGCACATACATTATCCTGGACTCAGAGAGAAAATAATGCCACAGTCACCCACACAGACTCAGCTCTCCAATTATTCCAGATGATTCTGAATATTATCTATTACAATATTCTAAGTTATTTAATGTAAAATTAAATAATCACTACATCTTCCATTCTATCAAAGATGCCAATTTTTCAATTTGCCTCAAATAGTAAAGTCTGCATCTAAAGAATATGACCAATTCCACAGGTCTCAGAGATAACATTTACAAGCCCCTGAGACAATACTCACCATCAGATCCATAATGAAAATATTTTTTGTGCACCTTCAAAACTAACTTTTGAACATCTATATTAGTATTCTGTAACATTAAATGAGCTCAACAAATAATTATGCTTATTCAACATCAAAACAAACTTTTGAGGGCCTCCCTGGTAGACCAGGGCTTAAGTCTCACCACTATCACCACAATGGCCCACAATACGGCCCAAGTTTGATCCCCAGTCAGGGAGCTGACCCACAGAGGGCATAGCAGACCTCTCCTGTATTACCCGCTGGTCCCCTGAGCAGTGTATTTCAATAGATCCGTCTGTTCTGCTCCCCACTCTGTCCCTGGTAAATCCTCTCATCACCCGACACTGCTGGCTTGCACCCGAGGTCTTCTACACAAAAAATAAATCTTTAAACAAAAAGAAAAAACATACTTTGAATTAGAAATTGGTAGAGTTCTTGTATGCATAAATAAAAATGCATAAATAAATAAAAATAGGAATGTTGTAAGAATTATATAAAATAAAATATTAAAAAAATAAATCTAGGGCCACCCTGGTGGCACAGGGGGTTGAGCACCGCACTATGAGGGGGCTCCTCAGCCTCCGCAGCACGAGTTTGATCCCCAGCTGGCCAGCGGGTGGCCCACCTGGCGAGGCAGACCTCTCGTCTCACCCGCTGCTACCTTCAGCTGTGTATTTCAATTGGTCTGCCTGTTCTGTTCCCTGCTCTCTTGTGAGTCCTCCCACCCCCAGCTTCTCTGGCCTGTTCCCTAGATCTTTTGTGCATAAATAAATAAGTGTTTAAAAAATAAATAACAAAACACCAATGATTCAAAGCAATAAAGCACAGCAATGGTACCATGATCCCAAATGTCAACAGTAATGTCCAGTTTGGGGAGCAAAAGTATCAGAGTGTGGTGGCAGGGAGTACTGGCCACCTCACTGCAGACGTCTACATGGATTTACAGCCTGGGGAAGAACTTAGGCAGAAGCCAAGTCAAATGTGCTTCCTCTGTAGCTGTTCAATAGCATAATAAAAACTAAACTCCCTATTTTCTACTTACAACTGAGATTCAACCAATGAGAGATGTAAGTTTTTGACATTTTTAAAAGATCACAATAAATTCTAAAGAGGCTATGTGTATAGCCGAGTCCCTGGCAGACTGCAGGCATTTAAGCTAACCCTTGTTCACTATCTTAGGTGTTCAGAGTACTTTCTATCATGAAAAAGAATACACACCCTCCCGTGCTGACAAAACTGCTGAAAAAAATAGTTACATATAAACATCATCATTAAATTGAAGTCCACTTATCCAGATGTGTATACTTTATTAAAACCCAAAGGATTGTTCTCAGAAGTGTCTATAAAGGCACACCCCATCCTGCTTGCTTTGCTTTATCAGATACTGCTTTTCACAAATTGAAGGTATGTGGCAACCTGGACTGGGCTAAGTCCAGCAGCGCCATTTCTCAAAAAACATATGCTCACCTCATGTCTTGGTGATATCTAATTAGGCTATTTTCTTGTTAGGTAAAATACTACTGCATAATTAATAGACAACACTATAGAGCAAACAATTTTCATTCACACCAGGAAACCAACAAAAAAGTAATGGCTTTATTTATGCAATATTAGGGTTGTTGTGGTATTCTGGAAATGAACCAACAATACCTTCAAGGTGTGCCAGCACCACCTTTTATTTGGTGCAATGTAAGTACGCCTATTAAAGCAAAGAAATTTATTTTGCTAAGGCTGCTGTTTGGAGCTGGCCTTACCCGCACTATGGCAAACCTAATGAAGATAGGAGGTGATCACAGCTGGTGCTGGGATAGAGAAACGCTTGTCACAATATGTTTAAGAACATGTATCACGATGAAATAGGCCTATTTTTATCTCCAGAGAATTGTTTTCTATTTTGTTTATATCCAAAGGACAATTTAAAAGCGAAGGTAAGTACAGGACAGTGCACAGACACCAGTGGGCAGAGAGAGCTGCAAATGCAACAGGTCTGTGAAAAGAAACACCTGCACAGTCACAGGCAGGCGGGAGCGCTGCCTTGCTCTCCAGGGCATTTTGTTAAAGTAGGACATACATCTTCACAGTCAACTTCACATTCGGTTCATCGGAATGACAAACATAATCAAGATAATTTCATAGAATGGATGTGTGCTCTTCAATACTGAAAATTACTAAGAGCAATGTGCAAGAATCTAAACTTTAGAACTATGTAAATAACCTTTTTAAAATCTAATCACAAAATGACACAAGTTCACTGAAAAACTTGTCAACAGAGGAAACATGAATAATAAAACAATCACCATGAATACCAACATCCTGAGGACACCAGTCACTGCTTCTACTGTGTTTCCCTCTTGTATAGATGAGATAGATCAAATCATTAACAATCAAAGGGGGGGGGGGTCTTATCCTGAATAATACTGCAGGCACTGCTGAGGCATTGCTTTCTTATCAATTGTTCTAGATCTCCAGGAATTCCCTCTGGTAGGTACAGCAGCTAAGCCTACTGTATGGGAATAATTACAGAAAACACTATTTTGAAATGCAGTCTCCTATGAGTAGCAATCACATTTGGGATTAGAGCTATTTCTAAAACTATTAAGGAAATCATGTGCAACATTAAAGATAGCATCTGCATGTAATGCAATGATACATTAAACTTTTATTTTAACCTGAGGCTATTTCCTTTTGAAGGAGGAAGCCCAACACCCACGGAGCTGCTCTGAGGATGGGCAGTGTTGCCCACACTCCTCCCCTCCTGCTGACCTTCAGGGGGTTTATAGTTTAGCCTCATTTGACAATCTCTGATTTGGCCAAAAATATGTAGTCCAAAAATCCCTGACTTTTGTCCTTATTTGTATGATCTTAACACAAGTTCCTTGTCTCCTTTGGGCCTTAGGATTGTCAACCATGGAGTAGGAATAATGTCTGTACAGTGCCATCAGTGAGATCACATAACTTAAGTAATGAACTTGTTGCACAGGGTCAGGTAATATCCAGCAGGTGCTCAATAAACATCGATTTCTTTCCCTTTCCCTGACCTGTTCAACTTCTCTCCAAAGCAAGCATAAAAGGATTTATGATGGAGGAGGTAATATCAGTTTAACAGATTATAAATATTAAAAAGTAGATCATCGACAAAATGTCCACTTCCCAGGTGAATGAGTGATTGTGGCTTATTCATGCTCTAATACAAGAGGAATCTTCTTAGGGCCAGGTATCAGTAGAGAAAAGACCTCAAGAGCTTAGGAATGGTCCCTTCAGTGTCTCAGATGATTTCCCATGAAGGACCTTCCATCCCCATTGGTGACAGCATACAGCTGTCCCTGCTGTGGGAATCTCGGGGGGTGTCCTTTAGTGATAAAAAGATGGTCACAGACATTGTAGCCAGAGTGTGGCAGCCCTGTGGCTCTTGGTCACTCAAGGCTCAGGAAAGCCTGGTTCTATTCAAGGGGAGTCTGAAGTCGCCTCATGAGGCAGTTTCTAGGTGTCAAAGTTCCCTCTTCCAGGCTCTGAATGGCCACATCAGCTGCACAACAGGTAAGTGATGCCTCACCCTTCAGACGCGGGCCCAGGCCCAGCACAGGCAGCATCTCAGACCCTGTGAAAAATGCAGAGCCCCAGGCACCACGCAACCTACTGGGTAAAAACCTGCACCCCGGGAGACTGGGACTCGGCTCTGCCCTCCTGCCTGCTGGACCTGGCGTGGGGAGGGGGTGTCAGCCCCAGAAAAGTTTACAATACGTTCTGCAAATTATATCCTAAGTCCACCGAGATAAAACACACAGATCAATGGAACAGAACGGAGAGCCCAGAAAACCCATCTGGGGGTTGATCGGTGCAGCAGGGAGGCGCTGGGAGAAAACACGGGGGATGCGCTTTCATTCAGGGGGGCCGCGCACCCACAGGGTCACACTCGGGAATGTCCTGACCCGCACGTTCCCCCAGGACCCCAATGACCCGCGCAGAGCTCTCCACAGCCCGCCCGCCCCGCCCCGGGGCCCCTGACTCACAGCTCGGCCGTCAGCCGCGGGCAGGGAGACGTCCTCGCCCTCCCCTGACCTGCTCAGCGTCTCCCCGCATCTCCCCGCCTCCTGTGCTTTGCCCGCGGGCATCTCCAGCCTCAGCCGGCGGGCCCGGTCCGCCGGGGTGGGCGCTCCTGGAGTCCCCGGCTCAGCCACTTCCGCTCCCGCCACCGCTCTCGCGTCAGCACGCCGGGACGGGACGTCACGTGCAGGGGGCGGGGCAAGGCCCAGAGGCTCGCGGCGGGGCCCAGGGGCGGGGCAGCAGCGCTCGCGGCCTGGTGGTGCGGAGGGGCGGGCGGAGGCGCCAGGGCTGGCGGGAGGCGCAGGGGGGACCGAGTCGCTGCCGAGGGGCGGGTCAGCCGGGCGAGGAGGGGACGCAGCCCAGAGAGCCGAGAGCCGTGGGGGGCCGCTCAGAGGGGGAGCAGGAAGCGGGAGTGTGTGACGTCAGAGCCCTGAAGCTGGGAAGATAGAATGACATGGAGGCAAGAACCCGCTGAAATAGGGATTCTCGCTCATTCAGAGAAGAGAACAAGTCGGTGTCGCCCTTCTTCGGGGACTCTGGATTTAGATATTAGCATTTGGGATATTACATATATGTGTCTGTCTGTATTAAAAGAAATAGTTGAGGGCCTCCCCGGTGGCGCAGCGGTTGAGCGCTGGGTTGCGAAGCTGCCCGCGGTCTCTGCGGCGCCGATTCGATCCCCGGCTGCTCCCCGGCCACCGGAGGAGGGTCCCACATGGTGCGCAGACCTCTCCTGCCGCCCGCTGCTCCCCTCAGCAGTGTACTTCGGTCCTTCTGCCTGCTCTGCTCCCCGCTCTGGCTCTGGTGAATTCTCTCACCCTCCCGCGCTTCTGACTGTACCCAGTGCATGTATAAACAAAACAAACAAACCAGCAAACAAATAAATAAAGCATGCCTCTATTAAAAAAAATAAATAAAATAATAAATAAATAAATAAATAAATAAATAAAAGAAACAGTTGATTTTTTAAAAAAGACTTATTTATACAAGCACTGGGTACAGTCAGAAGCGGGGGAGGTTGAGAGTATTCACCAGAGCAGGGAGTAGGACAGGCAGACCGATGTAATACACTGCTGAGGGGAGCAGCGGGCTGCAGGAGAGGTCTGCGCGCCATGTGGGACCCTCGCGCGGTGGTCGGGGATCCAACCGGCGCTGCAGAGGCTGCGGGCAGCTTCACAATCCAGTGCTCAACCAACCGCTGCGCCACCAGGGCGGCCCACCATAGACGTTTTTTAAAGAAAGCCTTAAAAATTCTGTTGCAGTTATAGAAAAATTTCTAAGGGTGAAAATATTGTCTTCCTGATAGTAAAGCAGGTGTGGGAAGAGCAGCGGCATATCAGTTATTGTCAAGTTCACCTTGTTGTTTTTTGTTTTTACTGAGGGAGGTATCATAAGGGCAATCTATATAAATCTTTATTAACCCACCTGTGGAAGGTTCCAGCAATCTAAGGTGGGGTCAGAAAAGATGACCAGCCAGAGGTGGGGGCAGAGAGGATTATCAAACTTAGAAGACCCACCCATTCTGACCCCAAGGCAATAATTTCCACACTCATTCCATCAAAGAACATTATGAAAGAACACCCCTTACCCTGGCAAAATGCAGCCTTTGTTCTTTCAAAGCCTATCTGAGTCTATGCAGACTTCTCTCTTTCCTGCTCTGTTCCTCAATCACCTTGTGATGTGCTGATAAAAGGGACCATTACTGAATGATTTGTCAGAGGATACAAGAATCCCCCCCACACTGAACCCCATCACCTGAATTCCATCAATAGGTTTTCAATTTTTGTCTTGAACTAATTTGTCAGTCCAAATGAGCACATTTTACCCTTTTTCAATTTTTACAATATTTATTGTTTTAATCAACAAGCTTCATCTAGTTATAGGTAAAAATAAAAATACAGTGAAAATAATAAGGCACTAATTCAAAGCCCAGACCCTTCCAGCCTCAAATGCAAGAGGTCTGGGGTCTCCCTCTGGGTGCAAGGGGTTAAGCATGTAATCAACATAAAAAGCTTACAAGCGGGCCTCCCCGGTGGCGCAGTGGTTGAGCGCTGGGTTGCGAAGCTGCCCGCGGCCTCTGCGGCGCCGGTTCGATCCCCGGCTGCTCCCCGGCCACCGGAGGAGGGTCCCACATGGCGTGCAGACCTCTCCTGCCGCCCGCTGCTCCCCTCAGCAGTGTACTTCGGTCCTTCTGCCTGCTCTGCTCCCTGCTCTGGCTCTGGTGAATTCTCTCACCCTCCCGCGCTTCTGACTGTACCCAGTGCATGTATAAACAAAACAAACAAACAGACCAGCAAACAAATAAATAAAGCATGCCTCTATACAAAAAAAAAAAAAAAGAAAATTAAAAAAAAAAAAAAAAAAAAAAAAAAAAAAAAAAAAAAGCTTACAAGCAATATAAATACATAGGTTAAGAGTGAAACTAAGAGTATGTTAAGGTGTCTGTGAGCGCTGTGAGTGAATGGGGCTGAGTCCACATCTTCAATGTTAAAGATGATAAAAACAGATGGTGCCTGAGCCTGAACCTGATAAGGATGCATAAAAGGAGTGGATTCATGAGGCAGTATCTGAGCAGTCCCAAACCTGCCTCTGAGCTAAGGACTTTCCAGAAGCTCCTCTTCCGAGTCCAGATTGCTGCTCCTCTTTGGACTCAGACTGTTCTCCAGCCAGAACCTCTCCTCACTCCTCAGTTTGGTACACCATGAACCAAGCATCACTCCCCGGTTCTTCCTCCCACAAACCGGCGGCCTGCTCTCTGACAGCAGCACATGCTGCAGACCAGCTCAACATCCTGGGGACCATCCGGACTTCGGGCCCTCAAGCCTAGAGACTTCCATGGCCGGAGGACTTTCCCCTGGGTGGAAGGCCCTGCTAAAACACGTCGTGGCTACTGTCTTCAGTCAGAGCTACTATGGGAATTTCGGGTTGCCTTGCCTATGTGAATGTGTGTGTTTGTGAACAATACAGTAATAAAATTCTCTTTGAGAGCCAACTTCTGACTGAAGCTAATTAATCCCACTCGCGATAAGTCTCAACACTATCAAGCTACTGGCAGCCACTGTGGTACAGGTTCCATCCCCAGCCTGGGAGCTGGCCTACATGGTGCAGCAGACCTCTCCTGTCTCGCCTGCTGCTCCCTCAGAAGAGTGTCACTGCATCTCTGGCCTACATCCCCAGTCTTGTATGCATAAATAATAAAAATTTTACAAAATAAATACAAGAGGCCTGAAAGTTGTGCATAACTATGGGAAGAAAAAGACAAAATTTGGAATGGAGCAATGACATACCATAAAACAAAATTTGAAATAACTGATAAAACCTTCCTGTGATTATTTAATTGCCTTTGCAAAAAGAAATATAGAACATAATAGAATGAAAGACCTGTAGTCCAAGTCAACTTGTCACAGATTGATATAAATCAAGTGTCCTGCCTAACAGAACACTTTTATTTTCTGTCTCATCCTACAAGTGAAAGCATGGTTATTTCAGCAGAGGTTCCATCATTGACAGGAAAGCTGGCAGTATCAAGATTTATATTGATTCACTTGTGGTAGTTCAACAGTGGTTTTGATACTGGAATTGTCAGGCCTACTCTCCCAGCCAGGTACAGATCCCAGGCTGCAGGGGCAGCGCTGAGTCCCAGCCACTAGACCACCATGGGTTGGTGTCTCATGAAGCCGCAGCAGGAACTTCACAGACTTTCAGGCAAGCAAGCGAGAAGAAGCAGGTTTGTTTAGAGAAAGAAAAAGTTTATTGAGGAGAAAAGGAACAGAAATAAAGTGGGACTCCCAGGCCATGAAACCAGGCAAGGAAGCCAAAGTGGAGTTGTGTCTCAGGGAATATATACCTTATTTCCCTCATTATTCTAAAGCTTCACCAGTCTCTTTGTGATTGGTTAGTTCTCTGCTGTCTCACTTAATTTGCTACTTAGCAGGGGATCTCCACATTCCTTATCTAACAGGTTTGTCTTTCCCCATTTGTTGCATCTTTATTTTTATGGCCCAGTCCTCAGGATGGGCATCCCTGCATTGAACTTAAACAGCTGCCCTTCTATTTTTTCCATAAATTAAACCACTCTCCATTTCCCCAATCTCTACCTCCCTTTATCACCTGAAGGAAACCAAGGCCAGCATTAACAATGTTGTCCTTGGTCCTGAGATGTTTGTTTTTCCTAGTGGAATTAATTACATTCCTCTTGCTGCCCTTATCTCTGAAGCCTTCCTCAACTCTCTGAGGTCCCCTCCTGCAGTGTCCCTAAAACTGCCTAATTACCCTAACTTTCCCTGTGTCTCAGTTTCATTTCTGGGTAAACTTGTAAAATGTACAAGTGTTACAGGACAGAGAGAGGGGCAGCCCAAACCCTGAAAACCTGCCTATTCTATATAGGGTTCCGCCATCCACCACATTAACACAAAACATGAGACTTTAATGGGAAGGAACTTTAATACAATTCGGAAACAATACAGGAAAGGCAAAGAATCTGGTTTCTAAATCAAGCACCCAAAGTTACCCATTCCCTCGTGGGTAAAACTCGATTCAAATGGGATTGGCCCAGAGCAAGGCCCCAAAGCCTGCCACAAGTCTAAAGCATCTTCCCGTGGGGACCCACAGAAAAGGGTCAGAAACAACCATACAAGGCCGGAAGGAAAAGAGCAAAATCAAAATCAAGATAAAATCTGCCATTGTCACCTCCCTATGGGTCTCACCCACATCTGTGTCACCCCGTCTGTTATAGGACAGGGAGAGGGGCAACCCAAACCCCACAAACCTGTCTATTCTAAATGGGTTCTGCCATCTGCTGCATCAACAGAAAACATAGGAGACTTTAAGGGGAAGGAACTTTAATAAAACTAAGAAACAATACAGGTAAGGCAAAGAGTCTAGTTTCTAAATGAAGCACCCAAAGTTACCCATCCCCTCGTGGGTAAAACTCCATCCAAATGGGATCGGCCCAGAACAAGGCCCCAAAGCCTGGCACAAGTCTAAAGCATCTTCCAGTGGGGACCCACAGAAAAGGGTCACAAACAACCGGACAAGCCCGGAAGGAAAAGAGCAAAATCAACATCAAGATAAAAGCTGCCATGGTCACCTCCCCACAGGTCTCACCCACATCTGTGTCACCCAGTCCACGACCAAAAGACAAGCACAGTTTCTTCACGTGTCTCTAGGCTCCATAAGCCTCCTCCAGGTCTCCTTCTGGCTCCATCCTGCTTCCTTCCTCAGTCTCTTCTGCAGCTTTTCCTCTTCCTGCTCAGCTCCACCCTCCCTTGGGTGGAGCAGGGAACCTCCCCCTTTCCTGGGGACCACCCTGTTGAACGTCCACGACCAAAAGACAAGCACAGTTTCTCCACGTGTCTCTAGGCTCCTTGTGCCTCCTCCAGGTCTCCTTCTGGCTCCATTCTGCTTCCTTCCTCAGTCTCTCTGCAGCTTCTTCTCTCCCTGTGCAGCTCCACCCTCCCTTGGGTGGGCCAGGAAACCTGGAACCTCCCCCTTTCCTGGGGACCACCCTGTTAGACAAGGTCAGAAGTATCATAATTGAAGAGGGTGCAAAGAAAAGAAAGGAAAAAAAAAAAACACTGGGAATAGCAAGAGGCATTCAAGGAACCAAAGAATGCCAACAATATTTAACTCCCATTTTTTAAAAAGGGGATTTTATTTTTGGCTAAAAAGCTACCCTTTAAATGAATTTTGTCCACTGTCAATGAAAGGAAGTCACTGACACAGAGCAGACGGCTATTGCCATGTCTATCTGTGACCTTTATTGTTTGTGACATGGTGACTTTCAAGGTAGCAAAAATGGCCACAGATGTTCTAGTATCAACCCATTTGAGCAATGTTGAAATGGAACTGCACACAGGCCCCACAAAATGGATATCCTCGCCAACATTTCCACCCCAGAAAATAACACCTTTTTAGACATTACAGAAAATAATGCATACATTTTTTTTAAGACTTATTTATTTATTTATACAAGCACTGGGTACAGTCAGGAGCGCGGGAGGGTGAGAGAATTCACCAGAGCCAGAGCGGGGAGCAGAGCAGGCAGAAGGACCGAAGTACACTGCTGAGGGGAGCAGCGGGCAGCAGGAGAGGTCTGCGTGCCATGTGAGCCACTCCTCTGGTGGCCGGGGAGCAGCGGGTGATCAAACCGGCACTGCAGAGGCTGTGGGCAGCTTCACAACCCAGCGCTCAACCACTGCGCCACTGGGGAGGCCCAACACATACATTTTTTATTAACACTCTGTTTTATGAATGTTCCATAACTGGAAAAAAGTAACAAACCTAGATGGGACTTCCTATTTGTAAGCAATTTACAGATTCAGTGTAATTTCAATGAAAATTTCAATGGTGTTCTTCAACAAAATGGAACCAATACTGTTCAAATTCATATGGAATCACAAAACCTCGAGCAGCGAAAGTTGTGACTAAAAGGGAGGAATAATGGAGGTCTGACACTCCCAGACATCCAACAATATGACAAAGCTGTTATAATAAAAACTGTGTTGGGACAAAAACAGACACAGAGACCAACGGAATAAAAGTTAAACCCAGAAATAAAAGCACACATATATGGTGAGCTAACCTATGACACAGGAACAAAGAATATACATTGGAAAAAAATCGCCTCTTTCGTAAATGGTGCTGGGGAAACTGGATTGCAACATGCAAAAGAATGAAGTAGACCACTATCTCACACCATACACAAACCAACTCAAGTGGATGAAAGACTTGCATGTGAAACCTGGCACCATCGAATATACTGAAGGAAACACAGGACAACACTCAATGACATGATTCTCAGAAACATCTTTGAGGATTCTTCTCCAGAAGCAAGGAAAACCAGGGAGGATGTAAACAGTTGGGGCTACAGCAAGAGACAATGATCAAAACAAAGAGACACCCCGCTGAATGGGAGAAAATATCAGCACACCACATGACAGCTAAGGGACTGATATCAAAGATCTACCAAGAGCTTACACGACTCAACAAAAACAAAAAACCCAGTCCAAAAAAATGGGCAGAAGTAAAAAGACACTTCTCCGAAGAAGAAATGCAAATGACCATCAGGCATAGAAAAAATGTTCAGCATCACTAATATCAGGGAAATGCAAATCAAAACCACAATGAGGGACCACCTCACTCTAGTGAGAATGCTCCTCATTAAAAAAAAAAAACTGGCAATAACAAATGCTGGAGAAGCGGAGGAGACAAAGGAGGCTCTGATGCTGCTGGTGGGAGCGCAAACTGGTCCAGCCACTATGGGCAGCTGTGTGGATGTTCCTCAGAACACTGAAAATGGGTCTACACATGATCCAGAGTTCCACTCCTAGGAATCTACCCAAGGGACAAAAACAAAAACAAAAACAGGAAACCTGAACTCCTGTGCTTATTGCAGCACTATTTATAGTAGCCATGACATGGAAACAACTCAAATGCCACAAAACAGATGAATGGATCAAAAAGTTGAGGTACAGTTACACCGCGGAGTATTGCTCATAATCAAAAAAGACAAATCCATGCTGTTTGTGGTGATACGGATGGAGCTGGAAGGGATGATGCTAGCCACAGTAAGGCAGGAGAAAGAGAAATATCAGGTGGTTTCTTATGTGGGAAATATAGAGAAACTGAACAAAAGGTAGAGAAAAAGACAACCCCAGCAGGCTGACCAAGAGCTGAGGCCCCCAGCGTGGAGGGGGGAGGGGGCGAACAGAGGGGAGGGAAGAGCACAAGGGATTATGGTGATGGGTCACGGGTGCTATTCTGGGGGGAGCACTATGGGGTCCACCCCTGAAGGGAGAATCCAATACCTACAAAAAATGAACAGCGATGCAAGAAAAGAAAAAAAAAGAGATGAGCTTGAGGAAAGGGAAGACCCTAAGACAATATAAATAAATAAATGGTCCTATAGGCGGGTCTCACCTGAACAATGCTGCAGGCACTGCTGAGGCATCCTCTCCTTACCAATTGTTCTAGATCTCCAGGAATTTTCTCTGGTAAGTACAGCAGTTAAGCCTGCTGCCTGGGAATCATTAGAAAAAGGCTAATTTTAAAAAAGATTTATTTATTTATACAAGAACCGGGGTGCATGCCAGATGCGCCTCCCCGAGCCCAAGAGTCTTCCCTCCCTGGGCCTCACCTGTCTGCTCCCCGCCGCCGGCTCCCCAGGTCAAGGGGCAGCGGCGCCCCTACGGGGTTCCTGAAGGACCAGGCCCACCCCAGCCCAACCTCACCCCGAGTCAGGGGCCAGCAGGGCCTGAACGACCGTGCACGTGTGGTAGCGCGCAGGTGCAGCCAGTGCGCTGGGCAGGGCTGGGCGCACAGGGTCTCCCGGAGGCAACGGCACCCCAGACGCAGGCCCTGGAGGGATGGCTCCCAAATAAACACTGAGATGCAGACAAATGCCTCCTCCTCGCCCAAAGTACTGTGACCCTACATTATTCGCTAGTCATTAAAAGGGCAAAAAAGTGGCTTGAATTTCTGGGAAAGATTATTTTTTTAAACCATTATTAAAAATCCCCTTACCTGAAGCTGACATAATAGCATGACTAGGGGCCACCCTGGTGGGGAAGAGGTTAAGCACCACACTGTGAAGCCATCTGCAGCCTCTGGAGCCCCAGTTCCATCCCCAGCCAGGAAGGTGACCCTCGGGGAGCCACAGACCTCTCCTGTCTCCCCGCTGCTCCCCTCAGCAGTGGATTTCAGTCAGTCCACCTGTTCTGTTCCCCGCGCTGTCTCTGGTGAATTTCCTTACCCCACCCCCGCATCTCTGCCCTGCACCCGAGCTCTTGTATTCATAAGTAAATAAATCTGCAAAAAATAAAATAAAGCATAACTCGTCTCCCGACTTACACATCACGAGATATGGCAGGGAACGCCCTGGCCGAGGACCATGTATTGACAAGGGACCCCAGAAGCTTATCAGTGGAACACCTTGTCGATAAGATTAGAACAATGGCTGGGGATTAGGGTGTGTCATGAAGTAGCTAAGAAGTGCCTGGAGGGCAGACTTACAATCCCTAATCTTCTACACCCTTCCCCTTTCTATCATATGCATGCCCTTAATCTTCTTTTGCTCTTCCCCCTCACAACCAATACCATGGGTCAATAAAAGAGCCAGGATCTTGCTCTTCAGCAATATCCTGCATTATGTAGCCTGCTCCACGACTCCCACTTCTTTATCAGTGTGATGTTGCCTGATGCAACAAATGGCTCCCAAACAGGGACCCCACACCCTGCTTCTCAAGCCCGGAGACGGGAATTGGACATCCTCTCAAGCCTGGCCAAAAGGCTTCACAGACCCAGAGTCCGCAATGAAGCGGTAAGAAGGTGTTTTCAGTCGTGTCTTTCCTATCTTTTTCTTCCAAATCAGACAGGTAAAAGGCCCACAGAGCCGGACTCTGTGATGATAATCAGCCTGGTGAAAGGCCCACAGACACTGAGTCTGTGATGTTAACTTTCTTCAGTGAGTTTTTCAGTTAAATCTTTACTCTCTCTCTTAGAAAGATGAGTGATAATCTCACACCCCTTCAGATCAAAGATCTTAACCTCTCTTCTCTTGTTTTCCCCATGCATGGTCCATAAAAATTGTTCCATTATCTTAAAAATGTTTGGTCTCAATAAAATAAAGCAAAAACAATATAAAGCCAAAGGATTATTTCTTAAAAATACAAACTCTAAAATATTTTAGCATCTCAAAATTAGTAACAACTGCCTGTCTTTAAAATTTTGATGACCTTGGGCCCTCAGTCTTAAGTAATGGTTAAAATTAAACACTTTATCCATATAAAGATTTTAACTTCTATCTCATTAAAAAAATCTTGATATATGGGGCCTCCCTGGTAATACAGGGGTTGAAGTCTCAACACTGTTGAGCTATCTCAGGCCAGTACAGCAAGGGTTAGATCCTGGCTGGGGAGTTGGCCCACATTACACAGCCAGCCTCTCCTGTCTCAGCCGGCTTCTCCCCTCAACAGCATGTTTCGGTAGATCGTCTGTTCTCACCACTCTCAGGTTGGTCTTTTCACCCCCACACATCTGGCTTACACCCTAGTTCTTATGTATATAAATAGATTAAAAAAAACCTTTAAAAATAAATAATTTGACTTCTTAAAATTAACACATGGCCAAAATTTTATTTTTATTTTTTTTTACTTTTTTAAAGATTTATTGATTGATTGATTGATACAAACACTGGGTACAGTCAGAAGCGTGTGAGGGTGAGAGAATTCACCAGAGCAAGAGCGGGGAGCAGAGCAGGCGGAAGGACAGAAGTACACTGCTGAGGGGAGCAGCGGGCGGCAGGAGAGGTCTGCGCACCTTGTGGGACCCTCCTCCTGTGGCTAGGGAGCAGTCAGGGATCGAACCTGCGCCACAGAGGCTGCGGGCAGCTTCTCAACCCAGCACTCAACTGCTGCACCACCGGGGAGGCCCTGGCCAAAATTTTAAATAAAAATCAAGAGATCTCTGTTTATCCTTGTCTTCTACCTCCGGAGGATTAACTATAAATGGCACCTATACAAAACCCCCAATTTTGATCATGATCTAAATTTGGTAAACTAGTGTAAATTCAATGGTTTAATTTAAAAGATACAAGTGTTTAGGTTTTAAGATTGGGTGTTAATATTGAATGTTTAAATGTGTTTTCTTAAAAGGTAAAAATTGTGTTGTTCAACAAACACTGATAATTAACTAAATTTCCTTTACAAAAAGATGAACCCACTCTTAAAAATATTTGTTAGTATAAATAAGTAATTATGTTATAAAGGTCTGTAAGTTTGTTAATCCTGTAAAAAGCTTTTTCTAAAACAATAAGCTCTTCATCCTGTGGGTAATAATCCTACCGCCCCTCAAAACAATTTTAAAGAACAACTTAGTGCTCCCTTTACACGAGGGTGTTAAAAAACATTTACTGGACTTTTCTGAGTCTGACCCTGATCACAAGGCCTCTTCAGAGGCTAGTGGTGGGAATTTTTTAATCAAGTAGAGGATGCTACAGCACCCTCCACCTGAACTCTCTAATAAGCTTCAAGAAATCCTTAGAGCATTTCAGTCTCTTGCCACTCATTCTAATCTGCCAATGTCTCAAGATTCTTGTCAGCAAAACTTAGTTAAAAAATGCTTAAAGAAGGGCCTCCCTGGTGGTGCAGGTGGTTGAGTGCCGCAATGTGAGTCTGTCCGCAGACTCTGTATCTTTGGTTTGATCCCCACCGGTGGGCGAGGATATACACTGCTACTCCCCTCAGCAGTGTATATTGTCAGTCTGCCTGTTCAGTTCCCTGCTCTGTCTCTGGTTAATGCTCACACCATCCTGAACATCTGGCCTATACCCCAGTTCTTCCATAAATAAATAAATATTTAAAAAATGCTTAAAGAGCGCCGTAAATGAGAGGGACCTTTTGCATTTCCTGTTAGTACAAAAAGGATTTGTGTAACCCATGATAATATCCCCTTTCCTATTTTTTAATTTAAATTTTATTTTTATATTCCCCATACAATTACAACCCCCTTATTTTGACCACAAGCCCTCCTTTCCCTGCCCCCCACCCCCCATAGAGTGTCTCTGGTTCATAGTTGTTTGCTGATTTTAATATTTTCTTTCTTATAGTTATTCTTTCTCCTGGTCCCTTATTTAAGTTTTCTAGATTCCAGCTATGAGTAAGACCATCCGGTGTTTTTCTTTTTCTTTCTGGCTTATTTTGCTAAGCATGATCCCTTCCAGCTCCATCCAAGTTGCTGCAAATTGCATGTGTTTATCTTTTTTGAATGCTGAGTAATATTCCATGGTGTATATGTACCACATCTTCTTGATCCAGTCATCTATTTTTTGGCTTTTGGATTGTTTCCAAAGCTTAGCTAATGCTGCTATAAACATAGGGGTGCAGGTGCTCTTTGGAATTGCTGTTTCTGTGTTCTTTGGTAAATACCTAGGAGTGAAATTGATGGATCATATGGATGTTCTATGTTTAGTAGGTCAAGAAATCTCCACAGAGCTCTCCACAGTGGTTGGACCAGTTTGCACTCCCAACAAAATGCAGGAGAGTTCCTTTTTCACCACACCCTCACCAACATTTGTTGTTGCTAGTTTTCTTAATATGTGCCATTCTCACTGGTGTAAGATGGTATCTCATGGTAGTTTTTTTTTTTGCCAATGGTTAAAAAGAACCTTTATTACTTTTATAATAGCCTTTTATGCTCTTATGCTTTCTTGCCAGATGCCTTTGGAGCAGGTGGTTTCTGGGCTGGAGCTTTCTGACCCTTCTGAGCTTTAGGAGGCACAGTCTTCTGGCCTGTGGCTTTCAGGGCAGGAGCTTTCTGGGCTGGAGCCTTCTTGCCTGCAGCAGTCACCTTTTTTGCTGGAACCTTTGCAGCAGCTGCTGCACCTGCACCCTTTGCAGCTAGTGCTTTTTTGGGAGAAGCTTTCAGAAGTGCAGCCTTTTGAAGCTTCTTAACTTCAAGCTTGATTATTCTCTTTCTCATCTTCTTTGCCTTCATGACTTTGTAACGATCAAAATCTGTCATTTTGGCTTTCCTTTCTCTGGCTTCAATCTTCTTGGCCCATCTTGTGGCTGCCCATTTTTTATTAATGTCTGCCTTCTCCCAGGCCTGCCGGACATACTTCTGGCGGGCACTGTGTGGGAACTTGAGGATGAAGTCAGTGAGCTGCATGCATTTGAAAGGCATAGCCTGTCGCCTCACCTGCGTGCAGGGTCCATCAAACAAAGCCCTATTCTGATCAATAACGTCTACAATCGCGACCAATTTCCCGGCATGAGTGCCAAGGAGACGTAGGCCACACGGCCAACCTCCACAAAGTGCCTGAACACCATCTTGGCGGCGCTCGGACAGAAGAGCCTCGTGGTAGTTTTGATTTGCATTTCCCTGATTACAAGCGATGTTGAACGTTTTTTCATATGTCTGTTGGCCATTTGCATTTCCTCTTCAGAGAAGTTTCTTTTTAGCTCTTCCGCCCATTTTTTGACTGGATTATTTTCTTTGTTGTTGTTGAGTCTCATCAGCTCTTTGCAGATTTTTGTGATCAGTCCTTTATCATTAGTGTTTGCAAAAATGTTCTCTCAGTCAGTGGGGTTTCTCTTTATTTTTGTTATTGTCTCTTTTACTGTGCGGAAGCTCTTTAATTTGATGTCATCCCAGCTGTTTATCTTTGCCTTCACTATCACTGCTTTGGGTGATGTGTCTGTAAAGATGTCTTTGATGTGCATATCATGGAGTGTTCCGTCTATATTTCCTTCTATATATTTTATGGTTTCAGGTCTTATGTCTAGTTCTTTAATCCATTTTGAGTTGTTTTTTGTGCATGGTGTTAGGTAGTAATCAAGCTTCATTCTTCTGCATGTAGTGACCCAGTTTTCCCAGCACCATTTATTGAACAAACTTTCTTTGCTCCAATGCATATTCTTTTCTCCTTTGTCAAAGATTAGTTGACCATAAATCTGTGGGTTTATTTCTGGATTTTCTATTCAATTCCATTGGTCTGTGTGTCTGTTCTTTTTCCAATACCATGCAGTTTTGATTATTATGGCTTTGTAGTACAGTTTGAAGTCTGGGAGTGTGATGCCTCCATTCCCTTCTTTATTTTTCAGGAGAGCTTTGTCTATTTGGGGTTTTGGTGATTCCATATGAATTCATCAAAAATTGTTCTATTTCTTTGAAGAATGACATTGCAATTTTTTTTGGAATAGCACTGAATCTGTATATTGCTTTTGGTAGGATGGCCATTTTAATAATGTTTATTTTTCCAATCCATGAGCAGGAGATGTCTTTCCATTTCTTTGTGTCCTCTTCTATTTAACAGTGTTTTATAGTTTTCTTTGTATAGGGCCTTCACCTCTTTTGTTAAATTTATTCACAAGTATTTGATTTTTTTTGTTTTGATAACAAAAGGGATGGTTCTTCTGATTTCTTCTTCTTCAGATTTATTGTTTGTGTATAGGAAGGCTACTGACTTTTGCGTGTTGATTTTGTATCCTGCCACTTTACTGAACTGATTGATGAGTTGAATTAGTTTTTCTGTGGAGTTTTTGGGGTTCTCTATGTATATTATCATATCATATGCAAATAGTGATAGTTTGACTCCTTCTTTTCCTATTTGGATTCCTTGTATGTCTTTCTCTTGTCTTATTGCTCTGGCTAGGACTTCTAGTATTATATTGAAAAGCAGTGGTGATGTTATAGGACAGGGAGAGGGGCAGCCCAAAACCCCACAAACCTGCCTATTCTAAATGGGTTCTGCCATCTGCCGCATCAACACAAAACATAGGAGACTTTAATGAAAAGGAACTTTAATAAAACAGGGAAAGAATACAGGTAAGGCAAAGAATCTAGTTTCTAAATCAAGCACCCAAATTTACCCATCCCCTCGTGGGTAAAAGTCCATCCAAATGGGATTGGCCCAGAGCAAGGCCCCAAGGCCTGCCACAAGTCTAAAGCATCTTCCAGTGGGGACACACAGAAAAGGGTCACAAACAACCGGACAAGCCCGGAAGGAAAAGAGCAAAATCAACATCAAGATAAAAGCTGCCATTGTCACCTCCCCACGGGTCTCACCCACATCTGTGTCACCCAGTCCACGACCAAAAGACAAGCGCAGTTTCTTCATGTGTCTCTAGGCTCCATGCGCCTCCTCCAGGTCTCCTGGCTCCATCCTGCTTCCCTCCTCAGTCTCTTCTGCATCTTCTCCTCTTCCTGCTCAGCTCCACCCTCCCTTGGGTGGGGCAGGGAACCTCCCCTTTCCTGGGGACCACCCTGTTACAGTGAGAGTGGACATCCATGCCTTGTTCCAGATCTTACTTTTCACCATTGAGAATGATACTGGCTGTTGGCTTGTCATATATGGGATTTATGATGTGGAGGCATGTTCCTTGTATCCCAAGAATTTCAAGGGCTTTTATCATGAATGGGTGTTGCACTTTGTTGAAAGCTTTCTCGGCATCTTTTGATATTATCATGTGGTTTTTGAATTTGTTTTTGTTGATGTGTTGGATAACGTTGATTGATTTTCGGATGTTGAACCATCCTTGTGTTCCTGGCATGAATCCTACTTGGTCGTGGTGAATTATCTTATGGATACATTGTTGGATTCTGATAGCGAAAATTTTATTAAGGATTTTTGCATCAGTGTTCATTAGCGAGATTGGCCTGTATTTTTCCTTTTTTTGTTGTCCTTCTTTGGTTTTGGTATGAGTGTAATGTTGGCTTCATAGAACGTGTTTGGTATTATCCCTTCCTTCTCAATATTTTGGAAGAGTTTGTGAAAGATAGGCACTAATTCGTTTCTGAACGTTTGGTAGAATTCATCTGTAAATCCATCAGGTCTTGGGCTTTTGTTTTTGGGGAGGTTTTTGATTACCATTTCAATTTCGCTGCTTGGATTGGTCTGTTTAGGCGTTCTATTTCTTCTTTTTTTTTTTTTTAATTTAGAGGCATGTTTTATTTATTTATTTATTTGTTTTATTTATACATGCACTGGGTACAGTCAGAAGCGCAGGAGGGTGAGAGAATTCACCAGAGCCAGAGCGGGGAGCAGAGCAGGCAGAAGGACCGAAGTACACTGCTGAGGGGAGCAGTGGGCGGCAGGAGAGGTCTGCACGCCGTGTGGGACCCTCCTCTGGTGGCCGGGGAGCAGCCGGGGATCGAACCGGCGCTGCAGAGGCTGCGGGCAGCTTCGCAACCCAGCGCTCAACCGCTGCGCCACCAGGGAGGCCCCTATTTCTTCTTTATCTAGCTTTGGGTGATTGTAGAGTTGTAGGAATTTGTCCATCTCCTCTAAATTGTTGAACTTGTTTCCATATAACTGTTCATAGTAGTTTCTGATTATGCTTTTGATTTCTGCTGTGTCCGTTGTGATTTCTCCTCTTTCATTTGTGATCCTGTTTCTTTGTGCTTTCTCCCTTTTTTCCTTTGTGAGCCTGGCTAGGGGTTTGTCTATTTTTTCTATTTTTTTGAAGAACCAGCTCTTGGTTTCACTGATCTTTTGGATTTTTTTTTTTTTTTTAGTTTCGATTTCATTTATTTCTGCTTTGGTTTTTATTATTTCTTTTCTTCTACTAGATTTGTTTTTTTTGTTGTTGTTCTTTTTCTAGTTCTTTGAGCTTTGAGATTAGGTTGTTTCTTTGAGTTCTTTCTTGTTTCTTGATGGGAGCCTCTATTGCTATATATTTTCCTTTTATTACTGCTTTTGCTGCATCCCATACATTTAGGATATTGGTGTCCTCCTTGTCATTCAATTCAAAGAATTTTTTAATTTCTTCTTTGATCTCCTCATTAGTCCAGTGGTCTTCTAGTAGTGTGGGTTTCAATCTCCATGAGGTAGGAGAGTTCCTAGCCTTCTTTTTATGGTTTATTTCTACTTTGTTTCCTTCATGGTCAGAAAAGATGCTTGGTGTGATTTCAATCTTGGGGTATCTGTTGATTTTTGTCTCGGGTTCCAGTATGTGATCGATCCTGGAGAATGATCCGTATGCACTTGAGAAAAATGTCTACTCAGATTTTTTTTTGGGTTTAGTGTTCTATAGATGTCTCTTAAGCCCAAGCGCTCTAGATCCTTATTTAGAGCTTTAGTGTCTTTACTTATTTTTTGTCTCGTTGATCTATCCATTGTTGATAGTGTTGTGTTGAAGTCTCCCACTACGTATGTGTTTTCTCTGATGTCTGTTTTCAAAGATGACAATAGTTGTCTGATATATTTTGGTGCTCCTTCGTTTGGTGAATATATGTTAATGAGTGTTATTTCTTCTTGAAGTATTTTCCTCTTGATCATAATGTAGTGACCGTTGGGGTCTCTTTTTACCTTTTAGAGTTTGAAATGTTTTACCTGATATAAGTATAGCCATTCCTGCTTTCTTGTTTGGTCCATTTGCTTGTAGGATTGTTTTCCATCCTTTAACATTGAGGTTATTTTTATCTTTTGTAGCTAAATGTGTTTCCTGGAGACAGCAAAAGGTTGAGTTTTATTTCTTAATCCATCCTGCAACTCTGTGTCTTTTTATTGAAGAGTTTAGTCCATTTACATTTAGAGTTAATATTGATATGTTAGCATCTGTATTTGCCATTTTGTTTGTCTTTCCTTTGATTTTTATTTATTATTTTAATAACTTTTTTTGGCCTTCTTTCATTGTTATTCGTCCCTCTGAATCTCCTCCTTCTGTGTTTACTTACAAAGGTGCGTCTTGAAGTCCCACAGACTTCCCTGGAGGTGGGGCACCTGGATTGCACTCTGAGTTCCAAATCTCTGGATCCTCCTCTGGGCGCCGACTTCCTGCCAGGTGGGACCATGCTTGTGGGGGCCTTCAGCTCTCCTCACTGCACAGGGAACCTTCTCCCTCTGGCTCCACGGGGAGCTTTCTGCCAGATTCAAGCAGTCTTTACTGAAGAAAGGTCCCTGTTCTAAAATGGTGCTTTGGAGACAGGCACACTCTTCTGCATGCCCAGTCTGCCCTGGCCGTGGGTGTCCGCTCCCCCTCTGGGTTTGGACTGCTGCCCTGAAGGGGCCTGGTGTGGGCAAACTTCCCAGCTCACCTCTGGCTCCTCTGGGAGACTTCTGCCAGTTTCACGCACTCTTTACTGAAGAAAGATCCCTATTCTAAAATGGTGGTTCAGATACAGGCACACTCTTCCATGCACCCACTCTGCCCCGGCCCTCGGTGCCTGCTCCCCTTCTGGGTTCAGACTGCTGGCCAGAAGGGGCCTGGCCTGGGTGAACTTCCAAGCTCACCTCTGGCTCCTTTGGGAGTCATCTGCTGGCCTCAAGCAGTCTTTACCGAACAAAAGTCCCTATTCTAAAATGGCGACTCAGAGACAGACGCGCTCTCCAACGCACTGGGTTGGCCCCAGCCGTGGGTGTCCGCTTCTTCCCTGGGCTCGGACTGCTGGCCATAAGGGGCCTGGCCTGGGCCAACTTCCCAGCTAACCTCTGGCTCCTTTGGGAGCCTTCTGCTGGTTTCAAGCAGTCCTTATTGAAGAAAGGTCCCTATTTTTAAATGGCAATTCAGAGATAGGCACACTCTTCGGTGCGCCCGGTCTGCCCCAACCGTGGGTGCCCCCTCCCATCTCTGGGCTCGGGCTGCTGGTCAGAAGGGGCCTAGCTTGGGCGAACTTCCCAGCTCACTTCTGACTCCTCTGGGAGCCTTCTGCCCCTTTCAACTAGTCTTTACTGAAGAAAGGTTCCTATTCTATGGGATGTTGGTGATTTTTTTCTGGTTGCTAGGTGGCACCAGAGATCTCTCCTAGTGTCCTTGGGGAGCTTTTTTTTTACTCCGTGGGACAGGGGAACAGAGTGGGAGTGGTGGGGAAAGCCTCAATGGTTTTGGGGTGCTGTGTCTGCCTTGTGCCCCACCATCGTGGGGATCCAACACCCCAAATTTCGTGCCCTGGGTCTCAGTTCCAAAGACCTCAGGTCCAGGACGTGGCCTGTAGCCCAATTTAGTGTCCACAGAAATGGCGCCTTATGCACCCCGCTCCCTTTCCGGGCACCTGGTTTCTGATTACTCAGTGAGGGACGTTCACCTTAGAGAGGGCCCCCGTGAGTCTCCATGCAAGCCTAGGTCGCAGGCATGGGGAACTGGGCAGTCGAGATCTGTGTATCCTATTCAAGGGCACCACTTTTCCAAACAAGCTTACTGGCTGGCCTGGGGCTGTTTGTCGGTCTCCAGGAATCTTTGTTTTTCTCTATTGGCTACTGGAGCCATTTGCTTAACTCCATGGTGAATTTTGCAGAGTTCTCCACAGCTCCAGTTCATGGGGTGTGGTGACTGAAATAGTTCCTTTCCACTCAAAGTCCCTCTTGATGCATAGTTTGTTCTTCTTGGTTGTTTTAGTCTTTTTGTTTTTATTCTCATTTCTGTGGATCGGAGAGTGCTGACTTTGTGGGTAGGGGAGGGTAGGAGGGTTCTGAGCTTTCCCCCCTTCTAGTTCTCTTTTATGGTAACATTCTTCTTTGGGTAGTTTGCTGGAGTCACCCATTTATCGTCTGTTTACCAGTTCTTACTGAGACCTGCTGCTTTTCCTCCCAATTAACTTTATTTTAATGGGAGATCTTAGTTGCAGCGTTTCCTTGTGGCCATGTTGATCTGCCCCTCCGAAGAACAGGATTTAAGCCTCCTTGCCATATTTTTTAATATTTAATTTTTTATTTATACAAGCACTGGGTACAGTCAGCAGTGCGGGATGGTGAGACAAGTCACAAGAGCCAAAGGTGGGAGCAGTATAGGCAGACTGACAAACACACTGTGAGGTGAAGAGTGGGCGGGGCAGGAGAGGTCGGCCCGCCATATGGGACTCTCACTGGTGGCCAGGGATCCAAACGGTGCTGCAGAGACTCTGGGAAGAGTCAAGCCCAGCACTCAACCACATCGCCACCAGAGAGGCCCTCCCCTTTTCTATTTTTAAGAAATTAAGTTCTAGCATCTATGGTTGGGGGGGTCAAGGGTCATCTGCACACATGGGGGTACAGGGCCTTAAGCCTACTAGGGGGTCCAGGGACCTCTAAATCGTTGGGGGAAAGGGGAAATCCACGCCCTGGGGGAAACCGGCACCCTCCTCTCGCACTCACACACTCAGCGGCAGGCTGTGCGCCCAAAGACACCATAGACGGAGGAGCGGAGTTACTGTCAGGGGAGGGCACCCCTGTAAGCCACAGTCAAGCGGCATCCGCAGCATCTTCCAAAGCTGCAGGCAGACGGACCGGAGCAAAAAGCCCCAGCCAACCCAGCACCACTCAAGAGGAAGAGTCCTCACCTGGACCAGCACCACTGATGAGCACCAGGCTACTCCCACGGCCGGATCCTGACCCCGCCCACCCAACACGGCATGCGCAAAAGTGCACTTCCTAGGGCCGCCGCTAGGAGGCGCTGGCGAAGGGGATCGGGAACCATCAGCCCCCACGAGGTTAGGGGGACTTCTGCACCCATGGGGGTACAGGACCTCCTTCCCCCAAAGGGGAACGGGCCCCACTTCTCCCTCGGGGGAACGGCAGAACTTCCTCCCGGGACAGACCTGCACCTTCCTCTCTCACTCAGGCTACAGAGGCAGGCCGTGCGCCTGAGACGCCCTAGACGGAGGGGCAGGGACACTGCCAGAGGAGGGCACCCCCTGTAAGCCACAGTCAAGAGGCGATAGCGGCCTCTTCCGAAGTTGCAGGCAAACTGGCCGGCGCAGAAAGCCCCAGGCAGCCCAGCACCACTCAAAGGGGAAGGGTGCTCACCTGGCCCAGCACCGCTGATGAGCCCCAGGCTCATCCCCCAGCCGGAGCCTGACCCCGCCAACCCGACTCTGGCTGCGCACAGGTGCATTTCCTAGGGCCGCCGCTAGGGGGCGCTGGCGAGAGGGTTCGGGGACCCTCAGCCCCCACGGGGGTAGGGGAACCTCTACCCCAGGGGGAAACGGGTCCCTCTGACCCGAGGGGAACGGGACCCTCTACCCCTTAGGGAAACGGGGAACACTTCCCCCTTGGGGGAACGGTAAATCTTCCTCCCGGGGCACACCTGCTAGCTTCCTCTCGCACTCACACCCCCAGGGACAGGCCTTGCGCAGGAAGCCGCCCCAGACGAAGGGGCAGGGTCTCCGTCAGGGAGGGCAACGCCTGTAAGCCACAGAGAGGCGGTGCCCGCCGCGTCCTCCAGAACTGCAGGCACACAGGTTGGTGCGTAAAGCCCCTGGCAACCCACCACCACTCAAAGGGGAAGAGTACTCACCTGGCCAGGCAGCGCTGATGAGCCCCAGGCTCCGCCTCCACACGGAGCCTGACCACGCACTCCCGGAACTTCATGAGCAAAGGTGCAGTTCACAGCTCCGCGCTGGGGGGCGCTGGGGAGGCGGTTCGGGGCAATCAGCCCTCATGGGTGTAGGCAGACCTCCACCTCAGGGGAAAACGAGAACCTCTTCTCCCATGGTGGAACGGGGCCCACTCCCCCTTGGGGGAAATGGTAAATCTACCTCCCGAGGCACGGCGGCACCCTCCTCTCGCACTCACAGCCCCAGCGGCAGGGCCGTGCGCCGGCAGACGCCCTATACGGAGGGCCGGGGTCCCGGTCAGGGGAGGGCACCCCCTGGAAACCAGGGGCAAGCGGCGACCGTGGCCTCTTCCAAAACTGCAGACACACAGGCCGGCGCGGAAAAAAAGCCCCGGGTAAGCCAGCAACACTGGAAGGGGAAGAGTCCGCACCTGGCCCAGCAGCGCTTGATGAGCCCCAGGCTCCGCCCCTGGTCGGAGCCTGACCCCGCCCGCCCGACTCTGGCTGCGCACAGGTGCACTTCCTAGGGCCGCCGCTAGGGGGCGCTGGTGAGGGGTTTCGGGGACCCTCAGCCCCCACCGGGCTGGGGCCACCCCTGCACCCATGGGGGTACGGGATTCGACTCCCCCATGGGGGAACGGGGCCCCCTTCCCCTTCGCGGAAGCCCAAACCTTCCTCCCGGGGCACGCCTGCACCCTCCTCTCGCACTCACAGCCCCAGCGGCGGGGCCGTGCGCCGGTAGACGCCCTAGACGGAGGGCCGGGGTCCCGGTCAGGGGAGGGCACCCCCTGGAAGCCAGGGGCAAGCGGCGACCGCGGCCTCTTCCAAAACTGCAGGCACACAGGCCGGCGCGGAAAAAAGCCCCGGGCCAGCCAGCACCGCTCAAAGGGGAAGAGACCGCACCTGGCCCAGCAGCGCTTGATGAGCCCCAGGCTCCGCCCCTGGCCGGAGCCTGACCCCGCCCGCCCGACTCTGGCTGCGCACAGGTGCACTTCCTAGGGCCGCCGCTAGGGGGCGCTGGTGAGGGGTTTCGGGGACCCTCAGCCCCCACCGGGCTGGGGCCACCCCTGCACCCATGGGGGTACGGGATTCGACTCCCCCATGGGGGAACGGGGCCCCCTTCCCCTTCGCGGAAGCCCAAACCTTCCTCCCGGGGCACGCCGGCACCCTCCTCTCGCACTCACAGCCCCAGCGGCGGGGCCGTGCGCCGGCAGACGCCCTAGACGGAGGGCCGGGGTCCCGGTCAGGGGAGGGCACCCCCTGGAAGCCAGGGGCAAGCGGCGACCGCGGCCTCTTCCAAAACTGCAGGCACACAGGCCGGCGCGGAAAAAAGCCCCGGGCCAGCCAGCACCGCTCAAAGGGGAAGAGTCCGCACCTGGCCCAGCAGCGCTCTATGAGCCCCAGGCTCCGCCCCTGGCCGGAGCCTGACCCCGCTCTCCTGGCTCTTCATGAGCAAAGGTGCCGTTCACAGCTCAGCCCCAAGGGGCGCTGGCGAGGCGGTTCGGGGCCCTCAGCCCTCATGGGTTTAGGCAGACTCCACCCCAGGGAGAAACGGGAACCTCTTCTCCCATGGTGGAACGGGGCCCACTCCCCCTGGGGGAATGGTAAATCTTCCTCCCGGGGCACACCTGCACCCTCCTCTCGGACTCACACCCCCAGGGGCAGGACGTGTGCCCCAAGACGGCCTAGACGGAGGGGCTGGGTCTCCGTCATTGAGGGCAACGCCTGTAAGCCAGAAACAGGCGGCATCCGACGTGTCCTCCAAACTGCAGGCAGACAGGCCGGCGGGGAAAGACCCTAGCAAACCAGCACCAATCAGAGGGGAAGAGTCCTCACCCGGCTGAGCAGCGCTGATGAGCCCCAGGCTCCACTCCGGGCCGGAGCCTGACCCCGCCCGCCCGACTCAGGCTGCGCAGAGGTGCACTTCCTAGGGCCGCCGCTAGGGGGCCCTGGTGAGGGGTTTCGGGGACCCTCAGCCCCCACCGGGCTGGGGCCACCCCGCAACCCATGGGGGTACGGGACTGTCCTTCCCCATGGGGGAACGGGGCCCCCTTCCCCTTCGCGGAAGCCCAAACCTTCCTCCCGGGGCACGCCTGCACCCTCCTCTCGCACTCACAGCCCCAGCGGCGGGGCCGTGCGCCGGCAGACGCCCTAGACGGAGGGCCGGGGTCCCGGTCAGGGGAGGGCACCCCCTGGAAGCCAGGGGCAAGCGGCGACCGCGGCCTCTTCCAAAACTGCAGGCACACAGGCCGGCGCGGAAAAAAGCCCCGGGCCAGCCAGCACCGCTCAAAGGGGAAGAGACCGCACCTGGCCCAGCAGCGCTTGATGAGCCCCAGGCTCCGCCCCTGGCCGGAGCCTGACCCCGCCCGCCCGACTCTGGCTGCGCACAGGTGCACTTCCTAGGGCCGCCGCTAGGGGGCGCTGGTGAGGGGGTTTCGGGGACCCTCAGCCCCCACCGGGCTGGGGCCACCGCTGCACCCATGGGGGTACGGGATTCGACTCCCCCATGGGGGAACGGGGCCCCCTTCCCCTTCGCGGAAGCCCAAACCTTCCTCCCGGGGCACGCCTGCACCCTCCTCTCGCACTCACAGCCCCAGCGGCGGGGCCGTGCGCCGGCAGACGCCCTAGACGGAGGGCCGGGGTCCCGGTTAGGGGAGGGCACCCCCTGGAAGCCAGGGGCAAGCGGCGACCGCGGCCTCTTCCAAAACTGCAGGCACACAGGCCGGCGCGGAAAAAAGCCCCGGGCCAGCCAGCACCGCTCAAAGGGGAAGAGACCGCACCTGGCCCAGCAGCGCTTGATGAGCCCCAGGCTCCGCCCCTGGCCGGAGCCTGACCCCGCCCGCCCGACTCTGGCTGCGCACAGGTGCACTTCCTAGGGCCGCCGCTAGGGGGCGCTGGTGAGGGGTTTCGGGGACCCTCAGCCCCCACCGGGCTGGGGCCAACGCTGCACCCATGGGGGTACGGGATTCGACTCCCCCATGGGGGAACGGGGCCCCCTTCCCCTTCGCGGAAGCCCAAACCGTCCTCCCGGGGCACGCCTGCACCCTCCTCTCGCACTCACAGCCCCAGCGGCGGGGCCGTGCGCCGGCAGACGCCCTAGACGGAGGGCCGGGGTCCCGGTCAGGGGAGGGCATCCCCTGGAAACCAGGGGCAAGCGGCGACCGCGGCCTCTTCCAAAACTGCAGGCACACAGGCCGGCGCGGAAAAAAGCCCCGGGCCAGCCAGCACTGCTCAAAGGGGAAGAGACCGCACCTGGCCCAGCAGCGCTTGATGAGCCCCAGGCTCCGCCCCTGGCCGGAGCCTGACCCCGCCCGCCCGACTCTGGCTGCGCACAGGTGCACTTCCTAGGGCCGCCGCTAGGGCGCGCTGGTGAGGGGTTTCGGGGACCCTCAGCCCCCACCGGGCTGGGGCCACCCCTGCACCCATGGGGGTACGGGGCCCCCTTCCCCTTCGCGGAAGCCCAAACATTCCTCCCGGGGCACGCCTGCACCCTCCTCTCGCACTCACAGCCCCAGCGGCGGGGCCGTGCGCCGGCAGACGCCCTAGACGGAGGGCCGGGGTCCCGGTCAGGGGAGGGCACCCCCTGGAAACCAGGGGCAAGCGGCGACCGCGGCCTCTTCCAAAACTGCAGGCACACAGGCCGGCGCGGAAAAAAGCCCCGGGCCAGCCAGCACCGCTCAAAGGGGAAGAGACCGCGGCTGGCCCAGCAGCGCTTGATGAGCCCCAGGCTCCGCCCCTGGCCGGAGCCTGACCCCGCCCGCCCGACTCTGGCTGCGCACAGGTGCACTTCCTAGGGCCGCCGCTAGGGGACGCTGGTGAGGGGTTTCGGGGACCCTCAGCCGCCACCGGGCTGGGGCCACCCCTGCACCCATGGGGGTACGGGATTCTCCTCCCCCATGGGGGAACGGGGCCCCCTTCCCCTTCGCGGAAGCCCAAACCTTCCTCCCGGGGCACGCCTGCACCCTCCTCTCGCACTCACAGCCCCAGCGGCGGGGCCGTGCGCCGGCAGACGCCCTAGACGGAGGGCCGGGGTCCCGGTCAGGGGAGGGCACCGCCTGGAAGCCAGGGGCAAGCGGCGACCGCGGCCTCTTCCAAAACTGCAGGCACACAGGCCAGCGCGGAAAAAAGCCCCGAGCCAGCCAGCACCGCTCAAAGGGGAAGAGACCGCACCTGGCCCAGCAGCGCTTGATGAGCCCCAGGCTCCGCCCCTGGCCGGAGCCTGACCCGGCCCGCCCGACTCTGGCTGCGCACAGGTTCACTTCCTAGGGCCGCCGCTAGGGGGTGCTGGTGAGGGGTTTCGGGGACCCTCAGCCCCCACCGGGCTGGGGCCACCCCTGCACCCATGGGGGTACGGGGCCCCCTTCCCCTTCGCGGAAGCCCAAACATTCCTCCCGGGGCACGCCTGCACCCTCCTCTCGCACTCACAGCCCCAGCGGCGGGGCCGTGCGCCGGCAGACGCCCTAGACGCAGGGCCTGGGTCCCGGTCAGGGGAGGGCAACCCCTGGAAGCCAGGGGCAAGCGGCGACCGCGGCCTCTTCCAAAACTGCAGGCACACAGGCCGGCGCGGAAAAAAGCCCCGGGCCAGCCAGCACCGCTCAAAGGGGAAGAGACCGCACCTGGCCCAGCAGCGCTTGATGAGCCCCAGGCTCCGCCCCTGGCCGGAGCCTGACCCCGCCCGCCCGACTCTGGCTGCGCACAGGTGCACTTCCTAGGGCCGCCGCTAGGGGGCGCTGGTGAGGGGTTTCGGGGACCCTCAGCCCCCACCGGGCTGGGGCCACCCCTGCACCCATGGGGGTACGGGATTCTCCTCCCCCATGGGGGAACGGGGCCCCCTTCCCCTTCGCGGAAGCCCAAACCTTCCTCCCGGGGCACGCCTGCACCCTCCTCTCGCACTCACAGCCCCAGCAGCGGGGCCGTGCGCCGGCAGACGCCCTAGACGGAGGGCCGGGGTCCCGGTCAGGGGAGGGCACCCCCTGGAAGCCAGGGGCAAGCGGCGACCGCGGCCTCTTCCAAAACTGCAGGCACACAGGCCGGCGCGGAAAAAAGCCCCGGGCCAGCCAGCACCGCTCAAAGGGGAAGAGACCGCGCCTGGCCCAGCAGCGCTAGATGAGCCCCAGGCTCCGCCCCTGGCCGGAGCCTGACCCCGCACGCCCGACTCAGGCTGCGCACAGGTGCACTTCCTAGGGCCGCCGCTAGGGGGCGCTGGTAAGGGGTTTCGGGGACCCTCAGCCCCCACCGGGCTGGGGCCACCCCTGCACCCATGGGGGTACGGGGCCCCCTTCCCCTTCACGGAAGCCCAAACCTTCCTCCCGGGGCACGCCTGCACCCTCCTCTCGCACTCACAGCCCCAGCGGCGGGGCCGTGCGCCGGCAGACGCCCTAGACGCAGGGCCTGGGTCCCGGTCAGGGGAGGGCACCCCCTGGAAGCCAGGGGCAAGCGGCGCCGCGGTCTCTTCCAAAACTGCAGGCACACAGGCCAGCGCGGAAAAAAGCCCCGGGCCAGCCAGCACCGCTCAAAGGGGAAGAGACCGCACCTGGCCCAGCAGCGCTTGATGAGCCCCAGGCTCCGCCCCTGGCCGGAGCCTGACCCCGCCCGCCCGACTCTGGCTGCGCACAGGTGCACTTCCTAGGGCCGCCGCTAGGGGGCGCTGGTGAGGGGTTTCGGGGACCCTCAGCCCCCACCGGGCTGGGGCCACCCCTGCACCCATGGGGGTACGGGGCCCCCTTCCCCTTCGCGGAAGCCCAAACCTTCCTCCCGGGGCACGCCTGCACCCTCCTCTCGCACTCACAGCCCCAGCGGCGGGGCCGTGCGCCGGCAGACGCCCTAGACGGAGGGCCGGGGTCCCGGTCAGGGGAGGGCACCCCCTGGAAGCCAGGGGCAAGCGGCGACCGCGGCCTCTTCCAAAACTGCAGGCACACAGGCCGGCGCGGAAAAAAGCCCCGGGCCAGCCAGCACCGCTCAAAGGGGAAGAGACCGCACCTGGCCCAGCAGCGCTTGATGAGCCCCAGGCTCCGCCCCTGGCCGGAGCCTGACCCCGCCCGCCCGACTCTGGCTGCGCACAGGTGCACTTCCTAGGGCCGCCGCTAGGGGGCGCTGGTGAGGGGTTTCGGGGACCCTCAGCCCCCACCGGGCTGGGGCCACCCCTGCACCCATGGGGGTACGGGATTCGACTCCCCCATGGGGGAACGGGGCCCCCTTCCCCTTCGCGGAAGCCCAAACCTTCCTCCCGGGGCACGCCTGCACCCTCCTCTCGCACTCACAGCCCCAGCGGCGGGGCCGTGCGCCGGCAGACGCCCTAGACGGAGGGCCGGGGTCCCGGTCAGGGGAGGGCACCCCCTGGAAGCCAGGGGCAAGCGGCGACCGCGGCCTCTTCCAAAACTGCAGGCACACAGGCCGGCGCGGAAAAAAGCCCCGGGCCAGCCAGCACCGCTCAAAGGGGAAGAGTCCGCACCTGGCCCAGCAGCGCTCTATGAGCCCCAGGCTCCGCCCCTGGCCGGAGCCTGACCCCGCCCTCCTGGCTCTTCATGAGCAAAGGTGCCGTTCACAGCTCAGCCCCAAGGGGCGCTGGCGAGGCGGTTCGGGGCCCTCAGCCCTCATGGGTTTAGGCAGACTCCACCCCAGGGAGAAACGGGAACCTCTTCTCCCATGGTGGAACGGGGCCCACTCCCCCTGGGGGAATGGTAAATCTTCCTCCCGGGGCACACCTGCACCCTCCTCTCGGACTCACACCCCCAGGGGCAGGACGTGTGCCCCAAGACGGCCTAGACGGAGGGGCTGGGTCCCGGTCAGGGGAGGGCACCCCCTGGAAGCCAGGGGCAAGCGGCGCCGCGGTCTCTTCCAAAACTGCAGGCACACAGGCCAGCGCGGAAAAAAGCCCCGGGCCAGCCAGCACCGCTCAAAGGGGAAGAGACCGCACCTGGCCCAGCAGCGCTTGATGAGCCCCAGGCTCCGCCCCTGGCCGGAGCCTGACCCCGCCCGCCCGACTCTGGCTGCGCACAGGTGCACTTCCTAGGGCCGCCGCTAGGGGGCGCTGGTGAGGGGTTTCGGGGACCCTCAGCCCCCACCGGGCTGGGGCCACCCCTGCACCCATGGGGGTACGGGATTCGACTCCCCCATGGGGGAACGGGGCCCCCTTCCCCTTCGCGGAAGCCCAAACCTTCCTCCCGGGGCACGCCGGCACCCTCCTCTCGCACTCACAGCCCCAGCGGCGGGGCCGTGCGCCGGCAGACGCCCTAGACGGAGGGCCGGGGTCCCGGTCAGGGGAGGGCACCCCCTGGAAGCCAGGGGCAAGCGGCGACCGCGGCCTCTTCCAAAACTGCAGGCACACAGGCCGGCGCGGAAAAAAGCCCCGGGCCAGCCAGCACCGCTCAAAGGGGAAGAGTCCGCACCTGGCCCAGCAGCGCTCTATGAGCCCCAGGCTCCGCCCCTGGCCGGAGCCTGACCCCGCCCTCCTGGCTCTTCATGAGCAAAGGTGCCGTTCACAGCTCAGCCCCAAGGGGCGCTGGCGAGGCGGTTCGGGGCCCTCAGCCCTCATGGGTTTAGGCAGACTCCACCCCAGGGAGAAACGGGAACCTCTTCTCCCATGGTGGAACGGGGCCCACTCCCCCTGGGGGAATGGTAAATCTTCCTCCCGGGGCACACCTGCACCCTCCTCTCGGACTCACACCCCCAGGGGCAGGACGTGTGCCCCAAGACGGCCTAGACGGAGGGGCTGGGTCTCCGTCATTGAGGGCAACGCCTGTAAGCCAGAAACAGGCGGCATCCGACGTGTCCTCCAAACTGCAGGCAGACAGGCCGGCGGGGAAAGACCCTAGCAAACCAGCACCAATCAGAGGGGAAGAGTCCTCACCCGGCTGAGCAGCGCTGATGAGCCCCAGGCTCCACTCCGGGCCGGAGCCTGACCCCGCCCGCCCGACTCAGGCTGCGCAGAGGTGCACTTCCTAGGGCCGCCGCTAGGGGGCCCTGGTGAGGGGTTTCGGGGACCCTCAGCCCCCACCGGGCTGGGGCCACCCCGCAACCCATGGGGGTACGGGACTGTCCTCCCCCATGGGGGAACGGGGCCCCCTTCCCCTTCGCGGAAGCCCAAACCTTCCTCCCGGGGCACGCCTGCACCCTCCTCTCGCACTCACAGCCCCAGCGGCGGGGCCGTGCGCCGGCAGACGCCCTAGACGGAGGGCCGGGGTCCCGGTCAGGGGAGGGCACCCCCTGGAAGCCAGGGGCAAGCGGCGACCGCGGCCTCTTCCAAAACTGCAGGCACACAGGCCGGCGCGGAAAAAAGCCCCGGGCCAGCCAGCACCGCTCAAAGGGGAAGAGACCGCACCTGGCCCAGCAGCGCTTGATGAGCCCCAGGCTCCGCCCCTGGCCGGAGCCTGACCCCGCCCGCCCGACTCTGGCTGCGCACAGGTGCACTTCCTAGGGCCGCCGCTAGGGGGCGCTGGTGAGGGGTTTCGGGGACCCTCAGCCCCCACCGGGCTGGGGCCACCGCTGCACCCATGGGGGTACGGGATTCGACACCCCCATGGGGGAACGGGGCCCCCTTCCCCTTCGCGGAAGCCCAAACCTTCCTCCCGGGGCACGCCTGCACCCTCCTCTCGCACTCACAGCCCCAGCGGCGGGGCCGTGCGCCGGCAGACGCCCTAGACGGAGGGCCGGGGTCCCGGTTAGGGGAGGGCACCCCCTGGAAGCCAGGGGCAAGCGGCGACCGCGGCCTCTTCCAAAACTGCAGGCACACAGGCCGGCGCGGAAAAAAGCCCCGGGCCAGCCAGCACCGCTCAAAGGGGAAGAGACCGCACCTGGCCCAGCAGCGCTTGATGAGCCCCAGGCTCCGCCCCTGGCCGGAGCCTGACCCCGCCCGCCCGACTCTGGCTGCGCACAGGTGCACTTCCTAGGGCCGCCGCTAGGGGGCGCTGGTGAGGGGTTTCGGGGACCCTCAGCCCCCACCGGGCTGGGGCCAACGCTGCACCCATGGGGGTACGGGATTCGACTCCCCCATGGGGGAACGGGGCCCCCTTCCCCTTCGCGGAAGCCCAAACCTTCCTCCCGGGGCACGCCTGCACCCTCCTCTCGCACTCACAGCCCCAGCGGCGGGGCCGTGCGCCGGCAGACGCCCTAGACGGAGGGCCGGGGTCCCGGTCAGGGGAGGGCATCCCCTGGAAACCAGGGGCAAGCGGCGACCGCGGCCTCTTCCAAAACTGCAGGCACACAGGCCGGCGCGGAAAAAAGCCCCGGGCCAGCCAGCACTGCTTAAAGGGGAAGAGACCGCACCTGGCCCAGCAGCGCTTGATGAGCCCCAGGCTCCGCCCCAGGCCGGAGCCTGACCCCGCCCGCCCGACTCTGGCTGCGCACAGGTGCACTTCCTAGGGCCGCCGCTAGGGCGCGCTGGTGAGGGGTTTCGGGGACCCTCAGCCCCCACCGGGCTGGGGCCACCCCTGCACCCATGGGGGTACGGGGCCCCCTTCCCCTTCGCGGAAGCCCAAACATTCCTCCCGGGGCACGCCTGCACCCTCCTCTCGCACTCACATCCCCAGCGGCGGGGCCGTGCGCCGGCAGACGCCCTAGACGGAGGGCCGGGGTCCCGCTCAGGGGAGGGCACCCCCTGGAATCCAGGGGCAAGCGGCGACCGCGGCCTCTTCCAAAACTGCAGGCACACAGGCCGGCGCGGAAAAAAGCCCCGGGCCAGCCAGCACCGCTCAAAGGGGAAGAGACCGCACCTGGCCCAGCAGCGCTTGATGAGCCCCAGGCTCCGCCCCTGGCCGGAGCCTGACCCCGCCCGCCCGACTCTGGCTGCGCACAGGTGCACTTCCTAGGGCCGCCGCTAGGGGGCGCTGGTGAGGGGTTTCGGGGACCCTCAGCCGCCACCGGGCTGGGGCCACCCCTGCACCCATGGGGGTACGGGATTCTCCTCCCCCATGGGGGAACGGGGCCCCCTTCCCCTTCGCGGAAGCCCAAACCTTCCTCCCGGGGCACGCCTGCACCCTCCTCTCGCACTCACAGCCCCAGCGGCGGGGCCGTGCGCCGGCAGACGCCCTAGACGGAGGGCCGGGGTCCCGGTCAGGGGAGGGCACCGCCTGGAAGCCAGGGGCAAGCGGCGACCGCGGCCTCTTCCAAAACTGCAGGCACACAGGCCAGCGCGGAAAAAAGCCCCGAGCCAGCCAGCACCGCTCTAAGGGGAAGAGACCGCACCTGGCCCAGCAGCGCTTGATGAGCCCCAGGCTCCGCCCCTGGCCGGAGCCTGACCCCGCCCGCCCGACTCTGGCTGCGCACAGGTGCACTTCCTAGGGCCGCCGCTAGGGGGCGCTGGTGAGGGGTTTCGGGGACCCTCAGCCCCCACCGGGCTGGGGCCACCCCTGCACCCATGGGGGTACGGGGCCCCCTTCCCCTTCGCGGAAGCCCAAACATTCCTCCCGGGGCACGCCTGCACCCTCCTCTCGCACTTACAGCCCCAGCGGCGGGGCCGTGCGCCGGCAGACGCCCTAGACGGAGGGCCGGGGTCCCGGTCAGGGGAGGGCACCCCCTGGAAGCCAGGGGCAAGCGGCGACCGCGGCCTCTTCCAAAACTGCAGGCACACAGGCCGGCGCGGAAAAAAGCCCCGGGCCAGCCAGCACCGCTCAAAGGGGAAGAGACCGCACCTGGCCCAGCAGCGCTTGATGAGCCCCAGGCTCCGCCCCTGGCCGGAGCCTGACCCCGCCCGCCCGACTCTGGCTGCGCACAGGTGCACTTCCTAGGGCCGCCGCTAGGGGGCGCTGGTGAGCGGTTTCGGGGACCCTCAGCCCCCACCGGGCTGGGGCCACCCCTGCACCCATGGGGGTACGGGATTCGACTCCCCCATGGGGGAACGGGGCCCCCTTCCCCTTCGCGGAAGCCCAAACCTTCCTCCCGGGGCACGCCGGCACCCTCCTCTCGCACTCACAGCCCCAGCGGCGGGGCCGTGCGCCGGCAGACGCCCTAGACGGAGGGCCGGGGTCCCGGTCATGGGAGGGTACCCCCTGGAAGCCAGGGGCAAGCGGCGACCGCGGCCTCTTCCAAAACTGCAGGCACACAGGCCGGCGCGGAAAAAAGCCCCGGGCCAGCCAGCACCGCTCAAAGGGGAAGAGTCCGCACCTGGCCCAGCAGCGCTCTATGAGCCCCAGGCTCCGCCCCTGGCCGGAGCCTGACCCCGCCCTCCTGGCTCTTCATGAGCAAAGGTGCCGTTCACAGCTCAGCCCCAAGGGGCGCTGGCGAGGCGGTTCGGGGCCCTCAGCCCTCATGGGTTTAGGCAGACTCCACCCCAGGGAGAAACGGGAACCTCTTCTCCCATGGTGGAACGGGGCCCACTCCCCCTGGGGGAATGGTAAATCTTCCTCCCGGGGCACACCTGCACCCTCCTCTCGGACTCACACCCCCAGGGGCAGGACGTGTGCCCCAAGACGGCCTAGACGGAGGGGCTGGGTCTCCGTCATTGAGGGCAACGCCTGTAAGCCAGAAACAGGCGGCATCCGACGTGTCCTCCAAACTGCAGGCAGACAGGCCGGCGGGGAAAGACCCTAGCAAACCAGCACCAATCAGAGGGGAAGAGTCCTCACCCGGCTGAGCAGCGCTGATGAGCCCCAGGCTCCACTCCGGGCCGGAGCCTGACCCCGCCCGCCCGACTCAGGCTGCGCAGAGGTGCACTTCCTAGGGCCGCCGCTAGGGGGCCCTGGTGAGGGGTTTCGGGGACCCTCAGCCCCCACCGGGCTGGGGCCACCCCGCAACCCATGGGGGTACGGGACTGTCCTCCCCCATGGGGGAACGGGGCCCCCTTCCCCTTCGCGGAAGCCCAAACCTTCCTCCCGGGGCACGCCTGCACCCTCCTCTCGCACTCACAGCCCCAGCGGCGGGGCCGTGCGCCGGCAGACGCCCTAGACGGAGGGCCGGGGTCCCGGTCAGGGGAGGGCACCCCCTGGAAGCCAGGGGCAAGCGGCGACCGCGGCCTCTTCCAAAACTGCAGGCACACAGGCCGGCGCGGAAAAAAGCCCCGGGCCAGCCAGCACCGCTCAAAGGGGAAGAGACCGCACCTGGCCCAGCAGCGCTTGATGAGCCCCAGGCTCCGCCCCTGGCCGGAGCCTGACCCCGCCCGCCCGACTCTGGCTGCGCACAGGTGCACTTCCTAGGGCCGCCGCTAGGGGGCGCTGGTGAGGGGTTTCGGGGACCCTCAGCCCCCACCGGGCTGGGGCCACCCCTGCACCCATGGGGGTACGGGATTCGACTCCCCCATGGGGGAACGGGGCCCCCTTCCCCTTCGCGGAAGCCCAAACCTTCCTCCCGGGGCACGCCTGCACCCTCCTCTCGCACTCACAGCCCCAGCAGCGGGGCCGTGCGCCGGCAGACGCCCTAGACGGAGGGCCGGGGTCCCGGTCAGGGGAGGGCACCCCCTGGAAGCCAGGGGCAAGCGGCGACCGCGGCCTCTTCCAAAACTGCAGGCACACAGGCCGGCGCGGAAAAAAGCCCCGGGCCAGCCAGCACCGCTCAAAGGGGAAGAGACCGCGGCTGGCCCAGCAGCGCTTGATGAGCCCCAGGCTCCGCCCCTGGCCGGAGCCTGACTCCGCCCGCCCGACACTGGCTGCGCACAGGTGCACTTCCTAGGGCCGCCGCTAGGGGGCGCTGGTGAGGGGTTTCGGGAACCCTCAGCCCCCACCGGGCTGGGGCCACCCCTGCACCCATGGGGGTACAGGATTCGACGCCCCCATGGGGGAACGGGGCCCCCTTCCCCTTCGCGGAAGCCCAAACCTTCCTCCCGGGGCACGCCTGCACCCTCCTCTCGCACTCACAGCCCCAGCAGCGGGGCCGTGCGCCGCCAGACGCCCTAGACGGAGGGCCGGGGTCCCGGTCATTGGAGGGCACCCCCTGGAAGCCAGGGGCAAGCGGCGACCGCGGCCTCTTCCAAAACTGCAGGCACACAGGCCGGCGCGGAAAAAAGCCCCGGGCCAGCCAGCACCGCTCAAAGGGGAAGAGACCGCGCCTGGCCCAGCAGCGCTAGATGAGCCCCAGGCTCCGCCCCTGGCCGGAGCCTGACCCCGCCCGCCCGACTCTGGCTGCGCACAGGTGCACTTCCTAGGGCCGCCGCTAGGGGGCGCTGGTAAGGGGTTTCGGGGACCCTCAGCCCCCACCGGGCTGGGGCCACCCCTGCACCCATGGGGGTACGGGGCCCCCTTCCCCTTCACGGAAGCCCAAACCTTCCTCCCGGGGCACGCCTGCACCCTCCTCTCGCACTCACAGCCCCAGCGGCGGGGCCGTGCGCCGGCAGACGCCCTAGACGGAGGGCCGGGGTCCCGGTCAGGGGAGGGCATCCCCTGGAAACCAGGGGCAAGCGGCGACCGCGGCCTCTTCCAAAACTGCAGGCACACAGGCCGGCGCGGAAAAAAGCCCCGGGCCAGCCAGCACCGCTCAAAGGGGAAGAGACCGCACCTGGCCCAGCAGCGCTTGATGAGCCCCAGGCTCCGCCCCTGGCCGGAGCCTGACCCCGCCCGCCCGACTCTGGCTGCGCACAGGTGCACTTCCTAGGGCCGCCACTAGGGCGCGCTGGTGAGGGGTTCGGGGACCCTCAGCCCCCACCGGGCTGGGGCCACCCCTGCACCCATGGGGGTACGGGGCCCCCTTCCCCTTCGCGGAAGCCCAAACATTCCTCCCGGGGCACGCCTGCACCCTCCTCTCGCACTCACAGCCCCAGCGGCGGGGCCGTGCGCCGGCAGACGCCCTAGACGGAGGGCCGGGGTCCCGCTCAGGGGAGGGCACCCCCTGGAAACCAGGGGCAAGCGGCGACCGCGGCCTCTTCCAAAACTGCAGGCACACAGGCCGGCGCGGAAAAAAGCCCCGGGCCAGCCAGCACCGCTCAAAGGGGAAGAGACCGCACCTGGCCCAGCAGCGCTTGATGAGCCCCAGGCTCCGCCCCTGGCCGGAGCCTGACCCCGCCCGCCCGACTCTGGCTGCGCACAGGTGCACTTCCTAGGGCCGCCGCTAGGGGGCGCTGGTGAGGGGTTTCGGGGACCCTCAGCCCCCACCGGGCTGGGGCCACCCCTGCACCCATGGGGGTACGGGATTCGACTCCCCCATGGGGGAACGGGGCCCCCTTCCCCTTCGCGGAAGCCCAAACCTTCCTCCCGGGGCACGCCTGCACCCTCCTCTCGCACTCACAGCCCCAGCAGCGGGGCCGTGCGCCGGCAGACGCCCTAGACGGAGGGCCGGGGTCCCGGTCAGGGGAGGGCACCCCCTGGAAGCCAGGGGCAAGCGGCGACCGCGGCCTCTTCCAAAACTGCAGGCACACAGGCCGGCGCGGAAAAAAGCCCCGGGCCAGCCAGCACCGCTCAAAGGGGAAGAGACCGCGGCTGGCCCAGCAGCGCTTGATGAGCCCCAGGCTCCGCCCCTGGCCGGAGCCTGACTCCGCCCGCCCGACACTGGCTGCGCACAGGTGCACTTCCTAGGGCCGCCGCTAGGGGGCGCTGGTGAGGGGTTTCGGGAACCCTCAGCCCCCACCGGGCTGGGGCCACCCCTGCACCCATGGGGGTACAGGATTCGACGCCCCCATGGGGGAACGGGGCCCCCTTCCCCTTCGCGGAAGCCCAAACCTTCCTCCCGGGGCACGCCTGCACCCTCCTCTCGCACTCACAGCCCCAGCAGCGGGGCCGTGCGCCGCCAGACGCCCTAGACGGAGGGCCGGGGTCCCGGTCATTGGAGGGCACCCCCTGGAAGCCAGGGGCAAGCGGCGACCGCGGCCTCTTCCAAAACTGCAGGCACACAGGCCGGCGCGGAAAAAAGCCCCGGGCCAGCCAGCACCGCTCAAAGGGGAAGAGACCGCGCCTGGCCCAGCAGCGCTAGATGAGCCCCAGGCTCCGCCCCTGGCCGGAGCCTGACCCCGCCCGCCCGACTCTGGCTGCGCACAGGTGCACTTCCTAGGGCCGCCGCTAGGGGGCGCTGGTAAGGGGTTTCGGGGACCCTCAGCCCCCACCGGGCTGGGGCCACCCCTGCACCCATGGGGGTACGGGGCCCCCTTCCCCTTCACGGAAGCCCAAACCTTCCTCCCGGGGCACGCCTGCACCCTCCTCTCGCACTCACAGCCCCAGCGGCGGGGCCGTGCGCCGGCAGACGCCCTAGACGGAGGGCCGGGGTCCCGGTCAGGGGAGGGCATCCCCTGGAAACCAGGGGCAAGCGGCGACCGCGGCCTCTTCCAAAACTGCAGGCACACAGGCCGGCGCGGAAAAAAGCCCCGGGCCAGCCAGCACCGCTCAAAGGGGAAGAGACCGCACCTGGCCCAGCAGCGCTTGATGAGCCCCAGGCTCCGCCCCTGGCCGGAGCCTGACCCCGCCCGCCCGACTCTGGCTGCGCACAGGTGCACTTCCTAGGGCCGCCACTAGGGCGCGCTGGTGAGGGGTTCGGGGACCCTCAGCCCCCACCGGGCTGGGGCCACCCCTGCACCCATGGGGGTACGGGGCCCCCTTCCCCTTCGCGGAAGCCCAAACATTCCTCCCGGGGCACGCCTGCACCCTCCTCTCGCACTCACAGCCCCAGCGGCGGGGCCGTGCGCCGGCAGACGCCCTAGACGGAGGGCCGGGGTCCCGCTCAGGGGAGGGCACCCCCTGGAAACCAGGGGCAAGCGGCGACCGCGGCCTCTTCCAAAACTGCAGGCACACAGGCCGGCGCGGAAAAAAGCCCCGGGCCAGCCAGCACCGCTCAAAGGGGAAGAGACCGCACCTGGCCCAGCAGCGCTTGATGAGCCCCAGGCTCCGCCCCTGGCCGGAGCCTGACCCCGCCCGCCCGACTCTGGATGCGCACAGGTGCACTTCCTAGGGCCGCCGCTAGGGGGCGCTGGTGAGGGGTTTCGGGGACCCTCAGCCGGCACCGGGCTGGGGCCACCCCTGCACCCATGGGGGAACGGGATTCTCCTCCCCCATGGGGGAACGGGGCCCCCTTCCCCTTCGCGGAAGCCCAAACCTTCCTCCCGGGGCACGCCTGCACCCTCCTCTCGCACTCACAGCCCCAGCGGCGGGGCCGTGCGCCGGCAGACGCCCTAGACGGAGGGCCGGGGTCCCGGTCAGGGGAGGGCACCCCCTGGAAGCCAGGGGCAAGCGGCGACCGCGGCCTCTTCCAAAACTGCAGGCACACAGGCCAGCGCGGAAAAAAGCCCCGAGCCAGCCAGCACCGCTCAAAGGGGAAGAGACCGCACCTGGCCCAGCAGCGCTTGATGAGCCCCAGGCTCCGCCCCTGGCCGGAGCCTGACCCGGCCCGCCCGACTCTGGCTGCGCACAGGTTCACTTCCTAGGGCCGCCGCTAGGGGGTGCTGGTGAGGGGTTTCGGGGACCCTCAGCCCCCACCGGGCTGGGGCCACCCCTGCACCCATGGGGGTACGGGGCCCCCTTCCCCTTCGCGGAAGCCCAAACATTCCTCCCGGGGCACGCCTGCACACTCCTCTCGCACTCACAGCCCCAGCGGCGGGGCCGTGCGCCGGCAGACGCCCTAGACGCAGGGCCTGGGTCCCGGTCAGGGGAGGGCACCCCCTGGAAGCCAGGGGCAAGCGGCGACCGCGGCCTCTTCCAAAACTGCAGGCACACAGGCCGGCGCGGAAAAAAGCCCCGGGCCAGCCAGCACCGCTCAAAGGGGAAGAGACCGCACCTGGCCCAGCAGCGCTTGATGAGCCCCAGGCTCCGCCCCTGGCCGGAGCCTGACCCCGCCCGCCCGACTCTGGCTGCGCACAGGTGCACTTCCTAGGGCCGCCGCTAGGGGGCGCTGGTGAGGGGTTTTGGGGACCCTCAGCCCCCACCGGGCTGGGGCCACCCCTGCACCCATGGGGGTACGGGATTCTCCTCCCCCATGGGGGAACGGGGCCCCCTTCCCCTTCGCGGAAGCCCAAACCTTCCTCCCGGGGCACGCCTGCACCCTCCTCTCGCACTCACAGCCCCAGCAGCGGGGCCGTGCGCCGGCAGACGCCCTAGACGGAGGGCCGGGGTCCCGGTCAGGGGAGGGCACCCCCTGGAAGCCAGGGGCAAGCGGCGACCGCGGCCTCTTCCAAAACTGCAGGCACACAGGCCGGCGCGGAAAAAAGCCCCGGGCCAGCCAGCACCGCTCAAAGGGGAAGAGACCGCGGCTGGCCCAGCAGCGCTTGATGAGCCCCAGGCTCCGCCCCTGGCCGGAGCCTGACTCCGCCCGCCCGACTCTGGCTGCGCACAGGTGCACTTCCTAGGGCCGCCGCTAGGGGGCGCTGGTGAGGGGTTTCGGGGACCCTCAGCCCCCACCGGGCTGGGGCCACCCCTGCACCCATGGGGGTACAGGATTCGACGCCCCCATGGGGGAACGGGGCCCCCTTCCCCTTCGCGGAAGCCCAAACCTTCCTCCCGGGGCACGCCTGCACCCTCCTCTCGCACTCACAGCCCCAGCAGCGGGGCCGTGCGCCGCCAGACGCCCTAGACGGAGGGCCGGGGTCCCGGTCATGGGAGGGCACCCCCTGGAAGCCAGGGGCAAGCGGCGACCCCGGCCTCTTCCAAAACTGCAGGCACACAGGCCGGCGCGGAAAAAAGCCCCGGGCCAGCCAGCACCGCTCAAAGGGGAAGAGACCGCGCCTGGCCCAGCAGCGCTAGATGAGCCCCAGGCTCCGCCCCTGGCCGGAGCCTGACCCCGCCCGCCCGACTCTGGCTGCGCACAGGTGCACTTCCTAGGGCCGCCGCTAGGGGGCGCTGGTAAGGGGTTTCGGGGACCCTCAGCCCCCACCGGGCTGGGGCCACCCCTGCACCCATGGGGGTACGGGGCCCCCTTCCCCTTCACGGAAGCCCAAACATTCCTCCCGGGGCACGCCGGCACCCTCCTCTCGCACTCACAGCCCCAGCGGCGGGGCCGTGCGCCGGCAGACGCCCTAGACGGAGGGCCGGGGTCCCGGTCAGGGGAGGGCATCCCCTGGAAACCAGGGGCAAGCGGCGACCGCGGCCTCTTCCAAAACTGCAGGCACACAGGCCGGCGCGGAAAAAAGCCCCGGGCCAGCCAGCACCGCTCAAAGGGGAAGAGACCGCACCTGGCCCAGCAGCGCTTGATGAGCCCCAGGCTCCGCCCCTGGCCGGAGCCTGACCCCGCCCGCCCGACTCTGGCTGCGCACAGGTGCACTTCCTAGGGCCGCCGCTAGGGCGCGCTCGTGAGGGGTTTCGGGGACCCTCAGCCCCCACCGGGCTGGGGCCACCCCTGCACCCATGGGGGTACGGGATTCTCCTCCCCCATGGGGGAACGGGACCCCCTTCCCCTTCGCGGAAGCCCAAGCCTTCCTCCCGGGGCACGCCTGCACCCTCCTTTCGCACTCACAGCCCCAGCGGCGGGGCCGTGCGCCGGCAGACGCCCTAGACGGAGGGCCGGGGTCCCGGTCAGGGGAGGACACCCCCTGGAAGCCAGGGGCAAGCGGCGACCGCGGCCTCTTCCAAAACTGCAGGCACACAGGCCGGCGCGGAAAAAAGCCCCGGGCCAGCCAGCACCGCTCAAAGGGGAAGAGACCGCGCCTGGCCCAGCAGCGCTTGATGAGCCCCAGGCTCCGCCCCTGGCCGGAGCCTGACCCCGCCCGCCCGACTCTGGCTGCGCACAGGTGCACTTCCTAGGGCCGCCGCTAGGGGGCGCTGGTGAGGGGTTTCGGGGACCCTCAGCCCCCAACGGGCTGGGGCCACCCCTGCACCCATGGGGGTACGGGGCCCCCTTCCCCTTCGCGGAAGCCCAAACCTTCCTCCCGGGGCACGCCTGCACCCTCCTCTCGCACTCACAGCCCCAGCGGCGGGGCCGTGCGCCGGCAGACGCCCTAGACGGAGGGCCGGGGTCCCGGTCAGGGGAGGGCACCCCCTGGAAGCCAGGGGCAAGCGGCGACCGCGGCCTCTTCCAAAACTGCAGGCACACAGGCCGGTGCGGAAAAAAGCCCCGGGCCAGCCAGCACCGCTCAAAGGGGAAGAGACCGCACCTGGCCCAGCAGCGCTTGATGAGCCCCAGGCTCCGCCCCTGGCCGGAGCCTGACCCCGCCCGCCCGACTCTGGCTGCGCACAGGTGCACTTCCTAGGGCCGCCGCTAGGGGGCGCTGGTGAGGGGTTTCGGGGACCCTCAGCCCCCACCGGGCTGGGGCCACCCCTGCACCCATGGGGGTACGGGATTCGACTCCCCCATGGGGGAACGGGGCCCCCTTCCCCTTCGCGGAAGCCCAAACCTTCCTCCCGGGGCACGCCGGCACCCTCCTCTCGCACTCACAGCCCCAGCGGCGGGGCCGTGCGCCGGCAGACGCCCTAGACGGAGGGCCGGGGTCCCGGTCAGGGGAGGGCACCCCCTGGAAGCCAGGGGCAAGCGGCGACCGCGGCCTCTTCCAAAACTGCAGGCACACAGGCCGGCGCGGAAAAAAGCCCCGGGCCAGCCAGCACCGCTCAAAGGGGAAGAGTCCGCACCTGGCCCAGCAGCGCTCTATGAGCCCCAGGCTCCGCCCCTGGTCGGAGCCTGACCCCGCCCTCCTGGCTCTTCATGAGCAAAGGTGCCGTTCACAGCTCAGCCCCAAGGGGCGCTGGCGAGGCGGTTCGGGGCCCTCAGCCCTCATGGGTTTAGGCAGACTCCACCCCAGGGAGAAACGGGAACCTCTTCTCCCATGGTGGAACGGGGCCCACTCCCCCTGGGGGAATGGTAAATCTTCCTCCCGGGGCACACCTGCACCCTCCTCTCGGACTCACACCCCCAGGGGCAGGACGTGTGCCCCAAGACGGCCTAGACGGAGGGGCTGGGTCTCCGTCATTGAGGGCAACGCCTGTAAGCCAGAAACAGGCGGCATCCGACGTGTCCTCCAAACTGCAGGCAGACAGGCCGGCGGGGAAAGACCCTAGCAAACCAGCACCAATCAGAGGGGAAGAGTCCTCACCCGGCTGAGCAGCGCTGATGAGCCCCAGGCTCCACTCCGGGCCGGAGCCTGACCCCGCCCGCCCGACTCAGGCTGCGCAGAGGTGCACTTCCTAGGGCCGCCGCTAGGGGGCCCTGGTGAGGGGTTTCGGGGACCCTCAGCCCCCACCGGGCTGGGGCCACCCCGCAACCCATGGGGGTACGGGACTGTCCTCCCCCATGGGGGAACGGGGCCCCCTTCCCCTTCGCGGAAGCCCAAACCTTCCTCCCGGGGCACGCCTGCACCCTCCTCTCGCACTCACAGCCCCAGCGGCGGGGCCGTGCGCCGGTAGACGCCCTAGACGGAGGGCCGGGGTCCCGGTCAGGGGAGGGCACCCCCTGGAAGCCAGGGGCAAGCGGCGACCGCGGCCTCTTCCAAAACTGCAGGCACACAGGCCGGCGCGGAAAAAAGCCCCGGGCCAGCCAGCACCGCTCAAAGGGGAAGAGACCGCACCTGGCCCTGCAGCGCTTGATGAGCCCCAGGCTCCGCCCCTGGCCGGAGCCTGACCCCGCCCGCCCGACTCTGGCTGCGCACAGGTGCACTTCCTAGGGCCGCCGCTAGGGGGCGCTGGTGAGGGGTTTCGGGGACCCTCAGCCCCCACCGGGCTGGGGCCACCCCTGCACCCATGGGGGTACGGGATTCTCCTCCCCCATGGGGGAACGGGGCCCCCTTCCCCTTCGCGGAAGCCCAAACCTTCCTCCCGGGGCACGCCTGCACCCTCCTCTCGCACTCACAGCCCCAGCGGCGGGGCCGTGCGCCGGCAGACGCCCTAGACGGAGGGCCGGGATCCCGGTTAGGGGAGGGCACCCCCTGGAAGCCAGGGGCAAGCGGCGACCGCGCCCTCTTCCAAAACTGCAGGCACACAGGCCGGCGCGGAAAAAAGCCCCGGGCCAGCCAGCACCGCTCAAAGGGGAAGAGACCGCACCTGGCCCAGCAGCGCTTGATGAGCCCCAGGCTCCGCCCCTGGCCGGAGCCTGACCCCGCCCGCCCGACTCTGGCTGCGCACAGGTGCACTTCCTAGGGCCGCCGCTAGGGGGCGCTGGTGAGGGGTTTCGGGGACCCTCAGCCCCCACCGGACTGGGGCCAACGCTGCACCCATGGGGGTACGGGATTCGACTCCCCCATGGGGGAACGGGGCCCCCTTCCCCTTCGCGGAAGCCCAAACCTTCCTCCCGGGGCACGCCTGCACCCTCCTCTCGCACTCACAGCCCCAGCGGAGGGGCCGTGCGCCGGCAGACGCCCTAGACGGAGGGCCGGGGTCCCGGTCAGGGGAGGGCATCCCCTGGAAACCAGGGGCAAGCGGCGACCGCGGCCTCTTCCAAAACTGCAGGCACACAGGCCGGCGCGGAAAAAAGCCCCGGGCCAGCCAGCACTGCTCAAAGGGGAAGAGACCGCACCTGGCCCAGCAGCGCTTGATGAGCCCCAGGCTCCGCCCCTGGCCGGAGCCTGACCCCGCCCGCCCGACTCTGGCTGCGCACAGGTGCACTTCCTAGGGCCGCCGCTAGGGCGCGCTGGTGAGGGGTTTTGGGGACCCTCAGCCCCCACCGGGCTGGGGCCACCCCTGCACCCATGGGGGTACGGGGCCCCCTTCCCCTTCGCGGAAGCCCAAACATTCCTCCCGGGGCACGCCTGCACCCTCCTCTCGCACTCACAGCCCCAGCGGCGGGGCCGTGCGCCGGCAGACGCCCTAGACGGAGGGCCGGGGTCCCGCTCAGGGGAGGGCACCCCCTGGAAACCAGGGGCAAGCGGCGACCGCGGCCTCTTCCAAAACTGCAGGCACACAGGCCGGCGCGGAAAAAAGCCCCGGGCCAGCCAGCACCGCTCAAAGGGGAAGAGACCGCACCTGGCCCAGCAGCGCTTGATGAGCCCCAGGCTCCGCCCCTGGCCGGAGCCTGACCCCGCCCGCCCGACTCTGGCTGCGCACAGGTGCACTTCCTAGGGCCGCCGCTAGGGGGCGCTGGTGAGGGGTTTCGGGGACCCTCAGCCGCCACCGGGCTGGGGCCACCCCGGCACCCATGGGGGTACGGGATTCTCCTCCCCCATGGGGGAACGGGGCCCCCTTCCCCTTCGCGGAAGCCCAAACCTTCCTCCCGGGGCACGCCTGCACCCTCCTCTCGCACTCACAGCCCCAGCGGCGGGGCCGTGCGCCGGCAGACGCCCTAGACGGAGGGCCGGGGTCCCGGTTAGGGGAGGGCACCCCCTGGAAGCCAGGGGCAAGCGGCGACCGCGGCCTCTTCCAAAACTGCAGGCACACAGGCCGGCGCGGAAAAAAGCCCCGGGCCAGCCAGCACCGCTCAAAGGGGAAGAGACCGCACCTGGCCCAGCAGCGCTTGATGAGCCCCAGGCTCCGCCCCTGGCCGGAGCCTGACCCCTTCGCCCGACTCTGGCTGCGCACAGGTGCACTTCCTAGGGCCGCCGCTAGGGGGCGCTGGTGAGGGGTTTCGGGGACCCTCAGCCCCCACCGGGCTGGGGCCAACGCTGCACCCATGGGGGTACGGGATTCGACTCCCCCATGGGGGAACGGGGCCCCCTTCCCCTTCGCGGAAGCCCAAACCTTCCTCCCGGGGCACGCCTGCACCCTCCTCTCGCACTCACAGCCCCAGCGGCGGGGCCGTGCGCCGGCAGACGCCCTAGACGGAGGGCCGGGGTCCCGGTCAGGGGAGGGCATCCCCTGGAAACCAGGGGCAAGCGGCGACCGCGGCCTCTTCCAAAACTGCAGGCACACAGGCCGGCGCGGAAAAAAGCCCCGGGCCAGCCAGCACTGCTTAAAGGGGAAGAGACCGCACCTGGCCCAGCAGCGCTTGATGAGCCCCAGGCTCCGCCCCTGGCCGGAGCCTGACCCCGCCCGCCCGACTCTGGCTGCGCACAGGTGCACTTCCTAGGGCCGCCGCTAGGGCGCGCTGGTGAGGGGTTTCGGGGACCCTCAGCCCCCACCGGGCTGGGGCAACCCCTGCACCCATGGGGGTACGGGGCCCCGTTCCCCTTCGCGGAAGCCCAAACATTCCTCCCGGGGCACGCCTGCACCCTCCTCTCGCACTCACATCCCCAGCGGCGGGGCCGTGCGCCGGCAGACGCCCTAGACGGAGGGCCGGGGTCCCGCTCAGGGGAGGGCACCCCCTGGAAACCAGGGGCAAGCGGCGACCGCGGCCTCTTCCAAAACTGCAGGCACACAGGCCGGCGCGGAAAAAAGCCCCGGGCCAGCCAGCACCGCTCAAAGGGGAAGAGACCGCACCTGGCCCAGCAGCGCTTGATGAGCCCCAGGCTCCGCCCCTGGCCGGAGCCTGACCCCGCCCGCCCGACTCTGGCTGCGCACAGGTGCACTTCCTAGGGCCGCCGCTAGGGGGCGCTGGTGAGGGGTTTCGGGGACCCTCAGCCGCCACCGGGCTGGGGCCACCCCTGCACCCATGGGGGTACGGGATTCTCCTCCCCCATGGGGGAACGGGGCCCCCTTCCCCTTCGCGGAAGCCCAAACCTTCCTCCCGGGGCACGCCTGCACCCTCCTCTCGCACTCACAGCCCCAGCGGCGGGGCCGTGCGCCGGCAGACGCCCTAGACGGAGGGCCGGGGTCCCGGTCAGGGGAGGGCACCGCCTGGAAGCCAGGGGCAAGCGGCGACCGCGGCCTCTTCCAAAACTGCAGGCACACAGGCCAGCGCGGAAAAAAGCCCCGAGCCAGCCAGCACCGCTCAAAGGGGAAGAGACCGCACCTGGCCCAGCAGCGCTTGATGAGCCCCAGGCTCCGCCCCTGGCCGGAGCCTGACCCCGCCCGCCCGACTCTGGCTGCGCACAGGTTCACTTCCTAGGGCCGCCGCTAGGGGGTGCTGGTGAGGGGTTTCGGGGACCCTCAGCCCCCACCGGGCTGGGGCCACCCCTGCACCCATGGGGGTACGGGGCCCCCTTCCCCTTCGCGGAAGCCGAAACATTCCTCCCGGGGCACGCCTGCACCCTCCTCTCGCACTCACAGCCCCAGCGGAGGGGCCGTGCGCCGGCAGACGCCCTAGACGCAGGGCCTGGGTCCCGGTCAGGGGAGGGCACCCCCTGGAAGCCAGGGGCAAGCGGCGACCGCGGCCTCTTCCAAAACTGCAGGCACACAGGCCGGCGCGGAAAAAAGCCCCAGGCCAGCCAGCACCGCTCAAAGGGGAAGAGACCGCACCTGGCCCAGCAGCGCTTGATGAGCCCCAGGCTCCGCCCCTGGCCGGAGCCTGACCCCGCCCGCCCGACTCTGGCTGCGCACAGGTGCACTTCCTAGGGCCGCCGCTAGGGGGCGCTGGTGAGGGGTTTCGGGGACCCTCAGCCCCCACCGGGCTGGGGCCACCCCTGCACCCATGGGGGTACGGGATTCTCCTCCCCCATGGGGGAACGGGGCCCCCTTCCCCTTCGCGGAAGCCCAAACCTTCCTCCCGGGGCACGCCTGCACCCTCCTCTCGCACTCACAGCCCCAGCAGCGGGGCCGTGCGCCGGCAGACGCCCTAGACGGAGGGCCGGGGTCCCGGTCAGGGGAGGGCACCCCCTGGAAGCCAGGGGCAAGCGGCGACCGCGGCCTCTTCCAAAACTGCAGGCACACAGGCCGGCGCGGAAAAAAGCCCCGGGCCAGCCAGCACCGCTCAAAGGGGAAGAGACCGCGGCTGGCCCAGCAGCGCTTGATGAGCCCCAGGCTCCGCCCCTGGCCGGAGCCTGACTCCGCCCGCCCGACTCTGGCTGCGCACAGGTGCACTTCCTAGGGCCGCCGCTAGGGGGCGCTGGTGAGGGGTTTCGGGGACCCTCAGCCCCCACCGGGCTGGGGCCACCCCTGCACCCATGGGGGTACAGGATTCGACGCCCCCATGGGGGAACGGGGCCCCCTTCCCCTTCGCGGAAGCCCAAACCTTCCTCCCGGGGCACGCCTGCACCCTCCTCTCGCACTCACAGCCCCAGCAGCGGGGCCGTGCGCCGCCAGACGCCCTAGACGGAGGGCCGGGGTCCCGGTCATGGGAGGGCACCCCCTGGAAGCCAGGGGCAAGCGGCGACCGCGGCCTCTTCCAAAACTGCAGGCACACAGACCGGCGCGGAAAAAAGCCCCGGGCCAGCCAGCACCGCTCAAAGGGGAAGAGACCGCGCCTGGCCCAGCAGCGCTAGATGAGCCCCAGGCTCCGCCCCTGGCCGGAGCCTGACCCCGCCCGCCCGACTCTGGCTGCGCACAGGTGCACTTCCTAGGGCCGCCGCTAGGGGGCGCTGGTAAGGGGTTTCGGGGACCCTCAGCCCCCACCGGGCTGGGGCCACCCCTGCACCCATGGGGGTACGGGGCCCCCTTCCCCTTCACGGAAGCCCAAACCTTCCTCCCGGGGCACGCCTGCACCCTCCTCTCGCACTCACAGCCCCAGCGGCGGGGCCGTGCGCCGGCAGACGCCCTAGACGGAGGGCCGGGGTCCCGGTCAGGGGAGGGCATCCCCTGGAAACCAGGGGCAAGCGGCGACCGCGGCCTCTTCCAAAACTGCAGGCACACAGGCCGGCGCGGAAAAAAGCCCCGGGCCAGCCAGCACCGCTCAAAGGGGAAGAGACCGCACCTGGCCCAGCAGCGCTTGATGAGCCCCATGCTCCGCCCCTGGCCGGAGCCTGACCCCGCCCGCCCGACTCTGGCTGCGCACAGGTGCACTTCCTAGGGCCGCCGCTAGGGCGCGCTCGTGAGGGGTTTCGGGGACCCTCAGCCCCCACCGGGCTGGGGCCACCCCTGCACCCATGGGGGTACGGGGCCCCCTTCCCCTTCGCGGAAGCCCAAACATTCCTCCCGGGGCACGCCTGCACCCTCCTCTCGCACTCACAGCCCCAGCGGCGGGGCCGTGCGCCGGCAGACGCCCTAGACGGAGGGCCGGGGTCCCGCTCAGGGGAGGGCACCCCCTGGAAGCCAGGGGCAAGCGGCGCCGCGGCCTCTTCCAAAACTGCAGGCACACAGGCCAGCGCGGAAAAAAGCCCCGGGCCAGCCAGCACCGCTCAAAGGGGAAGAGACCGCACCTGGCCCAGCAGCGCTTGATGAGCCCCAGGCTCCGCCCCTGGCCGGAGCCTGACCCCGCCCGCCCGACTCTGGCTGCGCACAGGTGCACTTCCTAGGGCCGCCGCTAGGGGGCGCTGGTGAGGGGTTTCGGGGACCCTCAGCCCCCACCGGGCTGGGGCCACCCCTGCACCCATGGGGGTACGGGATTCTCCTCCCCCATGGGGGAACGGGACCCCCTTCCCCTTCGCGGAAGCCCAAGCCTTCCTCCCGGGGCACGCCTGCACCCTCCTCTCGCACTCACAGCCCCAGCGGCGGGGCCGTGCGCCGGCAGACGCCCTAGACGGAGGGCCGGGGTCCCGGTCAGGGGAGGACACCCCCTGGAAGCCAGGGGCAAGCGGCGACCGCGGCCTCTTCCAAAACTGCAGGCACACAGGTCGGCGCGGAAAAAAGCCCCGGGCCAGCCAGCACCGCTCAAAGGGGAAGAGACCGCGCCTGGCCCAGCAGCGCTTGATGAGCCCCAGGCTCCGCCCCTGGCCGGAGCCTGACCCCGCCCGCCCGACTCTGGCTGCGCACAGGTGCACTTCCTAGGGCCGCCGCTAGGGGGCGCTGGTGAGGGGTTTCGGGGACCCTCAGCCCCCACCGGGCTGGGGCCACCCCTGCACCCATGGGGGTACGGGGCCCCCTTCCCCTTCGCGGAAGCCCAAACCTTCCTCCCGGGGCACGCCTGCACCCTCCTCTCGCACTCACAGCCCCAGCGGCGGGGCCGTGCGCCGGCAGACGCCCTAGACGGAGGGCCGGGGTCCCGGTCAGGGGAGGGCACCCCCTGGAAGCCAGGGGCAAGCGGCGACCGCGGCCTCTTCCAAAACTGCAGGCACACAGGCCGGCGCGGAAAAAAGCCCCGGGCCAGCCAGCACCGCTCAAAGGGGAAGAGACCGCACCTGGCCCAGCAGCGCTTGATGAGCCCCAGGCTCCGCCCCTGGCCGGAGCCTGACCCCGCCCGCCCGACTCTGGCTGCGCACAGGTGCACTTCCTAGGGCCGCCGCTAGGGGGCGCTGGTGAGGGGTTTCGGGGACCCTCAGCCCCCACCGGGCTGGGGCCACCCCTGCACCCATGGGGGTACGGGATTCGACTCCCCCATGGGGGAACGGGGCCCCCTTCCCCTTCGCGGAAGCCCAAACCTTCCTCCCGGGGCACGCCGGCACCCTCCTCTCGCACTCACAGCCCCAGCGGCGGGGCCGTGCGCCGGCAGACGCCCTAGACGGAGGGCCGGGGTCCCGGTCAGGGGAGGGTACCCCCTGGAAGCCAGGGGCAAGCGGCGACCGCGGCCTCTTCCAAAACTGCAGGCACACAGGCCGGCGCGGAAAAAAGCCCCGGGCCAGCCAGCACCGCTCAAAGGGGAAGAGTCCGCACCTGGCCCAGCAGCGCTCTATGAGCCCCAGGCTCCGCCCCTGGCCGGAGCCTGACCCCGCCCTCCTGGCTCTTCATGAGCAAAGGTGCCGTTCACAGCTCAGCCCCAAGGGGCGCTGGCGAGGCGGTTCGGGGCCCTCAGCCCTCATGGGTTTAGGCAGACTCCACCCCAGGGAGAAACGGGAACCTCTTCTCCCATGGTGGAACGGGGCCCACTCCCCCTGGGGGAATGGTAAATCTTCCTCCCGGGGCACACCTGCACCCTCCTCTCGGACTCACACCCCCAGGGGCAGGACGTGTGCCCCAAGACGGCCTAGACGGAGGGGCTGGGTCTCCGTCATTGAGGGCAACGCCTGTAAGCCAGAAACAGGCGGCATCCGACGTGTCCTCCAAACTGCAGGCAGACAGGCCGGCGGGGAAAGACCCTAGCAAACCAGCACCAATCAGAGGGGAAGAGTCCTCACCCGGCTGAGCAGCGCTGATGAGCCCCAGGCTCCACTCCGGGCCGGAGCCTGACCCCGCCCGCCCGACTCAGGCTGCGCAGAGGTGCACTTCCTAGGGCCGCCGCTAGGGGGCCCTGGTGAGGGGTTTCGGGGACCCTCAGCCCCCACCGGGCTGGGGCCACCCCGCAACCCATGGGGGTACGGGACTGTCCTCCCCCATGGGGGAACGGGGCCCCCTTCCCCTTCGCGGAAGCCCAAACCTTCCTCCCGGGGCACGCCTGCACCCTCCTCTCGCACTCACAGCCCCAGCGGCGGGGCCGTGCGCCGGCAGACGCCCTAGACGGAGGGCCGGGGTCCCGGTCAGGGGAGGGCACCCCCTGGAAGCCAGGGGCAAGCGGCGACCGCGGCCTCTTCCAAAACTGCAGGCACACAGGCCGGCGCGGAAAAAAGCCCCGGGCCAGCCAGCACCGCTCAAAGGGGAAGAGACCGCACCTGGCCCAGCAGCGCTTGATGAGACCCAGGCTCCGCCCCTGGCCGGAGCCTGACCCCGCCCGCCCGACTCTGGCTGCGCACAGGTGCACTTCCTAGGGCCGCCGCTAGGGGGCGCTGGTGAGGGGTTTCGGGGACCCTCAGCCCCCACCGGGCTGGGGCCACCCCTGCACCCATGGGGGTACGGGATTCGACTCCCCCATGGGGGAAAGGGGCCCCCTTCCCCTTCGCGGAAGCCCAAACCTTCCTCCCGGGGCACGCCTGCACCCTCCTCTCGCACTCACAGCCCCAGCAGCGGGGCCGTGCGCCGGCAGACGCCCTAGACAGAGGGCCGGGGTCCCGGTCAGGGGAGGGCACCCCCTGGAAGCCAGGGGCAAGCGGCGACCGCGGCCTCTTCCAAAACTGCAGGCACACAGGCCGGCGCGGAAAAAAGCCCCGGGCCAGCCAGCACCGCTCAAAGGGGAAGAGACCGCGGCTGGCCCAGCAGCGCTTGATGAGCCCCAGGCTCCGCCCCTGGCCGGAGCCTGACTCCGCCCGCCCGACACTGGCTGCGCACAGGTGCACTTCCTAGGGCCGCCGCTAGGGGGCGCTGGTGAGGGGTTTCGGGGACCCTCAGCCCCCACCGGGCTGGGGCCACCCCTGCACCCATGGGGGTACAGGATTCGACGCCCCCATGTGGGAACGGGGCCCCCTTCCCCTTCGCGGAAGCCCAAACCTTCCTCCCGGGGCACGCCTGCACCCTCCTCTCGCACTCACAGCCCCAGCAGCGGGGCCGTGCGCCGCCAGACGCCCTAGACGGAGGGCCGGGGTCCCGGTCATTGGAGGGCACCCCCTGGAAGCCAGGGGCAAGCGGCGACCGCGGCCTCTTCCAAAACTGCAGGCACACAGGCCGGCGCGGAAAAAAGCCCCGGGCCAGCCAGCACCGCTCAAAGGGGAAGAGACCGCGCCTGGCCCAGCAGCGCTAGATGAGCCCCAGGCTCCGCCCCTGGCCGGAGCCTGACCCCGCCCGCCCGACTCTGGCTGCGCACAGGTGCACTTCCTAGGGCCGCCGCTAGGGGGCGCTGGTAAGGGGTTTCGGGGACCCTCAGCCCCCACCGGGCTGGGGCCACCCCTGCACCCATGGGGGTACGGGGCCCCCTTCCCCTTCACGGAAGCCCAAACCTTCCTCCCGGGGCACGCCTGCACCCTCCTCTCGCACTCACAGCCCCAGCGGCGGGGCCGTGCGCCGGCAGACGCCCTAGACGGAGGGCCGGGGTCCCGGTCAGGGGAGGGCATCCCCTGGAAACCAGGGGCAAGCGGCGACCGCGGCCTCTTCCAAAACTGCAGGCACACAGGCCGGCGCGGAAAAAAGCCCCGGGCCAGCCAGCACCGCTCAAAGGGGAAGAGACCGCACCTGGCCCAGCAGCGCTTGATGAGCCCCAGGCTCCGCCCCTGGCCGGAGCCTGACCCCGCCCGCCCGACTCTGGCTGCGCACAGGTGCACTTCCTAGGGCCGCCACTAGGGCGCGCTGGTGAGGGGTTCGGGGACCCTCAGCCCCCACCGGGCTGGGGCCACCCCTGCACCCATGGGGGTACGGGGCCCCCTTCCCCTTCGCGGAAGCCCAAACATTCCTCCCGGGGCACGCCTGCACCCTCCTCTCGCACTCACAGCCCCTGCGGCGGGGCCGTGCGCCGGCAGACGCCCTAGACGGAGGGCCGGGGTCCCGCTCAGGGGAGGGCACCCCCTGGAAACCAGGGGCAAGCGGCGACCGCGGCCTCTTCCAAAACTGCAGGCACACAGGCCGGCGCGGAAAAAAGCCCCGGGCCAGCCAGCACCGCTCAAAGGGGAAGAGACCGCACCTGGCCCAGCAGCGCTTCATGAGCCCCAGGCTCCGCCCCTGGCCGGAGCCTGACCCCGCCCGCCCGACTCTGGCTGCGCACAGGTGCACTTCCTAGGGCCGCCGCTAGGGGGCGCTGGTGAGGGGTTTCGGGGACCCTCAGCCGCCACCGGGCTGGGGCCACCCCTGCACCCATGGGGGAACGGGATTCTCCTCCCCCATGGGGGAACGGGGCCCCCTTCCCCTTCGCGGAAGCCCAAACCTTCCTCCCGGGGCACGCCTGCACCCTCCTCTCGCACTCACAGCCCCAGCGGCGGGGCCGTGCGCCGGCAGACGCCCTAGACGGAGGGCCGGGGTCCCGGTCAGGGGAGGGCACCGCCTGGAAGCCAGGGGCAAGCGGCGACCGCGGCCTCTTCCAAAACTGCAGGCACACAGGCCAGCGCGGAAAAAAGCCCCGAGCCAGCCAGCACCGCTCAAAGGGGAAGAGACCGCACCTGGCCCAGCAGCGCTTGATGAGCCCCAGGCTCCGCCCCTGGCCGGAGCCTGACCCGGCCCGCCCGACTCTGGCTGCGCACAGGTTCACTTCCTAGGGCCGCCGCTAGGGGGTGCTGGTGAGGGGTTTCGGGGACCCTCAGCCCCCACCGGGCTGGGGCCACCCCTGCACCCATGGGGGTACGGGGCCCCCTTCCCCTTCGCGGAAGCCCAAACATTCCTCCCGGGGCACGCCTGCACCCTCCTCTCGCACTCACAGCCCCAGCGGCGGGGCCGTGCGCCGGCAGACGCCCTAGACGCAGGGCCTGGGTCCCGGTCAGGGGAGGGCACCCCCTGGAAGCCAGGGGCAAGCGGCGACCGCGGCCTCTTCCAAAACTGCAGGCACACAGGCCGGCGCGGAAAAAAGCCCCGAGCCAGCCAGCACCGCTCAAAGGGGAAGAGACCGCACCTGGCCCAGCAGCGCTTGATGAGCCCCAGGCTCCGCCCCTGGCCGGAGCCTGACCCCGCCCGCCCGACTCTGGCTGCGCACAGGTGCACTTCCTAGGGCCGCCGCTAGGGGGCGCTGGTGAGGGGTTTCGGGGACCCTCAGCCCCCACCGGGCTGGGGCCACCCCTGCACCCATGGGGGTACAGGATTCGACGCCCCCATGGGGGAACGGGGCCCCCTTCCCCTTCGCGGAAGCCCAAACCTTCCTCCCGGGGCACGCCTGCACCCTCCTCTCGCACTCACAGCCCCAGCAGCGGGGCCGTGCGCCGCCAGACGCCCTAGTCGGAGGGCCGGGGTCCCGGTCATGGGAGGGCACCCCCTGGAAGCCAGGGGCAAGCGGCGACCGCGGCCTCTTCCAAAACTGCAGGCACACAGGCCGGCGCGGAAAAAAGCCCCGGGCCAGCCAGCACCGCTGAAAGGGGAAGAGACCGCGCCTGGCCCAGCAGCGCTAGATGAGCCCCAGGCTCCGCCCCTGGCCGGAGCCTGACCCCGCCCGCCCGACTCTGGCTGCGCACAGGTGCACTTCCTAGGGCCGCCGCTAGGGGGCGCTGGTAAGGGGTTTCGGGGACCCTCAGCCCCCACCGGGCTGGGGCCACCCCTGCACCCATGGGGGTACGGGGCCCCCTTCCCCTTCACGGAAGCCCAAACCTTCCTCCCGGGGCACGCCTGCACCCTCCTCTCGCACTCACAGCCCCAGCGGCGGGGCCGTGCGCCGGCAGACGCCCTAGACGGAGGGCCGGGGTCCCGGTCAGGGGAGGGCATCCCCTGGAAACCAGGGGCAAGCGGCGACCGCGGCCTCTTCCAAAACTGCAGGCACACAGGCCGGCGCGGAAAAAAGCCCCGGGCCAGCCAGCACTGCTCAAAGGGGAAGAGACCGCACCTGGCCCAGCAGCGCTTGATGAGCCCCAGGCTCCGCCCCTGGCCGGAGCCTGACCCCGCCCGCCCGACTCTGGCTGCGCACAGGTGCACTTCCTAGGGCCGCCACTAGGGCGCGCTGGTGAGGGGTTTCGGGGACCCTCAGCCCCCACCGGGCTGGGGCCACCCCTGCACCCATGGGGGTACGGGGCCCCCTTCCCCTTCGCGGAAGCCCAAACATTCCTCCCGGGGCACGCCTGCACCCTCCTCTCGCACTCACAGCCCCAGCGGCGGGGCCGTGCGCCGGCAGACGCCCTAGACGGAGGGCCGGGGTCCCGCTCAGGGGAGGGCACCCCCTGGAAACCAGGGGCAAGCGGCGACCGCGGCCTCTTCCAAAACTGCAGGCACACAGGCCGGCGCGGAAAAAAGCCCCGGGCCAGCCAGCACCGCTCAAAGGGGAAGAGACCGCACCTGGCCCAGCAGCGCTTGATGAGCCCCAGGCTCCGCCCCTGGCCGGAGCCTGACCCCGCCCGCCCGACTCTGGCTGCGCACAGGTGCACTTCCTAGGGCCGCCGCTAGGGGGCGCTGGTGAGGGGTTTCGGGGACCCTCAGCCGGCACCGGGCTGGGGCCACCCCTGCACCCATGGGGGAACGGGATTCTCCTCCCCCATGGGGGAACGGGGCCCCCTTCCCCTTCGCGGAAGCCCAAACCTTCCTCCCGGGGCACGCCTGCACCCTCCTCTCGCACTCACAGCCCCAGCGGCGGGGCCGTGCGCCGGCAGACGCCCTAGACGGAGGGCCGGGGTCCCGGTCAGGGGAGGGCACCCCCTGGAAGCCAGGGGCAAGCGGCGACCGCGGCCTCTTCCAAAACTGCAGGCACACAGGCCAGCGCGGAAAAAAGCCCCGAGCCAGCCAGCACCGCTCAAAGGGGAAGAGACCGCACCTGGCCCAGCAGCGCTTGATGAGCCCCAGGCTCCGCCCCTGGCCGGAGCCTGACCCGGCCCGCCCGACTCTGGCTGCGCACAGGTTCACTTCCTAGGGCCGCCGCTAGGGGGTGCTGGTGAGGGGTTTCGGGGACCCTCAGCCCCCACCGGGCTGGGGCCACCCCTGCACCCATGGGGGTACGGGGCCCCCTTCCCCTTCGCGGAAGCCCAAACATTCCTCCCGGGGCACGCCTGCACCCTCCTCTCGCACTCACAGCCCCAGCGGCGGGGCCGTGCGCCGGCAGACGCCCTAGACGCAGGGCCTGGGTCCCGGTCAGGGGAGGGCACCCCCTGGAAGCCAGGGGCAAGCGGCGACCGCGGCCTCTTCCAAAACTGCAGGCACACAGGCCGGCGCGGAAAAAAGCCCCGGGCCAGCCAGCACCGCTCAAAGGGGAAGAGACCGCACCTGGCCCAGCAGCGCTTGATGAGCCCCAGGCTCCGCCCCTGGCCGGAGCCTGACCCCGCCCGCCCGACTCTGGCTGCGCACAGGTGCACTTCCTAGGGCCGCCGCTAGGGGGCGCTGGTGAGGGGTTTTGGGGACCCTCAGCCCCCACCGGGCTGGGGCCACCCCTGCACCCATGGGGGTACGGGATTCTCCTCCCCCATGGGGGAACGGGGCCCCCTTCCCCTTCGCGGAAGCCCAAACCTTCCTCCCGGGGCACGCCTGCACCCTCCTCTCGCACTCACAGCCCCAGCAGCGGGGCCGTGCGCCGGCAGACGCCCTAGACGGAGGGCCGGGGTCCCGGTCAGGGGAGGGCACCCCCTGGAAGCCAGGGGCAAGCGGCGACCGCGGCCTCTTCCAAAACTGCAGGCACACAGGCCGGCGCGGAAAAAAGCCCCGGGCCAGCCAGCACCGCTCAAAGGGGAAGAGACCGCGGCTGGCCCAGCAGCGCTTGATGAGCCCCAGGCTCCGCCCCTGGCCGGAGCCTGACTCCGCCCGCCCGACTCTGGCTGCGCACAGGTGCACTTCCTAGGGCCGCCGCTAGGGGGCGCTGGTGAGGGGTTTCGGGGACCCTCAGCCCCCACCGGGCTGGGGCCACCCCTGCACCCATGGGGGTACAGGATTCGACGCCCCCATGGGGGAACGGGGCCCCCTTCCCCTTCGCGGAAGCCCAAACCTTCCTCCCGGGGCACGCCTGCACCCTCCTCTCGCACTCACAGCCCCAGCAGCGGGGCCGTGCGCCGCCAGACGCCCTAGAGGGAGGGCCGGGGTCCCGGTCATGGGAGGGCACCCCCTGGAAGCCAGGGGCAAGCGGCGACCGCGGCCTCTTCCAAAACTGCAGGCACACAGGCCGGCGCGGAAAAAAGCCCCGGGCCAGCCAGCACCGCTCAAAGGGGAAGAGACCGCGCCTGGCCCAGCAGCGCTAGATGAGCCCCAGGCTCCGCCCCTGGCCGGAGCCTGACCCCGCCCGCCCGACTCTGGCTGCGCACAGGTGCACTTCCTAGGGCCGCCGCTAGGGGGCGCTGGTAAGGGGTTTCGGGGACCCTCAGCCCCCACCGGGCTGGGGCCACCCCTGCACCCATGGGGGTACGGGGCCCCCTTCCCCTTCACGGAAGCCCAAACCTTCCTCCCGGGGCACGCCTGCACCCTCCTCTCGCACTCACAGCCCCAGCGGCGGGGCCGTGCGCCGGCAGACGCCCTAGAAGCAGGGCCTGGGTCCCGGTCAGGGGAGGGCACCCCCTGGAAGCCAGGGGCAAGCGGCGCCGCGGCCTCTTCCAAAACTGCAGGCACACAGGCCAGCGCGGAAAAAAGCCCCGGGCCAGCCAGCACCGCTCAAAGGGGAAGAGACCGCACCTGGCCAAGCAGCGCTTGATGAGCCCCAGGCTCCGCCCCTGGCCGGAGCCTGACCCCGCCCGCCCGACTCTGGCTGCGCACAGGTGCACTTCCTAGGGCCGCCGCTAGGGGGCGCTGGTGAGGGGTTTCGGGGACCCTCAGCCCCCACCGGGCTGGGGCCACCCCTGCACCCATGGGGGTACGGGATTCTCCTCCCCCATGGGGGAACGGGACCCCCTTCCCCTTCGCGGAAGCCCAAGCCTTCCTCCCGGGGCACGCCTGCACCCTCCTTTCGCACTCACAGCCCCAGCGGCGGGGCCGTGCGCCGGCAGACGCCCTAGACGGAGGGCCGGGGTCCCGGTCAGGGGAGGACACCCCCTGGAAGCCAGGGGCAAGCGGCGACCGCGGCCTCTTCCAAAACTGCAGGCACACAGGCCGGCGCGGAAAAAAGCCCCGGGCCAGCCAGCACCGCTCAAAGGGGAAGAGACCGCGCCTGGCCCAGCAGCGCTTGATGAGCCCCAGGCTCCGCCCCTGGCCGGAGCCTGACCCCGCCCTCCTGGCTCTTCATGAGCAAAGGTGCCGTTCACAGCTCAGCCCCAAGGGGCGCTGGCGAGGCGGTTCGGGGCCCTCAGCCCTCATGGGTTTAGGCAGACTCCACCCCAGGGAGAAACGGGAACCTCTTCTCCCATGGTGGAACGGGGCCCACTCCCCCTGGGGGAATGGTAAATCTTCCTCCCGGGGCACACCTGCACCCTCCTCTCGGACTCACACCCCCAGGGGCAGGACGTGTGCCCCAAGACGGCCTAGACGGAGGGGCTGGGTCTCCGTCATTGAGGGCAACGCCTGTAAGCCAGAAACAGGCGGCATCCGACGTGTCCTCCAAACTGCAGGCAGACAGGCCGGCGGGGAAAGACCCTAGCAAACCAGCACCAATCAGAGGGGAAGAGTCCTCACCCGGCTGAGCAGCGCTGATGAGCCCCAGGCTCCACTCCGGGCCGGAGCCTGACCCCGCCCGCCCGACTCAGGCTGCGCAGAGGTGCACTTCCTAGGGCCGCCGCTAGGGGGCCCTGGTGAGGGGTTTCGGGGACCCTCAGCCCCCACCGGGCTGGGGCCACCCCGCAACCCATGGGGGTACGGGACTGTCCTCCCCCATGGGGGAACGGGGCCCCCTTCCCCTTCGCGGAAGCCCAAACCTTCCTCCCGGGGCACGCCTGCACCCTCCTCTCGCACTCACAGCCCCAGCGGCGGGGCCGTGCGCCGGCAGACGCCCTAGACGGAGGGCCGGGGTCCCGGTCAGGGGAGGGCACCCCCTGGAAGCCAGGGGCAAGCGGCGACCGCGGCCTCTTCCAAAACTGCAGGCACACAGGCCGGCGCGGAAAAAAGCCCCGGGCCAGCCAGCACCGCTCAAAGGGGAAGAGACCGCACCTGGCCCAGCAGCGCTTGATGAGCCCCAGGCTCCGCCCCTGGCCGGAGCCTGACCCCGCCCGCCCGACTCTGGCTGCGCACAGGTGCACTTCCTAGGGCCGCCGCTAGGGGGCGCTGGTGAGGGGTTTCGGGGACCCTCAGCCCCCACCGGGCTGGGGCCACCCCTGCACCCATGGGGGTACGGGATTCGACTCCCCCATGGGGGAACGGGGCCCCCTTCCCCTTCGCGGAAGCCCAAACCTTCCTCCCGGGGCACGCCGGCACCCTCCTCTCGCACTCACAGCCCCAGCGGCGGGGCCGTGCGCCGGCAGACGCCCTAGACGGAGGGCCGGGGTCCCGGTCAGGGGAGGGCACCCCCTGGAAGCCAGGGGCAAGCGGCGACCGCGGCCTCTTCCAAAACTGCAGGCACACAGGCCGGCGCGGAAAAAAGCCCCGGGCCAGCCAGCACCGCTCAAAGGGGAAGAGTCCGCACCTGGCCCAGCAGCGCTCTATGAGCCCCAGGCTCCGCCCCTGGCCGGAGCCTGACCCCGCCCTCCTGGCTCTTCATGAGCAAAGGTGCCGTTCACAGCTCAGCCCCAAGGGGCGCTGGCGAGGCGGTTCGGGGCCCTCAGCCCTCATGGGTTTAGGCAGACTCCACCCCAGGGAGAAACGGGAACCTCTTCTCCCATGGTGGAACGGGGCCCACTCCCCCTGGGGGAATGGTAAATCTTCCTCCCGGGGCACACCTGCACCCTCCTCTCGGACTCACACCCCCAGGGGCAGGACGTGTGCCCCAAGACGGCCTAGACGGAGAGGCTGGGTCTCCGTCATTGAGGGCAACGCCTGTAAGCCACAAACAGGCGGCATCCGACGTGTCCTCCAAACTGCAGGCAGACAGGCCGGCGGGGAAAGACCCTAGCAAACCAGCACCAATCAGAGGGGAAGAGTCCTCACCCGGCTGAGCAGCGCTGATGAGCCCCAGGCTCCACTCCGGGCCGGAGCCTGACCCCGCCCGCCCGACTCAGGCTGCGCAGAGGTGCACTTCCTAGGGCCGCCGCTAGGGGGCCCTGGTGAGGGGTTTCGGGGACCCTCAGCCCCCACCGGGCTGGGGCCACCCCGCAACCCATGGGGGTACGGGACTGTCCTCCCCCATGGGGGAACGGGGCCCCCTTCCCCTTCGCGGAAGCCCAAACCTTCCTCCCGGGGCACGCCTGCACCCTCCTCTCGCACTCACAGCCCCAGCGGCGGGGCCGTGCGCCGGCAGACGCCCTAGACGGAGGGCCGGGGTCCCGGTCAGGGGAGGGCACCCCCTGGAAGCCAGGGGCAAGCGGCGACCGCGGCCTCTTCCAAAACTGCAGGCACACAGGCCGGCGCGGAAAAAAGCCCCGGGCCAGCCAGCACCGCTCAAAGGGGAAGAGACCGCACCTGGCCCAGCAGCGCTTGATGAGCCCCAGGCTCCGCCCCTGGCCGGAGCCTGACCCCGCCCGCCCGACTCTGGCTGCGCACAGGTGCACTTCCTAGGGCCGCCGCTAGGGGGCGCTGGTGAGGGGTTTCGGGGACCCTCAGCCCCCACCGGGCTGGGGCCACCCCTGCACCCATGGGGGTACGGGATTCTCCTCCCCCATGGGGGAACGGGGCCCCCTTCCCCTTCGCGGAAGCCCAAACCTTCCTCCCGGGGCACGCCTGCACCCTCCTCTCGCACTCACAGCCCCAGCGGCGGGGCCGTGCGCCGGCAGACGCCCTAGACGGAGGGCCGGGATCCCGGTTAGGGGAGGGCACCCCCTGGAAGCCAGGGGCAAGCGGCGACCGCGCCCTCTTCCAATACTGCAGGCACACAGGCCGGCGCGGAAAAAAGCCCCGGGCCAGCCAGCACCGCTCAAATGGGAAGAGACCGCACCTGGCCCAGCAGCGCTTGATGAGCCCCAGGCTCCGCCCCTGGCCGGAGCCTGACCCCGCCCGCCCGACTCTGGCTGCGCACAGGTGCACTTCCTAGGGCCGCCGCTAGGGGGCGCTGGTGAGGGGTTTCGGGGACCCTCAGCCCCCACCGGACTGGGGCCAACGCTGCACCCATGGGGGTACGGGATTCGACTCCCCCATGGGGGAACGGGGCCCCCTTCCCCTTCGCGGAAGCCCAAACCTTCCTCCCGGGGCACGCCTGCACCCTCCTCTCGCACTCACAGCCCCAGCGGAGGGGCCGTGCGCCGGCAGACGCCCTAGACGGAGGGCCGGGGTCCCGGTCAGGGGAGGGCATCCCCTGGAAACCAGGGGCAAGCGGCGACCGCGGCCTCTTCCAAAACTGCAGGCACACAGGCCGGAGCGGAAAAAAGCCCCGGGCCAGCCAGCACTGCTCAAAGGGGAAGAGACCGCACCTGGCCCAGCAGCGCTTGATGAGCCCCAGGCTCCGCCCCTGGCCGGAGCCTGACCCCGCCCGCCCGACTCGGGCTGCGCACAGGTGCACTTCCTAGGGCCGCCGCTAGGGCGCGCTGGTGAGGGGTTTCGGGGACCCTCAGCCCCCACCGGGCTGGGGCCACCCCTGCACCCATGGGGGTACGGGGCCCCCTTCCCCTTCGCGGAAGCCCAAACATTCCTCCCGGGGCACGCCTGCACCCTCCTCTCGCACTCACAGCCCCAGCGGCGGGGCCGTGCGCCGGCAGACGCCCTAGACGGAGGGCCGGGGTCCCGCTCAGGGGAGGGCACCCCCTGGAAACCAGGGGCAAGCGGCGACCGCGGCCTCTTCCAAAACTGCAGGCACACAGGCCGGCGCGGAAAAAAGCCCCGGGCCAGCCAGCACCGCTCAAAGGGGAAGAGACCGCACCTGGCCCAGCAGCGCTTGATGAGCCCCAGGCTCCGCCCCTGGCCGGAGCCTGACCCCGCCCGCCCGACTCTGGCTGCGCACAGGTGCACTTCCTAGGGCCGCCGCTAGGGGGCGCTGGTGAGGGGTTTCGGGGACCCTCAGCCGCCACCGGGCTGGGGCCACCCCTGCACCCATGGGGGTACGGGATTCTCCTCCCCCATGGGGGAACGGGGCCCCCTTCCCCTTCGCGGAAGCCCAAACCTTCCTCCCGGGGCACGCCTGCACCCTCCTCTCGCACTCACAGCCCCAGCAGCGGGGCCGTGCGCCGGCAGACGCCCTAGACGGAGGGCCGGGGTCCCGGTCAGGGGAGGGCACCGCCTGGAAGCCAGGGGCAAGCGGCGACCGCGGCCTCTTCCAAAACTGCAGGCACACAGGCCAGCGCGGAAAAAAGCCCCGAGCCAGCCAGCACCGCTCAAAGGGGAAGAGACCGCACCTGGCCCAGCAGCGCTTGATGAGCCCCAGGCTCCGCCCCTGGCCGGAGCCTGACCCCGCCCGCCCGACTCTGGCTGCGCACAGGTTCACTTCCTAGGGCCGCCGCTAGGGGGTGCTGGTGAGGGGTTTCGGGGACCCTCAGCCCCCACCGGGCTGGGGCCACCCCTGCACCCATGGGGGTACGGGGCCCCCTTCCCCTTCGCGGAAGCCCAAACATTCCTCCCGGGGCACGCCTGCACCCTCCTCTCGCACTCACAGCCCCAGCGGCGGGGCCGTGCGCCGGCAGACGCCCTAGACGCAGGGCCTGGGTCCCGGTCAGGGGAGGGCACCCCCTGGAAGCCAGGGGCAAGCGGCGACCGCGGCCTCTTCCAAAACTGCAGGCACACAGGCCGGCGCGGAAAAAAGCCCCGGGCCAGCCAGCACCGCTCAAAGGGGAAGAGACCGCACCTGGCCCAGCAGCGCTTGATGAGCCCCAGGCTCCGCCCCTGGCCGGAGCCTGACCCCGCCCGCCCGACTCTGGCTGCGCACAGGTGCACTTCCTAGGGCCGCCGCTAGGGGGCGCTGGTGAGGGGTTTCGGGGACCCTCAGCCCCCACCGGGCTGGGGCCACCCCTGCACCCATGGGGGTACGGGATTCTCCTCCCCCATGGGGGAACGGGGCCCCCTTCCCCTTCGCGGAAGCCCAAACCTTCCTCCCGGGGCACGCCTGCACCCTCCTCTCGCACTCACAGCCCCAGCAGCGGGGCCGTGCGCCGGCAGACGCCCTAGACGGAGGGCCGGGGTCCCGGTCAGGGGAGGGCACCCCCTGGAAGCCAGGGGCAAGCGGCGACCGCGGCCTCTTCCAAAACTGCAGGCACACAGGCCGGCGCGGAAAAAAGCCCCGGGCCAGCCAGCACCGCTCAAAGGGGAAGAGACCGCGGCTGGCCCAGCAGCGCTTGATGAGCCCCAGGCTCCGCCCCTGGCCGGAGCCTGACCCCGCCCGCCCGACTCTGGCTGCGCACAGGTGCACTTCCTAGGGCCGCCGCTAGGGGGCGCTGGTGAGGGGTTTCGGGGACCCTCAGCCCCCACCGGACTGGGGCCAACGCTGCACCCATGGGGGTACGGGATTCGACTCCCCCATGGGGGAACGGGGCCCCCTTCCCCTTCACGGAAGCCCAAACCTTCCTCCCGGGGCACGCCTGCACCCTCCTCTCGCACTCACAGCCCCAGCGGAGGGGCCGTGCGCCGGCAGACGCCCTAGACGGAGGGCCGGGGTCCCGGTCAGGGGAGGGCATCCCCTGGAAACCAGGGGCAAGCGGCGACCGCGGCCTCTTCCAAAACTGCAGGCACACAGGCCGGCGCGGAAAAAAGCCCCGGGCCAGCCAGCACTGCTCAAAGGGGAAGAGACCGCACCTGGCCCAGCAGCGCTTGATGAGCCCCAGGCTCCGCCCCTGGCCGGAGCCTGACCCCGCCCGCCCGACTCGGGCTGCGCACAGGTGCACTTCCTAGGGCCGCCGCTAGGGCGCGCTGGTGAGGGGTTTCGGGGACCCTCAGCCCCCACCGGGCTGGGGCCACCCCTGCACCCATGGGGGTACGGGGCCCCCTTCCCCTTCGCGGAAGCCCAAACATTCCTCCCGGGGCACGCCTGCACCCTCCTCTCGCACTCACAGCCCCAGCGGCGGGGCCGTGCGCCGGCAGACGCCCTAGACGGAGGGCCGGGGTCCCGCTCAGGGGAGGGCACCCCCTGGAAACCAGGGGCAAGCGGCGACCGCGGCCTCTTCCAAAACTGCAGGCACACAGGCCGGCGCGGAAAAAAGCCCCGGGCCAGCCAGCACCGCTCAAAGGGGAAGAGACCGCACCTGGCCCAGCAGCGCTTGATGAGCCCCAGGCTCCGCCCCTGGCCGGAGCCTGACCCCGCCCGCCCGACTCTGGCTGCGCACAGGTGCACTTCCTAGGGCCGCCGCTAGGGGGCGCTGGTGAGGGGTTTCGGGGACCCTCAGCCGCCACCGGGCTGGGGCCACCCCTGCACCCATGGGGGTACGGGATTCTCCTCCCCCATGGGGGAACGGGGCCCCCTTCCCCTTCGCGGAAGCCCAAACCTTCCTCCCGGGGCACGCCTGCACCCTCCTCTCGCACTCACAGCCCCAGCGGCGGGGCCGTGCGCCGGCAGACGCCCTAGACGGAGGTTCGGGGTCCCGGTCAGGGGAGGGCACCGCCTGGAAGCCAGGGGCAAGCGGCGACCGCGGCCTCTTCCAAAACTGCAGGCACACAGGCCAGCGCGGAAAAAAGCCCCGAGCCAGCCAGCACCGCTCAAAGGGGAAGAGACCGCACCTGGCCCAGCAGCGCTTGATGAGCCCCAGGCTCCGCCCCTGGCCGGAGCCTGACCCCGCCCGCCCGACTCTGGCTGCGCACAGGTTCACTTCCTAGGGCCGCCGCTAGGGGGTGCTGGTGAGGGGTTTCGGGGACCCTCAGCCCCCACCGGGCTGGGGCCACCCCTGCACCCATGGGGGTACGGGGCCCCCTTCCCCTTCGCGGAAGCCCAAACATTCCTCCCGGGGCACGCCTGCACCCTCCTCTCGCACTCACAGCCCCAGCGGCGGGGCCGTGCGCCGGCAGACGCCCTAGACGCAGGGCCTGGGTCCCGGTCAGGGGAGGGCACCCCCTGGAAGCCAGGGGCAAGCGGCGACCGCGGCCTCTTCCAAAACTGCAGGCACACAGGCCGGCGCGGAAAAAAGCCCCGGGCCAGCCAGCACCGCTCAAAGGGGAAGAGACCGCACCTGGCCCAGCAGCGCTTGATGAGCCCCAGGCTCCGCCCCTGGCCGGAGCCTGACCCCGCCCGCCCGACTCTGGCTGCGCACAGGTGCACTTCCTAGGGCCGCCGCTAGGGGGCGCTGGTGAGGGGTTTCGGGGACCCTCAGCCCCCACCGGGCTGGGGCCACCCCTGCACCCATGGGGGTACGGGATTCTCCTCCCCCATGGGGGAACGGGGCCCCCTTCCCCTTCGCGGAAGCCCAAACATTCCTCCCGGGGCACGCCTGCACCCTCCTCTCGCACTCACAGCCCCAGCAGCGGGGCCGTGCGCCGGCAGACGCCCTAGACGGAGGGCCGGGGTCCCGGTCAGGGGAGGGCACCCCCTGGAAGCCAGGGGCAAGCGGCGACCGCGGCCTCTTCCAAAACTGCAGGCACACAGGCCGGCGCGGAAAAAAGCCCCGGGCCAGCCAGCACCGCTCAAAGGGGAAGAGACCGCGGCTGGCCCAGCAGCGCTTGATGAGCCCCAGGCTCCGCCCCTGGCCGGAGCCTGACTCCGCCCGCCCGACTCTGGCTTCGCACAGGTGCACTTCCTAGGGCCGCCGCTAGGGGGCGCTGGTGAGGGGTTTCGGGGACCCTCAGCCCCCACCGGGCTGGGGCCACCCCTGCACCCATGGGGGTACAGGATTCGAAGCCCCCATGGGGGAACGGGGCCCCCTTCCCCTTCGCGGAAGCCCAAACCTTCCTCCCGGGGCACGCCTGCACCCTCCTCTCGCACTCACAGCCCCAGCAGCGGGGCCGTGCGCCGCCAGACGCCCTAGACGGAGGGCCGGGGTCCCGGTCATGGGAGGGCACCCCCTGGAAGCCAGGGGCAAGCGGCGACCGCGGCCTCTTCCAAAACTGCAGGCACACAGGCCGGCGCGGAAAAAAGCCCCGGGCCAGCCAGCACCGCTCAAAGGGGAAGAGACCGCGCCTGGCCCAGCAGCGCTAGATGAGCCCCAGGCTCCGCCCCTGGCCGGAGCCTGACCCCGCCCGCCCGACTCTGGCTGCGCACAGGTGCACTTCCTAGGGCCGCCGCTAGGGGGCGCTGGTAAGGGGTTTCGGGGACCCTCAGCCCCCACCGGGCTGGGGCCACCCCTGCACCCATGGGGGTACGGGCCCCCTTCCCCTTCACGGAAGCCCAAACCTTCCTCCCGGGGCACGCCTGCACCCTCCTCTCGCACTCACAGCCCCAGCGGCGGGGCCGTGCGCCGGCAGACGCCCTAGACGGAGGGCCGGGGTCCCGGTCAGGGGAGGGCATCCCCTGGAAACCAGGGGCAAGCGGCGACCGCGGCCTCTTCCAAAACTGCAGGCACACAGGCCGGCGCGGAAAAAAGCCCCGGGCCAGCCAGCACTGCTCAAAGGGGAAGAGACCGCACCTGGCCCAGCAGCGCTTGATGAGCCCCAGGCTCCGCCCCTGGCCGGAGCCTGACCCCGCCCGCCCGACTCTGGCTGCGCACAGGTGCACTTCCTAGGGCCGCCGCTAGGGCGCGCTGGTGAGGGTTTTCGGGGACCCTCAGCCCCCACCGGGCTGGGGCCACCCCTGCACCCATGGGGGTACGGGGCCCCCTTCCCCTTCGCGGAAGCCCAAACATTCCTCCCGGGGCACGCCTGCACCCTCCTCTCGCACTCACAGCCCCAGCGGCGGGGCCGTGCGCCGGCAGACGCCCTAGACGGAGGGCCGGGGTCCCGCTCAGGGGAGGGCACCCCCTGGAAACCAGGGGCAAGCGGCGACCGCGGCCTCTTCCAAAACTGCAGGCACACAGGCCAGCGCGGAAAAAAGCCCCGGGCCAGCCAGCACCGCTCAAAGGGGAAGAGACCGCACCTGGCCCAGCAGCGCTTGATGAGCCCCAGGCTCCGCCCCTGGCCGGAGCCTGACCCCGCCCGCCCGACTCTGGCTGCGCACAGGTGCACTTCCTAGGGCCGCCGCTAGGGGGCGCTGGTGAGGGGTTTCGGGGACCCTCAGCCGCCACCGGGCTGGGGCCACCCCTGCACCCATGGGGGAACGGGATTCTCCTCCCCCATGGGGGAACGGGGCCCCCTTCCCCTTCGCGGAAGCCCAAACCTTCCTCCCGGGGCACGCCTGCACCCTCCTCTCGCACTCACAGCCCCAGCGGCGGGGCCGTGCGCCGGCAGACGCCCTAGACGGAGGGCCGGGGTCTCGGTCAGGGGAGGGCACCGCCTGGAAGCCAGGGGCAAGCGGCGACCGCGGCCTCTTCCAAAACTGCAGGCACACAGGCCAGCGCGGAAAAAAGCCCCGAGCCAGCCAGCACCGCTCAAAGGGGAAGAGACCGCACCTGGCCCAGCAGCGCTTGATGAGCCCCAGGCTCCGCCCCTGGCCGGAGCCTGACCCGGCCCGCCCGACTCTGGCTGCGCACAGGTTCACTTCCTAGGGCCGCCGCTAGGGGGTGCTGGTGAGGGGTTTCGGGGACCCTCAGCCCCCACCGGGCTGGGGCCACCCCTGCACCCATGGGGGTACGGGGCCCCCTTCCCCTTCGCGGAAGCCCAAACATTCCTCCCGGGGCACGCCTGCACCCTCCTCTCGCACTCACAGCCCCAGCGGCGGGGCCGTGCGCCGGCAGACGCCCTAGACGCAGGGCCTGGGTCCCGGTCAGGGGAGGGCACCCCCTGGAAGCCAGGGGCAAGCGGCGACCGCGGCCTCTTCCAAAACTGCAGGCACACAGGCCGGCGCGGAAAAAAGCCCCGGGCCAGCCAGCACCGCTCAAAGGGGAAGAGACCGCACCTGGCCCAGCAGCGCTTGATGAGCCCCAGGCTCCGCCCCTGGCCGGAGCCTGACCCCGCCTGCCCGACTCTGGCTGCGCACAGGTGCACTTCCTAGGGCCGCCGCTAGGGGGCGCTGGTGAGGGGTTTCGGGGACCCTCAGCCCCCACCGGGCTGGGGCCACCCCTGCACCCATGGGGGTACGGGATTCTCCTCCCCCATGGGGGAACGGGGCCCCCTTCCCCTTCGCGGAAGCCCAAACCTTCCTCCCGGGGCACGCCTGCACCCTCCTCTCGCACTCACAGCCCCAGCAGCGGGGCCGTGCGCCGGCAGACGCCCTAGACGGAGGGCCGGGGTCCCGGTCAGGGGAGGGCACCCCCTGGAAGCCAGGGGCAAGCGGCGACCGCGGCCTCTTCCAAAACTGCAGGCACACAGGCCGGCGCGGAAAAAAGCCCCGGGCCAGCCAGCACCGCTCAAAGGGGAAGAGACCGCGGCTGGCCCAGCAGCGCTTGATGAGCCCCAGGCTCCGCCCCTGGCCGGAGCCTGACTCCGCCCGCCCGACTCTGGCTGCGCACAGGTGCACTTCCTAGGGCCGCCGCTAGGGGACGCTGGTGAGGGGTTTCGGGGACCCTCAGCCCCCACCGGGCTGGGGCCACCCCTGCACCCATGGGGGTACAGGATTCTCCTCCCCCATGGGGGAACGGGGCCCCCTTCCCCTTCGCGGAAGCCCAAACCTTCCTCCCGGGGCACGCCTGCACCCTCCTCTCGCACTCACAGCCCCAGCAGCGGGGCCGTGCGCCGCCAGACGCCCTAGACGGAGGGCCGGGGTCCCGGTCATGGGAGGGCACCCCCTGGAAGCCAGGGGCAAGCGGCGACCGCGGCCTCTTCCAAAACTGCAGGCACACAGGCCGGCGCGGAAAAAAGCCCCGGGCCAGCCAGCACCGCTCAAAGGGGAAGAGACCGCGCCTGGCCCAGCAGCGCTAGATGAGCCCCAGGCTCCGCCCCTGGCCGGAGCCTGACCCCGCCCGCCCGACTCTGGCTGCGCACAGGTGCACTTCCTAGGGCCGCCGCTAGGGGGCGCTGGTAAGGGGTTTCGGGGACCCTCAGCCCCCACCGGGCTGGGGCCACCCCTGCACCCATGGGGGTACGGGATTCTCCTCCCCCATGGGGGAACGGGACCCCCTTCCCCTTCGCGGAAGCCCAAGCCTTCCTCCCGGGGCACGCCTGCACCCTCCTCTCGCACTCACAGCCCCAGCGGCGGGGCCGTGCGCCGGCAGACGCCCTAGACGCAGGGCCTGGGTCCCGGTCAGGGGCGGGCACCCCCTGGAAGCCAGGGGCAAGCGGCGCCGCGGCCTCTTCCAAAACTGCAGGCACACAGGCCAGCGCGGAAAAAAGCCCCGGGCCAGCCAGCACCGCTCAAAGGGGAAGAGACCGCACCTGGCCCAGCAGCGCTTGATGAGCCCCAGGCTCCGCCCCTGGCCGGAACCTGACCCCGCCCGCCCGACTCTGGCTGCGCACAGGTGCACTTCCTAGGGCCGCCGCTAGGGGGCGCTGGTGAGGGGTTTCGGGGACCCTCAGCCCCCACCGGGCTGGGGCCACCCCTGCACCCATGGGGGTACGGGATTCTCCTCCCCCATGGGGGAACGGGACCCCCTTCCCCTTCGCGGAAGCCCAAGCCTTCCTCCCGGGGCACGCCTGCACCCTCCTCTCGCACTCACAGCCCAAGCGGCGGGGCCGTGCGCCGGCAGACGCCCTAGACGGAGGGCCGGTGTCCCGGTCAGGGGAGGACACCCCCTGGAAGCCAGGGGCAAGCGGCGACCGCGGCCTCTTCCAAAACTGCAGGCACACAGGCCGGCGCGGAAAAAAGCCCCGGGCCAGCCAGCACCGCTCAAAGGGGAAGAGACCGCGCCTGGCCCAGCAGCGCTTGATGAGCCCCAGGCTCCGCCCCTGGCCGGATCCTGACCCCGCCCGCCCGACTCTGGCTGCGCACAGGTGCACTTCCTAGGGCCGCCGCTAGGGGGCGCTGGTGAGGGGTTTCGGGGACCCTCAGCCCCCACCGGGCTGGGGCCACCCCTGCACCCATGGGGGTACGGGGCCCCCTTCCCCTTCGCGGAAGCCCAAACCTTCCTCCCGGGGCACGCCTGCACCCTCCTCTCGCACTCACAGCCCCAGCGGCGGGGCCGTGCGCCGGCAGACGCCGTAGACGGAGGGCCGGGGTCCCGGTCAGGGGAGGGCACCCCCTGGAAGCCAGGGGCAAGCGGCGACTGCGGCCTCTTCCAAAACTGCAGGCACACAGGCCGGCGCGGAAAAAAGCCCCGGGCCAGCCAGCACCGCTCAAAGGGGAAGAGACCGCACCTGGCCCAGCAGCGCTTGATGAGCCCCAGGCTCCGCCCCTGGCCGGAGCCTGACCCCGCCCGCCCGACTCTGGCTGCGCACAGGTGCACTTCCTAGGGCCGCCGCTAGGGGGCGCTGGTGAGGGGTTTCGGGGACCCTCAGCCCCCACCGGGCTGGGGCCACCCCTGCACCCATGGGGGTACGGGATTCGACTCCCCCATGGGGGAACGGGGCCCCCTTCCCCTTCGCGGAAGCCCAAACCTTCCTCCCGGGGCACGCCGGCACCCTCCTCTCGCACTCACAGCCCCAGCGGCGGGGCCGTGCGCCGGCAGACGCCCTAGACGGAGGGCCGGGGTCCCGGTCAGGGGAGGGCACCCCCTGGAAGCCAGGGGCAAGCGGCGACCGCGGCCTCTTCCAAAACTGCAGGCACACAGGCCGGCGCGGAAAAAAGCCCCGGGCCAGCCAGCACCGCTCAAAGGGGAAGAGTCCGCACCTGGCCCAGCAGCGCTCTATGAGCCCCAGGCTCCGCCCCTGGCCGGAGCCTGACCCCGCCCTCCTGACTCTTCATGAGCAAAGGTGCCGTTCACAGCTCAGCCCCAAGGGGCGCTGGCGAGGCGGTTCGGGGCCCTCAGCCCTCATGGGTTTAGGCAGACTCCACCCCAGGGAGAAACGGGAACCTCTTCTCCCATGGTGGAACGGGGCCCACTCCCCCTGGGGGAATGGTAAATCTTCCTCCCGGGGCACACCTGCACCCTCCTCTCGGACTCACACCCCCAGGGGCAGGACGTGTGCCCCAAGACGGCCTAGACGGAGGGGCTGGGTCTCCGTCAATAAGGGCAACGCCTGTAAGCCAGAAACAGGCGGCATCCGACGTGTCCTCCAAACTGCAGGCAGACAGGCCGGCGGGGAAAGACCCTAGCAAACCAGCACCAATCAGAGGGGAAGAGTCCTCACCCGGCTGAGCAGCGCTGATGAGCCCCAGGCTCCACTCCGGGCCGGAGCCTGACCCCGCCCGCCCGACTCAGGCTGCGCAGAGGTGCACTTCCTAGGGCCGCCGCTAGGGGGCCCTGGTGAGGGGTTTCGGGGACCCTCAGCCCCCACCGGGCTGGGGCCACCCCGCAACACATGGGGGTACGGGACTGTCCTCCCCAATGGGGGAACGGGGCCCCCTTCCCCTTCGCGGAAGCCCAAACCTTCCTCCCGGGGCACGCCTGCACCCTCCTCTCGCACTCACAGCCCCAGCGGCGGGGCCGTGCGCCGGCAGACGCCCTAGACGGAGGGCCGGGGTCCCGGTCAGGGGAGGGCACCCCCTGGAAGCCAGGGGCAAGCGGCGACCGCGGCCTCTTCCAAAACTGCAGGCACACAGGCCGGCGCGGAAAAAAGCCCCGGGCCAGCCAGCACCGCTCAAAGGGGAAGAGTCCGCACCTGGCCCAGCAGCGCTCTATGAGCCCCAGGCTCCGCCCCTGGCCGGAGCCTGACCCCGCCCTCCTGGCTCTTCATGAGCAAAGGTGCCGTTCACAGCTCAGCCCCAAGGGGCGCTGGCGAGGCGGTTCGGGGCCCTCAGCCCTCATGGGTTTAGGCAGACTCCACCCCAGGGAGAAACGGGAACCTCTTCTCCCATGGTGGAACGGGGCCCACTCCCCCTGGGGGAATGGTAAATCTTCCTCCCGGGGCACACCTGCACCCTCCTCTCGGACTCACACCCCCAGGGGCAGGACGTGTGCCCCAAGACGGCCTAGACGGAGGGGCTGGGTCTCCGTCATTGAGGGCAACGCCTGTAAGCCAGAAACAGGCGGCATCCGACGTGTCCTCCAAACTGCAGGCAGACAGGCCGGCGGGGAAAGACCCTAGCAAACCAGCACCAATCAGAGGGGAAGAGTCCTCACCCGGCTGAGCAGCGCTGATGAGCCCCAGGCTCCACTCCGGGCCGGAGCCTGACCCCGCCCGCCCGACTCAGGCTGCGCAGAGGTGCACTTCCTAGGGCCGCCGCTAGGGGGCCCTGGTGAGGGGTTTCGGGGACCCTCAGCCCCCACCGGGCTGGGGCCACCCCGCAACCCATGGGGGTACGGGACTGTCCTCCCCAATGGGGGAACGGGGCCCCCTTCCCCTTCGCGGAAGCCCAAACCTTCCTCCCGGGGCACGCCTGCACCCTCCTCTCGCACTCACAGCCCCAGCGGCGGGGCCGTGCGCCGGCAGACGCCCTAGACGGAGGGCCGGGGTCCCGGTCAGGGGAGGGCACCCCCTGGAAGCCAGGGGCAAGCGGCGACCGCGGCCTCTTCCAAAACTGCAGGCACACAGGCCGGCGCGGAAAAAAGCCCCGGGCCAGCCAGCACCGCTCAAAGGGGAAGAGACCGCACCTGGCCCAGCAGCGCTTGATGAGCCCCAGGCTCCGCCCCTGGCCGGAGCCTGACCCCGCCCGCCTGACTCTGGCTGCGCATAGGTGCACTTCCTAGGGCCGCCGCTAGGGGGCGCTGGTGAGGGGTTTCGGGGACCCTCAGCCCCCACCGGGCTGGGGCCACCCCTGCACCCATGGGGGTACGGGATTCGACTCCCCCATGGGGGAACGGGGCCCCCTTCCCCTTCGCGGAAGCCCAAACCTTCCTCCCGGGGCACGCCTGCACCCTCCTCTCGCACTCACAGCCCCAGCGGCGGGGCCGTGCGCCGGCAGACGCCCTAGACGGAGGGCCGGGGTCCCGGTCAGGGGAGGGCACCCCCTGGAAGCCAGGGGCAAGCGGCGACCGCGGCCTCTTCCAAAACTGCAGGCACACAGGCCGGCGCGGAAAAAAGCCCCGGGCCAGCCAGCACCGCTCAAAGGGGAAGAGACCGCACCTGGCCCAGCAGCGCTTGATGAGCCCCAGGCTCCGCCCCTGGCCGGAGCCTGACCCCGCCCGCCCGACTCTGGCTGCGCACAGGTGCACTTCCTAGGGCCGCCGCTAGGGGGCGCTGGTGAGGGGTTTCGGGGACCCTCAGCCCCCACCGGGCTGGGGCCACCGCTGCACCCATGGGGGTACGGGATTCGACTCCCCCATGGGGGAACGGGGCCCCCTTCCCCTTCGCGGAAGCCCAAACCTTCCTCCCGGGGCACGCCTGCACCCTCCTCTCGCACTCACAGCCCCAGCGGCGGGGCCGTGCGCCGGCAGACGCCCTAGACGGAGGGCCGGGGTCCCGGTTAGGGGAGGGCACCCCCTGGAAGCCAGGGGCAAGCGGCGACCGCGGCCTCTTCCAAAACTGCAGGCACACAGGCCGGCGCGGAAAAAAGCCCCGGGCCAGCCAGCACCGCTCAAAGGGGAAGAGACCGCACCTGGCCCAGCAGCGCTTGATGAGCCCCAGGCTCCGCCCCTGGCCGGAGCCTGACCCCTTCGCCCGACTCTGGCTGCGCACAGGTGCACTTCCTAGGGCCGCCGCTAGGGGGCGCTGGTGAGGGGTTTCGGGGACCCTCAGCCCCCACCGGGCTGGGGCCAACGCTGCACCCATGGGGGTACGGGATTCGACTCCCCCATGGGGGAACGGGGCCCCCTTCCCCTTCGCGGAAGCCCAAACCTTCCTCCCGGGGCACGCCTGCACCCTCCTCTCGCACTCACAGCCCCAGCGGCGGGGCCGTGCGCCGGCAGACGCCCTAGACGGAGGGCCGGGGTCCCGGTCAGGGGAGGGCATCCCCTGGAAACCAGGGGCAAGCGGCGACCGCGGCCTCTTCCAAAACTGCAGGCACACAGGCCGGCGCGGAAAAAAGCCCCGGGCCAGCCAGCACCGCTCAAAGGGGAAGAGACCGCACCTGGCCCAGCAGCGCTTGATGAGCCCCAGGCTCCGCCCCTGGCCGGAGCCTGACCCCGCCCGCCCGACTCTGGCTGCGCACAGGTGCACTTCCTAGGGCCGCCGCTAGGGCGCGCTGGTGAGGGGTTTCGGGGACCCTCAGCCCCCACCGGGCTGGGGCCACCCCTGCACCCATGGGGGTACGGGGCCCCCTTCCCCTTCGCGGAAGCCCAAACATTCCTCCCGGGGCACGCCTGCACCCTCCTCTCGCACTCACATCCCCAGCGGCGGGGCCGTGCGCCGGCAGACGCCCTAGACGGAGGGCCGGGGTCCCGCTCAGGGGAGGGCACCCCCTGGAAACCAGGGGCAAGCGGCGACCGCGGCCTCTTCCAAAACTGCAGGCACACAGGCCGGCGCGGAAAAAAGCCCCGGGCCAGCCAGCACCGCTCAAAGGGGAAGAGACCGCACCTGGCCCAGCAGCGCTTGATGAGCCCCAGGCTCCGCCCCTGGCCGGAGCCTGACCCCGCCCGCCCGACTCTGGCTGCGCACAGGTGCACTTCCTAGGGCCGCCGCTAGGGGGCGCTGGTGAGGGGTTTCGGGGACCCTCAGCCGCCACCGGGCTGGGGCCACCCCTGCACCCATGGGGGTACGGGATTCTCCTCCCCCATGGGGGAACGGGGCCCCCTTCCCCTTCGCGGAAGCCCAAACCTTCCTCCCGGGGCACGCCTGCACCCTCCTCTCGCACTCACAGCCCCAGCGGCGGGGCCGTGCGCCGGCAGACGCCCTAGACGGAGGGCCGGGGTCCCGGTCAGGGGAGGGCACCGCCTGGAAGCCAGGGGCAAGCGGCGACCGCGGCCTCTTCCAAAACTGCAGGCACACAGGCCAGCGCGGAAAAAAGCCCCGAGCCAGCCAGCACCGCTCAAAGGGGAAGAGACCGCACCTGGCCCAGCAGCGCTTGATGAGCCCCAGGCTCCGCCCCTGGCCGGAGCCTGACCCCGCCCGCCCGACTCTGGCTGCGCACAGGTTCACTTCCTAGAGCCGCCGCTAGGGGGTGCTGGTGAGGGGTTTCGGGGACCCTCAGCCCCCACCGGGCTGGGGCCACCCCTGCACCCATGGGGGTACGGGGCCCCCTTCCCCTTCGCGGAAGCCCAAACATTCCTCCCGGGGCACGCCTGCACCCTCCTCTCGCACTCACAGCCCCAGCGGCGGGGCCGTGCGCCGGCAGACGCCCTAGACGCAGGGCCTGGGTCCCGGTCAGGGGAGGGCACCCCCTGGAAGCCAGGGGCAAGCGGCGACCGCGGCCTCTTCCAAAACTGCAGGCACACAGGCCGGCGCGGAAAAAAGCCCCGGGCCAGCCAGCACCGCTCAAAGGGGAAGAGACCGCACCTGGCCCAGCAGCGCTTGATGAGCCCCAGGCTCCGCCCCTGGCCGGAGCCTGACCCCGCCCGCCCGACTCTGGCTGCGCACAGGTGCACTTCCTAGGGCCGCCGCTAGGGGGCGCTGGTGAGGGGTTTCGGGGACCCTCAGCCCCCACCGGGCTGGGGCCACCCCTGCACCCATGGGGGTACGGGATTCTCCTCCCCCATGGGGGAACGGGGCCCCCTTCCCCTTCGCGGAAGCCCAAACCTTCCTCCCGGGGCACGCCTGCACCCTCCTCTCGCACTCACAGCCCCAGCAGCGGGGCCGTGCGCCGGCAGACGCCCTAGACGGAGGGCCGGGGTCCCGGTCAGGGGAGGGCACCCCCTGGAAGCCAGGGGCAAGCGGCGACCGCGGCCTCTTCCAAAACTGCAGGCACACAGGCCGGCGCGGAAAAAAGCCTCGGGCCAGCCAGCACCGCTCAAAGGGGAAGAGACCGCGGCTGGCCCAGCAGCGCTTGATGAGCCCCAGGCTCCGCCCCTGGCCGGAGCCTGACTCCGCCCGCCCGACTCTGGCTGCGCACAGGTGCACTTCCTAGGGCCGCCGCTAGGGGGCGCTGGTGAGGGGTTTCGGGGACCCTCAGCCCCCACCGGGCTGGGGCCACCCCTGCACCCATGGGGGTACAGGATTCGACGCCCCCATGGGGGAACGGGGCCCCCTTCCCCTTCGCGGAAGCCCAAACCTTCCTCCCGGGGCACGCCTGCACCCTCCTCTCGCACTCACAGCCCCAGCAGCGGGGCCGTGCGCCGCCAGACGCCCTAGACGGAGGGCCGGGGTCCCGGTCATGGGAGGGCACCCCCTGGAAGCCAGGGGCAAGCGGCGACCGCGGCCTCTTCCAAAACTGCAGGCACACAGACCGGCGCGGAAAAAAGCCCCGGGCCAGCCAGCACCGCTCAAAGGGGAAGAGACCGCGCCTGGCCCAGCAGCGCTAGATGAGCCCCAGGCTCCGCCCCTGGCCGGAGCCTGACCCCGCCCGCCCGACTCTGGCTGCGCACAGGTGCACTTCCTAGGGCCGCCGCTAGGGGGCGCTGGTAAGGGGTTTCGGGGACCCTCAGCCCCCACCGGGCTGGGGCCACCCCTGCACCCATGGGGGTACGGGGCCCCCTTCCCCTTCACGGAAGCCCAAACCTTCCTCCCGGGGCACGCCTGCACCCTCCTCTCGCACTCACAGCCCCAGCGGCGGGGCCGTGCGCCGGCAGACGCCCTAGACGGAGGGCCGGGGTCCCGGTCAGGGGAGGGCATCCCCTGGAAACCAGGGGCAAGCGGCGACCGCGGCCTCTTCCAAAACTGCAGGCACACAGGCCGGCGCGGAAAAAAGCCCCGGGCCAGCCAGCACCGCTCAAAGGGGAAGAGACCGCACCTGGCCCAGCAGCGCTTGATGAGCCCCAGGCTCCGCCCCTGGCCGGAGCCTGACCCCGCCCGCCCGACTCTGGCTGCGCACAGGTGCACTTCCTAGGGCCGCCGCTAGGGGGCGCTGGTGAGGGGTTTCGGGGACCCTCAGCCGCCACCGGGCTGGGGCCACCCCTGCACCCATGGGGGAACGGGATTCTCCTCCCCCATGGGGGAACGGGGCCCCCTTCCCCTTCGCGGAAGCCCAAACCTTCTTCCCGGGGCACGCCTGCACCCTCCTCTCGCACTCACAGCCCCAGCGGCGGGGCCGTGCGCCGGCAGACGCCCTAGACGGAGGGCCGGGGTCCCGGTCAGGGGAGGGCACCGCCTGGAAGCCAGGGGCAAGCGGCGACCGCGGCCTCTTCCAAAACTGCAGGCACACAGGCCAGCGCGGAAAAAAGCCCCGAGCCAGCCAGCACCGCTCAAAGGGGAAGAGACCGCACCTGGCCCAGCAGCGCTTGATGAGCCCCAGGCTCCGCCCCTGGCCGGAGCCTGACCCGGCCCGCCCGACTCTGGCTGCGCACAGGTTCACTTCCTAGGGCCGCCGCTAGGGGGTGCTGGTGAGGGGTTTCGGGGACCCTCAGCCCCCACCGGGCTGGGGCCACCCCTGCACCCATGGGGGTACGGGGCCCCCTTCCCCTTCGCGGAAGCCCAAACATTCCTCCCGGGGCACGCCTGCACCCTCCTCTCGCACTCACAGCCCCAGCGGCGGGGCCGTGCGCCGGCAGACGCCCTAGACGCAGGGCCTGGGTCCCGGTCAGGGGAGGGCAACCCCTGGAAGCCAGGGGCAAGCGGCGACCGCGGCCTCTTCCAAAACTGCAGGCACACAGGCCGGCGCGGAAAAAAGCCCCGGGCCAGCCAGCACCGCTCAAAGGGGAAGAGACCGCACCTGGCCCAGCAGCGCTTGATGAGCCCCAGGCTCCGCCCCTGGCCGGAGCCTGACCCCGCCCGCCCGACTCTGGCTGCGCACAGGTGCACTTCCTAGGGCCGCCGCTAGGGGGCGCTGGTGAGGGGTTTCGGGGACCCTCAGCCCCCACCGGGCTGGGGCCACCCCTGCACCCATGGGGGTACGGGATTCTCCTCCCCCATGGGGGAACGGGGCCCCCTTCCCCTTCGCGGAAGCCCAAACCTTCCTCCCGGGGCACGCCTGCACCCTCCTCTCGCACTCACAGCCCCAGCAGCGGGGCCGTGCGCCGGCAGACGCCCTAGACGGAGGGCCGGGGTCCCGGTCATGGGAGGGCACCCCCTGGAAGCCAGGGGCAAGCGGCGACCGCGGCCTCTTCCAAAACTGCAGGCACACAGGCCGGCGCGGAAAAAAGCCCCGGGCCAGCCAGCACCGCTCAAAGGGGAAGAGACCGCGGCTGGCCCAGCAGCGCTTGATGAGCCCCAGGCTCCGCCCCTGGCCGGAGCCTGACTCAGCCCGCCCGACTCTGGCTGCGCACAGGTGCACTTCCTAGGGCCGCCGCTAGGGGGCGCTGGTGAGGGGTTTCGGGGACCCTCAGCCCCCACCGGGCTGGGGCCACCCCTGCACCCATGGGGGTACGGGATTCTCCTCCCCCATGGGGGAACGGGACCCCCTTCCCCTTCGCGGAAGCCCAAGCCTTCCTCCCGGGGCACGCCTGCACCCTCCTCTCGCACTCACAGCCCCAGCGGCGGGGCCGTGCGCCGGCAGACGCCCTAGACGGAGGGCCGGGGTCCCGGTCAGTGGAGGACACCCCCTGGAAGCCAGGGGCAAGCGGCGACCGCGGCCTCTTCCAAAACTGCAGGCACACAGGCCGGCGCGGAAAAAAGCCCCGGGCCAGCCAGCACCGCTCAAAGGGGAAGAGACCGCGCCTGGCCCAGCAGCGCTTGATGAGCCCCGGGCTCCGCCCCTGGCCGGAGCCTGACCCCGCCCGCCCGACTCTGGCTGCGCACAGGTGCACTTCCTAGGGCCGCCGCTAGGGGGCGCTGGTGAGGGGTTTCGGGGACCCTCAGCCCCCACCGGGCTGGGGCCACCCCTGCACCCATGGGGGTACGGGGCCCCCTTCCCCTTCGCGGAAGCCCAAACCTTCCTCCCGGGGCACGCCTGCACCCTCCTCTCGCACTCACAGCCCCAGCGGCGGGGCCGTGCGCCGGCAGACGCCCTAGACGGAGGGCCGGGGTCCCGGTCAGGGGAGGGCACCCCCTGGAAGCCAGGGGCAAGCGGCGACCGCGGCCTCTTCCAAAACTGCAGGCACACAGGCCGGCGCGGAAAAAAGCCCCGGGCCAGCCAGCACCGCTCAAAGGGGAAGAGACCGCACCTGGCCCAGCAGCGCTTGATGAGCCCCAGGCTCCGCCCCTGGCCGGAGCCTGACCCCGCCCGCCCGACTCTGGCTGCGCACAGGTGCACTTCCTAGGGCCGCCGCTAGGGGGCGCTGGTGAGGGGTTTCGGGGACCCTCAGCCCCCACCGGGCTGGGGCCACCCCTGCACCCATGGGGGTACAGGATTCGACGCCCCCATGGGGGAACGGGGCCCCCTTCCCCTTCGCGGAAGCCCAAACCTTCCTCCCGGGGCACGCCTGCACCCTCCTCTCGCACTCACAGCCCCAGCCCGGGGCCGTGCGCCGCCAGACGCCCTAGACGGAGGGCCGGGGTCCCGGTCATGGGAGGGCACCCCCTGGAAGCCAGGGGCAAGCGGCGACCGCGGCCTCTTCCAAAACTGCAGGCACACAGACCGGCGCGGAAAAAAGCCCCGGGCCAGCCAGCACCGCTCAAAGGGGAAGAGACCGCGCCTGGCCCAGCAGCGCTAGATGAGCCCCAGGCTCCGCCCCTGGCCGGAGCCTGACCCCGCCCGCCCGACTCTGGCTGCGCACAGGTGCACTTCCTAGGGCCGCCGCTAGGGGGCGCTGGTAAGGGGTTTCGGGGACCCTCAGCCCCCACCGGGCTGGGGCCACCCCTGCACCCATGGGGGTACGGGGCCCCCTTCCCCTTCACGGAAGCCCAAACCTTCCTCCCGGGGCACGCCTGCACCCTCCTCTCGCACTCACAGCCCCAGCGGCGGGGCCGTGCGCCGGCAGACGCCCTAGACGGAGGGCCGGGGTCCCGGTCAGGGGAGGGCATCCCCTGGAAACCAGGGGCAAGCGGCGACCGCGGCCTCTTCCAAAACTGCAGGCACACAGGCCGGCGCGGAAAAAAGCCCCGGGCCAGCCAGCACCGCTCAAAGGGGAAGAGACCGCACCTGGCCCAGCAGCGCTTGATGAGCCCCAGGCTCCGCCCCTGGCCGGAGCCTGACCCCGCCCGCCCGACTCTGGCTGCGCACAGGTTCACTTCCTAGGGCCGCCGCTAGGGGGTGCTGGTGAGGGGTTTCGGGGACCCTCACCCCCACCGGGCTGGGGCCACCCCTGCACCCATGGGGGTACGGGGCCCCCTTCCCCTTCGCGGAAGCCCAAACATTCCTCCCGGGGCACGCCTGCACCCTCCTCTCGCACTCACAGCCCCAGCGGCGGGGCCGTGCGCCGGCAGACGCCCTAGACGCAGGGCCTGGGTCCCGGTCAGGGGAGGGCAACCCCTGGAAGCCAGGGGCAAGCGGCGACCGCGGCCTCTTCCAAAACTGCAGGCACACAGGCCGGCGCGGAAAAAAGCCCCGGGCCAGCCAGCACCGCTCAAAGGGGAAGAGACCGCACCTGGCCCAGCAGCGCTTGATGAGCCCCAGGCTCCGCCCCTGGCCGGAGCCTGACCCCGCCCGCCCGACTCTGGCTGCGCACAGGTGCACTTCCTAGGGCCGCCGCTAGGGGGCGCCGGTGAGGGGTTTCGGGGACCCTCAGCCCCCACCGGGCTGGGGCCACCCCTGCACCCATGGGGGTACGGGATTCTCCTCCCCCATGGGGGAACGGGGCCCCCTTCCCCTTCGCGGAAGCCCAAACCTTCCTCCCGGGGCACGCCTGCACCCTCCTCTCGCACTCACAGCCCCAGCAGCGGGGCCGTGCGCCGGCAGACGCCCTAGACGGAGGGCCGGGGTCCCGGTCATGGGAGGGCACCCCCTGGAAGCCAGGGGCAAGCGGCGACCGCGGCCTCTTCCAAAACTGCAGGCACACAGGCCGGCGCGGAAAAAAGCCCCGGGCCAGCCAGCACCGCTCAAAGGGGAAGAGACCGCGGCTGGCCCAGCAGCGCTTGATGAGCCCCAGGCTCCGCCCCTGGCCGGAGCCTGACTCAGCCCGCCCGACTCTGGCTGCGCACAGGTGCACTTCCTAGGGCCGCCGCTAGGGGGCGCTGGTGAGGGGTTTCGGGGACCCTCAGCCCCCACCGGGCTGGGGCCACCCCTGCACCCATGGGGGTACGGGATTCTCCTCCCCCATGGGGGAACGGGACCCCCTTCCCCTTCGCGGAAGCCCAAGCCTTCCTCCCGGGGCACGCCTGCACCCTCCTCTCGCACTCACAGCCCCAGCGGCGGGGCCGTGCGCCGGCAGACGCCCTAGACGGAGGGCCGGGGTCCCGGTCAGGGGAGGACACCCCCTGGAAGCCAGGGGCAAGCGGCGACCGCGGCCTCTTCCAAAACTGCAGGCACACAGGCCGGCGCGGAAAAAAGCCCCGGGCCAGCCAGCACCGCTCAAAGGGGAAGAGACCGCGCCTGGCCCAGCAGCGCTTGATGAGCCCCGGGCTCCGCCCCTGGCCGGAGCCTGACCCCGCCCGCCCGACTCTGGCTGCGCACAGGTGCACTTCCTAGGGCCGCCGCTAGGGGGCGCTGGTGAGGGGTTTCGGGGACCCTCATCCCCCACCGGGCTGGGGCCACCCCTGCACACATGGGGGTACGGGGCCCCCTTCCCCTTCGCGGAAGCCCAAACCTTCCTCCCGGGGCACGCCTGCACCCTCCTCTCGCACTCACAGCCCCAGCGGCGGGGCCGTGCGCCGGCAGACGCCCTAGACGGAGGGCCGGGGTCCCGGTCAGGGGAGGGCACCCCCTGGAAGCCAGGGGCAAGCGGCGACCGCGGCCTCTTCCAAAACTGCAGGCACACAGGCCGGCGCGGAAAAAAGCCCCGGGCCAGCCAGCACCGCTCAAAGGGGAAGAGACCGCACCTGGCCCAGCAGCGCTTGATGAGCCCCAGGCTCCGCCCCTGGCCGGAGCCTGACCCCGCCCGCCCGACTCTGGCTGCGCACAGGTGCACTTCCTAGGGCCGCCGCTAGGGGGCGCTGGTGAGGGGTTTCGGGGACCCTCAGCCCCCACCGGGCTGGGGCCACCCCTGCACCCATGGGGGTACGGGATTCGACTCCCCCATGGGGGAACGGGGCCCCTTCCCCTTCGCGGAAGCCCAAACCTTCCTCCCGGGGCACGCCGGCACCCTCCTCTCGCACTCACAGCCCCAGCGGCGGGGCCGTGCGCCGGCAGACGCCCTAGACGGAGGGCCGGGGTCCCGGTCAGGGGAGGGCACCCCCTGGAAGCCAGGGGCAAGCGGCGACCGCGGCCTCTTCCAAAACTGCAGGCACACAGGCCGGCGCGGAAAAAAGCCCCGGGCCAGCCAGCACCGCTCAAAGGGGAAGAGTCCGCACCTGGCCCAGCAGCGCTCTATGAGCCCCAGGCTCCGCCCCTGGCCGGAGCCTGACCCCGCCCTCCTGGCTCTTCATGAGCAAAGGTGCCGTTCACAGCTCAGCCCCAAGGGGCGCTGGCGAGGCGGTTCGGGGCCCTCAGCCCTCATGGGTTTAGGCAGACTCCACCCCAGGGAGAAACGGGAACCTCTTCTCCCATGGTGGAACGGGGCCCACTCCCCCTGGGGGAATGGTAAATCTTCCTCCCGGGGCACACCTGCACCCTCCTCTCGGACTCACACCCCCAGGGGCAGGACGTGTGCCCCAAGACGGCCTAGACGGAGGGGCTGGGTCTCCGTCATTGAGGGCAACGCCTGTAAGCCAGAAACAGGCGGCATCCGACGTGTCCTCCAAACTGCAGGCAGACAGGCCGGCGGGGAAAGACCCTAGCAAACCAGCACCAATCAGAGGGGAAGAGTCCTCACCCGGCTGAGCAGCGCTGATGAGCCCCAGGCTCCACTCCGGGCAGGAGCCTGACCCCGCCCGCCCGACTCAGGCTGCGCAGAGGTGCACTTCCTAGGGCCGCCGCTAGGGGGCCCTGGTGAGGGGTTTCGGGGACCCTCAGCCCCCACCGGGCTGGGGCCACCCCGCAACCCATGGGGGTACGGGACTGTCCTCCCCCATGGGGGAACGGGGCCCCCTTCCCCTTCGCGGAAGCCCAAACCTTCCTCCCGGGGCACGCCTGCACCCTCCTCTCGCACTCACAGCCCCAGCGGCGGGGCCGTGCGCCGGCAGACGCCCTAGACGGAGGGCCGGGGTCCCGGTCAGGGGAGGGCACCCCCTGGAAGCCAGGGGCAAGCGGCGACCGCGGCCTCTTCCAAAACTGCAGGCACACAGGCCGGCGCGGAAAAAAGCCCCGGGCCAGCCAGCACCGCTCAAAGGGGAAGAGACCGCACCTGGCCCAGCAGCGCTTGATGAGCCCCAGGCTCCGCCCCTGGCCGGAGCCTGACCCCGCCCGCCCGACTCTGGCTGCGCACAGGTGCACTTCCTAGGGCCGCCGCTAGGGGGCGCTGGTGAGGGGTTTCGGGGACCCTCAGCCCCCACCGGGCTGGGGCCACCCCTGCACCCATGGGGGTACGGGATTCGACTCCCCCATGGGGGAACGGGGCCCCCTTCCCCTTCGCGGAAGCCCAAACCTTCCTCCCGGGGCACGCCTGCACCCTCCTCTCGCACTCACAGCCCCAGCAGCGGGGCCGTGCGCCGGCAGACGCCCTAGACGGAGGGCCGGGGTCCCGGTCAGGGGAGGGCACCCCCTGGAAGCCAGGGGCAAGCGGCGACCGCGGCCTCTTCCAAAACTGCAGGCACACAGGCCGGCGCGGAAAAAAGCCCCGGGCCAGCCAGCACCGCTCAAAGGGGAAGAGACCGCGGCTGGCCCAGCAGCGCTTGATGAGCCCCAGGCTCCGCCCCTGGCCGGAGCCTGACTCCGCCCGCCCGACTCTGGCTGCGCACAGGTGCACTTCCTAGGGCCGCCGCTAGGGGGCGCTGGTGAGGGGTTTCGGGGACCCTCAGCCCCCACCGGGCTGGGGCCACCCCTGCACCCATGGGGGTACAGGATTCGACGCCCCCATGGGGGAACGGGGCCCCCTTCCCCTTCGCGGAAGCCCAAACCTTCCTCCCGGGGCACGCCTGCACCCTCCTCTCGCACTCACAGCCCCAGCAGCGGGGCCGTGCGCCGCCAGACGCCCTAGACGGAGGGCCGGGGTCCCGTTCATGGGAGGGCACACCCTGGAAGCCAGGGGCAAGCGGCGACCGCGGCCTCTTCCAAAACTGCAGGCACACAGGCCGGCGCGGAAAAAAGCCCCGGGCCAGCCAGCACCGCTCAAAGGGGAAGAGACCGCGCCTGGCCCAGCAGCGCTAGATGAGCCCCAGGCTCCGCCCCTGGCCGGAGCCTGACCCCGCCCGCCCGACTCTGGCTGCGCACAGGTGCACTTCCTAGGGCCGCCGCTAGGGGGCGCTGGTAAGGGGTTTCGGGGACCCTCAGCCCCCACCGGGCTGGGGCCACCCCTGCACCCATGGGGGTACGGGGCCCCCTTCCCCTTCACGGAAGCCCAAACCTTCCTCCCGGGGCACGCCTGCACCCTCCTCTCGCACTCACAGCCCCAGCGGCGGGGCCGTGCGCCGGCAGACGCCCTAGACGGAGGGCCGGGGTCCCGGTCAGGGGAGGGCATCCCCTGGAAACCAGGGGCAAGCGGCGACCGCGGCCTCTTCCAAAACTGCAGGCACACAGGCCGGCGCGGAAAAAAGCCCCGGGCCAGCCAGCACCGCTCAAAGGGGAAGAGACCGCACCTGGCCCAGCAGCGCTTGATGAGCCCCAGGCTCCGCCCCTGGCCGGAGCCTGACCCCGCCCGCCCGACTCTGGCTGCGCACAGGTGCACTTCCTAGGGCCGCCACTAGGGCGCGCTGGTGAGGGGTTTCGGGGACCCTCAGCCCCCACCGGGCTGGGGCCACCCCTGCACCCATGGGGGTACGGGGCCCCCTTCCCCTTCGCGGAAGCCCAAACATTCCTCCCGGGGCACGCCTGCACCCTCCTCTCGCACTCACAGCCCCAGCGGCGGGGCCGTGCGCCGGCAGACGCCCTAGACGGAGGGCCGGGGTCCCGCTCAGGGGAGGGCACCCCCTGGAAACCAGGGGCAAGCGGCGACCGCGGCCTCTTCCAAAACTGCAGGCACACAGGCCGGCGCGGAAAAAAGACCCGGGCCAGCCAGCACCGCTCAAAGGGGAAGAGACCGCACCTGGCCCAGCAGCGCTTGATGAGCCCCAGGCTCCGCCCCTGGCCGGAGCCTGACCCCGCCCGCCCGACTCTGGCTGCGCACAGGTGCACTTCCTAGGGCCGCCGCTAGGGGGCGCTGGTGAGGGGTTTCGGGGACCCTCAGCCGCCACCGGGCTGGGGCCACCCCTGCACCCATGGGGGAACGGGATTCTCCTCCCCCATGGGGGAACGGGGCCCCCTTCCCCTTCGCGGAAGCCCAAACCTTCCTCCCGGGGCACGCCTGCACCCTCCTCTCGCACTCACAGCCCCAGCGGCGGGGCCGTGCGCCGGCAGACGCCCTAGACGGAGGGCCGGGGTCCCGGTCAGGGGAGGGCACCGCCTGGAAGCCAGGGGCAAGCGGCGACCGCGGCCTCTTCCAAAACTGCAGGCACACAGGCCAGCGCGGAAAAAAGCCCCGAGCCAGCCAGCACCGCTCAAAGGGGAAGAGACCGCACCTGGCCCAGCAGCGCTTGATGAGCCCCAGGCTCCGCCCCTGGCCGGAGCCTGACCCGGCCCGCCCGACTCTGGCTGCGCACAGGTTCACTTCCTAGGGCCGCCGCTAGGGGGTGCTGGTGAGGGGTTTCGGGGACCCTCAGCCCCCACCGGGCTGGGGCCACCCCTGCACCCATGGGGGTACGGGGCCCCCTTCCCCTTCGCGGAAGCCCAAACATTCCTCCCGGGGCACGCCTGCACCCTCCTCTCGCACTCACAGCCCCAGCGGCGGGGCCGTGCGCCGGCAGACGCCCTAGACGCAGGGCCTGGGTCCCGGTCAGGGGAGGGCACCCCCTGGAAGCCAGGGGCAAGCGGCGACCGCGGCCTCTTCCAAAACTGCAGGCACACAGGCCGGCGCGGAAAAAAGCCCCGGGCCAGCCAGCACCGCTCAAAGGGGAAGAGACCGCACCTGGCCCAGCAGCGCTTGATGAGCCCCAGGCTCCGCCCCTGGCCAGAGCCTGACCCCGCCCGCCCGACTCTGGCTGCGCACAGGTGCACTTCCTAGGGCCGCCGCTAGGGGGCGCTGGTGAGGGGTTTCGGGGACCCTCAGCCCCCACCGGGCTGGGGCCACCCCTGCACCCATGGGGGTACGGGATTCTCCTCCCCCATGGGGGAACGGGGCCCCCTTCCCCTTCGCGGAAGCCCAAACCTTCCTCCCGGGGCACGCCTGCACCCTCCTCTCGCACTCACAGCCCCAGCAGCGGGGCCGTGCGCCGGCAGACGCCCTAGACGGAGGGCTGGGGTCCCGGTCAGGGGAGGGCACCCCCTGGAAGCCAGGGGCAAGCGGCGACCGCGGCCTCTTCCAAAACTGCAGGCACACAGGCCGGCGCGGAAAAAAGCCCCGGGCCAGCCAGCACCGCTCAAAGGGGAAGAGACCGCGGCTGGCCCAGCAGCGCTTGATGAGCCCCAGGCTCCGCCCCTGGCCGGAGCCTGACTCCGCCCGCCCGACTCTGGCTGCGCACAGGTGCACTTCCTAGGGCCGCCGCTAGGGGGCGCTGGTGAGGGGTTTCGGGGACCCTCAGCCCCCACCGGGCTGGGGCCACCCCTGCACCCATGGGGGTACAGGATTCGACGCCCCCATGGGGGAACGGGGCCCCCTTCCCCTTCGCGGAAGCCCAAACCTTCCTCCCGGGGCACGCCTGCACCCTCCTCTCGCACTCACAGCCCCAGCAGCGGGGCCGTGCGCCGCCAGACGCCCTAGACGGAGGGCCGGGGTCCCGGTCATGGGAGGGCACCCCCTGGAAGCCAGGGGCAAGCGGCGACCGCGGCCTCTTCCAAAACTGCAGGCACACAGGCCGGCGCGGAAAAAAGCCCCGGGCCAGCCAGCACCGCTCAAAGGGGAAGAGACCGCGCCTGGCCCAGCAGCGCTAGATGAGCCCCAGGCTCCGCCCCTGGCCGGAGCCTGACCCCGCCCGCCCGACTCTGGCTGCGCACAGGTGCACTTCCTAGGGCCGCCGCTAGGGGGCGCTGGTAAGGGGTTTCGGGGACCCTCAGCCCCCACCGGGCTGGGGCCACCCCTGCACCCATGGGGGTACGGGGCCCCCTTCCCCTTCACGGAAGCCCAAACCTTCCTCCCGGGGCACGCCTGCACCCTCCTCTCGCACTCACAGCCCCAGCGGCGGGGCCGTGCGCCGGCAGACGCCCTAGACGGAGGGCCGGGGTCCCGGTCAGGGGAGGGCATCCCCTGGAAACCAGGGGCAAGCGGCGACCGCGGCCTCTTCCAAAACTGCAGGCACACAGGCCGGCGCGGAAAAAAGCCCCGGGCCAGCCAGCACTGCTCAAAGGGGAAGAGACCGCACCTGGCCCAGCAGCGCTTGATGAGCCCCAGGCTCCGCCCCTGGCCGGAGCCTGACCCCGCCCGCCCGACTCTGGCTGCGCACAGGTGCACTTCCTAGGGCCGCCACTAGGGCGCGCTGGTGAGGGGTTTCGGGGACCCTCAGCCCCCACCGGGCTGGGGCCACCCCTGCACCCATGGGGGTACGGGGCCCCCTTCCCCTTCGCGGAAGCCCAAACATTCCTCCCGGGGCACGCCTGCACCCTCCTCTCGCACTCACAGCCCCAGCGGCGGGGCCGTGCGCCGGCAGACGCCCTAGACGGAGGGCCGGGGTCCCGCTCAGGGGAGGGCACCCCCTGGAAACCAGGGGCAAGCGGCGACCGCGGCCTCTTCCAAAACTGCAGGCACACAGGCCGGCGCGGAAAAAAGCCCCGGGCCAGCCAGCACCGCTCAAAGGGGAAGAGACCGCACCTGGCCCAGCAGCGCTTGATGAGACCCAGGCTCCGCCCCTGGCCGGAGCCTGACCCCGCCCGCCCGACTCTGGCTGCGCACAGGTGCACTTCCTAGGGCCGCCGCTAGGGGGCGCTGGTGAGGGGTTTCGGGGACCCTCAGCCGCCACCGGGCTGGGGCCACCCCTGCACCCATGGGGGAACGGGATTCTCCTCCCCCATGGGGGAACGGGGCCCCCTTCCCCTTCGCGGAAGCCCAAACCTTCCTCCCGGGGCACGCCTGCACCCTCCTCTCGCACTCACAGCCCCAGCGGCGGGGCCGTGCGCCGGCAGACGCCCTAGACGGAGGGCCGGGGTCCCGGTCAGGGGAGGGCACCGCCTGGAAGCCAGGGGCAAGCGGCGACCGCGGCCTCTTCCAAAACTGCAGGCACACAGGCCAGCGCGGAAAAAAGCCCCGAGCCAGCCAGCACCGCTCAAAGGGGAAGAGACCGCACCTGGCCCAGCAGCGCTTGATGAGCCCCAGGCTCCGCCCCTGGCCGGAGCCTGACCCGGCCCGCCCGACTCTGGCTGCGCACAGGTTCACTTCCTAGGGCCGCCGCTAGGGGGTGCTGGTGAGGGGTTTCGGGGACCCTCAGCCCCCACCGGGCTGGGGCCACCCCTGCACCCATGGGGGTACGGGGCCCCCTTCCCCTTCGCGGAAGCCCAAACATTCCTCCCGGGGCACGCCTGCACCCTCCTCTCGCACTCACAGCCCCAGCGGCGGGGCCGTGCGCCGGCAGACGCCCTAGACGCAGGGCCTGGGTCCCGGTCAGGGGAGGGCACCCCCTGGAAGCCAGGGGCAAGCGGCGACCGCGGCCTCTTCCAAAACTGCAGGCACACAGGCCGGCGCGGAAAAAAGCCCCGGGCCAGCCAGCACCGCTCAAAGGGGAAGAGACCGCACCTGGCCCAGCAGCGCTTGATGAGCCCCAGGCTCCGCCCCTGGCCGGAGCCTGACCCCGCCCGCCCGACTCTGGCTGCGCACAGGTGCACTTCCTAGGGCCGCCGCTAGGGGGCGCTGGTTAGGGGTTTCGGGGACCCTCAGCCCCCACCGGGCTGGGGCCACCCCTGCACCCATGGGGGTACGGGATTCTCCTCCCCCATGGGGGAACGGGGCCCCCTTCCCCTACGCGGAAGCCCAAACCTTCCTCCCGGGGCACGCCTGCACCCTCCTCTCGCACTCACAGCCCCAGCAGCGGGGCCGTGCGCCGGCAGACGCCCTAGACGGAGGGCCGGGGTCCCGGTCAGGGGAGGGCACCCCCTGGAAGCCAGGGCCAAGCGGCGACCGCGGCCTCTTCCAAAACTGCAGGCACACAGGCCGGCGCGGAAAAAAGCCCCGGGCCAGCCAGCACCGCTCAAAGGGGAAGAGACCGCGGCTGGCCCAGCAGCGCTTGATGAGCCCCAGGCTCCGCCCCTGGCCGGAGCCTGACTCCGCCCGCCCGACTCTGGCTGCGCACAGGTGCACTTCCTAGGGCCGCCGCTAGGGGGCGCTGGTGAGGGGTTTCGGGGACCCTCAGCCCCCACCGGGCTGGGGCCACCCCTGCACCCATGGGGGTACAGGATTCGACGCCCCCATGGGGGAACGGGGCCCCCTTCCCCTTCGCGGAAGCCCAAACCTTCCTCCCGGGGCACGCCTGCACCCTCCTCTCGCACTCACAGCCCCAGCAGCGGGGCCGTGCGCCGCCAGACGCCCTAGACGGAGGGCCGGGGTCCCGGTCATGGGAGGGCACCCCCTGGAAGCCAGGGGCAAGCGGCGACCGCGGCCTCTTCCAAAACGGCAGGCACACAGGCCGGCGCGGAAAAAAGCCCCGGGCCAGCCAGCACCGCACAAAGGGGAAGAGACCGCGCCTGGCCCAGCAGCGCTAGATGAGCCCCAGGCTCCGCCCCTGGCCGGAGCCTGACCCCGCCCGCCCGACTCTGGCTGCGCACAGGTGCACTTCCTAGGGCCGCCGCTAGGGGGCGCTGGTAAGGGGTTTCGGGGACCCTCAGCCCCCACCGGGCTGGGGCCACCCCTGCACCCATGGGGGTACGGGGCCCCCTTCCCCTTCAAGGAAGCCCAAACCTTCCTCCCGGGGCACGCCTGCACCCTCCTCTCGCACTCACAGCCCCAGCGGCGGGGCCGTGCGCCGGCAGACGCCCTAGACGCAGGGCCTGGGTCCCGGTCAGGGGAGGGCACCCCCTGGAAGCCAGGGGCAAGCGGCGCCGCGGCCTCTTCCAAAACTGCAGGCACACAGGCCGGCGCGGAAAAAAGCCCCGGGCCAGCCAGCACCGCTCAAAGGGGAAGAGACCGCACCTGGCCCAGCAGCGCTTGATGAGCCCCAGGCTCCGCCCCTGGCCGGAGCCTGACCCCGCCCGCCCGACTCTGGCTGCGCACAGGTGCACTTCCTAGGGCCGCCGCTAGGGGGCGCTGGTGAGGGGTTTCGGGGACCCTCAGCCCCCACCGGGCTGGGGCCACCCCTGCACCCATGGGGGTATGGGATTCGACTCCCCCATGGGGGAACGGGGCCCCCTTCCCCTTCGCGGAAGCCCAAACCTTCCTCCCGGGGCACGCCGGCACCCTCCTCTCGCACTCACAGCCCCAGCGGCGGGGCCGTGCGCCGGCAGACGCCCTAGACGGAGGGCCGGGGTCCCGGTCAGGGGAGGGCACCCCCTGGAAGCCAGGGGCAAGCGGCGACCGCGGCCTCTTCCAAAACTGCAGGCACACAGGCCGGCGCGGAAAAAAGCCCCGGGCCAGCCAGCACCGCTCAAAGGGGAAGAGTCCGCACCTGGCCCAGCAGCGCTCTATGAGCCCCAGGCTCCGCCCCTGGCCGGAGCCTGACCCCGCCCTCCTGGCTCTTCATGAGCAAAGGTGCCGTTCACAGCTCAGCCCCAAGGGGCGCTGGCGAGGCGGTTCGGGGCCCTCAGCCCTCATGGGTTTAGGCAGACTCCACCCCAGGGAGAAACGGGAACCTCTTCTCCCATGGTGGAACGGGGCCCACTCCCCCTGGGGGAATGGTAAATCTTCCTCCCGGGGCACACCTGCACCCTCCTCTCGGACTCACACCCCCAGGGGCAGGACGTGTGCCCCAAGACGGCCTAGACGGAGGGGCTGGGTCTCCGTCATTGAGGGCAACGCCTGTAAGCCAGAAACAGGCGGCATCCGACGTGTCCTCCAAACTGCAGGCAGACAGGCCGGCGGGGAAAGACCCTAGCAAACCAGCACCAATCAGAGGGGAAGAGTCCTCACCCGGCTGAGCAGCGCTGATGAGCCCCAGGCTCCACTCCGGGCCGGAGCCTGACCCCGCCCGCCCGACTCAGGCTGCGCAGAGGTGCACTTCCTAGGGCCGCCGCTAGGGGGCCCTGGTGAGGGGTTTCGGGGACCCTCAGCCCCCACCGGGCTGGGGCCACCCCGCAACCCATGGGGTACGGGACTGTCCTCCCCCATGGGGGAACGGGGCCCCCTTCCCCTTCGCGGAAGCCCAAACCTTCCTCCCGGGGCACGCCTGCACCCTCCTCTCGCACTCACAGCCCCAGCGGCGGGGCCGTGCGCCGGCAGACGCCCTAGACGGAGGGCCGGGGTCCCGGTCAGGGGAGGGCACCCCCTGGAAGCCAGGGGCAAGCGGCGACCGCGGCCTCTTCCAAAACTGCAGGCACACAGGCCGGCGCGGAAAAAAGCCCCGGGCCAGCCAGCACCGCTCAAAGGGGAAGAGACCGCACCTGGCCCAGCAGCGCTTGATGAGCCCCAGGCTCCGCCCCTGGCCGGAGCCTGACCCCGCCCGCCCGACTCTGGCTGCGCACAGGTGCACTTCCTAGGGCCGCCGCTAGGGGGCGCTGGTGAGGGGTTTCGGGGACCCTCAGCCGCCACCGGGCTGGGGCCACCCCTGCACCCATGGGGGTACGGGATTCTCCTCCCCCATGGGGGAACGGGGCCCCCTTCCCCTTCGCGGAAGCCCAAACCTTCCTCCCGGGGCACGCCTGCACCCTCCTCTCGCACTCACAGCCCCAGCGGCGGGGCCGTGCGCCGGCAGACGCCCTAGACGGAGGGCCGGGGTCCCGGTCAGGGGAGGGCACCGCCTGGAAGCCAGGGGCAAGCGGCGACCGCGGCCTCTTCCAAAACTGCAGGCACACAGGCCAGCGCGGAAAAAAGCCCCGAGCCAGCCAGCACCGCTCAAAGGGGAAGAGACCGCACCTGGCCCAGCAGCGCTTGATGAGCCCCAGGCTCCGCCCCTGGCCGGAGCCTGACCCGGCCCGCCCGACTCTGGCTGCGCACAGGTTCACTTCCTAGGGCCGCCGCTAGGGGGTGCTGGTGAGGGGTTTCGGGGACCCTCAGCCCCCACCGGGCTGGGGCCACCCCTGCACCCATGGGGGTACGGGGCCCCCTTCCCCTTCGCGGAAGCCCAAACATTCCTCCCGGGGCACGCCTGCACCCTCCTCTCGCACTCACAGCCCCAGCGGCGGGGCCGTGCGCCGGCAGACGCCCTAGACGCAGGGCCTGGGTCCCGGTCAGGGGAGGGCACCCCCTGGAAGCCAGGGGCAAGCGGCGCCGCGGCCTCTTCCAAAACTGCAGGCACACAGGCCGGCGCGGAAAAAAGCCCCGGGCCAGCCAGCACCGCTCAAAGGGGAAGAGACCGCACCTGGCCCAGCAGCGCTTGATGAGCCCCAGGCTCCGCCCCTGGCCGGAGCCTGACCCCGCCCGCCCGACTCTGGCTGCGCACAGGTGCACTTCCTAGGGCCGCCGCTAGGGGGCGCTGGTGAGGGGTTTCGGGGACCCTCAGCCCCCACCGGGCTGGGGCCACCCCTGCACCCATGGGGGTACGGGATTCTCCTCCCCCATGGGGGAACGGGGGCCCCTTCCCCTTCGCGGAAGCCCAAACCTTCCTCCCGGGGCACGCCTGCACCCTCCTCTCGCACTCACAGCCCCAGCAGCGGGGCCGTGCGCCGGCAGACGCCCTAGACGGAGGGCCGGGGTCCCGGTCAGGGGAGGGCACCCCCTGGAAGCCAGGGGCAAGCGGCGACCGCGGCCTCTTCCAAAACTGCAGGCACACAGGCCGGCGCGGAAAAAAGCCCCGGGCCAGCCAGCACCGCTCAAAGGGGAAGAGACCGCGGCTGGCCCAGCAGCGCTTGATGAGCCCCAGGCTCCGCCCCTGGCCGGAGCCTGACTCCGCCCGCCCGACTCTGGCTGCGCACAGGTGCACTTCCTAGGGCCGCCGCTAGGGGGCGCTGGTGAGGGGTTTCGGGGACCCTCAGCCCCCACCGGGCTGGGGCCACCGCTGCACCCATGGGGGTACAGGATTCGACGCCCCCATGCGGGAACGGGGCCCCCTTCCCCTTCGCGGAAGCCCAAACCTTCCTCCCGGGGCACGCCTGCACCCTCCTCTCGCACTCACAGCCCCAGCAGCGGGGCCGTGCGCCGCCAGACGCCCTAGACGGAGGGCCGGGGTCCCGGTCATGGGAGGGCACCCCCTGGAAGCCAGGGGCAAGCGGCGACCGCGGCCTCTTCCAAAACTGCAGGGACACAGGCCGGCGCGGAAAAAAGCCCCGGGCCAGCCAGCACCGCTCAAAGGGGAAGAGACCGCGCCTGGCCCAGCAGCGCTAGATGAGCCCCAGGCTCCGCCCCTGGCCGGAGCCTGACCCCGCCCGCCCGACTCTGGCTGCGCACAGGTGCACTTCCTAGGGCCGCCGCTAGGGGGCGCTGGTAAGGGGTTTCGGGGACCCTCAGCCCCCACCGGGCTGGGGCCACCCCTGCACCCATGGGGGTACGGGGCCCCCTTCCCCTTCGCGGAAGCCCAAACCTTCCTCCCGGGGCACGCCTGCACCCTCCTCTCGCACTCACAGCCCCAGCGGCGGGGCCGTGCGCCGGCAGACGCCCTAGACGCAGGGCCGGGGTCCCGGTCAGGGGAGGGCACCCCCTGGAAGCCAGGGGCAAGCGGCGACCGCGGCCTCTTCCAAAACTGCAGGCACACAGGCCGGCGCGGAAAAAAGCCCCGGGCCAGCCAGCACCGCTCAAAGGGGAAGAGACCGCACCTGGCCCAGCAGCGCTTGATGAGCCCCAGGCTCCGCCCCTGGCCGGAGCCTGACCCCGCCCGCCCGACTCTGGCTGCGCACAGGTGCACTTCCTAGGGCCGCCGCTAGGGGGCGCTGGTGAGGGGTTTCGGGGACCCTCAGCCGCCACCGGGCTGGGGCCACCCCTGCACCCATGGGGGTACGGGATTCTCCTCCCCCATGGGGGAACGGGGCCCCCTTCCCCTTCGCGGAAGCCCAAACCTTCCTCCCGGGGCACGCCTGCACCCTCCTCTCGCACTCACAGCCCCAGCGGCGGGGCCGTGCGCCGGCAGACGCCCTAGACGGAGGGCCGGGGTCCCGGTCAGGGGAGGGCACCGCCTGGAAGCCAGGGGCAAGCGGCGACCGCGGCCTCTTCCAAAACTGCAGGCACACAGGCCAGCGCGGAAAAAAGCCCCGAGCCAGCCAGCACCGCTCAAAGGGGAAGAGACCGCACCTGGCCCAGCAGCGCTTGATGAGCCCCAGGCTCCGCCCCTGGCCGGAGCCTGACCCGGCCCGCCCGACTCTGGCTGCGCACAGGTTCACTTCCTAGGGCCGCCGCTAGGGGGTGCTGGTGAGGGGTTTCGGGGACCCTCAGCCCCCACCGGGCTGGGGCCACCCCTGCACCCATGGGGGTACGGGGCCCCCTTCCCCTTCGCGGAAGCCCAAACATTCCTCCCGGGGCACGCCTGCACCCTCCTCTCGCACTCACAGCCCCAGCGGCGGGGCCGTGCGCCGGCAGACGCCCTAGACGCAGGGCCTGGGTCCCGGTCAGGGGAGGGCACCCCCTGGAAGCCAGGGGCAAGCGGCGCCGCGGCCTCTTCCAAAACTGCAGGCACACAGGCCGGCGCGGAAAAAAGCCCCGGGCCAGCCAGCACCGCTCAAAGGGGAAGAGACCGCACCTGGCCCAGCAGCGCTTGATGAGCCCCAGGCTCCGCCCCTGGCCGGAGCCTGACCCCGCCCGCCCGACTCTGGCTGCGCACAGGTGCACTTCCTAGGGCCGCCGCTAGGGGGCGCTGGTGAGGGGTTTCGGGGACCCTCAGCCCCCACCGGGCTGGGGCCACCCCTGCACCCATGGGGGTACGGGATTCTCCTCCCCCATGGGGGAACGGTGGCCCCTTCCCCTTCGCGGAAGCCCAAACCTTCCTCCCGGGGCACGCCTGCACCCTCCTCTCGCACTCACAGCCCCAGCAGCGGGGCCGTGCGCCGGCAGACGCCCTAGACGGAGGGCCGGGGTCCCGGTCAGGGGAGGGCACCCCCTGGAAGCCAGGGGCAAGCGGCGACCGCGGCCTCTTCCAAAACTGCAGGCACACAGGCCGGCGCGGAAAAAAGCCCCGGGCCAGCCAGCACCGCTCAAAGGGGAAGAGACCGCGGCTGGCCCAGCAGCGCTTGATGAGCCCCAGGCTCCGCCCCTGGCCGGAGCCTGACTCCGCCCGCCCGACTCTGGCTGCGCACAGGTGCACTTCCTAGGGCCGCCGCTAGGGGGCGCTGGTGAGGGGTTTCGGGGACCCTCAGCCCCCACCGGGCTGGGGCCACCGCTGCACCCATGGGGGTACAGGATTCGACGCCCCCATGCGGGAACGGGGCCCCCTTCCCCTTCGCGGAAGCCCAAACCTTCCTCCCGGGGCACGCCTGCACCCTCCTCTCGCACTCACAGCCCCAGCAGCGGGGCCGTGCGCCGCCAGACGCCCTAGACGGAGGGCCGGGGTCCCGGTCATGGGAGGGCACCCCCTGGAAGCCAGGGGCAAGCGGCGACCGCGGCCTCTTCCAAAACTGCAGGGACACAGGCCGGCGCGGAAAAAAGCCCCGGGCCAGCCAGCACCGCTCAAAGGGGAAGAGACCGCGCCTGGCCCAGCAGCGCTAGATGAGCCCCAGGCTCCGCCCCTGGCCGGAGCCTGACCCCGCCCGCCCGACTCTGGCTGCGCACAGGTGCACTTCCTAGGGCCGCCGCTAGGGGGCGCTGGTAAGGGGTTTCGGGGACCCTCAGCCCCCACCGGGCTGGGGCCACCCCTGCACCCATGGGGGTACGGGGCCCCCTTCCCCTTCACGGAAGCCCAAACCTTCCTCCCGGGGCACGCCTGCACCCTCCTCTCGCACTCACAGCCCCAGCGGCGGGGCCGTGCGCCGGCAGACGCCCTAGACGCAGGGCCTGGGTCCCGGTCAGGGGAGGGCACCCCCTGGAAGCCAGGGGCAAGCGGCGCCGCGGCCTCTTCCAAAACTGCAGGCACACATGCCAGCGCGGAAAAAAGCCCCGGGCCAGCCAGCACCGCTCAAAGGGGAAGAGACCGCACCTGGCCCAGCAGCGCTTGATGAGCCCCAGGCTCCGCCCCTGGCCGGAGCCTGACCCCGCCCGCCCGACTCTGGCTGCGCACAGGTGCACTTCCTAGGGCCGCCGCTAGGGGGCGCTGGTGAGGGGTTTCGGGGACCCTCAGCCCCCACCGGGCTGGTGCCACCCCTGCACCCATGGGGGTACGGGATTCTCCTCCCCCATGGGGGAACGGGACCCCCTTCCCCTTCGCGGAAGCCCAAGCCTTCCTCCCGGGGCACGCCTGCACCCTCCTCTCGCACTCACAGCCCCAGCGGCGGGGCCGTGCGCCGGCAGACGCCCTAGACGGAGGGCCGGGGTCCCGGTCAGGGGAGGACACCCCCTGGAAGCCAGGGGCAAGCGGCGACCGCGGCCTCTTCCAAAACTGCAGGCACACAGGCCGGCGCGGAAAAAAGCCCCGGGCCAGCCAGCACCGCTCAAAGGGGAAGAGACCGCGCCTGGCCCAGCAGCGCTTGATGAGCCCCAGGCTCCGCCCCTGGCCGGAGCCTGACCCCGCCCGCCCGACTCTGGCTGCGCACAGGTTCACTTCCTAGGGCCGCCGCTAGGGGGCGCTGGTGAGGGGTTTCGGGGACCCTCAGCCCCCACCGGGCTGGGGCCACCCCTGCACCCATGGGGGTACGGGGCCCCCTTCACCTTCGCGGAAGCCCAAAACTTCCTCCCGGGGCACGCCTGCACGCTCCTCTCGCACTCACAGCCCCAGCGGCGGGGCCGTGCGCCGGCAGACGCCCTAGACGGAGGGCCGGGGTCCCGGTCAGGGGAGGGCACCCCCTGGAAGCCAGGGGCAAGCGGCGACCGCGGCCTCTTCCAAAACTGCAGGCACACAGGCCGGCGCGGAAAAAAGCCCCGGGCCAGCCAGCACCGCTCAAAGGGGAAGAGTCCGCACCTGGCCCAGCAGCGCTCTATGAGCCCCAGGCTCCGCCCCTGGCCGGAGCCTGACCCCGCCCTCCTGGCTCTTCATGAGCAAAGGTGCCGTTCACAGCTCAGCCCCAAGGGGCGCTGGCGAGGCGGTTCGGGGCCCTCAGCCCTCATGGGTTTAGGCAGACTCCACCCCAGGGAGAAACGGGAACCTCTTCTCCCATGGTGGAACGGGGCCCACTCCCCCTGGGGGAATGGTAAATCTTCCTCCCGGGGCACACCTGCACCCTCCTCTCGGACTCACACCCCCAGGGGCAGGACGTGTGCCCCAAGACGGCCTAGACGGAGGGGCTGGGTCTCCGTCATTGAGGGCAACGCCTGTAAGCCAGAAACAGGCGGCATCCGACGTGTCCTCCAAACTGCAGGCAGACAGGCCGGCGGGGAAAGACCCTAGCAAACCAGCACCAATCAGAGGGGAAGAGTCCTCACCCGGCTGAGCAGCGCTGATGAGCCCCAGGCTCCACTCCGGGCCGGAGCCTGACCCCGCCCGCCCGACTCTGGCTGCGCACAGGTTCACTTCCTAGGGCCGCCGCTAGGGGGTGCTGGTGAGGGGTTTCGGGGACCCTCAGCCCCCACCGGGCTGGGGCCACCACTGCACCCATGGGGGTACGGGGCCCCCTTCCCCTTCGCGGAAGCCCAAACATTCCTCCCGGGGCACGCCTGCACCCTCCTCTCGCACTCACAGCCCCAGCGGCGGGGCCGTGCGCCGGCAGACGCCCTAGACGGAGGGCCGGGGTCCCGCTCAGGGGAGGGCACCCCCTGGAAACCAGGGGCAAGCGGCGACCGCGGCCTCTTCCAAAACTGCAGGCACACAGGCCGGCGCGGAAAAAAGCCCCGGGCCAGCCAGCACCGCTCAAAGGGGAAGAGACCGCGCCTGGCCCAGCAGCGCTAGATGAGCCCCAGGCTCCGCCCCTGGCCGGAGCCTGACCCCGCCCGCCCGACTCTGGCTGCGCACAGGTGCACTTCCTAGGGCCGCCGCTAGGGGGCGCTGGTAAGGGGTTTCGGGGACCCTCAGCCCCCACCGGGCTGGGGCCACCCCTGCACCCATGGGGGTACGGGGCCCCCTTCCCCTTCACGGAAGCCCAAACCTTCCTCCCGGGGCACGCCTGCACCCTCCTCTCGCACTCACAGCCCCAGCGGCGGGGCCGTGCGCCGGCAGACGCCCTAGACGGAGGGCCGGGGTCCCGGTCAGGGGAGGGCATCCCCTGGAAACCAGGGGCAAGCGGCGACCGCGGCCTCTTCCAAAACTGCAGGCACACAGGCCGGCGCGGAAAAAAGCCCCGGGCCAGCCAGCACTGCTCAAAGGGGAAGAGACCGCACCTGGCCCAGCAGCGCTTGATGAGCCCCAGGCTCCGCCCCTGGCCGGAGCCTGACCCCGCCCGCCCGACTCTGGCTGCGCACAGGTGCACTTCCTAGGGCCGCCGCTAGGGCGCGCTGGTGAGGGGTTTCGGGGACCCTCAGCCCCCACCGGGCTGGGGCCACCCCTGCACCCATGGGGGTACGGGGCCCCCTTCCCCTTCGCGGAAGCCCAAACCTTCCTCCCGGGGCACGCCTGCACCCTCCTCTCGCACTCACAGCCCCAGCGGCGGGGCCGTGCGCCGGCAGACGCCCTAGACGGAGAGCCGGGGTCCCGCTCAGGGGAGGGCACCCCCTGGAAACCAGGGGCAAGCGGCGACCGCGGCCTCTTCCAAAACTGCAGGCACACAGGCCGGCGCGGAAAAAAGCCCCGGGCCAGCCAGCACCGCTCAAAGGGGAAGAGACCGCACCTGGCCTAGCAGCGCTTGATGAGCCCCAGGCTCCGCCCCTGGCCGGAGCCTGACCCCGCCCGCCCGACTCTGGCTGCGCACAGGTGCACTTCCTAGGGCCGCCGCTAGGGGGCGCTGGTGAGGGGTTTCGGGGACCCTCAGCCGCCACCGGGCTGGGGCCACCCCTGCACCCATGGGGGAACGGGATTCTCCTCCCCCATGGGGGAACGGGGCCCCCTTCCCCTTCGCGGAAGCCCAAACCTTCCTCCCGGGGCACGCCTGCACCCTCCTCTCGCACTCACAGCCCCAGCGGCGGGGCCGTGCGCCGGCAGACGCCCTAGACGGAGGGCCGGGGTCCCGGTCAGGGGAGGGCACCGCCTGGAAGCCAGGGGCAAGCGGCGACCGCGGCCTCTTCCAAAACTGCAGGCACACAGGCCAGCGCGGAAAAAAGCCCCGAGCCAGCCAGCACCGCTCAAAGGGGAAGAGACCGCACCTGGCCCAGCAGCGCTTGATGAGCCCCAGGCTCCGCCCCTGGCCGGAGCCTGACCCGGCCCGCCCGACTCTGGCTGCGCACAGGTTCACTTCCTAGGGCCGCCGCTAGGGGGTGCTGGTGAGGGGTTTCGGGGACCCTCAGCCCCCACCGGGCTGGGGCCACCCCTGCACCCATGGGGGTACGGGGCCCCCTTCCCCTTCGCGGAAGCCCAAACATTCCTCCCGGGGCACGCCTGCACCCTCCTCTCGCACTCACAGCCCCAGCGGCGGGGCCGTGCGCCGGCAGACGCCCTAGACGCAGGGCCTGGGTCCCGGTCAGGGGAGGGCACCCCCTGGAAGCCAGGGGCAAGCGGCGACCGCGGCCTCTTCCAAAACTGCAGGCACACAGGCCGGCGCGGAAAAAAGCCCCGGGCCAGCCAGCACCGCTCAAAGGGGAAGAGACCGCACCTGGCCCAGCAGCGCTTGATGAGCCCCAGGCTCCGCCCCTGGCCGGAGCCTGACCCCGCCCGCCCGACTCTGGCTGCGCACAGGTGCACTTCCTAGGGCCGCCGCTAGGGGGCGCTGGTGAGGGGTTTCGGGGACCCTCAGCCCCCACCGGGCTGGGGCCACCCCTGCACCCATGGGGGTACGGGATTCTCCTCCCCCATGGGGGAACGGGGGCCCCTTCCCCTTCGCGGAAGCCCAAACCTTCCTCCCGGGGCACGCCTGCACCCTCCTCTCGCACTCACAGCCCCAGCAGCGGGGCCGTGCGCCGGCAGACGCCCTAGACGGAGGGCCGGGGTCCCGGTCAGGGGAGGGCACCCCCTGGAAGCCAGGGGCAAGCGGCGACCGCGGCCTCTTCCAAAACTGCAGGCACACAGGCCAGCGCGGAAAAAAGCCCCGAGCCAGCCAGCACCGCTCAAAGGGGAAGAGACCGCACCTGGCCCAGCAGCGCTTGATGAGCCCCAGGCTCCGCCCCTGGCCGGAGCCTGACCCCGCCCGCCCGACTCTGGCTGCGCACAGGTTCACTTCCTAGGGCCGCCGCTAGGGGGTGCTGGTGAGGGGTTTCGGGGACCCTCAGCCCCCACCGGGCTGGGGCCACCCCTGCACACATGGGGGTACGGGGCCCCCTTCCCCTTCGCGGAAGCCAAAACATTCCTCCCGGGGCACGCCTGCACCCTCCTCTCGCACTCACAGCCCCAGCGGCGGGGCCGTGCGCCGGCAGACGCCCTAGACGGAGGGCCGGGGTCCCGCTCAGGGGAGGGCACCCCCTGGAAACCAGGGGCAAGCGGCGACCGCGGCCTCTTCCAAAACTGCAGGCACACAGGCCGGCGCGGAAAAAAGCCCCGGGCCAGCCAGCACCGCTCAAAGGGGAAGAGACCGCGCCTGGCCCAGCAGCGCTAGATGAGCCCCAGGCTCCGCCCCTGGCCGGAGCCTGACCCCGCCCGCCCGACTCTGGCTGCGCACAGGTGCACTTCCTAGGGCCGCCGCTAGGGGGCGCTGGTAAGGGGTTTCGGGGACCCTCAGCCCCCACCGGGCTGGGGCCACCCCTGCACCCATGGGGGTACGGGGCCCCCTTCCCCTTCGCGGAAGCCCAAACATTCCTCCCGGGGCACGCCTGCACCCTCCTCTCGCACTCACAGCCCCAGCGGCGGGGCCGTGCGCCGGCAGACGCCCTAGACGCAGGGCCTGGGTCCCGGTCAGGGGAGGGCACCCCCTGGAAGCCAGGGGCAAGCGGCGACCGCGGCCTCTTCCAAAACTGCAGGCACACAGGCCGGCGCGGAAAAAAGCCCCGGGCCAGCCAGCACCGCTCAAAGGGGAAGAGACCGCACCTGGCCCAGCAGCGCTTGATGAGCCCCAGGCTCCGCCCCTGGCCGGAGCCTGACCCCGCCCGCCCGACTCTGGCTGCGCACAGGTGCACTTCCTAGGGCCGCCGCTAGGGGGCGCTGGTGAGGGGTTTCGGGGACCCTCAGCCCCCACCGGGCTGGGGCCACCACTGCACCCATGGGGGTACGGGATTCTCCTCCCCCATGGGGGAACGGGGGCCCCTTCCCCTTCGCGGAAGCCCAAACCTTCCTCCCGGGGCACGCCTGCACCCTCCTCTCGCACTCACAGCCCCAGCAGCGGGGCCGTGCGCCGCCAGACGCCCTAGACGGAGGGCCGGGGTCCCGGTCAGGGGAGGGCACCCCCTGGAAGCCAGGGGCAAGCGGCGACCGCGGCCTCTTCCAAAACTGCAGGCACACAGGCCGGCGCGGAAAAAAGCCCCGGGCCAGCCAGCACCGCTCAAAGGGGAAGAGACCGCGGCTGGCCCAGCAGCGCTTGATGAGCCCCAGGCTCCGCCCCTGGCCGGAGCCTGACTCCGCCCGCCCGACTCTGGCTGCGCACAGGTGCACTTCCTAGGGCCGCCGCTAGGGGGCGCTGGTGAGGGGTTTCGGGGACCCTCAGCCCCCACCGGGCTGGGGCCACCCCTGCACCCATGGGGGTACAGGATTCGACGCCCCCATGCGGGAACGGGGCCCCCTTCCCCTTCGCGGAAGCCCAAACCTTCCTCCCGGGGCACGCCTGCACCCTCCTCTCGCACTCACAGCCCCAGCAGCGGGGCCGTGCGCCGCCAGACGCCCTAGACGGAGGGCCGGGGTCCCGGTCATGGGAGGGCACCCCCTGGAAGCCAGGGGCAAGCGGCGACCGCGGCCTCTTCCAAAACTGCAGGCACACAGGCCGGCGCGGAAAAAAGCCCCGGGCCAGCCAGCACCGCTCAAAGGGGAAGAGACCGCGCCTGGCCCAGCAGCGCTAGATGAGCCCCAGGCTCCGCCCCTGGCTGGAGCCTGACCCCGCCCGCCCGACTCTGGCTGCGCACAGGTGCACTTCCTAGGGCCGCCGCTAGGGGGCGCTGGTAAGGGGTTTCGGGGACCCTCAGCCCCCACCGGGCTGGGGCCACCCCTGCACCCATGGGGGTACGGGGCCCCCTTCCCCTTCACGGAAGCCCAAACCTTCCTCCCGGGGCACGCCTGCACCCTCCTCTCGCACTCACAGCCCCAGCGGCGGGGCCGTGCGCCGGCAGACGCCCTAGACGCAGGGCCTGGGTCCCGGTCAGGGGAGGGCACCCCCTGGAAGCCAGGGGCAAGCGGCGCCGCGGCCTCTTCCAAAACTGCAGGCACACATGCCAGCGCGGAAAAAAGCCCCGGGCCAGCCAGCACCGCTCAAAGGGGAAGAGACCGCACCTGGCCCAGCAGCGCTTGATGAGCCCCAGGCTCCGCCCCTGGCCGGAGCCTGACCCCGCCCGCCCGACTCTGGCTGCGCACAGGTGCACTTCCTAGGGCCGCCGCTAGGGGGCGCTGGTGAGGGTTTTCGGGGACCCTCAGCCCCCACCGGGCTGGGGCCACCCCTGCACCCATGGGGGTACGGGATTCGACTCCCCCATGGGGGAACGGGGCCCCCTTCCCCTTCGCGGAAGCCCAAACCTTCCTCCCGGGGCACGCCGGCACCCTCCTCTCGCACTCACAGCCCCAGCGGCGGGGCCGTGCGCCGGCAGACGCCCTAGACGGAGGGCCGGGGTCCCGGTCAGGGGAGGGCACCCCCTGGAAGCCAGGGGCAAGCGGCGACCGCGGCCTCTTCCAAAACTGCAGGCACACAGGCCGGCGCGGAAAAAAGCCCCGGGCCAGCCAGCACCGCTCAAAGGGGAAGAGTCCGCACCTGGCCCAGCAGCGCTCTATGAGCCCCAGGCTCCGCCCCTGGCCGGAGCCTGACCCCGCCCTCCTGGCTCTTCATGAGCAAAGGTGCCGTTCACAGCTCAGCCCCAAGGGGCGCTGGCGAGGCGGTTCGGGGCCCTCAGCCCTCATGGGTTTAGGCAGACTCCACCCCAGGGAGAAACGGGAACCTCTTCTCCCATGGTGGAACGGGGCCCACTCCCCCTGGGGGAATGGTAAATCTTCCTCCCGGGGCACACCTGCACCCTCCTCTCGGACTCACACCCCCAGGGGCAGGACGTGTGCCCCAAGACGGCCTAGACGGAGGGGCTGGGTCTCCGTCATTGAGGGCAACGCCTGTAAGCCAGAAACAGGCGGCATCCGACGTGTCCTCCAAACTGCAGGCAAACAGGCCGGCGGGGAAAGACCCTAGCAAACCAGCACCAATCAGAGGGGAAGAGTCCTCACCCGGCTGAGCAGCGCTGATGAGCCCCAGGCTCCACTCCGGGCCGGAGCCTGACCCCGCCCGCCCGACTCAGGCTGCGCAGAGGTGCACTTCCTAGGGCCGCCGCTAGGGGGCCCTGGTGAGGGGTTTCGGGGACCCTCAGCCCCCACCGGGCTGGGGCCACCCCGCAACCCATGGGGGTACGGGACTGTCCTCCCCCATGGGGGAACGGGGCCCCCTTCCCCTTCGCGGAAGCCCAAACCTTCCTCCCGGGGCACGCCTGCACCCTCCTCTCGCACTCACAGCCCCAGCGGCGGGGCCGTGCGCCGGCAGACGCCCTAGACGGAGGGCCGGGGTCCCGGTCAGGGGAGGGCACCCCCTGGAAGCCAGGGGCAAGCGGCGACCGCGGCCTCTTCCAAAACTGCAGGCACACAGGCCGGCGCGGAAAAAAGCCCCGGGCCAGCCAGCACCGCTCAAAGGGGAAGAGACCGCACCTGGCCCAGCAGCGCTTGATGAGCCCCAGGCTCCGCCCCTGGCCGGAGCCTGACCCCGCCCGCCCGACTCTGGCTGCGCACAGGTGCACTTCCTAGGGCCGCCGCTAGGGGGCGCTGGTGAGGGGTTTCGGGGACCCTCAGCCCCCACCGGGCTGGGGCCACCCCTGCACCCATGGGGGTACGGGATTCGACTCCCCCATGGGGGAACGGGGCCCCCTTCCCCTTCGCGGAAGCCCAAACCTTCCTCCCGGGGCACGCCTGCACCCTCCTCTCGCACTCACAGCCCCAGCGGCGGGGCCGTGCGCCGGCAGACGCCCTAGACGGAGGGCCGGGGTCCCGGTTAGGGGAGGGCACCCCCTGGAAGCCAGGGGCAAGCGGCGACCGCGGCCTCTTCCAAAACTGCAGGCACACAGGCCGGCGCGGAAAAAAGCCCCGGGCCAGCCAGCACCGCTCAAAGGGGAAGAGACCGCACCTGGCCCAGCAGCGCTTGATGAGCCCCAGGCTCCGCCCCTGGCCGGAGCCTGACCCCGCCCGCCCGACTCTGGCTGCGCACAGGTGCACTTCCTAGGGCCGCCGCTAGGGGGCGCTGGTGAGGGGTTTCGGGGACTCTCAGCCCCCACCGGGCTGGGGCCAACGCTGCACCCATGGGGTACGGGATTCGACTCCCCCTGGGGGAACGGGGACCCCTTCCCCTTCGCGGAAGCCCAAACCTTCCTCCCGGGGCACGCCTGCACCCTCCTCTCGCACTCACAGCCCTAGCGGCGGGGCCGTGCGCCGGCAGACGCCCTAGACGGAGGGCCGGGGTCCCGGTCAGGGGAGGGCATCCCCTGGAAACCAGGGGCAAGCGGCGACCGCGGCCTCTTCCAAAACTGCAGGCACACAGGCCGGCGCGGAAAAAAGCCCCGGGCCAGCCAGCACTGCTCAAAGGGGAAGAGACCGCACCTGGCCCAGCAGCGCTTGATGAGCCCCAGGCTCCGCCCCTGGCCGGAGCCTGACCCCGCCCGCCCGACTCTGGCTGCGCACAGGTGCACTTCCTAGGGCCGCCGCTAGGGCGCGCTGGTGAGGGGTTTCGGGGACCCTCAGCCCCCACCGGGCTGGGGCCACCCCTGCACCCATGGGGGTACGGGGCCCCCTTCCCCTTCGCGGAAGCCCAAACATTCCTCCCGGGGCACGCCTGCACCCTCCTCTCGCACTCACAGCCCCAGCGGCGGGGCCGTGCGCCGGCAGACGCCCTAGACGGAGGGCCGGGGTCCCGCTCAGGGGAGGGCACCCCCTGGAAACCAGGGGCAAGCGGCGACCGCGGCCTCTTCCAAAACTGCAGGCACACAGGCCGGCGCGGAAAAAAGCCCCGGGCCAGCCAGCACCGCTCAAAGGGGAAGAGACCGCACCTGGCCCAGCAGCGCTTGATGAGCCCCAGGCTCCGCCCCTGGCCGGAGCCTGACCCCGCCCGCCCGACTCTGGCTGCGCACAGGTGCACTTCCTAGGGCCGCCGCTAGGAGGCGCTGGTGAGGGGTTTCGGGGACCCTCAGCCGCCACCGGGCTGGGGCCACCCCTGCACCCATGGGGGTACGGGATTCTCCTCCCCCATGGGGGAACGGGGCCCCCTTCCCCTTCGCGGAAGCCCAAACCTTCCTCCCGGGGCACGCCTGCACCCTCCTCTCGCACTCACAGCCCCAGCGGCGGGGCCGTGCGCCGGCAGACGCCCTAGACGGAGGGCCGGGGTCCCGGTCAGGGGAGGGCACCGCCTGGAAGCCAGGGGCAAGCGGCGACCGCGGCCTCTTCCAAAACTGCAGGCACACAGGCCAGCGCGGAAAAAAGCCCCGAGCCAGCCAGCACCGCTCAAAGGGGAAGAGACCGCACCTGGCCCAGCAGCGCTTGATGAGCCCCAGGCTCCGCCCCTGGCCGGAGCCTGACCCCGCCCGCCCGACTCTGGCTGCGCACAGGTTCACTTCCTAGGGCCGCCGCTAGGGGGTGCTGGTGAGGGGTTTCGGGGACCCTCAGCCCACACCGGGCTGGGGCCACCCCTGCACCCATGGGGGTACGGGGCCCCCTTCCCCTTCGCGGAAGCCCAAACATTCCTCCCGGGGCACGCCTGCACCCTCCTCTCGCACTCACAGCCCCAGCGGCGGGGCCGTGCGCCGGCAGACGCCCTAGACGCAGGGCCTGGGTCCCGGTCAGGGGAGGGCACCCCCTGGAAGCCAGGGGCAAGCGGCGACCGCGGCCTCTTCCAAAACTGCAGGCACACAGGCCGGCGCGGAAAAAAGCCCCGGGCCAGCCAGCACCGCTCAAAGGGGAAGAGACCGCACCTGGCCCAGCAGCGCTTGATGAGCCCCAGGCTCCGCCCCTGGCCGGAGCCAGACCCCGTCCGCCCGACTCTGGCTGCGCACAGGTGCACTTCCTAGGGCCGCCGCTAGGGGGCGCTGGTGAGGGGTTTCGGGGACCCTCAGCCCCCACCGGGCTGGGGCCACCCCTGCACCCATGGGGGTACGGGATTCTCCTCCCCCATGGGGGAACGGGGCCCCCTTCCCCTTCGCGGAAGCCCAAACCTTCCTCCCGGGGCACGCCTGCACCCTCCTCTCGCACTCACAGCCCCAGCAGCGGGGCCGTGCGCCGGCAGACGCCCTAGACGGAGGGCCGGGGTCCCGGTCAGGGGAGGGCACCCCCTGGAAGCCAGGGGCAAGCGGCGACCGCGGCCTCTTCCAAAACTGCAGGCACACAGGCCGGCGCGGAAAACAGCCCCGGGCCAGCCAGCACCGCTCAAAGGGGAAGAGACCGCGGCTGGCCCAGCAGCGCTTGATGAGCCCCAGGCTCCGCCCCTAGCCGGAGCCTGACTCCGCCCGCCCGACTCTGACTGCGCACAGGTGCACTTCCTAGGGCCGCCGCTAGGGGGCGCTGGTGAGGGGTTTCGGGGACCCTCAGCCCCCACCGGGCTGGGGCCACCCCTGCACCCATGGGGGTACAGGATTCGACGCCCCCATGTGGGAACGGGGCCCCCTTCCCCTTCGCGGAAGCCCAAACCTTCCTCCCGGGGCACGCCTGCACCCTCCTCTCGCACTCACAGCCCCAGCAGCTGGGCCGTGCGCCGCCAGACGCCCTAGACGGAGGGCCGGGGTCCCGGTCATGGGAGGGCACCCCCTGGAAGCCAGGGGCAAGCGGCGACCGCGGCCTCTTCCAAAACTGCAGGCACACAGGCCGGCGCGGAAAAAAGCCCCGGGCCAGCCAGCACCGCTCAAAGGGGAAGAGACCGCGCCTGGCCCAGCAGCGCTAGATGAGCCCCAGGCTCCGCCCCTGGCCGGAGCCTGACCCCGCCCGCCCGACTCTGGCTGCGCACAGGTGCACTTCCTAGGGCCGCCGCTAGGGGGCGCTGGTAAGGGGTTTCGGGGACCCTCAGCCCCCACCGGGCTGGGGCCACCTCTGCACCCATGGGGGTACGGGGCCCCCTTCCCCTTCACGGAAGCCCAAACATTCCTCCCGGGGCACGCCTGCACCCTCCTCTCGCACTCACAGCCCCAGCGGCGGGGCCGTGCGCCGGCAGACGCCCTAGACGGAGGGCCGGGGTCCCGGTCAGGGGAGGGCATCCCCTGGAAACCAGGGGCAAGCGGCGACCGCGGCCTCTTCCAAAACTGCAGGCACACAGGCCGGCGCGGAAAAAAGCCCCGGGCCAGCCAGCACTGCTCAAAGGGGAAGAGACCGCACCTGGCCCAGCAGCGCTTGATGAGCCCCAGGCTCCGCCCCTGGCCGGAGCCTGACCCCGCCCGCCCGACTCTGGCTGCGCACAGGTGCACTTCCTAGGGCCGCCGCTAGGGCGCGCTGGTGAGGGGTTTCGGGGACCCTCAGCCCCCACCGGGCTGGGGCCACCCCTGCACCCATGGGGGTACGGGGCCCCCTTCCCCTTCGCGGAAGCCCAAACATTCCTCCCGGGGCACGCCTGCACCCTCCTCTCGCACTCACAGCCCCAGCGGCGGGGCCGTGCGCCGGCAGACGCCCTAGACGGAGGGCCGGGGTCCCGCTCAGGGGAGGGCACCCCCTGGAAACCAGGGGCAAGCGGCGACCGCGGCCTCTTCCAAAACTGCAGGCACACAGGCCAGCGCGGAAAAAAGCCCCGGGCCAGCCAGCACCGCTCAAAGGGGAAGAGACCGCACCTGGCCCAGCAGCGCTTGATGAGCCCCAGGCTCCGCCCCTGGCCGGAGCCTGACCCCGCCCGCCCGACTCTGGCTGCGCACAGGTGCACTTCCTAGGGCCGCCGCTAGGGGGCGCTGGTGAGGGGTTTCGGGGACCCTCAGCCGCCACCGGGCTGGGGCCACCCCTGCACCCATGGGGGAACGGGATTCTCCTCCCCCATGGGGGAACGGGGCCCCCTTCCCCTTCGCGGAAGCCCAAACCTTCCTCCCGGGGCACGCCTGCACCCTCCTCTCGCACTCACAGCCCCAGCGGCGGGGCCGTGCGCCGGCAGACGCCCTAGACGGAGGGCCGGGGTCCCGGTCAGGGGAGGGCACCGCCTGGAAGCCAGGGGCAAGCGGCGACCGCGGCCTCTTCCAAAACTGCAGGCACACAGGCCAGCGCGGAAAAAAGCCCCGAGCCAGCCAGCACCGCTCAAAGGGGAAGAGACCGCACCTGGCCCAGCAGCGCTTGATGAGCCCCAGGCTCCGCCCCTGGCCGGAGCCTGACCCGGCCCGCCCGACTCTGGCTGCGCACAGGTTCACTTCCTAGGGCCGCCGCTAGGGGGTGCTGGTGAGGGGTTTCGGGGACCCTCAGCCCCCACCGGGCTGGGGCCACCCCTGCACCCATGGGGGTACGGGGCCCCCTTCCCCTTCGCGGAAGCCCAAACATTCCTCCCGGGGCACGCCTGCACCCTCCTCTCGCACTCACAGCCCCAGCGGCGGGGCCGTGCGCCGGCAGACGCCCTAGACGCAGGGCCTGGGTCCCGGTCAGGGGAGGGCAACCCCTGGAAGCCAGGGGCAAGCGGCGACCGCGGCCTCTTCCAAAACTGCAGGCACACAGGCCGGCGCGGAAAAAAGCCCCGGGCCAGCCAGCACCGCTCAAAGGGGAAGAGACCGCGGCTGGCCCAGCAGCGCTTGATGAGCCCCAGGCTCCGCCCCTGGCCGGAGCCTGACTCAGCCCGCCCGACTCTGGCTGCGCACAGGTGCACTTCCTAGGGCCGCCGCTAGGGGGCGCTGGTGAGGGGTTTCGGGGACCCTCAGCCCCCACCGGGCTGGGGCCACCCCTGCACCCATGGGGGTATGGGATTCTCCTCCCCCATGGGGGAACGGGGCCCCCTTCCCCTTCGCGGAAGCCCAAACCTTCCTCCCGGGGCACGCCTGCACCCTCCTCTCGCACTCACAGCCCCATCAGCGGGGCCGTGCGCCGGCAGACGCCCTAGACGGAGGGCCGGGGTCCCGCTCAGGGGAGGGCACCCCTGGAAGCCAGGGGCAAGCGGCGACCGCGGCCTCTTCCAAAACTGCAGGCACACAGGCCGGCGCGGAAAAAAGCCCCGGGCCAGCCAGCACCGCTCAAAGGGGAAGAGATCGCACCTGGCCCAGCAGCGCTTGATGAGCCCCAGGCTCCGCCCCTGGCCGGAGCCTGACCCCGCCCGCCCGACTCTGGCTGCGCACAGGTGCACTTCCTAGGGCCGCCGCTAGGGGGCGCTGGTGAGGGGTTTCGGGGACCCTCAGCCGCCACCGGGCTGGGGCCACCCCTGCACCCATGGGGGTACGGGATTCTCCTCCCCCATGGGGGAACGGGGCCCCCTTCCCCTTCGCGGAAGCCCAAACCTTCCTCCCGGGGCACGCCTGCACCCTCCTCTCGCACTCACAGCCCCAGCGGCGGGGCCGTGCGCCGGCAGACGCCCTAGACGGAGGGCCGGGGTCCCGGTCAGGGGAGGACACCCCCTGGAAGCCAGGGGCAAGCGGCGACCGCGGCCTCTTCCAAAACTGCAGGCACACAGGCCGGCGCGGAAAAAAGCCCCGGGCCAGCCAGCACCGCTCAAAGGGGAAGAGACCGCACCTGGCCCAGCAGCGCTTGATGAGCCCCAGGCTCCGCCCCTGGCCGGAGCCTGACCCCGCCCGCCCGACTCTGGCTGCGCACAGGTTCACTTCCTAGGGCCGCCGCTAGGGGGTGCTGGTGAGGGGTTTCGGGGACCCTCAGCCCCCACCGGGCTGGGGCCACCCCTGCACCCATGGGGGTACGGGGCCCCCTTCCCCTTCGCGGAAGCCCAAACATTCCTCCCGGGGCACGGCTGCACCCTCCTCTCGCACTCACAGCCCCAGCGGCGGGGCCGTGCGCCGGCAGACGCCCTAGACGCAGGGCCTGGGTCCCGGTCAGGGGAGGGCACCCCCTGGAAGCCAGGGGCAAGCGGCGACCGCGGCCTCTTCCAAAACTGCAGGCACACAGGCCGGCGCGGAAAAAAGCCCCGGGCCAGCCAGCACCGCTCAAAGGGGAAGAGACCGCACCTGGCCCAGCAGCGCTTGATGAGCCCCAGGCTCCGCCCCTGGCCGGAGCCTGACCCCGCCCGCCCGACTCTGGCTGCGCACAGGTGCACTTCTTAGGGCCGCCGCTAGGGGGCGCTGGTGAGGGGTTTCGGGGACCCTCAGCCCCCACCGGGCTGGGGCCACCCCTGCACCCATGGGGGTACGGGATTCTCCTCCCCCATGGGGGAACGGGGCCCCCTTCCCCTTCGCGGAAGCCCAAACCTTCCTCCCGGGGCACGCCTGCACCCTCCTCTCGCACTCACAGCCCCAGCAGCGGGGCCGTGCGCCGGCAGACGCCCTAGACGGAGGGCCGGGGTCCCAGTCAGGGGAGGGCACCCCCTGGAAGCCAGGGGCAAGCGGCGACCGCGGCCTCTTCCAAAACTGCAGGCACACAGGCCGGCGCGGAAAAAAGCCCCGGGCCAGCCAGCACCGCTCAAAGGGGAAGAGACCGCGGCTGGCCCAGCAGCGCTTGATGAGCCCCAGGCTCCGCCCCTGGCCGGAGCCTGACTCCGCCCGCCCGACTCTGGCTGCGCACAGGTGCACTTCCTAGGGCCGCCGCTAGGGGGCGCTGGTGAGGGGTTTCGGGGACCCTCAGCCCCCACCGGGCTGGGGCCACCCCTGCACCCATGGGGGTACAGGATTCGACGCCCCCATGCGGGAACGGGGCCCCCTTCCCCTTCGCGGAAGCCCAAACCTTCCTCCCGGGGCACGCCTGCACCCTCCTCTCGCACTCACAGCCCCAGCAGCGGGGCCGTGCGCCGCCAGACGCCCTAGACGGAGGGCCGGGGTCCCGGTCATGGGAGGGCACCCCCTGGAAGCCAGGGGCAAGCGGCGACCGCGGCCTCTTCCAAAACTGCAGGCACACAGGCCGGCGCGGAAAAAAGCCCCGGGCCAGCCAGCACCGCTCAAAGGGGAAGAGACCGCGCCTGGCCCAGCAGCGCTAGATGAGCCCCAGGCTCCGCCCCTGGCCGGAGCCTGACCCCGCCCGCCCGACTCTGGCTGCGCACAGGTGCACTTCCTAGGGCCGCCGCTAGGGGGCGCTGGTAAGGGGTTTCGGGGACCCTCAGCCCCCACCGGGCTGGGGCCACCCCTGCACCCATGGGGGTACGGGGCCCCCTTCCCCTTCACGGAAGCCCAAACATTCCTCCCGGGGCACGCCTGCACCCTTCTCTCGCACTCACAGCCCCAGCGGCGGGGCCGTGCGCCGGCAGACGCCCTAGACGGAGGGCCGGGGTCCCGGTCAGGGGAGGGCATCCCCTGGAAACCAGGGGCAAGCGGCGACCGCGGCCTCTTCCAAAACTGCAGGCACAGGCCGGCGCGGAAAAAAGCCCCGGGCCAGCCAGCACTGCTCAAAGGGGAAGAGACCGCACCTGGCCCAGCAGCGCTTGATGAGCCCCAGGCTCCGCCCCTGGCCGGAGCCTGACCCCGCCCGCCCGACTCTGGCTGCGCACAGGTGCACTTCCTAGGGCCGCCGCTAGGGCGCGCTGGTGAGGGGTTTCGGGGACCCTCAGCCCCCACCGGGCTGGGGCCACCCCTGCACCCATGGGGGTACGGGGCCCCCTTCCCCTTCGCGGAAGCCCAAACATTCCTCCCGGGGCACGCCTGCACCCTCCTCTCGCACTCACAGCCCCAGCGGCGGGGCCGTGCGCCGGCAGACGCCCTAGACGGAGGGCCGGGGTCCCGCTCAGGGGAGGGCACCCCCTGGAAACCAGGGGCAAGCGGCGACCGCGGCCTCTTCCAAAACTGCAGGCACACAGGCCGGCGCGGAAAAAAGCCCCGGGCCAGCCAGCACCGCTCAAAGGGGAAGAGTCCGCACCTGGCCCAGCAGCGCTTGATGAGCCCCAGGCTCCGCCCCTGGCCGGAGCCTGACCCCGCTCGCCCGACTCTGGCTGCGCACAGGTGCACTTCCTAGGGCCGCCGCTAGGGGGCGCTGGTGAGGGGTTTCGGGGACCCTCAGCCGCCACCGGGCTGGGGCCACCCCTGCACCCATGGGGGAACGGGATTCTCCTCCCCCATGGGGGAACGGGGCCCCCTTCCCCTTCGCGGAAGCCCAAACCTTCCTCCCGGGGCACGCCTGCACCCTCCTCTCGCACTCACAGCCCCAGCGGCGGGGCCGTGCGCCGGCAGACGCCCTAGACGGAGGGCCGGGGTCCCGGTCAGGGGAGGGCACCGCCTGGAAGCCAGGGGCAAGCGGCGACCGCGGCCTCTTCCAAAACTGCAGGCACACAGGCCAGCGCGGAAAAAAGCCCCGAGCCAGCCAGCACCGCTCAAAGGGGAAGAGACCGCACCTGGCCCAGCAGCGCTTGATGAGCCCCAGGCTCCGCCCCTGGCCGGAGCCTGACCCGGCCCGCCCGACTCTGGCTGCGCACAGGTTCACTTCCTAGGGCCGCCGCTAGGGGGTGCTGGTGAGGGGTTTCGGGGACCCTCAGCCCCCACCGGGCTGGGGCCACCCCTGCACCCATGGGGGTACGGGGCCCCCTTCCCCTTCGCGGAAGCCCAAACATTCCTCCCGGGGCACGCCTGCACCCTCCTCTCGCACTCACAGCCCCAGCGGCGGGGCCGTGCGCCGGCAGACGCCCTAGACGCAGGGCCTGGGTCCCGGTCAGGGGAGGGCACCCCCTGGAAGCCAGGGGCAAGTGGCGACCGCGGCCTCTTCCAAAACTGCAGGCACACAGGCCGGCGCGGAAAAAAGCCCCGGGCCAGCCAGCACCGCTCAAAGGGGAAGAGACCGCACCTGGCCCAGCAGCGCTTGATGAGCCCCAGGCTCCGCCCCTGGCCGGAGCCTGACCCCGCCCGCCCGACTCTGGCTGCGCACAGGTGCACTTCCTAGGGCCGCCGCTAGGGGGCGCTGGTGAGGGGTTTCGGGGACCCTCAGCCCCCACCGGGCTGGGGCCACCCCTGCACCCATGGGGGTACGGGATTCTCCTCCCCCATGGGGGAACGGGGCCCCCTTCCCCTTCGCGGAAGCCCAAACCTTCCTCCCGGGGCACGCCTGCACCCTCCTCTCGCACTCACAGCCCCAGCAGCGGGGCCGTGCGCCGGCAGACGCCCTAGACGGAGGGCCGGGGTCCCGCTCAGGGGAGGGCACCCCCTGGAAGCCAGGGGCAAGCGGCGACCGCGGCCTCTTCCAAAACTGCAGGCACACAGGCCGGCGCGGAAAAAAGCCCCGGGCCAGCCAGCACCGCTCAAAGGGGAAGAGACCGCACCTGGCCCAGCAGCGCTTGATGAGCCCCAGGCTCCGCCCCTGGCCGGAGCCTGACCCCGCCCGCCCGACTCTGGCTGCGCACAGGTGCACTTCCTAGGGCCGCCGCTAGGGGGCGCTGGTGAGGGGTTTCGGGGACCCTCAGCCCCCACCGGGCTGGGGCCACCCCTGCACCCATGGGGGTACGGGATTCGACTCCCCCATGGGGGAACGGGGCCCCCTTCCCCTTCGCGGAAGCCCAAACCTTCCTCCCGGGGCACGCCGGCACCCTCCTCTCGCACTCACAGCCCCAGCGGCGGGGCCGTGCGCCGGCAGACGCCCTAGACGGAGGGCCGGGGTCCCGGTCAGCGGAGGGCACCCCCTGGAAGCCAGGGGCAAGCGGCGACCGCGGCCTCTTCCAAAACTGCAGGCACACAGGCCGGCGCGGAAAAAAGCCCCGGGCCAGCCAGCACCGCTCAAAGGGGAAGAGTCCGCACCTGGCCCAGCAGCGCTCTATGAGACCCAGGCTCCGCCCCTGGTCGGAGCCTGACCCCGCCCTCCTGGCTCTTCATGAGCAAAGGTGCCGTTCACAGCTCAGCCCCAAGGGGCGCTGGCGAGGCGGTTCGGGGCCCTCAGCCCTCATGGGTTTAGGCAGACTCCACCCCAGGGAGAAACGGGAACCTCTTCTCCCATGGTGGAACGGGGCCCACTCCCCCTGGGGGAATGGTAAATCTTCCTCCCGGGGCACACCTGCACCCTCCTCTCGGACTCACACCCCCAGGGGCAGGACGTGTGCCCCAAGACGGCCTAGACGGAGGGGCTGGGTCTCCGTCATTGAGGGCAACGCCTGTAAGCCAGAAACAGGCGGCATCCGACGTGTCCTCCAAACTGCAGGCAGACAGGCCGGCGGGGAAAGACCCTAGCAAACCAGCACCAATCAGAGGGGAAGAGTCCTCACCCGGCTGAGCAGCGCTGATGAGCCCCAGGCTCCACTCCGGGCCGGAGCCTGACCCCGCCCGCCCGACTCAGGCTGCGCAGAGGTGCACTTCCTAGGGCCGCCGCTAGGGGGCCCTGGTGAGGGGTTTCGGGGACCCTCAGCCCCCACCGGGCTGGGGCCACCCCGCAACCCATGGGGGTACGGGACTGTCCTCCCCCATGGGGGAACGGGGCCCCCTTCCCCTTCGCGGAAGCCCAAACCTTCCTCCCGGGGCACGCCTGCACCCTCCTCTCGCACTCACAGCCCCAGCGGCGGGGCCGTGCGCCGGCAGACGCCCTAGACGGAGGGCCGGGGTCCCGGTCAGGGGAGGGCACCCCCTGGAAGCCAGGGGCAAGCGGCGACCGCGGCCTCTTCCAAAACTGCAGGCACACAGGCCGGCGCGGAAAAAAGCCCCGGGCCAGCCAGCACCGCTCAAAGGGGAAGAGACCGCACCTGGCCCAGCAGCGCTTGATGAGCCCCAGGCTCCGCCCCTGGCCGGAGCCTGACCCCGCCCGCCCGACTCTGGCTGCGCACAGGTGCACTTCCTAGGGCCGCCGCTAGGGGGCGCTGGTGAGGGGTTTCGGGGACCCTCAGCCCCCACCGGGCTGGGGCCACCCCTGCACCCATGGGGGTACGGGATTCTCCTCCCCCATGGGGGAACGGGGCCCCCTTCCCCTTCGCGGAAGCCCAAACCTTCCTCCCGGGGCACGCCTGCACCCTCCTCTCGCACTCACAGCCCCAGCAGCGGGGCCGTGCGCCGGCAGACGCCCTAGACGGAGGGCCGGGGTCCCGCTCAGGGGAGGGCACCCCCTGGAAGCCAGGGGCAAGCGGCGACCGCGGCCTCTTCCAAAACTGCAGGCACACAGGCCGGCGCGGAAAAAAGCCCCGGGCCAGCCAGCACCGCTCAAAGGGGAAGAGACCGCACCTGGCCCAGCAGCGCTTGATGAGCCCCAGGCTCCGCCCCTGGCCGGAGCCTGACCCCGCCCGCCCGACTCTGGCTGCGCACAGGTGCACTTCCTAGGGCCGCCGCTAGGGGGCGCTGGTGAGGGGTTTCGGGGACCCTCAGCCCCCACCGGGCTGGGGCCACCCCTGCACCCATGGGGGTACGGGATTCGACTCCCCCATGGGGGAACGGGGCCCCCTTCCCCTTCGCGGAAGCCCAAACCTTCCTCCCGGGGCACGCCGGCACCCTCCTCTCGCACTCACAGCCCCAGCGGCGGGGCCGTGCGCCGGCAGACGCCCTAGACGGAGGGCCGGGGTCCCGGTCAGCGGAGGGCACCCCCTGGAAGCCAGGGGCAAGCGGCGACCGCGGCCTCTTCCAAAACTGCAGGCACACAGGCCGGCGCGGAAAAAAGCCCCGGGCCAGCCAGCACCGCTCAAAGGGGAAGAGTCCGCACCTGGCCCAGCAGCGCTCTATGAGACCCAGGCTCCGCCCCTGGTCGGAGCCTGACCCCGCCCTCCTGGCTCTTCATGAGCAAAGGTGCCGTTCACAGCTCAGCCCCAAGGGGCGCTGGCGAGGCGGTTCGGGGCCCTCAGCCCTCATGGGTTTAGGCAGACTCCACCCCAGGGAGAAACGGGAACCTCTTCTCCCATGGTGGAACGGGGCCCACTCCCCCTGGGGGAATGGTAAATCTTCCTCCCGGGGCACACCTGCACCCTCCTCTCGGACTCACACCCCCAGGGGCAGGACGTGTGCCCCAAGACGGCCTAGACGGAGGGGCTGGGTCTCCGTCATTGAGGGCAACGCCTGTAAGCCAGAAACAGGCGGCATCCGACGTGTCCTCCAAACTGCAGGCAGACAGGCCGGCGGGGAAAGACCCTAGCAAACCAGCACCAATCAGAGGGGAAGAGTCCTCACCCGGCTGAGCAGCGCTGATGAGCCCCAGGCTCCACTCCGGGCCGGAGCCTGACCCCGCCCGCCCGACTCAGGCTGCGCAGAGGTGCACTTCCTAGGGCCGCCGCTAGGGGGCCCTGGTGAGGGGTTTCGGGGACCCTCAGCCCCCACCGGGCTGGGGCCACCCCGCAACCCATGGGGGTACGGGACTGTCCTCCCCCATGGGGGAACGGGGCCCCCTTCCCCTTCGCGGAAGCCCAAACCTTCCTCCCGGGGCACGCCTGCACCCTCCTCTCGCACTCACAGCCCCAGCGGCGGGGCCGTGCGCCGGCAGACGCCCTAGACGGAGGGCCGGGGTCCCGGTCAGGGGAGGGCACCCCCTGGAAGCCAGGGGCAAGCGGCGACCGCGGCCTCTTCCAAAACTGCAGGCACACAGGCCGGCGCGGAAAAAAGCCCCGGGCCAGCCAGCACCGCTCAAAGGGGAAGAGACCGCACCTGGCCCAGCAGCGCTTGATGAGCCCCAGGCTCCGCCCCTGGCCGGAGCCTGACCCCGCCCGCCCGACTCTGGCTGCGCACAGGTGCACTTCCTAGGGCCGCCGCTAGGGGGCGCTGGTGAGGGGTTTCGGGGACCCTCAGCCCCCACCGGGCTGGGGCCACCCCTGCACCCATGGGGGTACGGGATTCGACTCCCCCATGGGGGAACGGGGCCCCCTTCCCCTTCGCGGAAGCCCAAACCTTCCTCCCGGGGCACGCCGGCACCCTCCTCTCGCACTCACAGCCCCAGCGGCGGGGCCGTGCGCCGGCAGACGCCCTAGACGGAGGGCCGGGGTCCCGGTCAGGGGAGGGCACCCCCTGGAAGCCAGGGGCAAGCGGCGACCGCGGCCTCTTCCAAAACTGCAGGCACACAGGCCGGCGCGGAAAAAAGCCCCGGGCCAGCCAGCACCGCTCAAAGGGGAAGAGTCCGCACCTGGCCCAGCAGCGCTCTATGAGCCCCAGGCTCCGCCCCTGGCCGGAGCCTGACCCCGCCCTCCTGGCTCTTCATGAGCAAAGGTGCCGTTCACAGCTCAGCCCCAAGGGGCGCTGGCGAGGCGGTTCGGGGCCCTCAGCCCTCATGGGTTTAGGCAGACTCCACCCCAGGGAGAAACGGGAACCTCTTCTCCCATGGTGGAACGGGGCCCACTCCCCCTGGGGGAATGGTAAATCTTCCTCCCGGGGCACACCTGCACCCTCCTCTCGGACTCACACCCCCAGGGGCAGGACGTGTGCCCCAAGACGGCCTAGACGGAGAGGCTGGGTCTCCGTCATTGAGGGCAACGCCTGTAAGCCAGAAACAGGCGGCATCCGACGTGTCCTCCAAACTGCAGGCAGACAGGCCGGCGGGGAAAGACCCTAGCAAACCAGCACCAATCAGAGGGGAAGAGTCCTCACCCGGCTGAGCAGCGCTGATGAGCCCCAGGCTCCACTCCGGGCCGGAGCCTGACCCCGCCCGCCCGACTCAGGCTGCGCAGAGGTGCACTTCCTAGGGCCGCCGCTAGGGGGCCCTGGTGAGGGGTTTCGGGGACCCTCAGCCCCCACCGGGCTGGGGCCACCCCGCAACCCATGGGGGTACGGGACTGTCCTCCCCCATGGGGGAACGGGGCCCCCTTCCCCTTCGCGGAAGCCCAAACCTTCCTCCCGGGGCACGCCTGCACCCTCCTCTCGCACTCACAGCCCCAGCGGCGGGGCCGTGCGCCGGCAGACGCCCTAGACGGAGGGCCGGGGTCCCGGTCAGGGGAGGGCACCCCCTGGAAGCCAGGGGCAAGCGGCGACCGCGGCCTCTTCCAAAACTGCAGGCACACAGGCCGGCGCGGAAAAAAGCCCCGGGCCAGCCAGCACCGCTCAAAGGGGAAGAGACCGCACCTGGCCCAGCAGCGCTTGATGAGCCCCAGGCTCCGCCCCTGGCCGGAGCCTGACCCCGCCCGCCCGACTCTGGCTGCGCACAGGTGCACTTCCTAGGGCCGCCGCTAGGGGGCGCTGGTGAGGGGTTTCGGGGACCCTCAGCCCCCACCGGGCTGGGGCCACCCCTGCACCCATGGGGGTACGGGATTCTCCTCCCCCATGGGGGAACGGGGCCCCCTTCCCCTTCGCGGAAGCCCAAACCTTCCTCCCGGGGCACGCCTGCACCCTCCTCTCGCACTCACAGCCCCAGCGGCGGGGCCGTGCGCCGGCAGACGCCCTAGACGGAGGGCCGGGATCCCGGTTAGGGGAGGGCACCCCCTGGAAGCCAGGGGCAAGCGGCGACCGCGCCCTCTTCCAAAACTGCAGGCACACAGGCCGGCGCGGAAAAAAGCCCCGGGCCAGCCAGCACCGCTCAAAGGGGAAGAGACCGCACCTGGCCCAGCAGCGCTTGATGAGCCCCAGGCTCCGCCCCTGGCCGGAGCCTGACCCCGCCCGCCCGACTCTGGCTGCGCACAGGTGCACTTCCTAGGGCCGCCGCTAGGGGGCGCTGGTGAGGGGTTTCGGGGACCCTCAGCCCCCACCGGACTGGGGCCAACGCTGCACCCATGGGGGTACGGGATTCGACTCCCCCATGGGGGAACGGGGCCCCCTTCCCCTTCGCGGAAGCCCAAACCTTCCTCCCGGGGCACGCCTGCACCCTCCTCTCGCACTCACAGCCCCAGCGGAGGGGCCGTGCGCCGGCAGACGCCCTAGACGGAGGGCCGGGGTCCCGGTCAGGGGAGGGCATCCCCTGGAAACCAGGGGCAAGCGGCGACCGCGGCCTCTTCCAAAACTGCAGGCACACAGGCCGGCGCGGAAAAAAGCCCCGGGCCAGCCAGCACTGCTCAAAGGGGAAGAGACCGCACCTGGCCCAGCAGCGCTTGATGAGCCCCAGGCTCCGCCCCTGGCCGGAGCCTGACCCCGCCCGCCCGACTCGGGCTGCGCACAGGTGCACTTCCTAGGGCCGCCGCTAGGGCGCGCTGGTGAGGGGTTTCGGGGACCCTCAGCCCCCACCGGGCTGGGGCCACCCCTGCACCCATGGGGGTACGGGGCCCCCTTCCCCTTCGCGGAAGCCCAAACATTCCTCCCGGGGCACGCCTGCACCCTCCTCTCGCACTCACAGCCCCAGCGGCGGGGCCGTGCGCCGGCAGACGCCCTAGACGGAGGGCCGGGGTCCCGCTCAGGGGAGGGCACCCCCTGGAAACCAGGGGCAAGCGGCGACCGCGGCCTCTTCCAAAACTGCAGGCACACAGGCCGGCGCGGAAAAAAGCCCCGGGCCAGCCAGCACCGCTCAAAGGGGAAGAGACCGCACCTGGCCCAGCAGCGCTTGATGAGCCCCAGGCTCCGCCCCTGGCCGGAGCCTGACCCCGCCCGCCCGACTCTGGCTGCGCACAGGTGCACTTCCTAGGGCCGCCGCTAGGGGGCGCTGGTGAGGGGTTACGGGGACCCTCAGCCGCCACCGGGCTGGGGCCACCCCTGCACCCATGGGGGTACGGGATTCTCCTCCCCCATGGGGGAACGGGGCCCCCTTCCCCTTCGCGGAAGCCCAAACCTTCCTCCCGGGGCACGCCTGCACCCTCCTCTCGCACTCACAGCCCCAGCGGCGGGGCCGTGCGCCGGCAGACGCCCTAGACGGAGGGCCGGGGTCCCGGTTAGGGGAGGGCACCCCCTGGAAGCCAGGGGCAAGCGGCGACCGCGGCCTCTTCCAAAACTGCAGGCACACAGGCCGGCGCGGAAAAAAGCCCCGGGCCAGCCAGCACCGCTCAAAGGGGAAGAGACCGCACCTGGCCCAGCAGCGCTTGATGAGCCCCAGGCTCCGCCCCTGGCCGGAGCCTGACCCCTTCGCCCGACTCTGGCTGCGCACAGGTGCACTTCCTAGGGCCGCCGCTAGGGGGCGCTGGTGAGGGGTTTCGGGGACCCTCAGCCCCCACCGGGCTGGGGCCAACGCTGCACCCATGGGGGTACGGGATTCGACTCCCCCATGGGGGAACGGGGCCCCCTTCCCCTTCGCGGAAGCCCAAACCTTCCTCCCGGGGCACGCCTGCACCCTCCTCTCGCACTCACAGCCCCAGCGGCGGGGCCGTGCGCCGGCAGACGCCCTAGACGGAGGGCCGGGGTCCCGGTCAGGGGAGGGCATCCCCTGGAAACCAGGGGCAAGCGGCGACCGCGGCCTCTTCCAAAACTGCAGGCACACAGGCCGGCGCGGAAAAAAGCCCCGGGCCAGCCAGCACTGCTCAAAGGGGAAGAGACCGCACCTGGCCCAGCAGCGCTTGATGAGCCCCAGGCTCCGCCCCTGGCCGGAGCCTGACCCCGCCCGCCCGACTCTGGCTGCGCACAGGTGCACTTCCTAGGGCCGCCGCTAGGGCGCGCTGGTGAGGGGTTTCGGGGACCCTCAGCCCCCACCGGGCTGGGGCCACCCCTGCACCCATGGGGGTACGGGGCCCCCTTCCCCTTCGCGGAAGCCCAAACATTCCTCCCGGGGCACGCCTGCACCCTCCTCTCGCACTCACATCCCCAGCGGCGGGGCCGTGCGCCGGCAGACGCCCTAGACGGAGGGCCGGGGTCCCGCTCAGGGGAGGGCACCCCCTGGAAACCAGGGGCAAGCGGCGACCGCGGCCTCTTCCAAAACTGCAGGCACACAGGCCGGCGCGGAAAAAAGCCCCGGGCCAGCCAGCACCGCTCAAAGGGGAAGAGACCGCACCTGGCCCAGCAGCGCTTGATGAGCCCCAGGCTCCGCCCCTGGCCGGAGCCTGACCCCGCCCGCCCGACTCTGGCTGCGCACAGGTGCACTTCCTAGGGCCGCCGCTAGGGGGCGCTGGTGAGGGGTTTCGGGGACCCTCAGCCGCCACCGGGCTGGGGCCACCCCTGCACCCATGGGGGTACGGGATTCTCCTCCCCCATGGGGGAACGGGGCCCCCTTCCCCTTCGCGGAAGCCCAAACCTTCCTCCCGGGGCACGCCTGCACCCTCCTCTCGCACTCACAGCCCCAGCGGCGGGGCCGTGCGCCGGCAGACGCCCTAGACGGAGGGCCGGGGTCCCGGTCAGGGGAGGGCACCGCCTGGAAGCCAGGGGCAAGCGGCGACCGCGGCCTCTTCCAAAACTGCAGGCACACAGGCCAGCGCGGAAAAAAGCCCCGAGCCAGCCAGCACCACTCAAAGGGGAAGAGACCGCACCTGGCCCAGCAGCGCTTGATGAGCCCCAGGCTCCGCCCCTGGCCGGAGCCTGACCCCGCCCGCCCGACTCTGGCTGCGCACAGGTTCACTTCCTAGGGCCGCCGCTAGGGGGTGCTGGTGAGGGGTTTCGGGGACCCTCAGCCCCCACCGGGCTGGGGCCACCCCTGCACCCATGGGGGTACGGGGCCCCCTTCCCCTTCGCGGAAGCCCAAACATTCCTCCCGGGGCACGCCTGCACCCTCCTCTCGCACTCACAGCCCCAGCGGAGGGGCCGTGCGCCGGCAGACGCCCTAGACGCAGGGCCTGGGTCCCGGTCAGGGGAGGGCACCCCCTGGAAGCCAGGGGCAAGCGGCGACCGCGGCCTCTTCCAAAACTGCAGGCACACAGGCCGGCGCGGAAAAAAGCCCCGGGCCAGCCAGCACCGCTCAAAGGGGAAGAGACCGCACCTGGCCCAGCAGCGCTTGATGAGCCCCAGGCTCCGCCCCTGGCCGGAGCCTGACCCCGCCCGCCCGACTCTGGCTGCGCACAGGTGCACTTCCTAGGGCCGCCGCTAGGGCGCGCTCGTGAGGGGTTTCGGGGACCCTCAGCCCCCACCGGGCTGGGGCCACCCCTGCACCCATGGGGGTACGGGGCCCCCTTCCCCTTCGCGGAAGCCCAAACATTCCTCCCGGGGCACGCCTGCACCCTCCTCTCGCACTCACAGCCCCAGCGGCGGGGCCGTGCGCCGGCAGACGCCCTAGACGGAGGGCCGGGGTCCCGCTCAGGGGAGGGCACCCCCTGGAAGCCAGGGGCAAGCGGCGCCGCGGCCTCTTCCAAAACTGCAGGCACACAGGCCAGCGCGGAAAAAAGCCCCGGGCCAGCCAGCACCGCTCAAAGGGGAAGAGACCGCACCTGGCCCAGCAGCGCTTGATGAGCCCCAGGCTCCGCCCCTGGCCGGAGCCTGACCCCGCCCGCCCGACTCTGGCTGCGCACAGGTGCACTTCCTAGGGCCGCCGCTAGGGGGCGCTGGTGAGGGGTTTCGGGGACCCTCAGCCCCCACCGGGCTGGGGCCACCCCTGCACCCATGGGGGTACGGGATTCTCCTCCCCCATGGGGGAACGGGACCCCCTTCCCCTTCGCGGAAGCCCAAGCCTTCCTCCCGGGGCACGCCTGCACCCTCCTCTCGCACTCACAGCCCCAGCGGCGGGGCCGTGCGCCGGCAGACGCCCTAGACGGAGGGCCGGGGTCCCGGTCAGGGGAGGACACCCCCTGGAAGCCAGGGGCAAGCGGCGACCGCGGCCTCTTCCAAAACTGCAGGCACACAGGTCGGCGCGGAAAAAAGCCCCGAGCCAGCCAGCACCGCTCAAAGGGGAAGAGACCGCACCTGGCCCAGCAGCGCTTGATGAGCCCCAGGCTCCGCCCCTGGCCGGAGCCTGACCCGGCCCGCCCGACTCTGGCTGCGCACAGGTTCACTTCCTAGGGCCGCCGCTAGGGGGTGCTGGTGAGGGGTTTCGGGGACCCTCAGCCCCCACCGGGCTGGGGCCACCCCTGCACCCATGGGGGTACGGGGCCCCCTTCCCCTTCGCGGAAGCCCAAACATTCCTCCCGGGGCACGCCTGCACCCTCCTCTCGCACTCACAGCCCCAGCGGCGGGGCCGTGCGCCGGCAGACGCCCTAGACGCAGGGCCTGGGTCCCGGTCAGGGGAGGGCAACCCCTGGAAGCCAGGGGCAAGCGGCGACCGCGGCCTCTTCCAAAACTGCAGGCACACAGGCCGGCGCGGAAAAAAGCCCCGGGCCAGCCAGCACCGCTCAAAGGGGAAGAGACCGCGGCTGGCCCAGCAGCGCTTGATGAGCCCCAGGCTCCGCCCCTGGCCGGAGCCTGACTCAGCCCGCCCGACTCTGGCTGCGCACAGGTGCACTTCCTAGGGCCGCCGCTAGGGGGCGCTGGTGAGGGGTTTCGGGGACCCTCAGCCCCCACCGGGCTGGGGCCACCCCTGCACCCATGGGGGTATGGGATTCTCCTCCCCCATGGGGGAACGGGGCCCCCTTCCCCTTCGCGGAAGCCCAAACCTTCCTCCCGGGGCACGCCTGCACCCTCCTCTCGCACTCACAGCCCCATCAGCGGGGCCGTGCGCCGGCAGACGCCCTAGACGGAGGGCCGGGGTCCCGCTCAGGGGAGGGCACCCCTGGAAGCCAGGGGCAAGCGGCGACCGCGGCCTCTTCCAAAACTGCAGGCACACAGGCCGGCGCGGAAAAAAGCCCCGGGCCAGCCAGCACCGCTCAAAGGGGAAGAGATCGCACCTGGCCCAGCAGCGCTTGATGAGCCCCAGGCTCCGCCCCTGGCCGGAGCCTGACCCCGCCCGCCCGACTCTGGCTGCGCACAGGTGCACTTCCTAGGGCCGCCGCTAGGGGGCGCTGGTGAGGGGTTTCGGGGACCCTCAGCCGCCACCGGGCTGGGGCCACCCCTGCACCCATGGGGGTACGGGATTCTCCTCCCCCATGGGGGAACGGGGCCCCCTTCCCCTTCGCGGAAGCCCAAACCTTCCTCCCGGGGCACGCCTGCACCCTCCTCTCGCACTCACAGCCCCAGCGGCGGGGCCGTGCGCCGGCAGACGCCCTAGACGGAGGGCCGGGGTCCCGGTCAGGGGAGGACACCCCCTGGAAGCCAGGGGCAAGCGGCGACCGCGGCCTCTTCCAAAACTGCAGGCACACAGGCCGGCGCGGAAAAAAGCCCCGGGCCAGCCAGCACCGCTCAAAGGGGAAGAGACCGCACCTGGCCCAGCAGCGCTTGATGAGCCCCAGGCTCCGCCCCTGGCCGGAGCCTGACCCCGCCCGCCCGACTCTGGCTGCGCACAGGTTCACTTCCTAGGGCCGCCGCTAGGGGGTGCTGGTGAGGGGTTTCGGGGACCCTCAGCCCCCACCGGGCTGGGGCCACCCCTGCACCCATGGGGGTACGGGGCCCCCTTCCCCTTCGCGGAAGCCCAAACATTCCTCCCGGGGCACGGCTGCACCCTCCTCTCGCACTCACAGCCCCAGCGGCGGGGCCGTGCGCCGGCAGACGCCCTAGACGCAGGGCCTGGGTCCCGGTCAGGGGAGGGCACCCCCTGGAAGCCAGGGGCAAGCGGCGACCGCGGCCTCTTCCAAAACTGCAGGCACACAGGCCGGCGCGGAAAAAAGCCCCGGGCCAGCCAGCACCGCTCAAAGGGGAAGAGACCGCACCTGGCCCAGCAGCGCTTGATGAGCCCCAGGCTCCGCCCCTGGCCGGAGCCTGACCCCGCCCGCCCGACTCTGGCTGCGCACAGGTGCACTTCTTAGGGCCGCCGCTAGGGGGCGCTGGTGAGGGGTTTCGGGGACCCTCAGCCCCCACCGGGCTGGGGCCACCCCTGCACCCATGGGGGTACGGGATTCTCCTCCCCCATGGGGGAACGGGGCCCCCTTCCCCTTCGCGGAAGCCCAAACCTTCCTCCCGGGGCACGCCTGCACCCTCCTCTCGCACTCACAGCCCCAGCAGCGGGGCCGTGCGCCGGCAGACGCCCTAGACGGAGGGCCGGGGTCCCGGTCAGGGGAGGGCACCCCCTGGAAGCCAGGGGCAAGCGGCGACCGCGGCCTCTTCCAAAACTGCAGGCACACAGGCCGGCGCGGAAAAAAGCCCCGGGCCAGCCAGCACCGCTCAAAGGGGAAGAGACCGCGGCTGGCCCAGCAGCGCTTGATGAGCCCCAGGCTCCGCCCCTGGCCGGAGCCTGACTCCGCCCGCCCGACTCTGGCTGCGCACAGGTGCACTTCCTAGGGCCGCCGCTAGGGGGCGCTGGTGAGGGGTTTCGGGGACCCTCAGCCCCCACCGGGCTGGGGCCACCCCTGCACCCATGGGGGTACAGGATTCGACGCCCCCATGCGGGAACGGGGCCCCCTTCCCCTTCGCGGAAGCCCAAACCTTCCTCCCGGGGCACGCCTGCACCCTCCTCTCGCACTCACAGCCCCAGCAGCGGGGCCGTGCGCCGCCAGACGCCCTAGACGGAGGGCCGGGGTCCCGGTCATGGGAGGGCACCCCCTGGAAGCCAGGGGCAAGCGGCGACCGCGGCCTCTTCCAAAACTGCAGGCACACAGGCCGGCGCGGAAAAAAGCCCCGGGCCAGCCAGCACCGCTCAAAGGGGAAGAGACCGCGCCTGGCCCAGCAGCGCTAGATGAGCCCCAGGCTCCGCCCCTGGCCGGAGCCTGACCCCGCCCGCCCGACTCTGGCTGCGCACAGGTGCACTTCCTAGGGCCGCCGCTAGGGGGCGCTGGTAAGGGGTTTCGGGGACCCTCAGCCCCCACCGGGCTGGGGCCACCCCTGCACCCATGGGGGTACGGGGCCCCCTTCCCCTTCACGGAAGCCCAAACATTCCTCCCGGGGCACGCCTGCACCCTTCTCTCGCACTCACAGCCCCAGCGGCGGGGCCGTGCGCCGGCAGACGCCCTAGACGGAGGGCCGGGGTCCCGGTCAGGGGAGGGCATCCCCTGGAAACCAGGGGCAAGCGGCGACCGCGGCCTCTTCCAAAACTGCAGGCACAGGCCGGCGCGGAAAAAAGCCCCGGGCCAGCCAGCACTGCTCAAAGGGGAAGAGACCGCACCTGGCCCAGCAGCGCTTGATGAGCCCCAGGCTCCGCCCCTGGCCGGAGCCTGACCCCGCCCGCCCGACTCTGGCTGCGCACAGGTGCACTTCCTAGGGCCGCCGCTAGGGCGCGCTGGTGAGGGGTTTCGGGGACCCTCAGCCCCCACCGGGCTGGGGCCACCCCTGCACCCATGGGGGTACGGGGCCCCCTTCCCCTTCGCGGAAGCCCAAACATTCCTCCCGGGGCACGCCTGCACCCTCCTCTCGCACTCACAGCCCCAGCGGCGGGGCCGTGCGCCGGCAGACGCCCTAGACGGAGGGCCGGGGTCCCGCTCAGGGGAGGGCACCCCCTGGAAACCAGGGGCAAGCGGCGACCGCGGCCTCTTCCAAAACTGCAGGCACACAGGCCGGCGCGGAAAAAAGCCCCGGGCCAGCCAGCACCGCTCAAAGGGGAAGAGTCCGCACCTGGCCCAGCAGCGCTTGATGAGCCCCAGGCTCCGCCCCTGGCCGGAGCCTGACCCCGCTCGCCCGACTCTGGCTGCGCACAGGTGCACTTCCTAGGGCCGCCGCTAGGGGGCGCTGGTGAGGGGTTTCGGGGACCCTCAGCCGCCACCGGGCTGGGGCCACCCCTGCACCCATGGGGGAACGGGATTCTCCTCCCCCATGGGGGAACGGGGCCCCCTTCCCCTTCGCGGAAGCCCAAACCTTCCTCCCGGGGCACGCCTGCACCCTCCTCTCGCACTCACAGCCCCAGCGGCGGGGCCGTGCGCCGGCAGACGCCCTAGACGGAGGGCCGGGGTCCCGGTCAGGGGAGGGCACCGCCTGGAAGCCAGGGGCAAGCGGCGACCGCGGCCTCTTCCAAAACTGCAGGCACACAGGCCAGCGCGGAAAAAAGCCCCGAGCCAGCCAGCACCGCTCAAAGGGGAAGAGACCGCACCTGGCCCAGCAGCGCTTGATGAGCCCCAGGCTCCGCCCCTGGCCGGAGCCTGACCCGGCCCGCCCGACTCTGGCTGCGCACAGGTTCACTTCCTAGGGCCGCCGCTAGGGGGTGCTGGTGAGGGGTTTCGGGGACCCTCAGCCCCCACCGGGCTGGGGCCACCCCTGCACCCATGGGGGTACGGGGCCCCCTTCCCCTTCGCGGAAGCCCAAACATTCCTCCCGGGGCACGCCTGCACCCTCCTCTCGCACTCACAGCCCCAGCGGCGGGGCCGTGCGCCGGCAGACGCCCTAGACGCAGGGCCTGGGTCCCGGTCAGGGGAGGGCACCCCCTGGAAGCCAGGGGCAAGTGGCGACCGCGGCCTCTTCCAAAACTGCAGGCACACAGGCCGGCGCGGAAAAAAGCCCCGGGCCAGCCAGCACCGCTCAAAGGGGAAGAGACCGCACCTGGCCCAGCAGCGCTTGATGAGCCCCAGGCTCCGCCCCTGGCCGGAGCCTGACCCCGCCCGCCCGACTCTGGCTGCGCACAGGTGCACTTCCTAGGGCCGCCGCTAGGGGGCGCTGGTGAGGGGTTTCGGGGACCCTCAGCCCCCACCGGGCTGGGGCCACCCCTGCACCCATGGGGGTACGGGATTCTCCTCCCCCATGGGGGAACGGGGCCCCCTTCCCCTTCGCGGAAGCCCAAACCTTCCTCCCGGGGCACGCCTGCACCCTCCTCTCGCACTCACAGCCCCAGCAGCGGGGCCGTGCGCCGGCAGACGCCCTAGACGGAGGGCCGGGGTCCCGCTCAGGGGAGGGCACCCCCTGGAAGCCAGGGGCAAGCGGCGACCGCGGCCTCTTCCAAAACTGCAGGCACACAGGCCGGCGCGGAAAAAAGCCCCGGGCCAGCCAGCACCGCTCAAAGGGGAAGAGACCGCACCTGGCCCAGCAGCGCTTGATGAGCCCCAGGCTCCGCCCCTGGCCGGAGCCTGACCCCGCCCGCCCGACTCTGGCTGCGCACAGGTGCACTTCCTAGGGCCGCCGCTAGGGGGCGCTGGTGAGGGGTTTCGGGGACCCTCAGCCCCCACCGGGCTGGGGCCACCCCTGCACCCATGGGGGTACGGGATTCGACTCCCCCATGGGGGAACGGGGCCCCCTTCCCCTTCGCGGAAGCCCAAACCTTCCTCCCGGGGCACGCCGGCACCCTCCTCTCGCACTCACAGCCCCAGCGGCGGGGCCGTGCGCCGGCAGACGCCCTAGACGGAGGGCCGGGGTCCCGGTCAGCGGAGGGCACCCCCTGGAAGCCAGGGGCAAGCGGCGACCGCGGCCTCTTCCAAAACTGCAGGCACACAGGCCGGCGCGGAAAAAAGCCCCGGGCCAGCCAGCACCGCTCAAAGGGGAAGAGTCCGCACCTGGCCCAGCAGCGCTCTATGAGACCCAGGCTCCGCCCCTGGTCGGAGCCTGACCCCGCCCTCCTGGCTCTTCATGAGCAAAGGTGCCGTTCACAGCTCAGCCCCAAGGGGCGCTGGCGAGGCGGTTCGGGGCCCTCAGCCCTCATGGGTTTAGGCAGACTCCACCCCAGGGAGAAACGGGAACCTCTTCTCCCATGGTGGAACGGGGCCCACTCCCCCTGGGGGAATGGTAAATCTTCCTCCCGGGGCACACCTGCACCCTCCTCTCGGACTCACACCCCCAGGGGCAGGACGTGTGCCCCAAGACGGCCTAGACGGAGGGGCTGGGTCTCCGTCATTGAGGGCAACGCCTGTAAGCCAGAAACAGGCGGCATCCGACGTGTCCTCCAAACTGCAGGCAGACAGGCCGGCGGGGAAAGACCCTAGCAAACCAGCACCAATCAGAGGGGAAGAGTCCTCACCCGGCTGAGCAGCGCTGATGAGCCCCAGGCTCCACTCCGGGCCGGAGCCTGACCCCGCCCGCCCGACTCAGGCTGCGCAGAGGTGCACTTCCTAGGGCCGCCGCTAGGGGGCCCTGGTGAGGGGTTTCGGGGACCCTCAGCCCCCACCGGGCTGGGGCCACCCCGCAACCCATGGGGGTACGGGACTGTCCTCCCCCATGGGGGAACGGGGCCCCCTTCCCCTTCGCGGAAGCCCAAACCTTCCTCCCGGGGCACGCCTGCACCCTCCTCTCGCACTCACAGCCCCAGCGGCGGGGCCGTGCGCCGGCAGACGCCCTAGACGGAGGGCCGGGGTCCCGGTCAGGGGAGGGCACCCCCTGGAAGCCAGGGGCAAGCGGCGACCGCGGCCTCTTCCAAAACTGCAGGCACACAGGCCGGCGCGGAAAAAAGCCCCGGGCCAGCCAGCACCGCTCAAAGGGGAAGAGACCGCACCTGGCCCAGCAGCGCTTGATGAGCCCCAGGCTCCGCCCCTGGCCGGAGCCTGACCCCGCCCGCCCGACTCTGGCTGCGCACAGGTGCACTGCCTAGGGCCGCCGCTAGGGGGCGCTGGTGAGGGGTTTCGGGGACCCTCAGCCCCCACCGGGCTGGGGCCACCCCTGCACCCATGGGGGTACGGGATTCGACTCCCCCATGGGGGAACGGGGCCCCCTTCCCCTTCGCGGAAGCCCAAACCTTCCTCCCGGGGCACGCCGGCACCCTCCTCTCGCACTCACAGCCCCAGCGGCGGGGCCGTGCGCCGGCAGACGCCCTAGACGGAGGGCCGGGGTCCCGGTCAGGGGAGGGCACCCCCTGGAAGCCAGGGGCAAGCGGCGACCGCGGCCTCTTCCAAAACTGCAGGCACACAGGCCGGCGCGGAAAAAAGCCCCGGGCCAGCCAGCACCGCTCAAAGGGGAAGAGTCCGCACCTGGCCCAGCAGCGCTCTATGAGCCCCAGGCTCCGCCCCTGGCCGGAGCCTGACCCCGCCCTCCTGGCTCTTCATGAGCAAAGGTGCCGTTCACAGCTCAGCCCCAAGGGGCGCTGGCGAGGCGGTTCGGGGCCCTCAGCCCTCATGGGTTTAGGCAGACTCCACCCCAGGGAGAAACGGGAACCTCTTCTCCCATGGTGGAACGGGGCCCACTCCCCCTGGGGGAATGGTAAATCTTCCTCCCGGGGCACACCTGCACCCTCCTCTCGGACTCACACCCCCAGGGGCAGGACGTGTGCCCCAAGACGGCCTAGACGGAGAGGCTGGGTCTCCGTCATTGAGGGCAACGCCTGTAAGCCAGAAACAGGCGGCATCCGACGTGTCCTCCAAACTGCAGGCAGACAGGCCGGCGGGGAAAGACCCTAGCAAACCAGCACCAATCAGAGGGGAAGAGTCCTCACCCGGCTGAGCAGCGCTGATGAGCCCCAGGCTCCACTCCGGGCCGGAGCCTGACCCCGCCCGCCCGACTCAGGCTGCGCAGAGGTGCACTTCCTAGGGCCGCCGCTAGGGGGCCCTGGTGAGGGGTTTCGGGGACCCTCAGCCCCCACCGGGCTGGGGCCACCCCGCAACCCATGGGGGTACGGGACTGTCCTCCCCCATGGGGGAACGGGGCCCCCTTCCCCTTCGCGGAAGCCCAAACCTTCCTCCCGGGGCACGCCTGCACCCTCCTCTCGCACTCACAGCCCCAGCGGCGGGGCCGTGCGCCGGCAGACGCCCTAGACGGAGGGCCGGGGTCCCGGTCAGGGGAGGGCACCCCCTGGAAGCCAGGGGCAAGCGGCGACCGCGGCCTCTTCCAAAACTGCAGGCACACAGGCCGGCGCGGAAAAAAGCCCCGGGCCAGCCAGCACCGCTCAAAGGGGAAGAGACCGCACCTGGCCCAGCAGCGCTTCATGAGCCCCAGGCTCCGCCCCTGGCCGGAGCCTGACCCCGCCCGCCCGACTCTGGCTGCGCACAGGTGCACTTCCTAGGGCCGCCGCTAGGGGGCGATGGTGAGGGGTTTCGGGGACCCTCAGCCCCCACCGGGCTGGGGCCACCCCTGCACCCATGGGGGTACGGGATTCTCCTCCCCCATGGGGGAACGGGGCCCCCTTCCCCTTCGCGGAAGCCCAAACCTTCCTCCCGGGGCACGCCTGCACCCTCCTCTCGCACTCACAGCCCCAGCGGCGGGGCCGTGCGCCGGCAGACGCCCTAGACGGAGGGCCGGGATCCCGGTTAGGGGAGGGCACCCCCTGGAAGCCAGGGGCAAGCGGCGACCGCGCCCTCTTCCAAAACTGCAGGCACACAGGCCGGCGCGGAAAAAAGCCCCGGGCCAGCCAGCACCGCTCAAAGGGGAAGAGACCGCACCTGGCCCAGCAGCGCTTGATGAGCCCCAGGCTCCGCCCCTGGCCGGAGCCTGACCCCGCCCGCCCGACTCTGGCTGCGCACAGGTGCACTTCCTAGGGCCGCCGCTAGGGGGCGCTGGTGAGGGGTTTCGGGGACCCTCAGCCCCCACCGGACTGGGGCCAACGCTGCACCCATGGGGGTACGGGATTCGACTCCCCCATGGGGGAACGGGGCCCCCTTCCCCTTCGCGGAAGCCCAAACCTTCCTCCCGGGGCACGCCTGCACCCTCCTCTCGCACTCACAGCCCCAGCGGAGGGGCCGTGCGCCGGCAGACGCCCTAGACGGAGGGCCGGGGTCCCGGTCAGGGGAGGGCATCCCCTGGAAACCAGGGGCAAGCGGCGACCGCGGCCTCTTCCAAAACTGCAGGCACACAGGCCGGCGCGGAAAAAAGCCCCGGGCCAGCCAGCACTGCTCAAAGGGGAAGAGACCGCACCTGGCCCAGCAGCGCTTGATGAGCCCCAGGCTCCGCCCCTGGCCGGAGCCTGACCCCGCCCGCCCGACTCGGGCTGCGCACAGGTGCACTTCCTAGGGCCGCCGCTAGGGCGCGCTGGTGAGGGGTTTCGGGGACCCTCAGCCCCCACCGGGCTGGGGCCACCCCTGCACCCATGGGGGTACGGGGCCCCCTTCCCCTTCGCGGAAGCCCAAACATTCCTCCCGGGGCACGCCTGCACCCTCCTCTCGCACTCACAGCCCCAGCGGCGGGGCCGTGCGCCGGCAGACGCCCTAGACGGAGGGCCGGGGTCCCGCTCAGGGGAGGGCACCCCCTGGAAACCAGGGGCAAGCGGCGACCGCGGCCTCTTCCAAAACTGCAGGCACACAGGCCGGCGCGGAAAAAAGCCCCGGGCCAGCCAGCACCGCTCAAAGGGGAAGAGACCGCACCTGGCCCAGCAGCGCTTGATGAGCCCCAGGCTCCGCCCCTGGCCGGAGCCTGACCCCGCCCGCCCGACTCTGGCTGCGCACAGGTGCACTTCCTAGGGCCGCCGCTAGGGGGCGCTGGTGAGGGGTTACGGGGACCCTCAGCCGCCACCGGGCTGGGGCCACCCCTGCACCCATGGGGGTACGGGATTCTCCTCCCCCATGGGGGAACGGGGCCCCCTTCCCCTTCGCGGAAGCCCAAACCTTCCTCCCGGGGCACGCCTGCACCCTCCTCTCGCACTCACAGCCCCAGCGGCGGGGCCGTGCGCCGGCAGACGCCCTAGACGGAGGGCCGGGGTCCCGGTTAGGGGAGGGCACCCCCTGGAAGCCAGGGGCAAGCGGCGACCGCGGCCTCTTCCAAAACTGCAGGCACACAGGCCGGCGCGGAAAAAAGCCCCGGGCCAGCCAGCACCGCTCAAAGGGGAAGAGACCGCACCTGGCCCAGCAGCGCTTGATGAGCCCCAGGCTCCGCCCCTGGCCGGAGCCTGACCCCTTCGCCCGACTCTGGCTGCGCACAGGTGCACTTCCTAGGGCCGCCGCTAGGGGGCGCTGGTGAGGGGTTTCGGGGACCCTCAGCCCCCACCGGGCTGGGGCCAACGCTGCACCCATGGGGGTACGGGATTCGACTCCCCCATGGGGGAACGGGGCCCCCTTCCCCTTCGCGGAAGCCCAAACCTTCCTCCCGGGGCACGCCTGCACCCTCCTCTCGCACTCACAGCCCCAGCGGCGGGGCCGTGCGCCGGCAGACGCCCTAGACGGAGGGCCGGGGTCCCGGTCAGGGGAGGGCATCCCCTGGAAACCAGGGGCAAGCGGCGACCGCGGCCTCTTCCAAAACTGCAGGCACACAGGCCGGCGCAGAAAAAAGCCCCGGGCCAGCCAGCACTGCTCAAAGGGGAAGAGACCGCACCTGGCCCAGCAGCGCTTGATGAGCCCCAGGCTCCGCCCCTGGCCGGAGCCTGACCCCGCCCGCCCGACTCTGGCTGCGCACAGGTGCACTTCCTAGGGCCGCCGCTAGGGCGCGCTGGTGAGGGGTTTCGGGGACCCTCAGCCCCCACCGGGCTGGGGCCACCCCTGCACCCATGGGGGTACGGGGCCCCCTTCCCCTTCGCGGAAGCCCAAACATTCCTCCCGGGGCACGCCTGCACCCTCCTCTCGCACTCACATCCCCAGCGGCGGGGCCGTGCGCCGGCAGACGCCCTAGACGGAGGGCCGGGGTCCCGCTCAGGGGAGGGCACCCCCTGGAAACCAGGGGCAAGCGGCGACCGCGGCCTCTTCCAAAACTGCAGGCACACAGGCCGGCGCGGAAAAAAGCCCCGGGCCAGCCAGCACCGCTCAAAGGGGAAGAGACCGCACCTGGCCCAGCAGCGCTTGATGAGCCCCAGGCTCCGCCCCTGGCCGGAGCCTGACCCCGCCCGCCCGACTCTGGCTGCGCACAGGTGCACTTCCTAGGGCCGCCGCTAGGGGGCGCTGGTGAGGGGTTTCGGGGACCCTCAGCCGCCACCGGGCTGGGGCCACCCCTGCACCCATGGGGGTACGGGATTCTCCTCCCCCATGGGGGAACGGGGCCCCCTTCCCCTTCGCGGAAGCCCAAACCTTCCTCCCGGGGCACGCCTGCACCCTCCTCTCGCACTCACAGCCCCAGCGGCGGGGCCGTGCGCCGGCAGACGCCCTAGACGGAGGGCCGGGGTCCCGGTCAGGGGAGGGCACCGCCTGGAAGCCAGGGGCAAGCGGCGACCGCGGCCTCTTCCAAAACTGCAGGCACACAGGCCAGCGCGGAAAAAAGCCCCGAGCCAGCCAGCACCGCTCAAAGGGGAAGAGACCGCACCTGGCCCAGCAGCGCTTGATGAGCCCCAGGCTCCGCCCCTGGCCGGAGCCTGACCCCGCCCGCCCGACTCTGGCTGCGCACAGGTTCACTTCCTAGGGCCGCCGCTAGGGGGTGCTGGTGAGGGGTTTCGGGGACCCTCAGCCCCCACCGGGCTGGGGCCACCCCTGCACCCATGGGGGTACGGGGCCCCCTTCCCCTTCGCGGAAGCCCAAACATTCCTCCCGGGGCACGCCTGCACCCTCCTCTCGCACTCACAGCCCCAGCGGCGGGGCCGTGCGCCGGCAGACGCCCTAGACGGAGGGCCGGGGTCCCGCTCAGGGGAGGGCACCCCCTGGAAACCAGGGGCAAGCGGCGACCGCGGCCTCTTCCAAAACTGCAGGCACACAGGCCGGCGCGGAAAAAAGCCCCGGGCCAGCCAGCACCGCTCAAAGGGGAAGAGTCCGCACCTGGCCCAGCAGCGCTTGATGAGCCCCAGGCTCCGCCCCTGGCCGGAGCCTGACCCCGCTCGCCCGACTCTGGCTGCGCACAGGTGCACTTCCTAGGGCCGCCGCTAGGGGGCGCTGGTGAGGGGTTTCGGGGACCCTCAGCCGCCACCGGGCTGGGGCCACCCCTGCACCCATGGGGGTACGGGATTCTCCTCCCCCATGGGGGAACGGGGCCCCCTTCCCCTTCGCGGAAGCCCAAACCTTCCTCCCGGGGCACGCCTGCACCCTCCTCTCGCACTCACAGCCCCAGCGGCGGGGCCGTGCGCCGGCAGACGCCCTAGACGGAGGGCCGGGGTCCCGGTCAGGGGAGGGCACCGCCTGGAAGCCAGGGGCAAGCGGCGACCGCGGCCTCTTCCAAAACTGCAGGCACACAGGCCAGCGCGGAAAAAAGCCCCGAGCCAGCCAGCACCGCTCAAAGGGGAAGAGACCGCACCTGGCCCAGCAGCGCTTGATGAGCCCCAGGCTCCGCCCCTGGCCGGAGCCTGACCCCGCCCGCCCGACTCTGGCTGCGCACAGGTTCACTTCCTAGGGCCGCCGCTAGGGGGTGCTGGTGAGGGGTTTCGGGGACCCTCAGCCCCCACCGGGCTGGGGCCACCCCTGCACCCATGGGGGTACGGGGCCCCCTTCCCCTTCGCGGAAGCCCAAACATTCCTCCCGGGGCACGCCTGCACCCTCCTCTCGCACTCACAGCCCCAGCGGCGGGGCCGTGCGCCGGCAGACGCCCTAGACGGAGGGCCGGGGTCCCGCTCAGGGGAGGGCACCCCCTGGAAACCAGGGGCAAGCGGCGACCGCGGCCTCTTCCAAAACTGCAGGCACACAGGCCGGCGCGGAAAAAAGCCCCGGGCCAGCCAGCACCGCTCAAAGGGGAAGAGTCCGCACCTGGCCCAGCAGCGCTTGATGAGCCCCAGGCTCCGCCCCTGGCCGGAGCCTGACCCCGCTCGCCCGACTCTGGCTGCGCACAGGTGCACTTCCTAGGGCCGCCGCTAGGGGGCGCTGGTGAGGGGTTTCGGGGACCCTCAGCCGCCACCGGGCTGGGGCCACCCCTGCACCCATGGGGGAACGGGATTCTCCTCCCCCATGGGGGAACGGGGCCCCCTTCCCCTTCGCGGAAGCCCAAACCTTCCTCCCGGGGCACGCCTGCACCCTCCTCTCGCACTCACAGCCCCAGCGGCGGGGCCGTGCGCCGGCAGACGCCCTAGACGGAGGGCCGGGGTCCCGGTCAGGGGAGGGCACCGCCTGGAAGCCAGGGGCAAGCGGCGACCGCGGCCTCTTCCAAAACTGCAGGCACACAGGCCAGCGCGGAAAAAAGCCCCGAGCCAGCCAGCACCGCTCAAAGGGGAAGAGACCGCACCTGGCCCAGCAGCGCTTGATGAGCCCCAGGCTCCGCCCCTGGCCGGAGCCTGACCCGGCCCGCCCGACTCTGGCTGCGCACAGGTTCACTTCCTAGGGCCGCCGCTAGGGGGTGCTGGTGAGGGGTTTCGGGGACCCTCAGCCCCCACCGGGCTGGGGCCACCCCTGCACCCATGGGGGTACGGGGCCCCCTTCCCCTTCGCGGAAGCCCAAACATTCCTCCCGGGGCACGCCTGCACCCTCCTCTCGCACTCACAGCCCCAGCGGCGGGGCCGTGCGCCGGCAGACGCCCTAGACGCAGGGCCTGGGTCCCGGTCAGGGGAGGGCACCCCCTGGAAGCCAGGGGCAAGTGGCGACCGCGGCCTCTTCCAAAACTGCAGGCACACAGGCCGGCGCGGAAAAAAGCCCCGGGCCAGCCAGCACCGCTCAAAGGGGAAGAGACCGCACCTGGCCCAGCAGCGCTTGATGAGCCCCAGGCTCCGCCCCTGGCCGGAGCCTGACCCCGCCCGCCCGACTCTGGCTGCGCACAGGTGCACTTCCTAGGGCCGCCGCTAGGGGGCGCTGGTGAGGGGTTTCGGGGACCCTCAGCCCCCACCGGGCTGGGGCCACCCCTGCACCCATGGGGGTACGGGATTCTCCTCCCCCATGGGGGAACGGGGCCCCCTTCCCCTTCGCGGAAGCCCAAACCTTCCTCCCGGGGCACGCCTGCACCCTCCTCTCGCACTCACAGCCCCAGCAGCGGGGCCGTGCGCCGGCAGACGCCCTAGACGGAGGGCCGGGGTCCCGCTCAGGGGAGGGCACCCCCTGGAAGCCAGGGGCAAGCGGCGACCGCGGCCTCTTCCAAAACTGCAGGCACACAGGCCGGCGCGGAAAAAAGCCCCGGGCCAGCCAGCACCGCTCAAAGGGGAAGAGACCGCACCTGGCCCAGCAGCGCTTGATGAGCCCCAGGCTCCGCCCCTGGCCGGAGCCTGACCCCGCCCGCCCGACTCTGGCTGCGCACAGGTGCACTTCCTAGGGCCGCCGCTAGGGGGCGCTGGTGAGGGGTTTCGGGGACCCTCAGCCCCCACCGGGCTGGGGCCACCCCTGCACCCATGGGGGTACGGGATTCGACTCCCCCATGGGGGAACGGGGCCCCCTTCCCCTTCGCGGAAGCCCAAACCTTCCTCCCGGGGCACGCCGGCACCCTCCTCTCGCACTCACAGCCCCAGCGGCGGGGCCGTGCGCCGGCAGACGCCCTAGACGGAGGGCCGGGGTCCCGGTCAGCGGAGGGCACCCCCTGGAAGCCAGGGGCAAGCGGCGACCGCGGCCTCTTCCAAAACTGCAGGCACACAGGCCGGCGCGGAAAAAAGCCCCGGGCCAGCCAGCACCGCTCAAAGGGGAAGAGTCCGCACCTGGCCCAGCAGCGCTCTATGAGACCCAGGCTCCGCCCCTGGTCGGAGCCTGACCCCGCCCTCCTGGCTCTTCATGAGCAAAGGTGCCGTTCACAGCTCAGCCCCAAGGGGCGCTGGCGAGGCGGTTCGGGGCCCTCAGCCCTCATGGGTTTAGGCAGACTCCACCCCAGGGAGAAACGGGAACCTCTTCTCCCATGGTGGAACGGGGCCCACTCCCCCTGGGGGAATGGTAAATCTTCCTCCCGGGGCACACCTGCACCCTCCTCTCGGACTCACACCCCCAGGGGCAGGACGTGTGCCCCAAGACGGCCTAGACGGAGGGGCTGGGTCTCCGTCATTGAGGGCAACGCCTGTAAGCCAGAAACAGGCGGCATCCGACGTGTCCTCCAAACTGCAGGCAGACAGGCCGGCGGGGAAAGACCCTAGCAAACCAGCACCAATCAGAGGGGAAGAGTCCTCACCCGGCTGAGCAGCGCTGATGAGCCCCAGGCTCCACTCCGGGCCGGAGCCTGACCCCGCCCGCCCGACTCAGGCTGCGCAGAGGTGCACTTCCTAGGGCCGCCGCTAGGGGGCCCTGGTGAGGGGTTTCGGGGACCCTCAGCCCCCACCGGGCTGGGGCCACCCCGCAACCCATGGGGGTACGGGACTGTCCTCCCCCATGGGGGAACGGGGCCCCCTTCCCCTTCGCGGAAGCCCAAACCTTCCTCCCGGGGCACGCCTGCACCCTCCTCTCGCACTCACAGCCCCAGCGGCGGGGCCGTGCGCCGGCAGACGCCCTAGACGGAGGGCCGGGGTCCCGGTCAGGGGAGGGCACCCCCTGGAAGCCAGGGGCAAGCGGCGACCGCGGCCTCTTCCAAAACTGCAGGCACACAGGCCGGCGCGGAAAAAAGCCCCGGGCCAGCCAGCACCGCTCAAAGGGGAAGAGACCGCACCTGGCCCAGCAGCGCTTGATGAGCCCCAGGCTCCGCCCCTGGCCGGAGCCTGACCCCGCCCGCCCGACTCTGGCTGCGCACAGGTGCACTTCCTAGGGCCGCCGCTAGGGGGCGCTGGTGAGGGGTTTCGGGGACCCTCAGCCCCCACCGGGCTGGGGCCACCCCTGCACCCATGGGGGTACGGGATTCGACTCCCCCATGGGGGAACGGGGCCCCCTTCCCCTTCGCGGAAGCCCAAACCTTCCTCCCGGGGCACGCCGGCACCCTCCTCTCGCACTCACAGCCCCAGCGGCGGGGCCGTGCGCCGGCAGACGCCCTAGACGGAGGGCCGGGGTCCCGGTCAGGGGAGGGCACCCCCTGGAAGCCAGGGGCAAGCGGCGACCGCGGCCTCTTCCAAAACTGCAGGCACACAGGCCGGCGCGGAAAAAAGCCCCGGGCCAGCCAGCACCGCTCAAAGGGGAAGAGTCCGCACCTGGCCCAGCAGCGCTCTATGAGCCCCAGGCTCCGCCCCTGGCCGGAGCCTGACCCCGCCCTCCTGGCTCTTCATGAGCAAAGGTGCCGTTCACAGCTCAGCCCCAAGGGGCGCTGGCGAGGCGGTTCGGGGCCCTCAGCCCTCATGGGTTTAGGCAGACTCCACCCCAGGGAGAAACGGGAACCTCTTCTCCCATGGTGGAACGGGGCCCACTCCCCCTGGGGGAATGGTAAATCTTCCTCCCGGGGCACACCTGCACCCTCCTCTCGGACTCACACCCCCAGGGGCAGGACGTGTGCCCCAAGACGGCCTAGACGGAGAGGCTGGGTCTCCGTCATTGAGGGCAACGCCTGTAAGCCAGAAACAGGCGGCATCCGACGTGTCCTCCAAACTGCAGGCAGACAGGCCGGCGGGGAAAGACCCTAGCAAACCAGCACCAATCAGAGGGGAAGAGTCCTCACCCGGCTGAGCAGCGCTGATGAGCCCCAGGCTCCACTCCGGGCCGGAGCCTGACCCCGCCCGCCCGACTCAGGCTGCGCAGAGGTGCACTTCCTAGGGCCGCCGCTAGGGGGCCCTGGTGAGGGGTTTCGGGGACCCTCAGCCCCCACCGGGCTGGGGCCACCCCGCAACCCATGGGGGTACGGGACTGTCCTCCCCCATGGGGGAACGGGGCCCCCTTCCCCTTCGCGGAAGCCCAAACCTTCCTCCCGGGGCACGCCTGCACCCTCCTCTCGCACTCACAGCCCCAGCGGCGGGGCCGTGCGCCGGCAGACGCCCTAGACGGAGGGCCGGGGTCCCGGTCAGGGGAGGGCACCCCCTGGAAGCCAGGGGCAAGCGGCGACCGCGGCCTCTTCCAAAACTGCAGGCACACAGGCCGGCGCGGAAAAAAGCCCCGGGCCAGCCAGCACCGCTCAAAGGGGAAGAGACCGCACCTGGCCCAGCAGCGCTTCATGAGCCCCAGGCTCCGCCCCTGGCCGGAGCCTGACCCCGCCCGCCCGACTCTGGCTGCGCACAGGTGCACTTCCTAGGGCCGCCGCTAGGGGGCGATGGTGAGGGGTTTCGGGGACCCTCAGCCCCCACCGGGCTGGGGCCACCCCTGCACCCATGGGGGTACGGGATTCTCCTCCCCCATGGGGGAACGGGGCCCCCTTCCCCTTCGCGGAAGCCCAAACCTTCCTCCCGGGGCACGCCTGCACCCTCCTCTCGCACTCACAGCCCCAGCGGCGGGGCCGTGCGCCGGCAGACGCCCTAGACGGAGGGCCGGGATCCCGGTTAGGGGAGGGCACCCCCTGGAAGCCAGGGGCAAGCGGCGACCGCGCCCTCTTCCAAAACTGCAGGCACACAGGCCGGCGCGGAAAAAAGCCCCGGGCCAGCCAGCACCGCTCAAAGGGGAAGAGACCGCACCTGGCCCAGCAGCGCTTGATGAGCCCCAGGCTCCGCCCCTGGCCGGAGCCTGACCCCGCCCGCCCGACTCTGGCTGCGCACAGGTGCACTTCCTAGGGCCGCCGCTAGGGGGCGCTGGTGAGGGGTTTCGGGGACCCTCAGCCCCCACCGGACTGGGGCCAACGCTGCACCCATGGGGGTACGGGATTCGACTCCCCCATGGGGGAACGGGGCCCCCTTCCCCTTCGCGGAAGCCCAAACCTTCCTCCCGGGGCACGCCTGCACCCTCCTCTCGCACTCACAGCCCCAGCGGAGGGGCCGTGCGCCGGCAGACGCCCTAGACGGAGGGCCGGGGTCCCGGTCAGGGGAGGGCATCCCCTGGAAACCAGGGGCAAGCGGCGACCGCGGCCTCTTCCAAAACTGCAGGCACACAGGCCGGCGCGGAAAAAAGCCCCGGGCCAGCCAGCACTGCTCAAAGGGGAAGAGACCGCACCTGGCCCAGCAGCGCTTGATGAGCCCCAGGCTCCGCCCCTGGCCGGAGCCTGACCCCGCCCGCCCGACTCGGGCTGCGCACAGGTGCACTTCCTAGGGCCGCCGCTAGGGCGCGCTGGTGAGGGGTTTCGGGGACCCTCAGCCCCCACCGGGCTGGGGCCACCCCTGCACCCATGGGGGTACGGGGCCCCCTTCCCCTTCGCGGAAGCCCAAACATTCCTCCCGGGGCACGCCTGCACCCTCCTCTCGCACTCACAGCCCCAGCGGCGGGGCCGTGCGCCGGCAGACGCCCTAGACGGAGGGCCGGGGTCCCGCTCAGGGGAGGGCACCCCCTGGAAACCAGGGGCAAGCGGCGACCGCGGCCTCTTCCAAAACTGCAGGCACACAGGCCGGCGCGGAAAAAAGCCCCGGGCCAGCCAGCACCGCTCAAAGGGGAAGAGACCGCACCTGGCCCAGCAGCGCTTGATGAGCCCCAGGCTCCGCCCCTGGCCGGAGCCTGACCCCGCCCGCCCGACTCTGGCTGCGCACAGGTGCACTTCCTAGGGCCGCCGCTAGGGGGCGCTGGTGAGGGGTTACGGGGACCCTCAGCCGCCACCGGGCTGGGGCCACCCCTGCACCCATGGGGGTACGGGATTCTCCTCCCCCATGGGGGAACGGGGCCCCCTTCCCCTTCGCGGAAGCCCAAACCTTCCTCCCGGGGCACGCCTGCACCCTCCTCTCGCACTCACAGCCCCAGCGGCGGGGCCGTGCGCCGGCAGACGCCCTAGACGGAGGGCCGGGGTCCCGGTTAGGGGAGGGCACCCCCTGGAAGCCAGGGGCAAGCGGCGACCGCGGCCTCTTCCAAAACTGCAGGCACACAGGCCGGCGCGGAAAAAAGCCCCGGGCCAGCCAGCACCGCTCAAAGGGGAAGAGACCGCACCTGGCCCAGCAGCGCTTGATGAGCCCCAGGCTCCGCCCCTGGCCGGAGCCTGACCCCTTCGCCCGACTCTGGCTGCGCACAGGTGCACTTCCTAGGGCCGCCGCTAGGGGGCGCTGGTGAGGGGTTTCGGGGACCCTCAGCCCCCACCGGGCTGGGGCCAACGCTGCACCCATGGGGGTACGGGATTCGACTCCCCCATGGGGGAACGGGGCCCCCTTCCCCTTCGCGGAAGCCCAAACCTTCCTCCCGGGGCACGCCTGCACCCTCCTCTCGCACTCACAGCCCCAGCGGCGGGGCCGTGCGCCGGCAGACGCCCTAGACGGAGGGCCGGGGTCCCGGTCAGGGGAGGGCATCCCCTGGAAACCAGGGGCAAGCGGCGACCGCGGCCTCTTCCAAAACTGCAGGCACACAGGCCGGCGCAGAAAAAAGCCCCGGGCCAGCCAGCACTGCTCAAAGGGGAAGAGACCGCACCTGGCCCAGCAGCGCTTGATGAGCCCCAGGCTCCGCCCCTGGCCGGAGCCTGACCCCGCCCGCCCGACTCTGGCTGCGCACAGGTGCACTTCCTAGGGCCGCCGCTAGGGCGCGCTGGTGAGGGGTTTCGGGGACCCTCAGCCCCCACCGGGCTGGGGCCACCCCTGCACCCATGGGGGTACGGGGCCCCCTTCCCCTTCGCGGAAGCCCAAACATTCCTCCCGGGGCACGCCTGCACCCTCCTCTCGCACTCACATCCCCAGCGGCGGGGCCGTGCGCCGGCAGACGCCCTAGACGGAGGGCCGGGGTCCCGCTCAGGGGAGGGCACCCCCTGGAAACCAGGGGCAAGCGGCGACCGCGGCCTCTTCCAAAACTGCAGGCACACAGGCCGGCGCGGAAAAAAGCCCCGGGCCAGCCAGCACCGCTCAAAGGGGAAGAGACCGCACCTGGCCCAGCAGCGCTTGATGAGCCCCAGGCTCCGCCCCTGGCCGGAGCCTGACCCCGCCCGCCCGACTCTGGCTGCGCACAGGTGCACTTCCTAGGGCCGCCGCTAGGGGGCGCTGGTGAGGGGTTTCGGGGACCCTCAGCCGCCACCGGGCTGGGGCCACCCCTGCACCCATGGGGGTACGGGATTCTCCTCCCCCATGGGGGAACGGGGCCCCCTTCCCCTTCGCGGAAGCCCAAACCTTCCTCCCGGGGCACGCCTGCACCCTCCTCTCGCACTCACAGCCCCAGCGGCGGGGCCGTGCGCCGGCAGACGCCCTAGACGGAGGGCCGGGGTCCCGGTCAGGGGAGGGCACCGCCTGGAAGCCAGGGGCAAGCGGCGACCGCGGCCTCTTCCAAAACTGCAGGCACACAGGCCAGCGCGGAAAAAAGCCCCGAGCCAGCCAGCACCGCTCAAAGGGGAAGAGACCGCACCTGGCCCAGCAGCGCTTGATGAGCCCCAGGCTCCGCCCCTGGCCGGAGCCTGACCCCGCCCGCCCGACTCTGGCTGCGCACAGGTTCACTTCCTAGGGCCGCCGCTAGGGGGTGCTGGTGAGGGGTTTCGGGGACCCTCAGCCCCCACCGGGCTGGGGCCACCCCTGCACCCATGGGGGTACGGGGCCCCCTTCCCCTTCGCGGAAGCCCAAACATTCCTCCCGGGGCACGCCTGCACCCTCCTCTCGCACTCACAGCCCCAGCGGAGGGGCCGTGCGCCGGCAGACGCCCTAGACGCAGGGCCTGGGTCCCGGTCAGGGGAGGGCACCCCCTGGAAGCCAGGGGCAAGCGGCGACCGCGGCCTCTTCCAAAACTGCAGGCACACAGGCCGGCGCGGAAAAAAGCCCCGGGCCAGCCAGCACCGCTCAAAGGGGAAGAGACCGCACCTGGCCCAGCAGCGCTTGATGAGCCCCAGGCTCCGCCCCTGGCCGGAGCCTGACCCCGCCCGCCCGACTCTGGCTGCGCACAGGTGCACTTCCTAGGGCCGCCGCTAGGGCGCGCTCGTGAGGGGTTTCGGGGACCCTCAGCCCCCACCGGGCTGGGGCCACCCCTGCACCCATGGGGGTACGGGGCCCCCTTCCCCTTCGCGGAAGCCCAAACATTCCTCCCGGGGCACGCCTGCACCCTCCTCTCGCACTCACAGCCCCAGCGGCGGGGCCGTGCGCCGGCAGACGCCCTAGACGGAGGGCCGGGGTCCCGCTCAGGGGAGGGCACCCCCTGGAAGCCAGGGGCAAGCGGCGCCGCGGCCTCTTCCAAAACTGCAGGCACACAGGCCAGCGCGGAAAAAAGCCCCGGGCCAGCCAGCACCGCTCAAAGGGGAAGAGACCGCACCTGGCCCAGCAGCGCTTGATGAGCCCCAGGCTCCGCCCCTGGCCGGAGCCTGACCCCGCCCGCCCGACTCTGGCTGCGCACAGGTGCACTTCCTAGGGCCGCCGCTAGGGGGCGCTGGTGAGGGGTTTCGGGGACCCTCAGCCCCCACCGGGCTGGGGCCACCCCTGCACCCATGGGGGTACGGGATTCTCCTCCCCCATGGGGGAACGGGACCCCCTTCCCCTTCGCGGAAGCCCAAGCCTTCCTCCCGGGGCACGCCTGCACCCTCCTCTCGCACTCACAGCCCCAGCGGCGGGGCCGTGCGCCGGCAGACGCCCTAGACGGAGGGCCGGGGTCCCGGTCAGGGGAGGACACCCCCTGGAAGCCAGGGGCAAGCGGCGACCGCGGCCTCTTCCAAAACTGCAGGCACACAGGTCGGCGCGGAAAAAAGCCCCGGGCCAGCCAGCACCGCTCAAAGGGGAAGAGACCGCGCCTGGCCCAGCAGCGCTTGATGAGCCCCAGGCTCCGCCCCTGGCCGGAGCCTGACCCCGCCCGCCCGACTCTGGCTGCGCACAGGTGCACTTCCTAGGGCCGCCGCTAGGGGGCGCTGGTGAGGGGTTTCGGGGACCCTCAGCCCCCACCGGGCTGGGGCCACCCCTGCACCCATGGGGGTACGGGGCCCCCTTCCCCTTCGCGGAAGCCCAAACCCTCCCGGGGCACGCCTGCACCCTCCTCTCGCACTCACAGCCCCAGCGGCGGGGCCGTGCGCCGGCAGACGCCCTAGACGGAGGGCCGGGGTCCCGGTCAGGGGAGGGCACCCCCTGGAAGCCAGGGGCAAGCGGCGACCGCGGCCTCTTCCAAAACTGCAGGCACACAGGCCGGCGCGGAAAAAAGCCCCGGGCCAGCCAGCACCGCTCAAAGGGGAAGAGACCGCACCTGGCCCAGCAGCGCTTGATGAGCCCCAGGCTCCGCCCCTGGCCGGAGCCTGACCCCGCCCGCCCGACTCTGGCTGCGCACAGGTGCACTTCCTAGGGCCGCCGCTAGGGGGCGCTGGTGAGGGGTTTCGGGGACCCTCAGCCCCCACCGGGCTGGGTCCACCCCTGCACCCATGGGGGTACGGGGCCCCCTTCCCCTTCACGGAAGCCCAAACCTTCCTCCCGGGGCACGCCTGCACCCTCCTCTCGCACTCACAGCCCCAGCGGCGGGGCCGTGCGCCGGCAGACGCCCTAGACGGAGGGCCGGGGTCCCGGTCAGGGGAGGGCATCCCCTGGAAACCAGGGGCAAGCGGCGACCGCGGCCTCTTCCAAAACTGCAGGCACACAGGCCGGCGCGGAAAAAAGCCCCGGGCCAGCCAGCACCGCTCAAAGGGGAAGAGACCGCACCTGGCCCAGCAGCGCTTGATGAGCCCCAGGCTCCGCCCCTGGCCGGAGCCTGACCCCGCCCGCCCGACTCTGGCTGCGCACAGGTGCACTTCCTAGGGCCGCCACTAGGGCGCGCTGGTGAGGGGTTCGGGGACCCTCAGCCCCCACCGGGCTGGGGCCACCCCTGCACCCATGGGGGTACGGGGCCCCCTTCCCCTTCGCGGAAGCCCAAACATTCCTCCCGGGGCACGCCTGCACCCTCCTCTCGCACTCACAGCCCCAGCGGCGGGGCCGTGCGCCGGCAGACGCCCTAGACGGAGGGCCGGGGTCCCGCTCAGGGGAGGGCACCCCCTGGAAACCAGGGGCAAGCGGCGACCGCGGCCTCTTCCAAAACTGCAGGCACACAGGCCGGCGCGGAAAAAAGCCCCGGGCCAGCCAGCACCGCTCAAAGGGGAAGAGACCGCACCTGGCCCAGCAGCGCTTCATGAGCCCCAGGCTCCGCCCCTGGCCGGAGCCTGACCCCGCCGCCCGACTCTGGCTGCGCACAGGTGCACTTCCTAGGGCCGCCGCTAGGGGGCGCTGGTGAGGGGTTTCGGGGACCCTCAGCCGCCACCGGGCTGGGGCCACCCCTGCACCCATGGGGGAACGGGATTCTCCTCCCCCATGGGGGAACGGGGCCCCCTTCCCCTTCGCGGAAGCCCAAACCTTCCTCCCGGGGCACGCCTGCACCCTCCTCTCGCACTCACAGCCCCAGCGGCGGGGCCGTGCGCCGGCAGACGCCCTAGACGGAGGGCCGGGGTCCCGGTCAGGGGAGGGTACCGCCTGGAAGCCAGGGGCAAGCGGCGACCGCGGCCTCTTCCAAAACTGCAGGCACACAGGCCAGCGCGGAAAAAAGCCCCGAGCCAGCCAGCACCGCTCAAAGGGGAAGAGACCGCACCTGGCCCAGCAGCGCTTGATGAGCCCCAGGCTCCGCCCCTGGCCGGAGCCTGACCCGGCCCGCCCGACTCTGGCTGCGCACAGGTTCACTTCCTAGGGCCGCCGCTAGGGGGTGCTGGTGAGGGGTTTCGGGGACCCTCAGCCCCCACCGGGCTGGGGCCACCCCTGCACCCATGGGGGTACGGGGCCCCCTTCCCCTTCGCGGAAGCCCAAACTTTCCTCCCGGGGCACGCCTGCACCCTCCTCTCGCACTCACAGCCCCAGCGGCGGGGCCGTGCGCCGGCAGACGCCCTAGACGCAGGGCCTGGGTCCCGGTCAGGGGAGGGCACCCCCTGGAAGCCAGGGGCAAGCGGCGACCGCGGCCTCTTCCAAAACTGCAGGCACACAGGCCGGCGCGGAAAAAAGCCCCGGGCCAGCCAGCACCGCTCAAAGGGGAAGAGACCGCACCTGGCCCAGCAGCGCTTGATGAGCCCCAGGCTCCGCCCCTGGCCGGAGCCTGACCCCGCCCGCCCGACTCTGGCTGCGCACAGGTGCACTTCCTAGGGCCGCCGCTAGGGGGCGCTGGTGAGGGGTTTCGGGGACCCTCAGCCGCCACCGGGCTGGGGCCACCCCTGCACCCATGGGGGTACGGGATTCTCCTCCCCCATGGGGGAACGGGGCCCCCTTCCCCTTCGCGGAAGCCCAAACCTTCCTCCCGGGGCACGCCTGCACCCTCCTCTCGCACTCACAGCCCCAGCGGCGGGGCCGTGCGCCGGCAGACGCCCTAGACGGAGGGCCGGGGTCCCGGTCAGGGGAGGACACCCCCTGGAAGCCAGGGGCAAGCGGCGACCGCGGCCTCTTCCAAAACTGCAGGCACACAGGCCGGCGCGGAAAAAAGCCCCGGGCCAGCCAGCACCGCTCAAAGGGGAAGAGACCGCACCTGGCCCAGCAGCGCTTGATGAGCCCCAGGCTCCGCCCCTGGCCGGAGCCTGACCCCGCCCGCCCGACTCTGGCTGCGCACAGGTTCACTTCCTAGGGCCGCCGCTAGGGGGTGCTGGTGAGGGGTTTCGGGGACCCTCAGCCCCCACCGGGCTGGGGCCACCCCTGCACCCATGGGGGTACGGGGCCCCCTTCCCCTTCGCGGAAGCCCAAACATTCCTCCCGGGGCACGGCTGCACCCTCCTCTCGCACTCACAGCCCCAGCGGCGGGGCCGTGCGCCGGCAGACGCCCTAGACGCAGGGCCTGGGTCCCGGTCAGGGGAGGGCACCCCCTGGAAGCCAGGGGCAAGCGGCGACCGCGGCCTCTTCCAAAACTGCAGGCACACAGGCCGGCGCGGAAAAAAGCCCCGGGCCAGCCAGCACCGCTCAAAGGGGAAGAGACCGCACCTGGCCCAGCAGCGCTTGATGAGCCCCAGGCTCCGCCCCTGGCCGGAGCCTGACCCCGCCCGCCCGACTCTGGCTGCGCACAGGTGCACTTCTTAGGGCCGCCGCTAGGGGGCGCTGGTGAGGGGTTTCGGGGACCCTCAGCCCCCACCGGGCTGGGGCCACCCCTGCACCCATGGGGGTACGGGATTCTCCTCCCCCATGGGGGAACGGGGCCCCCTTCCCCTTCGCGGAAGCCCAAACCTTCCTCCCGGGGCACGCCTGCACCCTCCTCTCGCACTCACAGCCCCAGCAGCGGGGCCGTGCGCCGGCAGACGCCCTAGACGGAGGGCCGGGGTCCCGGTCAGGGGAGGGCACCCCCTGGAAGCCAGGGGCAAGCGGCGACCGCGGCCTCTTCCAAAACTGCAGGCACACAGGCCGGCGCGGAAAAAAGCCCCGGGCCAGCCAGCACCGCTCAAAGGGGAAGAGACCGCGGCTGGCCCAGCAGCGCTTGATGAGCCCCAGGCTCCGCCCCTGGCCGGAGCCTGACTCCGCCCGCCCGACTCTGGCTGCGCACAGGTGCACTTCCTAGGGCCGCCGCTAGGGGGCGCTGGTGAGGGGTTTCGGGGACCCTCAGCCCCCACCGGGCTGGGGCCACCCCTGCACCCATGGGGGTACAGGATTCGACGCCCCCATGCGGGAACGGGGCCCCCTTCCCCTTCGCGGAAGCCCAAACCTTCCTCCCGGGGCACGCCTGCACCCTCCTCTCGCACTCACAGCCCCAGCAGCGGGGCCGTGCGCCGCCAGACGCCCTAGACGGAGGGCCGGGGTCCCGGTCATGGGAGGGCACCCCCTGGAAGCCAGGGGCAAGCGGCGACCGCGGCCTCTTCCAAAACTGCAGGCACACAGGCCGGCGCGGAAAAAAGCCCCGGGCCAGCCAGCACCGCTCAAAGGGGAAGAGACCGCGCCTGGCCCAGCAGCGCTAGATGAGCCCCAGGCTCCGCCCCTGGCCGGAGCCTGACCCCGCCCGCCCGACTCTGGCTGCGCACAGGTGCACTTCCTAGGGCCGCCGCTAGGGGGCGCTGGTAAGGGGTTTCGGGGACCCTCAGCCCCCACCGGGCTGGGGCCACCCCTGCACCCATGGGGGTACGGGGCCCCCTTCCCCTTCACGGAAGCCCAAACATTCCTCCCGGGGCACGCCTGCACCCTTCTCTCGCACTCACAGCCCCAGCGGCGGGGCCGTGCGCCGGCAGACGCCCTAGACGGAGGGCCGGGGTCCCGGTCAGGGGAGGGCATCCCCTGGAAACCAGGGGCAAGCGGCGACCGCGGCCTCTTCCAAAACTGCAGGCACAGGCCGGCGCGGAAAAAAGCCCCGGGCCAGCCAGCACTGCTCAAAGGGGAAGAGACCGCACCTGGCCCAGCAGCGCTTGATGAGCCCCAGGCTCCGCCCCTGGCCGGAGCCTGACCCCGCCCGCCCGACTCTGGCTGCGCACAGGTGCACTTCCTAGGGCCGCCGCTAGGGCGCGCTGGTGAGGGGTTTCGGGGACCCTCAGCCCCCACCGGGCTGGGGCCACCCCTGCACCCATGGGGGTACGGGGCCCCCTTCCCCTTCGCGGAAGCCCAAACATTCCTCCCGGGGCACGCCTGCACCCTCCTCTCGCACTCACAGCCCCAGCGGCGGGGCCGTGCGCCGGCAGACGCCCTAGACGGAGGGCCGGGGTCCCGCTCAGGGGAGGGCACCCCCTGGAAACCAGGGGCAAGCGGCGACCGCGGCCTCTTCCAAAACTGCAGGCACACAGGCCGGCGCGGAAAAAAGCCCCGGGCCAGCCAGCACCGCTCAAAGGGGAAGAGTCCGCACCTGGCCCAGCAGCGCTTGATGAGCCCCAGGCTCCGCCCCTGGCCGGAGCCTGACCCCGCTCGCCCGACTCTGGCTGCGCACAGGTGCACTTCCTAGGGCCGCCGCTAGGGGGCGCTGGTGAGGGGTTTCGGGGACCCTCAGCCGCCACCGGGCTGGGGCCACCCCTGCACCCATGGGGGAACGGGATTCTCCTCCCCCATGGGGGAACGGGGCCCCCTTCCCCTTCGCGGAAGCCCAAACCTTCCTCCCGGGGCACGCCTGCACCCTCCTCTCGCACTCACAGCCCCAGCGGCGGGGCCGTGCGCCGGCAGACGCCCTAGACGGAGGGCCGGGGTCCCGGTCAGGGGAGGGCACCGCCTGGAAGCCAGGGGCAAGCGGCGACCGCGGCCTCTTCCAAAACTGCAGGCACACAGGCCAGCGCGGAAAAAAGCCCCGAGCCAGCCAGCACCGCTCAAAGGGGAAGAGACCGCACCTGGCCCAGCAGCGCTTGATGAGCCCCAGGCTCCGCCCCTGGCCGGAGCCTGACCCGGCCCGCCCGACTCTGGCTGCGCACAGGTTCACTTCCTAGGGCCGCCGCTAGGGGGTGCTGGTGAGGGGTTTCGGGGACCCTCAGCCCCCACCGGGCTGGGGCCACCCCTGCACCCATGGGGGTACGGGGCCCCCTTCCCCTTCGCGGAAGCCCAAACATTCCTCCCGGGGCACGCCTGCACCCTCCTCTCGCACTCACAGCCCCAGCGGCGGGGCCGTGCGCCGGCAGACGCCCTAGACGCAGGGCCTGGGTCCCGGTCAGGGGAGGGCACCCCCTGGAAGCCAGGGGCAAGTGGCGACCGCGGCCTCTTCCAAAACTGCAGGCACACAGGCCGGCGCGGAAAAAAGCCCCGGGCCAGCCAGCACCGCTCAAAGGGGAAGAGACCGCACCTGGCCCAGCAGCGCTTGATGAGCCCCAGGCTCCGCCCCTGGCCGGAGCCTGACCCCGCCCGCCCGACTCTGGCTGCGCACAGGTGCACTTCCTAGGGCCGCCGCTAGGGGGCGCTGGTGAGGGGTTTCGGGGACCCTCAGCCCCCACCGGGCTGGGGCCACCCCTGCACCCATGGGGGTACGGGATTCTCCTCCCCCATGGGGGAACGGGGCCCCCTTCCCCTTCGCGGAAGCCCAAACCTTCCTCCCGGGGCACGCCTGCACCCTCCTCTCGCACTCACAGCCCCAGCAGCGGGGCCGTGCGCCGGCAGACGCCCTAGACGGAGGGCCGGGGTCCCGCTCAGGGGAGGGCACCCCCTGGAAGCCAGGGGCAAGCGGCGACCGCGGCCTCTTCCAAAACTGCAGGCACACAGGCCGGCGCGGAAAAAAGCCCCGGGCCAGCCAGCACCGCTCAAAGGGGAAGAGACCGCACCTGGCCCAGCAGCGCTTGATGAGCCCCAGGCTCCGCCCCTGGCCGGAGCCTGACCCCGCCCGCCCGACTCTGGCTGCGCACAGGTGCACTTCCTAGGGCCGCCGCTAGGGGGCGCTGGTGAGGGGTTTCGGGGACCCTCAGCCCCCACCGGGCTGGGGCCACCCCTGCACCCATGGGGGTACGGGATTCGACTCCCCCATGGGGGAACGGGGCCCCCTTCCCCTTCGCGGAAGCCCAAACCTTCCTCCCGGGGCACGCCGGCACCCTCCTCTCGCACTCACAGCCCCAGCGGCGGGGCCGTGCGCCGGCAGACGCCCTAGACGGAGGGCCGGGGTCCCGGTCAGCGGAGGGCACCCCCTGGAAGCCAGGGGCAAGCGGCGACCGCGGCCTCTTCCAAAACTGCAGGCACACAGGCCGGCGCGGAAAAAAGCCCCGGGCCAGCCAGCACCGCTCAAAGGGGAAGAGTCCGCACCTGGCCCAGCAGCGCTCTATGAGACCCAGGCTCCGCCCCTGGTCGGAGCCTGACCCCGCCCTCCTGGCTCTTCATGAGCAAAGGTGCCGTTCACAGCTCAGCCCCAAGGGGCGCTGGCGAGGCGGTTCGGGGCCCTCAGCCCTCATGGGTTTAGGCAGACTCCACCCCAGGGAGAAACGGGAACCTCTTCTCCCATGGTGGAACGGGGCCCACTCCCCCTGGGGGAATGGTAAATCTTCCTCCCGGGGCACACCTGCACCCTCCTCTCGGACTCACACCCCCAGGGGCAGGACGTGTGCCCCAAGACGGCCTAGACGGAGGGGCTGGGTCTCCGTCATTGAGGGCAACGCCTGTAAGCCAGAAACAGGCGGCATCCGACGTGTCCTCCAAACTGCAGGCAGACAGGCCGGCGGGGAAAGACCCTAGCAAACCAGCACCAATCAGAGGGGAAGAGTCCTCACCCGGCTGAGCAGCGCTGATGAGCCCCAGGCTCCACTCCGGGCCGGAGCCTGACCCCGCCCGCCCGACTCAGGCTGCGCAGAGGTGCACTTCCTAGGGCCGCCGCTAGGGGGCCCTGGTGAGGGGTTTCGGGGACCCTCAGCCCCCACCGGGCTGGGGCCACCCCGCAACCCATGGGGGTACGGGACTGTCCTCCCCCATGGGGGAACGGGGCCCCCTTCCCCTTCGCGGAAGCCCAAACCTTCCTCCCGGGGCACGCCTGCACCCTCCTCTCGCACTCACAGCCCCAGCGGCGGGGCCGTGCGCCGGCAGACGCCCTAGACGGAGGGCCGGGGTCCCGGTCAGGGGAGGGCACCCCCTGGAAGCCAGGGGCAAGCGGCGACCGCGGCCTCTTCCAAAACTGCAGGCACACAGGCCGGCGCGGAAAAAAGCCCCGGGCCAGCCAGCACCGCTCAAAGGGGAAGAGACCGCACCTGGCCCAGCAGCGCTTGATGAGCCCCAGGCTCCGCCCCTGGCCGGAGCCTGACCCCGCCCGCCCGACTCTGGCTGCGCACAGGTGCACTTCCTAGGGCCGCCGCTAGGGGGCGCTGGTGAGGGGTTTCGGGGACCCTCAGCCCCCACCGGGCTGGGGCCACCCCTGCACCCATGGGGGTACGGGATTCGACTCCCCCATGGGGGAACGGGGCCCCCTTCCCCTTCGCGGAAGCCCAAACCTTCCTCCCGGGGCACGCCGGCACCCTCCTCTCGCACTCACAGCCCCAGCGGCGGGGCCGTGCGCCGGCAGACGCCCTAGACGGAGGGCCGGGGTCCCGGTCAGGGGAGGGCACCCCCTGGAAGCCAGGGGCAAGCGGCGACCGCGGCCTCTTCCAAAACTGCAGGCACACAGGCCGGCGCGGAAAAAAGCCCCGGGCCAGCCAGCACCGCTCAAAGGGGAAGAGTCCGCACCTGGCCCAGCAGCGCTCTATGAGCCCCAGGCTCCGCCCCTGGCCGGAGCCTGACCCCGCCCTCCTGGCTCTTCATGAGCAAAGGTGCCGTTCACAGCTCAGCCCCAAGGGGCGCTGGCGAGGCGGTTCGGGGCCCTCAGCCCTCATGGGTTTAGGCAGACTCCACCCCAGGGAGAAACGGGAACCTCTTCTCCCATGGTGGAACGGGGCCCACTCCCCCTGGGGGAATGGTAAATCTTCCTCCCGGGGAACACCTGCACCCTCCTCTCGGACTCACACCCCCAGGGGCAGGACGTGTGCCCCAAGACGGCCTAGACGGAGAGGCTGGGTCTCCGTCATTGAGGGCAACGCCTGTAAGCCAGAAACAGGCGGCATCCGACGTGTCCTCCAAACTGCAGGCAGACAGGCCGGCGGGGAAAGACCCTAGCAAACCAGCACCAATCAGAGGGGAAGAGTCCTCACCCGGCTGAGCAGCGCTGATGAGCCCCAGGCTCCACTCCGGGCCGGAGCCTGACCCCGCCCGCCCGACTCAGGCTGCGCAGAGGTGCACTTCCTAGGGCCGCCGCTAGGGGGCCCTGGTGAGGGGTTTCGGGGACCCTCAGCCCCCACCGGGCTGGGGCCACCCCGCAACCCATGGGGGTACGGGACTGTCCTCCCCCATGGGGGAACGGGGCCCCCTTCCCCTTCGCGGAAGCCCAAACCTTCCTCCCGGGGCACGCCTGCACCCTCCTCTCGCACTCACAGCCCCAGCGGCGGGGCCGTGCGCCGGCAGACGCCCTAGACGGAGGGCCGGGGTCCCGGTCAGGGGAGGGCACCCCCTGGAAGCCAGGGGCAAGCGGCGACCGCGGCCTCTTCCAAAACTGCAGGCACACAGGCCGGCGCGGAAAAAAGCCCCGGGCCAGCCAGCACCGCTCAAAGGGGAAGAGACCGCACCTGGCCCAGCAGCGCTTGATGAGCCCCAGGCTCCGCCCCTGGCCGGAGCCTGACCCCGCCCGCCCGACTCTGGCTGCGCACAGGTGCACTTCCTAGGGCCGCCGCTAGGGGGCGCTGGTGAGGGGTTTCGGGGACCCTCAGCCCCCACCGGGCTGGGGCCACCCCTGCACCCATGGGGGTACGGGATTCTCCTCCCCCATGGGGGAACGGGGCCCCCTTCCCCTTCGCGGAAGCCCAAACCTTCCTCCCGGGGCACGCCTGCACCCTCCTCTCGCACTCACAGCCCCAGCGGCGGGGCCGTGCGCCGGCAGACGCCCTAGACGGAGGGCCGGGATCCCGGTTAGGGGAGGGCACCCCCTGGAAGCCAGGGGCAAGCGGCGACCGCGCCCTCTTCCAAAACTGCAGGCACACAGGCCGGCGCGGAAAAAAGCCCCGGGCCAGCCAGCACCGCTCAAAGGGGAAGAGACCGCACCTGGCCCAGCAGCGCTTGATGAGCCCCAGGCTCCGCCCCTGGCCGGAGCCTGACCCCGCCCGCCCGACTCTGGCTGCGCACAGGTGCACTTCCTAGGGCCGCCGCTAGGGGGCGCTGGTGAGGGGTTTCGGGGACCCTCAGCCCCCACCGGACTGGGGCCAACGCTGCACCCATGGGGGTACGGGATTCGACTCCCCCATGGGGGAACGGGGCCCCCTTCCCCTTCGCGGAAGCCCAAACCTTCCTCCCGGGGCACGCCTGCACCCTCCTCTCGCACTCACAGCCCCAGCGGAGGGGCCGTGCGCCGGCAGACGCCCTAGACGGAGGGCCGGGGTCCCGGTCAGGGGAGGGCATCCCCTGGAAACCAGGGGCAAGCGGCGACCGCGGCCTCTTCCAAAACTGCAGGCACACAGGCCGGCGCGGAAAAAAGCCCCGGGCCAGCCAGCACTGCTCAAAGGGGAAGAGACCGCACCTGGCCCAGCAGCGCTTGATGAGCCCCAGGCTCCGCCCCTGGCCGGAGCCTGACCCCGCCCGCCCGACTCGGGCTGCGCACAGGTGCACTTCCTAGGGCCGCCGCTAGGGCGCGCTGGTGAGGGGTTTCGGGGACCCTCAGCCCCCACCGGGCTGGGGCCACCCCTGCACCCATGGGGGTACGGGGCCCCCTTCCCCTTCGCGGAAGCCCAAACATTCCTCCCGGGGCACGCCTGCACCCTCCTCTCGCACTCACAGCCCCAGCGGCGGGGCCGTGCGCCGGCAGACGCCCTAGACGGAGGGCCGGGGTCCCGCTCAGGGGAGGGCACCCCCTGGAAACCAGGGGCAAGCGGCGACCGCGGCCTCTTCCAAAACTGCAGGCACACAGGCCGGCGCGGAAAAAAGCCCCGGGCCAGCCAGCACCGCTCAAAGGGGAAGAGACCGCACCTGGCCCAGCAGCGCTTGATGAGCCCCAGGCTCCGCCCCTGGCCGGAGCCTGACCCCGCCCGCCCGACTCTGGCTGCGCACAGGTGCACTTCCTAGGGCCGCCGCTAGGGGGCGCTGGTGAGGGGTTTCGGGGACCCTCAGCCGCCACCGGGCTGGGGCCACCCCTGCACCCATGGGGGTACGGGATTCTCCTCCCCCATGGGGGAACGGGGCCCCCTTCCCCTTCGCGGAAGCCCAAACCTTCCTCCCGGGGCACGCCTGCACCCTCCTCTCGCACTCACAGCCCCAGCGGCGGGGCCGTGCGCCGGCAGACGCCCTAGACGGAGGGCCGGGGTCCCGGTTAGGGGAGGGCACCCCCTGGAAGCCAGGGGCAAGCGGCGACCGCGGCCTCTTCCAAAACTGCAGGCACACAGGCCGGCGCGGAAAAAAGCCCCGGGCCAGCCAGCACCGCTCAAAGGGGAAGAGACCGCACCTGGCCCAGCAGCGCTTGATGAGCCCCAGGCTCCGCCCCTGGCCGGAGCCTGACCCCTTCGCCCGACTCTGGCTGCGCACAGGTGCACTTCCTAGGGCCGCCGCTAGGGGGCGCTGGTGAGGGGTTTCGGGGACCCTCAGCCCCCACCGGGCTGGGGCCAACGCTGCACCCATGGGGGTACGGGATTCGACTCCCCCATGGGGGAACGGGGCCCCCTTCCCCTTCGCGGAAGCCCAAACCTTCCTCCCGGGGCACGCCTGCACCCTCCTCTCGCACTCACAGCCCCAGCGGCGGGGCCGTGCGCCGGCAGACGCCCTAGACGGAGGGCCGGGGTCCCGGTCAGGGGAGGGCATCCCCTGGAAACCAGGGGCAAGCGGCGACCGCGGCCTCTTCCAAAACTGCAGGCACACAGGCCGGCGCGGAAAAAAGCCCCGGGCCAGCCAGCACTGCTCAAAGGGGAAGAGACCGCACCTGGCCCAGCAGCGCTTGATGAGCCCCAGGCTCCGCCCCTGGCCGGAGCCTGACCCCGCCCGCCCGACTCTGGCTGCGCACAGGTGCACTTCCTAGGGCCGCCGCTAGGGCGCGCTGGTGAGGGGTTTCGGGGACCCTCAGCCCCCACCGGGCTGGGGCCACCCCTGCACCCATGGGGGTACGGGGCCCCCTTCCCCTTCGCGGAAGCCCAAACATTCCTCCCGGGGCACGCCTGCACCCTCCTCTCGCACTCACATCCCCAGCGGCGGGGCCGTGCGCCGGCAGACGCCCTAGACGGAGGGCCGGGGTCCCGCTCAGGGGAGGGCACCCCCTGGAAACCAGGGGCAAGCGGCGACCGCGGCCTCTTCCAAAACTGCAGGCACACAGGCCGGCGCGGAAAAAAGCCCCGGGCCAGCCAGCACCGCTCAAAGGGGAAGAGACCGCACCTGGCCCAGCAGCGCTTGATGAGCCCCAGGCTCCGCCCCTGGCCGGAGCCTGACCCCGCCCGCCCGACTCTGGCTGCGCACAGGTGCACTTCCTAGGGCCGCCGCTAGGGGGCGCTGGTGAGGGGTTTCGGGGACCCTCAGCCGCCACCGGGCTGGGGCCACCCCTGCACCCATGGGGGTACGGGATTCTCCTCCCCCATGGGGGAACGGGGCCCCCTTCCCCTTCGCGGAAGCCCAAACCTTCCTCCCGGGGCACGCCTGCACCCTCCTCTCGCACTCACAGCCCCAGCGGCGGGGCCGTGCGCCGGCAGACGCCCTAGACGGAGGGCCGGGGTCCCGGTCAGGGGAGGGCACCGCCTGGAAGCCAGGGGCAAGCGGCGACCGCGGCCTCTTCCAAAACTGCAGGCACACAGGCCAGCGCGGAAAAAAGCCCCGAGCCAGCCAGCACCGCTCAAAGGGGAAGAGACCGCACCTGGCCCAGCAGCGCTTGATGAGCCCCAGGCTCCGCCCCTGGCCGGAGCCTGACCCCGCCCGCCCGACTCTGGCTGCGCACAGGTTCACTTCCTAGGGCCGCCGCTAGGGGGTGCTGGTGAGGGGTTTCGGGGACCCTCAGCCCCCACCGGGCTGGGGCCACCCCTGCACCCATGGGGGTACGGGGCCCCCTTCCCCTTCGCGGAAGCCCAAACATTCCTCCCGGGGCACGCCTGCACCCTCCTCTCGCACTCACAGCCCCAGCGGAGGGGCCGTGCGCCGGCAGACGCCCTAGACGCAGGGCCTGGGTCCCGGTCAGGGGAGGGCACCCCCTGGAAGCCAGGGGCAAGCGGCGACCGCGGCCTCTTCCAAAACTGCAGGCACACAGGCCGGCGCGGAAAAAAGCCCCGGGCCAGCCAGCACCGCTCAAAGGGGAAGAGACCGCACCTGGCCCAGCAGCGCTTGATGAGCCCCAGGCTCCGCCCCTGGCCGGAGCCTGACCCCGCCCGCCCGACTCTGGCTGCGCACAGGTGCACTTCCTAGGGCCGCCGCTAGGGGGCGCTGGTGAGGGGTTTCGGGGACCCTCAGCCCCCACCGGGCTGGGGCCACCCCTGCACCCATGGGGGTACGGGATTCTCCTCCCCCATGGGGGAACGGGGCCCCCTTCCCCTTCGCGGAAGCCCAAACCTTCCTCCCGGGGCACGCCTGCACCCTCCTCTCGCACTCACAGCCCCAGCAGCGGGGCCGTGCGCCGGCAGACGCCCTAGACGGAGGGCCGGGGTCCCGGTCAGGGGAGGGCACCCCCTGGAAGCCAGGGGCAAGCGGCGACCGCGGCCTCTTCCAAAACTGCAGGCACACAGGCCGGCGCGGAAAAAAGCCCCGGGCCAGCCAGCACCGCTCAAAGGGGAAGAGACCGCGGCTGGCCCAGCAGCGCTTGATGAGCCCCAGGCTCCGCCCCTGGCCGGAGCCTGACTCCGCCCGCCCGACTCTGGCTGCGCACAGGTGCACTTCCTAGGGCCGCCGCTAGGGGGCGCTGGTGAGGGGTTTCGGGGACCCTCAGCCCCCACCGGGCTGGGGCCACCCCTGCACCCATGGGGGTACAGGATTCGACGCCCCCATGGGGGAACGGGGCCCCCTTCCCCTTCGCGGAAGCCCAAACCTTCCTCCCGGGGCACGCCTGCACCCTCCTCTCGCACTCACAGCCCCAGCAGCGGGGCCGTGCGCCGCCAGACGCCCTAGACGGAGGGCCGGGGTCCCGGTCATGGGAGGGCACCCCCTGGAAGCCAGGGGCAAGCGGCGACCGCGGCCTCTTCCAAAACTGCAGGCACACAGACCGGCGCGGAAAAAAGCCCCGGGCCAGCCAGCACCGCTCAAAGGGGAAGAGACCGCGCCTGGCCCAGCAGCGCTAGATGAGCCCCAGGCTCCGCCCCTGGCCGGAGCCTGACCCCGCCCGCCCGACTCTGGCTGCGCACAGGTGCACTTCCTAGGGCCGCCGCTAGGGGGCGCTGGTAAGGGGTTTCGGAGACCCTCAGCCCCCACCGGGCTGGGGCCACCCCTGCACCCATGGGGGTACGGGGCCCCCTTCCCCTTCACGGAAGCCCAAACCTTCCTCCCGGGGCACGCCTGCACCCTCCTCTCGCACTCACAGCCCCAGCGGCGGGGCCGTGCGCCGGCAGACGCCCTAGACGGAGGGCCGGGGTCCCGGTCAGGGGAGGGCATCCCCTGGAAACCAGGGGCAAGCGGCGACCGCGGCCTCTTCCAAAACTGCAGGCACACAGGCCGGCGCGGAAAAAAGCCCCGGGCCAGCCAGCACCGCTCAAAGGGGAAGAGACCGCACCTGGCCCAGCAGCGCTTGATGAGCCCCAGGCTCCGCCCCTGGCCGGAGCCTGACCCCGCCCGCCCGACTCTGGCTGCGCACAGGTGCACTTCCTAGGGCCGCCGCTAGGGCGCGCTCGTGAGGGGTTTCGGGGACCCTCAGCCCCCACCGGGCTGGGGCCACCCCTGCACCCATGGGGGTACGGGGCCCCCTTCCCCTTCGCGGAAGCCCAAACATTCCTCCCGGGGCACGCCTGCACCCTCCTCTCGCACTCACAGCCCCAGCGGCGGGGCCGTGCGCCGGCAGACGCCCTAGACGGAGGGCCGGGGTCCCGCTCAGGGGAGGGCACCCCCTGGAAGCCAGGGGCAAGCGGCGCCGCGGCCTCTTCCAAAACTGCAGGCACACAGGCCAGCGCGGAAAAAAGCCCCGGGCCAGCCAGCACCGCTCAAAGGGGAAGAGACCGCACCTGGCCCAGCAGCGCTTGATGAGCCCCAGGCTCCGCCCCTGGCCGGAGCCTGACCCCGCCCGCCCGACTCTGGCTGCGCACAGGTGCACTTCCTAGGGCCGCCGCTAGGGGGCGCTGGTGAGGGGTTTCGGGGACCCTCAGCCCCCACCGGGCTGGGGCCACCCCTGCACCCATGGGGGTACGGGATTCTCCTCCCCCATGGGGGAACGGGACCCCCTTCCCCTTCGCGGAAGCCCAAGCCTTCCTCCCGGGGCACGCCTGCACCCTCCTCTCGCACTCACAGCCCCAGCGGCGGGGCCGTGCGCCGGCAGACGCCCTAGACGGAGGGCCGGGGTCCCGGTCAGGGGAGGACACCCCCTGGAAGCCAGGGGCAAGCGGCGACCGCGGCCTCTTCCAAAACTGCAGGCACACAGGTCGGCGCGGAAAAAAGCCCCGGGCCAGCCAGCACCGCTCAAAGGGGAAGAGACCGCGCCTGGCCCAGCAGCGCTTGATGAGCCCCAGGCTCCGCCCCTGGCCGGAGCCTGACCCCGCCCGCCCGACTCTGGCTGCGCACAGGTGCACTTCCTAGGGCCGCCGCTAGGGGGCGCTGGTGAGGGGTTTCGGGGACCCTCAGCCCCCACCGGGCTGGGGCCACCCCTGCACCCATGGGGGTACGGGGCCCCCTTCCCCTTCGCGGAAGCCCAAACCTTCCTCCCGGGGCACGCCTGCACCCTCCTCTCGCACTCACAGCCCCAGCGGCGGGGCCGTGCGCCGGCAGACGCCCTAGACGGAGGGCCGGGGTCCCGGTCAGGGGAGGGCACCCCCTGGAAGCCAGGGGCAAGCGGCGACCGCGGCCTCTTCCAAAACTGCAGGCACACAGGCCGGCGCGGAAAAAAGCCCCGGGCCAGCCAGCACCGCTCAAAGGGGAAGAGACCGCACCTGGCCCAGCAGCGCTTGATGAGCCCCAGGCTCCGCCCCTGGCCGGAGCCTGACCCCGCCCGCCCGACTCTGGCTGCGCACAGGTGCACTTCCTAGGGCCGCCGCTAGGGGGCGCTGGTGAGGGGTTTCGGGGACCCTCAGCCCCCACCGGGCTGGGGCCACCCCTGCACCCATGGGGGTACGGGATTCGACTCCCCCATGGGGGAACGGGGCCCCCTTCCCCTTCGCGGAAGCCCAAACCTTCCTCCCGGGGCACGCCGGCACCCTCCTCTCGCACTCACAGCCCCAGCGGCGGGGCCGTGCGCCGGCAGACGCCCTAGACGGAGGGCCGGGGTCCCGGTCAGGGGAGGGTACCCCCTGGAAGCCAGGGGCAAGCGGCGACCGCGGCCTCTTCCAAAACTGCAGGCACACAGGCCGGCGCGGAAAAAAGCCCCGGGCCAGCCAGCACCGCTCAAAGGGGAAGAGTCCGCACCTGGCCCAGCAGCGCTCTATGAGCCCCAGGCTCCGCCCCTGGCCGGAGCCTGACCCCGCCCTCCTGGCTCTTCATGAGCAAAGGTGCCGTTCACAGCTCAGCCCCAAGGGGCGCTGGCGAGGCGGTTCGGGGCCCTCAGCCCTCATGGGTTTAGGCAGACTCCACCCCAGGGAGAAACGGGAACCTCTTTTCCCATGGTGGAACGGGGCCCACTCCCCCTGGGGGAATGGTAAATCTTCCTCCCGGGGCACACCTGCACCCTCCTCTCGGACTCACACCCCCAGGGGCAGGACGTGTGCCCCAAGACGGCCTAGACGGAGGGGCTGGGTCTCCGTCATTGAGGGCAACGCCTGTAAGCCAGAAACAGGCGGCATCCGACGTGTCCTCCAAACTGCAGGCAGACAGGCCGGCGGGGAAAGACCCTAGCAAACCAGCACCAATCAGAGGGGAAGAGTCCTCACCCGGCTGAGCAGCGCTGATGAGCCCCAGGCTCCACTCCGGGCCGGAGCCTGACCCCGCCCGCCCGACTCAGGCTGCGCAGAGGTGCACTTCCTAGGGCCGCCGCTAGGGGGCCCTGGTGAGGGGTTTCGGGGACCCTCAGCCCCCACCGGGCTGGGGCCACCCCGCAACCCATGGGGGTACGGGACTGTCCTCCCCCATGGGGGAACGGGGCCCCCTTCCCCTTCGCGGAAGCCCAAACCTTCCTCCCGGGGCACGCCTGCACCCTCCTCTCGCACTCACAGCCCCAGCGGCGGGGCCGTGCGCCGGCAGACGCCCTAGACGGAGGGCCGGGGTCCCGGTCAGGGGAGGGCACCCCCTGGAAGCCAGGGGCAAGCGGCGACCGCGGCCTCTTCCAAAACTGCAGGCACACAGGCCGGCGCGGAAAAAAGCCCCGGGCCAGCCAGCACCGCTCAAAGGGGAAGAGACCGCACCTGGCCCAGCAGCGCTTGATGAGCCCCAGGCTCCGCCCCTGGCCGGAGCCTGACCCCGCCCGCCCGACTCTGGCTGCGCACAGGTGCACTTCCTAGGGCCGCCGCTAGGGGGCGCTGGTGAGGGGTTTCGGGGACCCTCAGCCCCCACCGGGCTGGGGCCACCCCTGCACCCATGGGGGTACGGGATTCGACTCCCCCATGGGGGAACGGGGCCCCCTTCCCCTTCGCGGAAGCCCAAACCTTCCTCCCGGGGCACGCCTGCACCCTCCTCTCGCACTCACAGCCCCAACAGCGGGGCCGTGCGCCGGCAGACGCCCTAGACGGAGGGCCGGGGTCCCGGTCAGGGGAGGGCACCCCCTGGAAGCCAGGGGCAAGCGGCGACCGCGGCCTCTTCCAAAACTGCAGGCACACAGGCCGGCGCGGAAAAAAGCCCCGGGCCAGCCAGCACCGCTCAAAGGGGAAGAGACCGCGGCTGGCCCAGCAGCGCTTGATGAGCCCCAGGCTCCGCCCCTGGCCGGAGCCTGACTCCGCCCGCCCGACACTGGCTGCGCACAGGTGCACTTCCTAGGGCCGCCGCTAGGGGGCGCTGGTGAGGGGTTTCGGGGACCCTCAGCCCCCACCGGGCTGGGGCCACCCCTGCACCCATGGGGGTACAGGATTCGACGCCCCCATGGGGGAACGGGGCCCCCTTCCCCTTCGCGGAAGCCCAAACCTTCCTCCCGGGGCACGCCTGCACCCTCCTCTCGCACTCACAGCCCCAGCAGCGGGGCCGTGCGCCGCCAGACGCCCTAGACGGAGGGCCGGGGTCCCGGTCATTGGAGGGCACCCCCTGGAAGCCAGGGGCAAGCGGCGACCGCGGCCTCTTCCAAAACTGCAGGCACACAGGCCGGCGCGGAAAAAAGCCCCGGGCCAGACAGCACCGCTCAAAGGGGAAGAGACCGCGCCTGGCCCAGCAGCGCTAGATGAGCCCCAGGCTCCGCCCCTGGCCGGAGCCTGACCCCGCCCGCCCGACTCTGGCTGCGCACAGGTGCACTTCCTAGGGCCGCCGCTAGGGGGCGCTGGTAACGGGTTTCGGGGACCCTCAGCCCCCACCGGGCTGGGTCCACCCCTGCACCCATGGGGGTACGGGGCCCCCTTCCCCTTCACGGAAGCCCAAACCTTCCTCCCGGGGCACGCCTGCACCCTCCTCTCGCACTCACAGCCCCAGCGGCGGGGCCGTGCGCCGGCAGACGCCCTAGACGGAGGGCCGGGGTCCCGGTCAGGGGAGGGCATCCCCTGGAAACCAGGGGCAAGCGGCGACCGCGGCCTCTTCCAAAACTGCAGGCACACAGGCCGGCGCGGAAAAAAGCCCCGGGCCAGCCAGCACCGCTCAAAGGGGAAGAGACCGCACCTGGCCCAGCAGCGCTTGATGAGCCCCAGGCTCCGCCCCTGGCCGGAGCCTGACCCCGCCCGCCCGACTCTGGCTGCGCACAGGTGCACTTCCTAGGGCCGCCACTAGGGCGCGCTGGTGAGGGGTTCGGGGACCCTCAGCCCCCACCGGGCTGGGGCCACCCCTGCACCCATGGGGGTACGGGGCCCCCTTCCCCTTCGCGGAAGCCCAAACATTCCTCCCGGGGCACGCCTGCACCCTCCTCTCGCACTCACAGCCCCAGCGGCGGGGCCGTGCGCCGGCAGACGCCCTAGACGGAGGGCCGGGGTCCCGCTCAGGGGAGGGCACCCCCTGGAAACCAGGGGCAAGCGGCGACCGCGGCCTCTTCCAAAACTGCAGGCACACAGGCCGGCGCGGAAAAAAGCCCCGGGCCAGCCAGCACCGCTCAAAGGGGAAGAGACCGCACCTGGCCCAGCAGCGCTTCATGAGCCCCAGGCTCCGCCCCTGGCCGGAGCCTGACCCCGCCGCCCGACTCTGGCTGCGCACAGGTGCACTTCCTAGGGCCGCCGCTAGGGGGCGCTGGTGAGGGGTTTCGGGGACCCTCAGCCGCCACCGGGCTGGGGCCACCCCTGCACCCATGGGGGAACGGGATTCTCCTCCCCCATGGGGGAACGGGGCCCCCTTCCCCTTCGCGGAAGCCCAAACCTTCCTCCCGGGGCACGCCTGCACCCTCCTCTCGCACTCACAGCCCCAGCGGCGGGGCCGTGCGCCGGCAGACGCCCTAGACGGAGGGCCGGGGTCCCGGTCAGGGGAGGGCACCGCCTGGAAGCCAGGGGCAAGCGGCGACCGCGGCCTCTTCCAAAACTGCAGGCACACAGGCCAGCGCGGAAAAAAGCCCCGAGCCAGCCAGCACCGCTCAAAGGGGAAGAGACCGCACCTGGCCCAGCAGCGCTTGATGAGCCCCAGGCTCCGCCCCTGGCCGGAGCCTGACCCGGCCCGCCCGACTCTGGCTGCGCACAGGTTCACTTCCTAGGGCCGCCGCTAGGGGGTGCTGGTGAGGGGTTTCGGGGACCCTCAGCCCCCACCGGGCTGGGGCCACCCCTGCACCCATGGGGGTACGGGGCCCCCTTCCCCTTCGCGGAAGCCCAAACATTCCTCCCGGGGCACGCCTGCACCCTCCTCTCGCACTCACAGCCCCAGCGGCGGGGCCGTGCGCCGGCAGACGCCCTAGACGCAGGGCCTGGGTCCCGGTCAGGGGAGGGCACCCCCTGGAAGCCAGGGGCAAGCGGCGACCGCGGCCTCTTCCAAAACTGCAGGCACACAGGCCGGCGCGGAAAAAAGCCCCGGGCCAGCCAGCACCGCTCAAAGGGGAAGAGACCGCACCTGGCCCAGCAGCGCTTGATGAGCCCCAGGCTCCGCCCCTGGCCGGAGCCTGACCCCGCCCGCCCGACTCTGGCTGCGCACAGGTGCACTTCCTAGGGCCGCCGCTAGGGGGCGCTGGTGAGGGGTTTCGGGGACCCTCAGCCCCCACCGGGCTGGGGCCACCCCTGCACCCATGGGGGTACGGGATTCTCCTCCCCCATGGGGGAACGGGGCCCCCTTCCCCTTCGCGGAAGCCCAAACCTTCCTCCCGGGGCACGCCTGCACCCTCCTCTCGCACTCACAGCCCCAGCAGCGGGGCCGTGCGCCGGTAGACGCCCTAGACGGAGGGCCGGGGTCCCGGTCAGGGGAGGGCACCCCCTGGAAGCCAGGGGCAAGCGGCGACCGCGGCCTCTTCCAAAACTGCAGGCACACAGGCCGGCGCGGAAAAAAGCCCCGGGCCAGCCAGCACCGCTCAAAGGGGAAGAGACCGCGGCTGGCCCAGCAGCGCTTGATGAGCCCCAGGCTCCGCCCCTGGCCGGAGCCTGACTCCGCCCGCCCGACTCTGGCTGCGCACAGGTGCACTTCCTAGGGCCGCCGCTAGGGGGCGCTGGTGAGGGGTTTCGGGGACCCTCAGCCCCCACCGGGCTGGGGCCACCCCTGCACCCATGGGGGTACAGGATTCGACGCCCCCATGGGGGAACGGGGCCCCCTTCCCCTTCGCGGAAGCCCAAACCTTCCTCCCGGGGCACGCCTGCACCCTCCTCTCGCACTCACAGCCCCAGCAGCGGGGCCGTGCGCCGCCAGACGCCCTAGACGGAGGGCCGGGGTCCCGGTCATGGGAGGGCACCCCCTGGAATCCAGGGGCAAGCGGCGACCGCGGCCTCTTCCAAAACTGCAGGCACACAGGCCGGCGCGGAAAAAAGCCCCGGGCCAGCCAGCACCGCTCAAAGGGGAAGAGACCGCGCCTGGCCCAGCAGCGCTAGATGAGCCCCAGGCTCCGCCCCTGGCCGGAGCCTGACCCCGCCCGCCCGACTCTGGCTGCGCACAGGTGCACTTCCTAGGGCCGCCGCTAGGGGGCGCTGGTAAGGGGTTTCGGGGACCCTCAGCCCCCACCGGGCTGGGGCCACCCCTGCACCCATGGGGGTACGGGGCCCCCTTCCCCTTCACGGAAGCCCAAACCTTCCTCCCGGGGCACGCCTGCACCCTCCTCTCGCACTCACAGCCCCAGCGGCGGGGCCGTGCGCCGGCAGACGCCCTAGACGGAGGGCCGGGGTCCCGGTCAGGGGAGGGCATCCCCTGGAAACCAGGGGCAAGCGGCGACCGCGGCCTCTTCCAAAACTGCAGGCACACAGGCCGGCGCGGAAAAAAGCCCCGGGCCAGCCAGCACTGCTCAAAGGGGAAGAGACCGCACCTGGCCCAGCAGCGCTTGATGAGCCCCAGGCTCCGCCCCTGGCCGGAGCCTGACCCCGCCCGCCCGACTCTGGCTGCGCACAGGTGCACTTCCTAGGGCCGCCACTAGGGCGCGCTGGTGAGGGGTTTCGGGGACCCTCAGCCCCCACCGGGCTGGGGCCACCCCTGCACCCATGGGGGTACGGGGCCCCCTTCCCCTTCGCGGAAGCCCAAACATTCCTCCCGGGGCACGCCTGCACCCTCCTCTCGCACTCACAGCCCCAGCGGCGGGGCCGTGCGCCGGCAGACGCCCTAGACGGAGGGCCGGGGTCCCGCTCAGGGGAGGGCATCCCCTGGAAACCAGGGGCAAGCGGCGACCGCGGCCTCTTCCAAAACTGCAGGCACACAGGCCGGCGCGGAAAAAAGCCCCGGGCCAGCCAGCACCGCTCAAAGGGGAAGAGACCGCACCTGGCCCAGCAGCGCTTGATGAGCCCCAGGCTCCGCCCCTGGCCGGAGCCTGACCCCGCCCGCCCGACTCTGGCTGCGCACAGGTGCACTTCCTAGGGCCGCCGCTAGGGGGCGCTGGTGAGGGGTTTCGGGGACCCTCAGCCGGCACCGGGCTGGGGCCACCCCTGCACCCATGGGGGAACGGGATTCTCCTCCCCCATGGGGGAACGGGGCCCCCTTCCCCTTCGCGGAAGCCCAAACCTTCCTCCCGGGGCACGCCTGCACCCTCCTCTCGCACTCACAGCCCCAGCGGCGGGGCCGTGCGCCGGCAGACGCCCTAGACGGAGGGCCGGGGTCCCGGTCAGGGGAGGGCACCCCCTGGAAGCCAGGGGCAAGCGGCGACCGCGGCCTCTTCCAAAACTGCAGGCACACAGACCAGCGCGGAAAAAAGCCCCGAGCCAGCCAGCACCGCTCAAAGGGGAAGAGACCGCACCTGGCCCAGCAGCGCTTGATGAGCCCCAGGCTCCGCCCCTGGCCGGAGCCTGACCCGGCCCGCCCGACTCTGGCTGCGCACAGGTTCACTTCCTAGGGCCGCCGCTAGGGGGTGCTGGTGAGGGGTTTCGGGGACCCTCAGCCCCCACCGGGCTGGGGCCACCCCTGCACCCATGGGGGTACGGGGCCCCCTTCCCCTTCGCGGAAGCCCAAACATTCCTCCCGGGGCACGCCTGCACCCTCCTCTCGCACTCACAGCCCCAGCGGCGGGGCCGTGCGCCGGCAGACGCCCTAGACGCAGGGCCTGGGTCCCGGTCAGGGGAGGGCACCCCCTGGAAGCCAGGGGCAAGCGGCGACCGCGGCCTCTTCCAAAACTGCAGGCACACAGGCCGGCGCGGAAAAAAGCCCCGGACCAGCCAGCACCGCTCAAAGGGGAAGAGACCGCACCTGGCCCAGCAGCGCTTGATGAGCCCCAGGCTCCGCCCCTGGCCGGAGCCTGACCCCGCCCGCCCGACTCTGGCTGCGCACAGGTGCACTTCCTAGGGCCGCCGCTAGGGGGCGCTGGTGAGGGGTTTTGGGGACCCTCAGCCCCCACCGGGCTGGGGCCACCCCTGCACCCATGGGGGTACGGGATTCTCCTCCCCCATGGGGGAACGGGGCCCCCTTCCCCTTCGCGGAAGCCCAAACCTTCCTCCCGGGGCACGCCTGCACCCTCCTCTCGCACTCACAGCCCCAGCAGCGGGGCCGTGCGCCGGCAGACGCCCTAGACGGAGGGCCGGGGTCCCGGTCAGGGGAGGGCACCCCCTGGAAGCCAGGGGCAAGCGGCGACCGCGGCCTCTTCCAAAACTGCAGGCACACAGGCCGGCGCGGAAAAAAGCCCCGGGCCAGCCAGCACCGCTCAAAGGGGAAGAGACCGCGGCTGGCCCAGCAGCGCTTGATGAGCCCCAGGCTCCGCCCCTGGCCGGAGCCTGACTCCGCCCGCCCGACTCTGGCTGCGCACAGGTGCACTTCCTAGGGCCGCCGCTAGGGGGCGCTGGTGAGGGGTTTCGGGGACCCTCAGCCCCCACCGGGCTGGGGCCACCCCTGCACCCATGGGGGTACAGGATTCGACGCCCCCATGGGGGAACGGGGCCCCCTTCCCCTTCGCGGAAGCCCAAACCTTCCTCCCGGGGCACGCCTGCACCCTCCTCTCGCACTCACAGCCCCAGCAGCGGGGCCGTGCGCCGCCAGACGCCCTAGACGGAGGGCCGGGGTCCCGGTCATGGGAGGGCACCCCCTGGAAGCCAGGGGCAAGCGGCGACCGCGGCCTCTTCCAAAACTGCAGGCACACAGGCCGGCGCGGAAAAAAGCCCCGGGCCAGCCAGCACCGCTCAAAGGGGAAGAGACCGCGCCTGGCCCAGCAGCGCTAGATGAGCCCCAGGCTCCGCCCCTGGCCGGAGCCTGACCCCGCCCGCCCGACTCTGGCTGCGCACAGGTGCACTTCCTAGGGCCGCCGCTAGGGGGCGCTGGTAAGGGGTTTCGGGGACCCTCAGCCCCCACCGGGCTGGGGCCACCCCTGCACCCATGGGGGTACGGGGCCCCCTTCCCCTTCACGGAAGCCCAAACCTTCCTCCCGGGGCACGCCTGCACCCTCCTCTCGCACTCACAGCCCCAGCGGCGGGGCCGTGCGCCGGCAGACGCCCTAGAAGCAGGGCCTGGGTCCCGGTCAGGGGAGGGCACCCCCTGGAAGCCAGGGGCAAGCGGCGCCGCGGCCTCTTCCAAAACTGCAGGCACACAGGCCAGCGCGGAAAAAAGCCCCGGGCCAGCCAGCACCGCTCAAAGGGGAAGAGACCGCACCTGGCCAAGCAGCGCTTGATGAGCCCCAGGCTCCGCCCCTGGCCGGAGCCTGACCCCGCCCGCCCGACTCTGGCTGCGCACAGGTGCACTTCCTAGGGCCGCCGCTAGGGGGCGCTGGTGAGGGGTTTCGGGGACCCTCAGCCCCCACCGGGCTGGGGCCACCCCTGCACCCATGGGGGTACGGGATTCTCCTCCCCCATGGGGGAACGGGACCCCCTTCCCCTTCGCGGAAGCCCAAGCCTTCCTCCCGGGGCACGCCTGCACCCTCCTTTCGCACTCACAGCCCCAGCGGCGGGGCCGTGCGCCGGCAGACGCCCTAGACGGAGGGCCGGGGTCCCGGTCAGGGGAGGACACCCCCTGGAAGCCAGGGGCAAGCGGCGACCGCGGCCTCTTCCAAAACTGCAGGCACACAGGCCGGCGCGGAAAAAAGCCCCGGGCCAGCCAGCACCGCTCAAAGGGGAAGAGACCGCGCCTGGCCCAGCAGCGCTTGATGAGCCCCAGGCTCCGCCCCTGGCCGGAGCCTGACCCCGCCCGCCCGACTCTGGCTGCGCACAGGTGCACTTCCTAGGGCCGCCGCTAGGGGGCGCTGGTGAGGGGTTTCGGGGACCCTCAGCCCCCACCGGGCTGGGGCCACCCCTGCACCCATGGGGGTACGGGGCCCCCTTCCCCTTCGCGGAAGCCCAAACCTTCCTCCCGGGGCACGCCTGCACCCTCCTCTCGCACTCACAGCCCCAGCGGCGGGGCCGTGCGCCGGCAGACGCCCTAGACGGAGGGCCGGGGTCCCGGTCAGGGGAGGGCACCCCCTGGAAGCCAGGGGCAAGCGGCGACCGCGGCCTCTTCCAAAACTGCAGGCACACAGGCCGGCGCGGAAAAAAGCCCCGGGCCAGCCAGCACCGCTCAAAGGGGAAGAGACCGCACCTGGCCCAGCAGCGCTTGATGAGCCCCAGGCTCCGCCCCTGGCCGGAGCCTGACCCCGCCCGCCCGACTCTGGCTGCGCACAGGTGCACTTCCTAGGGCCGCCGCTAGGGGGCGCTGGTGAGGGGTTTCGGGGACCCTCAGCCCCCACCGGGCTGGGGCCACCCCTGCACCCATGGGGGTACGGGATTCGACTCCCCCATGGGGGAACGGGGCCCCCTTCCCCTTCGCGGAAGCCCAAACCTTCCTCCCGGGGCACGCCGGCACCCTCCTCTCGCACTCACAGCCCCAGCGGCGGGGCCGTGCGCCGGCAGACGCCCTAGACGGAGGGCCGGGGTCCCGGTCAGGGGAGGGCACCCCCTGGAAGCCAGGGGCAAGCGGCGACCGCGGCCTCTTCCAAAACTGCAGGCACACAGGCCGGCGCGGAAAAAAGCCCCGGGCCAGCCAGCACCGCTCAAAGGGGAAGAGTCCGCACCTGGCCCAGCAGCGCTCTATGAGCCCCAGGCTCCGCCCCTGGTCGGAGCCTGACCCCGCCCTCCTGGCTCTTCATGAGCAAAGGTGCCGTTCACAGCTCAGCCCCAAGGGGCGCTGGCGAGGCGGTTCGGGGCCCTCAGCCCTCATGGGTTTAGGCAGACTCCACCCCAGGGAGAAACGGGAACCTCTTCTCCCATGGTGGAACGGGGCCCACTCCCCCTGGGGGAATGGTAAATCTTCCTCCCGGGGCACACCTGCACCCTCCTCTCGGACTCACACCCCCAGGGGCAGGACGTGTGCCCCAAGACGGCCTAGACGGAGGGGCTGGGTCTCCGTCATTGAGGGCAACGCCTGTAAGCCAGAAACAGGCGGCATCCGACGTGTCCTCCAAACTGCAGGCAGACAGGCCGGCGGGGAAAGACCCTAGCAAACCAGCACCAATCAGAGGGGAAGAGTCCTCACCCGGCTGAGCAGCGCTGATGAGCCCCAGGCTCCACTCCGGGCCGGAGCCTGACCCCGCCCGCCCGACTCAGGCTGCGCAGAGGTGCACTTCCTAGGGCCGCCGCTAGGGGGCCCTGGTGAGGGGTTTCGGGGACCCTCAGCCCCCACCGGGCTGGGGCCACCCCGCAACCCATGGGGGTACGGGACTGTCCTCCCCCATGGGGGAACGGGGCCCCCTTCCCCTTCGCGGAAGCCCAAACCTTCCTCCCGGGGCACGCCTGCACCCTCCTCTCGCACTCACAGCCCCAGCGGCGGGGCCGTGCGCCGGCAGACGCCCTAGACGGAGGGCCGGGGTCCCGGTCAGGGGAGGGCACCCCCTGGAAGCCAGGGGCAAGCGGCGACCGCGGCCTCTTCCAAAACTGCAGGCACACAGGCCGGCGCGGAAAAAAGCCCCGGGCCAGCCAGCACCGCTCAAAGGGGAAGAGACCGCACCTGGCCCAGCAGCGCTTGATGAGCCCCAGGCTCCGCCCCTGGCCGGAGCCTGACCCCGCCCGCCCGACTCTGGCTGCGCACAGGTGCACTTCCTAGGGCCGCCGCTAGGGGGCGCTGGTGAGGGGTTTCGGGGACCCTCAGCCCCCACCGGGCTGGGGCCACCCCTGCACCCATGGGGGTACGGGATTCGACTCCCCCATGGGGGAACGGGGCCCCCTTCCCCTTCGCGGAAGCCCAAACCTTCCTCCCGGGGCACGCCGGCACCCTCCTCTCGCACTCACAGCCCCAGCGGCGGGGCCGTGCGCCGGCAGACGCCCTAGACGGAGGGCCGGGGTCCCGGTCAGGGGAGGGCACCCCCTGGAAGCCAGGGGCAAGCGGCGACCGCGGCCTCTTCCAAAACTGCAGGCACACAGGCCGGCGCGGAAAAAAGCCCCGGGCCAGCCAGCACCGCTCAAAGGGGAAGAGTCCGCACCTGGCCCAGCAGCGCTCTATGAGCCCCAGGCTCCGCCCCTGGCCGGAGCCTGACCCCGCCCTCCTGGCTCTTCATGAGCAAAGGTGCCGTTCACAGCTCAGCCCCAAGGGGCGCTGGCGAGGCGGTTCGGGGCCCTCAGCCCTCATGGGTTTAGGCAGACTCCACCCCAGGGAGAAACGGGAACCTCTTCTCCCATGGTGGAACGGGGCCCACTCCCCCTGGGGGAATGGTAAATCTTCCTCCCGGGGCACACCTGCACCCTCCTCTCGGACTCACACCCCCAGGGGCAGGACGTGTGCCCCAAGACGGCCTAGACGGAGAGGCTGGGTCTCCGTCATTGAGGGCAACGCCTGTAAGCCAGAAACAGGCGGCATCCGACGTGTCCTCCAAACTGCAGGCAGACAGGCCGGCGGGGAAAGACCCTAGCAAACCAGCACCAATCAGAGGGGAAGAGTCCTCACCCGGCTGAGCAGCGCTGATGAGCCCCAGGCTCCACTCCGGGCCGGAGCCTGACCCCGCCCGCCCGACTCAGGCTGCGCAGAGGTGCACTTCCTAGGGCCGCCGCTAGGGGGCCCTGGTGAGGGGTTTCGGGGACCCTCAGCCCCCACCGGGCTGGGGCCACCCCGCAACCCATGGGGGTACGGGACTGTCCTCCCCCATGGGGGAACGGGGCCCCCTTCCCCTTCGCGGAAGCCCAAACCTTCCTCCCGGGGCACGCCTGCACCCTCCTCTCGCACTCACAGCCCCAGCGGCGGGGCCGTGCGCCGGCAGACGCCCTAGACGGAGGGCCGGGGTCCCGGTCAGGGGAGGGCACCCCCTGGAAGCCAGGGGCAAGCGGCGACCGCGGCCTCTTCCAAAACTGCAGGCACACAGGCCGGCGCGGAAAAAAGCCCCGGGCCAGCCAGCACCGCTCAAAGGGGAAGAGACCGCACCTGGCCCAGCAGCGCTTGATGAGCCCCAGGCTCCGCCCCTGGCCGGAGCCTGACCCCGCCCGCCCGACTCTGGCTGCGCACAGGTGCACTTCCTAGGGCCGCCGCTAGGGGGCGCTGGTGAGGGGTTTCGGGGACCCTCAGCCCCCACCGGGCTGGGGCCACCCCTGCACCCATGGGGGTACGGGATTCTCCTCCCCCATGGGGGAACGGGGCCCCCTTCCCCTTCGCGGAAGCCCAAACCTTCCTCCCGGGGCACGCCTGCACCCTCCTCTCGCACTCACAGCCCCAGCGGCGGGGCCGTGCGCCGGCAGACGCCCTAGACGGAGGGCCGGGATCCCGGTTAGGGGAGGGCACCCCCTGGAAGCCAGGGGCAAGCGGCGACCGCGCCCTCTTCCAAAACTGCAGGCACACAGGCCGGCGCGGAAAAAAGCCCCGGGCCAGCCAGCACCGCTCAAAGGGGAAGAGACCGCACCTGGCCCAGCAGCGCTTGATGAGCCCCAGGCTCCGCCCCTGGCCGGAGCCTGACCCCGCCCGCCCGACTCTGGCTGCGCACAGGTGCACTTCCTAGGGCCGCCGCTAGGGGGCGCTGGTGAGGGGTTTCGGGGACCCTCAGCCCCCACCGGACTGGGGCCAACGCTGCACCCATGGGGGTACGGGATTCGACTCCCCCATGGGGGAACGGGGCCCCATTCCCCTTCGCGGAAGCCCAAACCTTCCTCCCGGGGCACGCCTGCACCCTCCTCTCGCACTCACAGCCCCAGCGGAGGGGCCGTGCGCCGGCAGACGCCCTAGACGCAGGGCCTGGGTCCCGGTCAGGGGAGGGCACCCCCTGGAAGCCAGGGGCAAGCGGCGACCGCGGCCTCTTCCAAAACTGCAGGCACACAGGCCGGCGCGGAAAAAAGCCCCGGGCCAGCCAGCACCGCTCAAAGGGGAAGAGACCGCACCTGGCCCAGCAGCGCTTGATGAGCCCCAGGCTCCGCCCCTGGCCGGAGCCTGACCCCGCCCGCCCGACTCTGGCTGCGCACAGGTGCACTTCCTAGGGCCGCCGCTAGGGGGCGCTGGTGAGGGGTTTCGGGGACCCTCAGCCCCCACCGGGCTGGGGCCACCCCTGCACCCATGGGGGTACGGGATTCTCCTCCCCCATGGGGGAACGGGGCCCCCTTCCCCTTCGCGGAAGCCCAAACCTTCCTCCCGGGGCACGCCTGCACCCTCCTCTCGCACTCACAGCCCCAGCAGCGGGGCCGTGCGCCGGCAGACGCCCTAGACGGAGGGCCGGGGTCCCGCTCAGGGGAGGGCACCCCCTGGAAGCCAGGGGCAAGCGGCGACCGCGGCCTCTTCCAAAACTGCAGGCACACAGGCCGGCGCGGAAAAAAGCCCCGGGCCAGCCAGCACCGCTCAAAGGGGAAGAGACCGCGGCTGGCCCAGCAGCGCTTGATGAGCCCCAGGCTCCGCCCCTGGCCGGAGCCTGACTCCGCCCGCCCGACTCTGGCTTCGCACAGGTGCACTTCCTAGGGCCGCCGCTAGGGGGCGCTGGTGAGGGGTTTCGGGGACCCTCAGCCCCCACCGGGCTGGGGCCACCCCTGCACCCATGGGGGTACAGGATTCGAAGCCCCCATGGGGGAACGGGGCCCCCTTCCCCTTCGCGGAAGCCCAAACCTTCCTCCCGGGGCACGCCTGCACCCTCCTCTCGCACTCACAGCCCCAGCAGCGGGGCCGTGCGCCGCCAGACGCCCTAGACGGAGGGCCGGGGTCCCGGTCATGGGAGGGCACCCCCTGGAAGCCAGGGGCAAGCGGCGACCGCGGCCTCTTCCAAAACTGCAGGCACACAGGCCGGCGCGGAAAAAAGCCCCGGGCCAGCCAGCACCGCTCAAAGGGGAAGAGACCGCGCCTGGCCCAGCAGCGCTAGATGAGCCCCAGGCTCCGCCCCTGGCCGGAGCCTGACCCCGCCCGCCCGACTCTGGCTGCGCACAGGTGCACTTCCTAGGGCCGCCGCTAGGGGGCGCTGGTAAGGGGTTTCGGGGACCCTCAGCCCCCACCGGGCTGGGGACACCCCTGCACCCATGGGGGTACGGGGCCCCCTTCCCCTTCACGGAAGCCCAAACCTTCCTCCCGGGGCACGCCTGCACCCTCCTCTCGCACTCACAGCCCCAGCGGCGGGGCCGTGCGCCGGCAGACGCCCTAGACGGAGGGCCGGGGTCCCGGTCAGGGGAGGGCATCCCCTGGAAACCAGGGGCAAGCGGCGACCGCGGCCTCTTCCAAAACTGCAGGCACACAGGCCGGCGCGGAAAAAAGCCCCGGGCCAGCCAGCACTGCTCAAAGGGGAAGAGACCGCACCTGGCCCAGCAGCGCTTGATGAGCCCCAGGCTCCGCCCCTGGCCGGAGCCTGACCCCGCCCGCCCGACTCTGGCTGCGCACAGGTGCACTTCCTAGGGCCGCCGCTAGGGGGCGCTGGTGAGGGGTTTCGGGGACCCTCAGCCGCCACCGGGCTGGGGCCACCCCTGCACCCATGGGGGAACGGGATTCTCCTCCCCCATGGGGGAACGGGGCCCCCTTCCCCTTCGCGGAAGCCCAAACCTTCCTCCCGGGGCACGCCTGCACCCTCCTCTCGCACTCACAGCCCCAGCGGCGGGGCCGTGCGCCGGCAGACGCCCTAGACGGAGGGCCGGGGTCCCGGTCAGGGGAGGGCACCGCCTGGAAGCCAGGGGCAAGCGGCGACCGCGGCCTCTTCCAAAACTGCAGGCACACAGGCCAGCGCGGAAAAAAGCCCCGAGCCAGCCAGCACCGCTCAAAGGGGAAGAGACCGCACCTGGCCCAGCAGCGCTTGATGAGCCCCAGGCTCCGCCCCTGGCCGGAGCCTGACCCCGCCCGCCCGACTCTGGCTGCGCACAGGTTCACTTCCTAGGGCCGCCGCTAGGGGGTGCTGGTGAGGGGTTTCGGGGACCCTCAGCCCCCACCGGGCTGGGGCCACCCCTGCACCCATGGGGGTACGGGGCCCCCTTCCCCTTCGCGGAAGCCCAAACATTCCTCCCGGGGCACGCCTGCACCCTCCTCTCGCACTCACAGCCCCAGCGGCGGGGCCGTGCGCCGGCAGACGCCCTAGACGCAGGGCCTGGGTCCCGGTCAGGGGAGGGCACCCCCTGGAAGCCAGGGGCAAGCGGCGACCGCGGCCTCTTCCAAAACTGCAGGCACACAGGCCGGCGCGGAAAAAAGCCCCGGGCCAGCCAGCACCGCTCAAAGGGGAAGAGACCGCACCTGGCCCAGCAGCGCTTGATGAGCCCCAGGCTCCGCCCCTGGCCGGAGCCTGACCCCGCCCGCCCGACTCTGGCTGCGCACAGGTGCACTTCCTAGGGCCGCCGCTAGGGGGCGCTGGTGAGGGGTTTCGGGGACCCTCAGCCCCCACCGGGCTGGGGCCACCCCTGCACCCATGGGGGTACGGGATTCTCCTCCCCCATGGGGGAACGGGGCCCCCTTCCCCTTCGCGGAAGCCCAAACCTTCCTCCCGGGGCACGCCTGCACCCTCCTCTCGCACTCACAGCCCCAGCAGCGGGGCCGTGCGCCGGCAGACGCCCTAGACGGAGGGCCGGGGTCCCGCTCAGGGGAGGGCACCCCCTGGAAGCCAGGGGCAAGCGGCGACCGCGGCCTCTTCCAAAACTGCAGGCACACAGGCCGGCGCGGAAAAAAGCCCCGGGCCAGCCAGCACCGCTCAAAGGGGAAGAGACCGCGGCTGGCCCAGCAGCGCTTGATGAGCCCCAGGCTCCGCCCCTGGCCGGAGCCTGACTCCGCCCGCCCGACTCTGGCTTCGCACAGGTGCACTTCCTAGGGCCGCCGCTAGGGGGCGCTGGTGAGGGGTTTCGGGGACCCTCAGCCCCCACCGGGCTGGGGCCACCCCTGCACCCATGGGGGTACAGGATTCGAAGCCCCCATGGGGGAACGGGGCCCCCTTCCCCTTCGCGGAAGCCCAAACCTTCCTCCCGGGGCACGCCTGCACCCTCCTCTCGCACTCACAGCCCCAGCAGCGGGGCCGTGCGCCGCCAGACGCCCTAGACGGAGGGCCGGGGTCCCGGTCATGGGAGGGCACCCCCTGGAAGCCAGGGGCAAGCGGCGACCGCGGCCTCTTCCAAAACTGCAGGCACACAGGCCGGCGCGGAAAAAAGCCCCGGGCCAGCCAGCACCGCTCAAAGGGGAAGAGACCGCGCCTGGCCCAGCAGCGCTAGATGAGCCCCAGGCTCCGCCCCTGGCCGGAGCCTGACCCCGCCCGCCCGACTCTGGCTGCGCACAGGTGCACTTCCTAGGGCCGCCGCTAGGGGGCGCTGGTAAGGAGTTTCGGGGACCCTCAGCCCCCACCGGGCTGGGGACACCCCTGCACCCATGGGGGTACGGGGCCCCCTTCCCCTTCACGGAAGCCCAAACCTTCCTCCCGGGGCACGCCTGCACCCTCCTCTCGCACTCACAGCCCCAGCGGCGGGGCCGTGCGCCGGCAGACGCCCTAGACGGAGGGCCGGGGTCCCGGTCAGGGGAGGGCATCCCCTGGAAACCAGGGGCAAGCGGCGACCGCGGCCTCTTCCAAAACTGCAGGCACACAGGCCGGCGCGGAAAAAAGCCCCGGGCCAGCCAGCACTGCTCAAAGGGGAAGAGACCGCACCTGGCCCAGCAGCGCTTGATGAGCCCCAGGCTCCGCCCCTGGCCGGAGCCTGACCCCGCCCGCCCGACTCTGGCTGCGCACAGGTGCACTTCCTAGGGCCGCCGCTAGGGCGCGCTGGTGAGGGGTTTCGGGGACCCTCAGCCCCCACCGGGCTGGGGCCACCCCTGCACCCATGGGGGTACGGGGCCCCCTTCCCCTTCGCGGAAGCCCAAACATTCCTCCCGGGGCACGCCTGCACCCTACTCTCGCACTCACAGCCCCAGCGGCGGGGCCGTGCGCCGGCAGACGCCCTAGACGGAGGGCCGGGGTCCCGCTCAGGGGAGGGCACCCCCTGGAAACCAGGGGCAAGCGGCGACCGCGGCCTCTTCCAAAACTGCAGGCACACAGGCCAGCGCGGAAAAAAGCCCCGGGCCAGCCAGCACCGCTCAAAGGGGAAGAGACCGCACCTGGCCCAGCAGCGCTTGATGAGCCCCAGGCTCCGCCCCTGGCCGGAGCCTGACCCCGCCCGCCCGACTCTGGCTGCGCACAGGTGCACTTCCTAGGGCCGCCGCTAGGGGGCGCTGGTGAGGGGTTTCGGGGACCCTCAGCCGCCACCGGGCTGGGGCCACCCCTGCACCCATGGGGGAACGGGATTCTCCTCCCCCATGGGGGAACGGGGCCCCCTTCCCCTTCGCGGAAGCCCAAACCTTCCTCCCGGGGCACGCCTGCACCCTCCTCTCGCACTCACAGCCCCAGCGGCGGGGCCGTGCGCCGGCAGACGCCCTAGACGGAGGGCCGGGGTCCCGGTCAGGGGAGGGCACCGCCTGGAAGCCAGGGGCAAGCGGCGACCGCGGCCTCTTCCAAAACTGCAGGCACACAGGCCAGCGCGGAAAAAAGCCCCGAGCCAGCCAGCACCGCTCAAAGGGGAAGAGACCGCACCTGGCCCAGCAGCGCTTGATGAGCCCCAGGCTCCGCCCCTGGCCGGAGCCTGACCCGGCCCGCCCGACTCTGGCTGCGCACAGGTTCACTTCCTAGGGCCGCCGCTAGGGGGTGCTGGTGAGGGGTTTCGGGGACCCTCAGCCCCCACCGGGCTGGGGCCACCCCTGCACCCATGGGGGTACGGGGCCCCCTTCCACTTCGCGGAAGCCCAAACATTCCTCCCGGGGCACGCCTGCACCCTCCTCTCGCACTCACAGCCCCAGCGGCGGGGCCGTGCGCCGGCAGACGCCCTAGACGCAGGGCCTGGGTCCCGGTCAGGGGAGGGCACCCCCTGGAAGCCAGGGGCAAGCGGCGACCGCGGCCTCTTCCAAAACTGCAGGCACACAGGCCGGCGCGGAAAAAAGCCCCGGGCCAGCCAGCACCGCTCAAAGGGGAAGAGACCGCACCTGGCCCAGCAGCGCTTGATGAGCCCCAGGCTCCGCCCCTGGCCGGAGCCTGACCCCGCCCGCCCGACTCTGGCTGCGCACAGGTGCACTTCCTAGGGCCGCCGCTAGGGGGCGCTGGTGAGGGGTTTCGGGGACCCTCAGCCCCCACCGGGCTGGGCCCACCCCTGCACCCATGGGGGTACGGGATTCTCCTCCCCCATGGGGGAACGGGGCCCCCTTCCCCTTCGCGGAAGCCCAAACCTTCCTCCCGGGGCACGCCTGCACCCTCCTCTCGCACTCACAGCCCCAGCAGCGGGGCCGTGCGCCGGCAGACGCCCTAGACGGAGGGCCGGGGTCCCGGTCAGGGGAGGGCACCCCCTGGAAGCCAGGGGCAAGCGGCGACCGCGGCCTCTTCCAAAACTGCAGGCACACAGGCCGGCGCGGAAAAAAGCCCCGGGCCAGCCAGCACCGCTCAAAGGGGAAGAGACCGCGGCTGGCCCAGCAGCGCTTGATGAGCCCCAGGCTCCGCCCCTGGCCGGAGCCTGACTTCGCCCGCCCGACTCTGGCTGCGCACAGGTGCACTTCCTAGGGCCGCCGCTAGGGGGCGCTGGTGAGGGGTTTCGGGGACCCTCAGCCCCCACCGGGCTGGGGCCACCCCTGCACCCATGGGGGTACAGGATTCTCCTCCCCCATGGGGGAACGGGGCCCCCTTCCCCTTCGCGGAAGCCCAAACCTTCCTCCCGGGGCACGCCTGCACCCTCCTCTCGCACTCACAGCCCCAGCAGCGGGGCCGTGCGCCGCCAGACGCCCTAGACGGAGGGCCGGGGTCCCGGTCATGGGAGGGCACCCCCTGGAAGCCAGGGGCAAGCGGCGACCGCGGCCTCTTCCAAAACTGCAGGCACACAGGCCGGCGCGGAAAAAAGCCCCGGGCCAGCCAGCACCGCTCAAAGGGGAAGAGACCGCGCCTGGCCCAGCAGCGCTAGATGAGCCCCAGGCTCCGCCCCTGGCCGGAGCCTGACCCCGCCCGCCCGACTCTGGCTGCGCACAGGTGCACTTCCTAGGGCCGCCGCTAGGGGGCGCTGGTAAGGGGTTTCGGGGACCCTCAGCCCCCACCGGGCTGGGGCCACCCCTGCACCCATGGGGGTACGGGATTCTCCTCCCCCATGGGGGAACGGGACCCCCTTCCCCTTCGCGGAAGCCCAAGCCTTCCTCCCGGGGCACGCCTGCACCCTCCTCTCGCACTCACAGCCCCAGCGGCGGGGCCGTGCGCCGGCAGACGCCCTAGACGCAGGGCCTGGGTCCCGGTCAGGGGCGGGCACCCCCTGGAAGCCAGGGGCAAGCGGCGCCGCGGCCTCTTCCAAAACTGCAGGCACACAGGCCAGCGCGGAAAAAAGCCCCGGGCCAGCCAGCACCGCTCAAAGGGGAAGAGACCGCACCTGGCCCAGCAGCGCTTGATGAGCCCCAGGCTCCGCCCCTGGCCGGAGCCTGACCCCGCCCGCCCGACTCTGGCTGCGCACAGGTGCACTTCCTAGGGCCGCCGCTAGGGGGCGCTGGTGAGGGGTTTCGGGGACCCTCAGCCCCCACCGGGCTGGGGCCACCCCTGCACCCATGGGGGTACGGGATTCTCCTCCCCCATGGGGGAACGGGACCCCCTTCCCCTTCGCGGAAGCCCAAGCCTTCCTCCCGGGGCACGCCTGCACCCTCCTCTCGCACTCACAGCCCCAGCGGCGGGGCCGTGCGCCGGCAGACGCCCTAGACGGAGGGCCGGGGTCCCGGTCAGGGGAGGACACCCCCTGGAAGCCAGGGGCAAGCGGCGACCGCGGCCTCTTCCAAAACTGCAGGCACACAGGCCGGCGCGGAAAAAAGCCCCGGGCCAGCCAGCACCGCTCAAAGGGGAAGAGACCGCGCCTGGCCCAGCAGCGCTTGATGAGCCCCAGGCTCCGCCCCTGGCCGGAGCCTGACCCGGCCCGCCCGACTCTGGCTGCGCACAGGTGCACTTCCTAGGGCCGCCGCTAGGGGGCGCTGGTGAGGGGTTTCGGGGACCCTCAGCCCCCACCGGGCTGGGGCCACCCCTGCACCCATGGGGGTACGGGGCCCCCTTCCACTTCGCGGAAGCCCAAACATTCCTCCCGGGGCACGCCTGCACCCTCCTCTCGCACTCACAGCCCCAGCGGCGGGGCCGTGCGCCGGCAGACGCCCTAGACGGAGGGCCGGGGTCCCGGTCAGGGGAGGGCACCCCCTGGAAGCCAGGGGCAAGCGGCGACCGCGGCCTCTTCCAAAACTGCAGGCACACAGGCCGGCGCGGAAAAAAGCCCCGGGCCAGCCAGCACCGCTCAAAGGGGAAGAGACCGCACCTGGCCCAGCAGCGCTTGATGAGCCCCAGGCTCCGCCCCTGGCCGGAGCCTGACCCCGCCCGCCCGACTCTGGCTGCGCACAGGTGCACTTCCTAGGGCCGCCGCTAGGGGGCGCTGGTGAGGGGTTTCGGGGACCCTCAGCCCCCACCGGGCTGGGGCCACCCCTGCACCCATGGGGGTACGGGATTCGACTCCCCCATGGGGGAACGGGGCCCCCTTCCCCTTCGCGGAAGCCCAAACCTTCCTCCCGGGGCACGCCGGCACCCTCCTCTCGCACTCACAGCCCCAGCGGCGGGGCCGTGCGCCGGCAGACGCCCTAGACGGAGGGCCGGGGTCCCGGTCAGGGGAGGGCACCCCCTGGAAGCCAGGGGCAAGCGGCGACCGCGGCCTCTTCCAAAACTGCAGGCACACAGGCCGGCGCGGAAAAAAGCCCCGGGCCAGCCAGCACCGCTCAAAGGGGAAGAGTCCGCACCTGGCCCAGCAGCGCTCTATGAGCCCCAGGCTCCGCCCCTGGCCGGAGCCTGACCCCGCCCTCCTGGCTCTTCATGAGCAAAGGTGCCGTTCACAGCTCAGCCCCAAGGGGCGCTGGCGAGGCGGTTCGGGGCCCTCAGCCCTCATGGGTTTAGGCAGACTCCACCCCAGGGAGAAACGGGAACCTCTTCTCCCATGGTGGAACGGGGCCCACTCCCCCTGGGGGAATGGTAAATCTTCCTCCCGGGGCACACCTGCACCCTCCTCTCGGACTCACACCCCCAGGGGCAGGACGTGTGCCCCAAGACGGCCTAGACGGAGGGGCTGGGTCTCCGTCATTGAGGGCAACGCCTGTAAGCCAGAAACAGGCGGCATCCGACGTGTCCTCCAAACTGCAGGCAGACAGGCCGGCGGGGAAAGACCCTAGCAAACCAGCACCAATCAGAGGGGAAGAGTCCTCACCCGGCTGAGCAGCGCTGATGAGCCCCAGGCTCCACTCCGGGCCGGAGCCTGACCCCGCCCGCCCGACTCAGGCTGCGCAGAGGTGCACTTCCTAGGGCCGCCGCTAGGGGGCCCTGGTGAGGGGTTTCGGGGACCCTCAGCCCCCACCGGGCTGGGGCCACCCCGCAACCCATGGGGGTACGGGACTGTCCTCCCCAATGGGGGAACGGGGCCCCCTTCCCCTTCGCGGAAGCCCAAACGGTCCTCCCGGGGCACGCCTGCACCCTCCTCTCGCACTCACAGCCCCAGCGGCGGGGCCGTGCGCCGGCAGACGCCCTAGACGGAGGGCCGGGGTCCCGGTCAGGGGAGGGCACCCCCTGGAAGCCAGGGGCAAGCGGCGACCGCGGCCTCTTCCAAAACTGCAGGCACACAGGCCGGCGCGGAAAAAAGCCCCGGGCCAGCCAGCACCGCTCAAAGGGGAAGAGTCCGCACCTGGCCCAGCAGCGCTCTATGAGCCCCAGGCTCCGCCCCTGGCCGGAGCCTGACCCCGCCCTCCTGGCTCTTCATGAGCAAAGGTGCCGTTCACAGCTCAGCCCCAAGGGGCGCTGGCGAGGCGGTTCGGGGCCCTCAGCCCTCATGGGTTTAGGCAGACTCCACCCCAGGGAGAAACGGGAACCTCTTCTCCCATGGTGGAACGGGGCCCACTCCCCCTGGGGGAATGGTAAATCTTCCTCCCGGGGCACACCTGCACCCTGCTCTCGGACTCACACCCCCAGGGGCAGGACGTGTGCCCCAAGACGGCCTAGACGGAGGGGCTGGGTCTCCGTCATTGAGGGCAACGCCTGTAAGCCAGAAACAGGCGGCATCCGACGTGTCCTCCAAACTGCAGGCAGACAGGCCGGCGGGGAAAGACCCTAGCAAACCAGCACCAATCAGAGGGGAAGAGTCCTCACCCGGCTGAACAGCGCTGATGAGCCCCAGGCTCCACTCCGGGCCGGAGCCTGACCCCGCCCGCCCGACTCAGGCTGCGCAGAGGTGCACTTCCTAGGGCCGCCGCTAGGGGGCCCTGGTGAGGGGTTTCGGGGACCCTCAGCCCCCACCGGGCTGGGGCCACCCCGCAACCCATGGGGGTACGGGACTGTCCTCCCCAATGGGGGAACGGGGCCCCCTTCCCCTTCGCGGAAGCCCAAACCTTCCTCCCGGGGCACGCCTGCACCCTCCTCTCGCACTCACAGCCCCAGCGGCGGGGCCGTGCGCCGGCAGACGCCCTAGACGGAGGGCCGGGGTCCCGGTCAGGGGAGGGCACCCCCTGGAAGCCAGGGGCAAGCGGCGACCGCGGCCTCTTCCAAAACTGCAGGCACACAGGCCGGCGCGGAAAAAAGCCCCGGGCCAGCCAGCACCGCTCAAAGGGGAAGAGACCGCACCTGGCCCAGCAGCGCTTGATGAGCCCCAGGCTCCGCCCCTGGCCGGAGCCTGACCCCGCCCGCCTGACTCTGGCTGCGCACAGGTGCACTAACTAGGGCCGCCGCTAGGGGGCGCTGGTGAGGGGTTTCGGGGACCCTCAGCCCCCACCGGGCTGGGGCCACCCCTGCACCCATGGGGGTACGGGATTCGACTCCCCCATGGGGGAACGGGGCCCCCTTCCCCTTCGCGGAAGCCCAAACCTTCCTCCCGGGGCACGCCTGCACCCTCCTCTCGCACTCACAGCCCCAGCGGCGGGGCCGTGCGCCGGCAGACGCCCTAGACGGAGGGCCGGGGTCCCGGTCAGGGGAGGGCACCCCCTGGAAGCCAGGGGCAAGCGGCGACCGCGGCCTCTTCCAAAACTGCAGGCACACAGGCCGGCGCGGAAAAAAGCCCCGGGCCAGCCAGCACCGCTCAAAGGGGAAGAGACCGCACCTGGCCCAGCAGCGCTTGATGAGCCCCAGGCTCCGCCCCTGGCCGGAGCCTGACCCCGCCCGCCCGACTCTGGCTGCGCACAGGTGCACTTCCTAGGGCCGCCGCTAGGGGGCGCTGGTGAGGGGTTTCGGGGACCCTCAGCCCCCACCGGGCTGGGGCCACCGCTGCACCCATGGGGGTACGGGATTCGACTCCCCCATGGGGGAACGGGGCCCCCTTCCCCTTCGCGGAAGCCCAAACCTTCCTCCCGGGGCACGCCTGCACCCTCCTCTCGCACTCACAGCCCCAGCGGCGGGGCCGTGCGCCGGCAGACGCCCTAGACGGAGGGCCGGGGTCCCGGTTAGGGGAGGGCACCCCCTGGAAGCCAGGGGCAAGCGGCGACCGCGGCCTCTTCCAAAACTGCAGGCACACAGGCCGGCGCGGAAAAAAGCCCCGGGCCAGCCAGCACCGCTCAAAGGGGAAGAGACCGCACCTGGCCCAGCAGCGCTTGATGAGCCCCAGGCTCCGCCCCTGGCCGGAGCCTGACCCCTTCGCCCGACTCTGGCTGCGCACAGGTGCACTTCCTAGGGCCGCCGCTAGGGGGCGCTGGTGAGGGGTTTCGGGGACCCTCAGCCCCCACCGGGCTGGGGCCAACGCTGCACCCATGGGGGTACGGGATTCGACTCCCCCATGGGGGAACGGGGCCCCCTTCCCCTTCGCGGAAGCCCAAACCTTCCTCCCGGGGCACGCCTGCACCCTCCTCTCGCACTCACAGCCCCAGCGGCGGGGCCGTGCGCCGGCAGACGCCCTAGACGGAGGGCCGGGGTCCCGGTCAGGGGAGGGCATCCCCTGGAAACCAGGGGCAAGCGGCGACCGCGGCCTCTTCCAAAACTGCAGGCACACAGGCCGGCGCGGAAAAAAGCCCCGGGCCAGCCAGCACTGCTTAAAGGGGAAGAGACCGCACCTGGCCCAGCAGCGCTTGATGAGCCCCAGGCTCCGCCCCTGGCCGGAGCCTGACCCCGCCCGCCCGACTCTGGCTGCGCACAGGTGCACTTCCTAGGGCCGCCGCTAGGGCGCGCTGGTGAGGGGTTTCGGGGACCCTCAGCCCCCACCGGGCTGGGGCCACCCCTGCACCCATGGGGGTACGGGGCCCCCTTCCCCTTCGCGGAAGCCCAAACATTCCTCCCGGGGCACGCCTGCACCCTCCTCTCGCACTCACATCCCAAGCGGCGGGGCCGTGCGCCGGCAGACGCCCTAGACGGAGGGCCGGGGTCCCGCTCAGGGGAGGGCACCCCCTGGAAACCAGGGGCAAGCGGCGACCGCGGCCTCTTCCAAAACTGCAGGCACACAGGCCGGCGCGGAAAAAAGCCCCGGGCCAGCCAGCACCGCTCAAAGGGGAAGAGACCGCACCTGGCCCAGCAGCGCTTGATGAGCCCCAGGCTCCGCCCCTGGCCGGAGCCTGACCCCGCCCGCCCGACTCTGGCTGCGCACAGGTGCACTTCCTAGGGCCGCCGCTAGGGGGCGCTGGTGAGGGGTTTCGGGGACCCTCAGCCCCCACCGGGCTGGGGCCACCCCTGCACCCATGGGGGTACGGGATTCTCCTCCCCCATGGGGGAACGGGGCCCCCTTCCCCTTCGCGGAAGCCCAAACCTTCCTCCCGGGGCACGCCTGCACCCTCCTCTCGCACTCACAGCCCCAGCGGCGGGGCCGTGCGCCGGCAGACGCCCTAGACGGAGGGCCGGGGTCCCGGTCAGGGGAGGGCACCGCCTGGAAGCCAGGGGCAAGCGGCGACCGCGGCCTCTTCCAAAACTGCAGGCACACAGGCCAGCGCGGAAAAAAGCCCCGAGCCAGCCAGCACCGCTCAAAGGGGAAGAGACCGCACCTGGCCCAGCAGCGCTTGATGAGCCCCAGGCTCCGCCCCTGGCCGGAGCCTGACCCCGCCCGCCCGACTCTGGCTGCGCACAGGTTCACTTCCTAGAGCCGCCGCTAGGGGGTGCTGGTGAGGGGTTTCGGGGACCCTCAGCCCCCACCGGGCTGGGGCCACCCCTGCACCCATGGGGGTACGGGGCCCCCTTCCCCTTCGCGGAAGCCCAAACATTCCTCCCGGGGCACGCCTGCACCCTCCTCTCGCACTCACAGCCCCAGCGGCGGGGCCGTGCGCCGGCAGACGCCCTAGACGCAGGGCCTGGGTCCCGGTCAGGGGAGGGCACCCCCTGGAAGCCAGGGGCAAGCGGCGACCGCGGCCTCTTCCAAAACTGCAGGCACACAGGCCGGCGCGGAAAAAAGCCCCGGGCCAGCCAGCACCGCTCAAAGGGGAAGAGACCGCACCTGGCCCAGCAGCGCTTGATGAGCCCCAGGCTCCGCCCCTGGCCGGAGCCTGACCCCGCCCGCCCGACTCTGGCTGCGCACAGGTGCACTTCCTAGGGCCGCCGCTAGGGGGCGCTGGTGAGGGGTTTCGGGGACCCTCAGCCCCCACCGGGCTGGGGCCACCCCTGCACCCATGGGGGTACGGGATTCTCCTCCCCCATGGGGGAACGGGGCCCCCTTCCCCTTCGCGGAAGCCCAAACCTTCCTCCCGGGGCACGCCTGCACCCTCCTCTCGCACTCACAGCCCCAGCAGCGGGGCCGTGCGCCGGCAGACGCCCTAGACGGAGGGCCGGGGTCCCGGTCAGGGGAGGGCACCCCCTGGAAGCCAGGGGCAAGCGGCGACCGCGGCCTCTTCCAAAACTGCAGGCACACAGGCCGGCGCGGAAAAAAGCCTCGGGCCAGCCAGCACCGCTCAAAGGGGAAGAGACCGCGGCTGGCCCAGCAGCGCTTGATGAGCCCCAGGCTCCGCCCCTGGCCGGAGCCTGACTCCGCCCGCCCGACTCTGGCTGCGCACAGGTGCACTTCCTAGGGCCGCCGCTAGGGGGCGCTGGTGAGGGATTTCGGGGACCCTCAGCCCCCACCGGGCTGGGGCCACCCCTGCACCCATGGGGGTACAGGATTCGACGCCCCCATGGGGGAACGGGGCCCCCTTCCCCTTCGCGGAAGCCCAAACCTTCCTCCCGGGGCACGCCTGCACCCTCCTCTCGCACTCACAGCCCCAGCAGCGGGGCCGTGCGCCGCCAGACGCCCTAGACGGAGGGCCGGGGTCCCGGTCATGGGAGGGCACCCCCTGGAAGCCAGGGGCAAGCGGCGACCGCGGCCTCTTCCAAAACTGCAGGCACACAGACCGGCGCGGAAAAAAGCCCCGGGCCAGCCAGCACCGCTCAAAGGGGAAGAGACCGCGCCTGGCCCAGCAGCGCTAGATGAGCCCCAGGCTCCGCCCCTGGCCGGAGCCTGACCCCGCCCGCCCGACTCTGGCTGCGCACAGGTGCACTTCCTAGGGCCGCCGCTAGGGGGCGCTGGTAAGAGGTTTCGGGGACCCTCAGCCCCCACCGGGCTGGGGCCACCCCTGCACCCATGGGGGTACGGGGCCCCCTTCCCCTTCACGGAAGCCCAAACCTTCCTCCCGGGGCACGCCTGCACTCTCCTCTCGCACTCACAGCCCCAGCGGCGGGGCCGTGCGCCGGCAGACGCCCTAGACGGAGGGCCGGGGTCCCGGTCATGGGAGGGCATCCCCTGGAAACCAGGGGCAAGCGGCGACCGCGGCCTCTTCCAAAACTGCAGGCACACAGGCCGGCGCGGAAAAAAGCCCCGGGCCAGCCAGCACCGCTCAAAGGGGAAGAGGCCGCACCTGGCCCAGCAGCGCTTGATGAGCCCCAGGCTCCGCCCCTGGCCGGAGCCTGACCCCGCCCGCCCGACTCTGGCTGCGCACAGGTGCACTTCCTAGGGCCGCCGCTAGGGCGCGCTCGTGAGGGGTTTCGGGGACCCTCAGCCCCCACCGGGCTGGGGCCACCCCTGCACCCATGGGGGTACGGGGCCCCCTTCCCCTTCGCGGAAGCCCAAACATTCCTCCCGGGGCACGCCTGCACCCTCCTCTCGCACTCACAGCCCCAGCGGCGGGGCCGTGCGCCGGCAGACGCCCTAGACGGAGGGCCGGGGTCCCGCTCAGGGGAGGGCACCCCCTGGAAACCAGGGGCAAGCGGCGACCGCGGCCTCTTCCAAAACTGCAGGCACACAGGCCGGCGCGGAAAAAAGCCCCGGGCCAGCCAGCACCGCTCAAAGGGGAAGAGACCGCACCTGGACCAGCAGCGCTTGATGAGCCCCAGGCTCCGCCCCTGGCCGGAGCCTGACCCCGCCCGCCCGACTCTGGCTGCGCACAGGTGCACTTCCTAGGGCCGCCGCTAGGGGGCGCTGGTGAGGGGTTTCGGGGACCCTCAGCCGCCACCGGGCTGGGGCCACCCCTGCACCCATGGGGGAACGGGATTCTCCTCCCCCATGGGGGAACGGGGCCCCCTTCCCCTTCGCGGAAGCCCAAACCTTCCTCCCGGGGCACGCCTGCACCCTCCTCTCGCACTCACAGCCCCAGCAGCGGGGCCGTGCGCCGGCAGACGCCCTAGACGGAGGGCCGGGGTCCCGCTCAGGGGAGGGCACCCCCTGGAAGCCAGGGGCAAGCGGCGACCGCGGCCTCTTCCAAAACTGCAGGCACACAGGCCGGCGCGGAAAAAAGCCCCGGGCCAGCCAGCACCGCTCAAAGGGGAAGAGACCGCACCTGGCCCAGCAGCGCTTGATGAGCCCCAGGCTCCGCCCCTGGCCGGAGCCTGACCCCGCCCGCCCGACTCTGGCTGCGCACAGGTGCACTTCCTAGGGCCGCCGCTAGGGGGCGCTGGTGAGGGGTTTCGGGGACCCTCAGCCGCCACCGGGCTGGGGCCACCCCTGCACCCATGGGGGTACGGGATTCTCCTCCCCCATGGGGGAACGGGGCCCCCTTCCCCTTCGCGGAAGCCCAAACCTTCCTCCCGGGGCACGCCTGCACCCTCCTCTCGCACTCACAGCCCCAGCGGCGGGGCCGTGCGCCGGCAGACGCCCTAGACGGAGGGCCGGGGTCCCGGTCAGGGGAGGGCACCGCCTGGAAGCCAGGGGCAAGCGGCGACCGCGGCCTCTTCCAAAACTGCAGGCACACAGGCCAGCGCGGAAAAAAGCCCCGAGCCAGCCAGCACCGCTCAAAGGGGAAGAGACCGCACCTGGCCCAGCAGCGCTTGATGAGCCCCAGGCTCCGCCCCTGGCCGGAGCCTGACCCGGCCCGCCCGACTCTGGCTGCGCACAGGTTCACTTCCTAGGGCCGCCGCTAGGGGGTGCTGGTGAGGGGTTTCGGGGACCCTCAGCCCCCACCGGGCTGGGGCCACCCCTGCACCCATGGGGGTACGGGGCCCCCTTCCCCTTCGCGGAAGCCCAAACATTCCTCCCGGGGCACGCCTGCACCCTCCTCTCGCACTCACAGCCCCAGCGGCGGGGCCGTGCGCCGGCAGACGCCTTAGACGCAGGGCCTGGGTCCCGGTCAGGGGAGGGCAACCCCTGGAAGCCAGGGGCAAGCGGCGACCGCGGCCTCTTCCAAAACTGCAGGCACTCAGGCCGGCGCGGAAAAAAGCCCCGGGCCAGCCAGCACCGCTCAAAGGGGAAGAGACCGCACCTGGCCCAGCAGCGCTTGATGAGCCCCAGGCTCCGCCCCTGGCCGGAGCCTGACCCCGCCCGCCCGACTCTGGCTGCGCACAGGTGCACTTCCTAGGGCCGCCGCTAGGGGGCGCTGGTGAGGGGTTTCGGGGACCCTCAGCCCCCACCGGGCTGGGGCCACCCCTGCACCCATGGGGGTACGGGATTCTCCTCCCCCATGGGGGAACGGGGCCCCCTTCCCCTTCGCGGAAGCCCAAACCTTCCTCCCGGGGCACGCCTGCACCCTCCTCTCGCACTCACAGCCCCAGCAGCGGGGCCGTGCGCCGGCAGACGCCCTAGACGGAGGGCCGGGGTCCCGGTCATGGGAGGGCACCCCCTGGAAGCCAGGGGCAAGCGGCGACCGCGGCCTCTTCCAAAACTGCAGGCACACAGGCCGGCGCGGAAAAAAGCCCCGGGCCAGCCAGCACCGCTCAAAGGGGAAGAGACCGCGGCTGGCCCAGCAGCGCTTGATGAGCCCCAGGCTCCGCCCCTGGCCGGAGCCTGACTCAGCCCGCCCGACTCTGGCTGCGCACAGGTGCACTTCCTAGGGCCGCCGCTAGGGGGCGCTGGTGAGGGGTTTCGGGGACCCTCAGCCCCCACCGGGCTGGGGCCACCCCTGCACCCATGGGGGTACAGGATTCGACGCCCCCATGGGGGAACGGGGCCCCCTTCCCTTCGCGGAAGCCCAAACCTTCCTCCCGGGGCACGCCTGCACCCTCCTCTCGCACTCACAGCCCCAGCAGCGGGGCCGTGCGCCGCCAGACGCCCTAGACGGAGGGCCGGGGTCCCGGTCATGGGAGGGCACCCCCTGGAAGCCAGGGGCAAGCGGCGACCGCGGCCTCTTCCAAAACTGCAGGCACACAGGCCGGCGCGGAAAAAAGCCCCGGGCCAGCCAGCACCGCTCAAAGGGGAAGAGACCGCGCCTGGCCCAGCAGCGCTAGATGAGCCCCAGGCTCCGCCCCTGGCCGGAGCCTGACCCCGCCCGCCCGACTCTGGCTGCGCACAGGTGCACTTCCTAGGGCCGCCGCTAGGGGGCGCTGGTAAGGGGTTTCGGGGACCCTCAGCCCCCACCGGGCTGGGGCCACCCCTGCACCCATGGGGGTACGGGGCCCCCTTCCCCTTCACGGAAGCCCAAACCTTCCTCCCGGGGCACGCCTGCACCCTCCTCTCGCACTCACAGCCCCAGCGGCGGGGCCGTGCGCCGGCAGACGCCCTAGACGCAGGGCCTGGGTCCCGGTCAGGGGAGGGCACCCCCTGGAAGCCAGGGGCAAGCGGCGCCGCGGCCTCTTCCAAAACTGCAGGCACACATGCCAGCGCGGAAAAAAGCCCCGGGCCAGCCAGCACCGCTCAAAGGGGAAGAGACCGCACCTGGCCCAGCAGCGCTTGATGAGCCCCAGGCTCCGCCCCTGGCCGGAGCCTGACCCCGCCCGCCCGACTCTGGCTGCGCACAGGTGCAATTCCTAGGGCCGCCGCTAGGGGGCGCTGGTGAGGGGTTTCGGGGACCCTCAGCCCCCACCGGGCTGGTGCCACCCCTGCACCCATGGGGGTACGGGATTCTCCTCCCCCATGGGGGAACGGGACCCCCTTCCCCTTCGCGGAAGCCCAAGCCTTCCTCCCGGGGCACGCCTGCACCCTCCTCTCGCACTCACAGCCCCAGCGGCGGGGCCGTGCGCCGGCAGACGCCCTAGACGGAGGGCCGGGGTCCCGGTCAGGGGAGGACACCCCCTGGAAGCCAGGGGCAAGCGGCGACCGCGGCCTCTTCCAAAACTGCAGGCACACAGGCCGGCGCGGAAAAAAGCCCCGGGCCAGCCAGCACCGCTCAAAGGGGAAGAGACCGCGCCTGGCCCAGCAGCGCTTGATGAGCCCCAGGCTCCGCCCCTGGCCGGAGCCTGACCCCGCCCGCCCGACTCTGGCTGCGCACAGGTTCACTTCCTAGGGCCGCCGCTAGGGGGCGCTGGTGAGGGGTTTCGGGGACCCTCAGCCCCCACCGGGCTGGGGCCACCCCTGCACCCATGGGGGTACGGGGCCCCCTTCACCTTCGCGGAAGCCCAAACCTTCCTCCCGGGGCACGCCTGCACGCTCCTCTCGCACTCACAGCCCCAGCGGCGGGGCCGTGCGCCGGCAGACGCCCTAGACGGAGGGCCGGGGTCCCGGTCAGGGGAGGGCACCCCCTGGAAGCCAGGGGCAAGCGGCGACCGCGGCCTCTTCCAAAACTGCAGGCACACAGGCCGGCGCGGAAAAAAGCCCCGGGCCAGCCAGCACCGCTCAAAGGGGAAGAGTCCGCACCTGGCCCAGCAGCGCTCTATGAGCCCCAGGCTCCGCCCCTGGCCGGAGCCTGACCCCGCCCTCCTGGCTCTTCATGAGCAAAGGTGCCGTTCACAGCTCAGCCCCAAGGGGCGCTGGCGAGGCGGTTCGGGGCCCTCAGCCCTCATGGGTTTAGGCAGACTCCACCCCAGGGAGAAACGGGAACCTCTTCTCCCATGGTGGAACGGGGCCCACTCCCCCTGGGGGAATGGTAAATCTTCCTCCCGGGGCACACCTGCACCCTCCTCTCGGACTCACACCCCCAGGGGCAGGACGTGTGCCCCAAGACGGCCTAGACGGAGGGGCTGGGTCTCCGTCATTGAGGGCAACGCCTGTAAGCCAGAAACAGGCGGCATCCGACGTGTCCTCCAAACTGCAGGCAGACAGGCCGGCGGGGAAAGACCCTAGCAAACCAGCACCAATCAGAGGGGAAGAGTCCTCACCCGGCTGAGCAGCGCTGATGAGCCCCAGGCTCCACTCCGGGCCGGAGCCTGACCCCGCCCGCCCGACTCAGGCTGCGCAGAGGTGCACTTCCTAGGGCCGCCGCTAGGGGGCCCTGGTGAGGGGTTTCGGGGACCCTCAGCCCCACCGGGCTGGGGCCACCCCGCAACCCATGGGGGTACGGGACTGTCCTCCCCCATGGGGGAACGGGGCCCCCTTCCCCTTCGCGGAAGCCCAAACCTTCCTCCCGGGGCACGCCTGCACCCTCCTCTCGCACTCACAGCCCCAGCGGCGGGGCCGTGCGCCGGCAGACGCCCTAGACGGAGGGCCGGGGTCCCGGTCAGGGGAGGGCACCCCCTGGAAGCCAGGGGCAAGCGGCGACCGCGGCCTCTTCCAAAACTGCAGGCACACAGGCCGGCGCGGAAAAAAGCCCCGGGCCAGCCAGCACCGCTCAAAGGGGAAGAGACCGCACCTGGCCCAGCAGCGCTTGATGAGCCCCAGGCTCCGCCCCTGGCCGGAGCCTGACCCCGCCCGCCCGACTCTGGCTGCGCACAGGTGCACTTCCTAGGGCCGCCGCTAGGGGGCGCTGGTGAGGGGTTTCGGGGACCCTCAGCCCCCACCGGGCTGGGGCCACCCCTGCACCCATGGGGGTACGGGATTCGACTCCCCCATGGGGGAACGGGGCCCCCTTCCCCTTCGCGGAAGCCCAAACCTTCCTCCCGGGGCACGCCTGCACCCTCCTCTCGCACTCACAGCCCCAGCGGCGGGGCCGTGCGCCGGCAGACGCCCTAGACGGAGGGCCGGGGTCCCGGTCAGGGGAGGGCATCCCCTGGAAACCAGGGGCAAGCGGCGACCGCGGCCTCTTCCAAAACTGCAGGCACACAGGCCGGCGCGGAAAAAAGCCCCGGGCCAGCCAGCACTGCTCAAAGGGGAAGAGACCGCACCTGGCCCAGCAGCGCTTGATGAGCCCCAGGCTCCGCCCCTGGCCGGAGCCTGACCCCGCCCGCCCGACTCTGGCTGCGCACAGGTGCACTTCCTAGGGCCGCCGCTAGGGCGCGCTGGTGAGGGGTTTCGGGGACCCTCAGCCCCCACCGGGCTGGGGCCACCCCTGCACCCATGGGGGTACGGGGCCCCCTTCCCCTTCGCGGAAGCCCAAACATTCCTCCCGGGGCACGCCTGCACCCTCCTCTCGCACTCACAGCCCCAGCGGCGGGGCCGTGCGCCGGCAGACGCCCTAGACGGAGGGCCGGGGTCCCGCTCAGGGGAGGGCACCCCCTGGAAACCAGGGGCAAGCGGCGACCGCGGCCTCTTCCAAAACTGCAGGCACACAGGCCGGCGCGGAAAAAAGCCCCGGGCCAGCCAGCACCGCTCAAAGGGGAAGAGACCGCACCTGGCCCAGCAGCGCTTGATGAGCCCCAGGCTCCGCCCCTGGCCGGAGCCTGACCCCGCCCGCCCGACTCTGGCTGCGCACAGGTGCACTTCCTAGGGCCGCCGCTAGGGGGCGCTGGTGAGGGGTTTCGGGGACCCTCAGCCGCCACCGGGCTGGGGCCACCCCTGCACCCATGGGGGTACGGGATTCTCCTCCCCCATGGGGGAACGGGGCCCCCTTCCCCTTCGCGGAAGCCCAAACCTTCCTCCCGGGGCACGCCTGCACCCTCCTCTCGCACTCACAGCCCCAGCGGCGGGGCCGTGCGCCGGCAGACGCCCTAGACGGAGGGCCGGGGTCCCGGTCAGGGGAGGGCACCGCCTGGAAGCCAGGGGCAAGCGGCGACCGCGGCCTCTTCCAAAACTGCAGGCACACAGGCCAGCGCGGAAAAAAGCCCCGAGCCAGCCAGCACCGCTCAAAGGGGAAGAGACCGCACCTGGCCCAGCAGCGCTTGATGAGCCCCAGGCTCCGCCCCTGGCCGGAGCCTGACCCCGCCCGCCCGACTCTGGCTGCGCACAGGTTCACTTCCTAGGGCCGCCGCTAGGGGGTGCTGGTGAGGGGTTTCGGGGACCCTCAGCCCCCACCGGGCTGGGGCCACCCCTGCACCCATGGGGGTACGGGGCCCCCTTCCCCTTCGCGGAAGCCCAAACATTCCTCCCGGGGCACGCCTGCACCCTCCTCTCGCACTCACAGCCCCAGCGGCGGGGCCGTGCGCCGGCAGACGCCCTAGACGGAGGGCCGGGGTCCCGCTCAGGGGAGGGCACCCCCTGGAAACCAGGGGCAAGCGGCGACCGCGGCCTCTTCCAAAACTGCAGGCACACAGGCCGGCGCGGAAAAAAGCCCCGGGCCAGCCAGCACCGCTCAAAGGGGAAGAGACCGCGCCTGGCCCAGCAGCGCTAGATGAGCCCCAGGCTCCGCCCCTGGCCGGAGCCTGACCCCGCCCGCCCGACTCTGGCTGCGCACAGGTGCACTTCCTAGGGCCGCCGCTAGGGGGCGCTGGTAAGGGGTTTCGGGGACCCTCAGCCCCCACCGGGCTGGGGCCACCCCTGCACCCATGGGGGTACGGGGCCCCCTTCCCCTTCACGGAAGCCCAAACCTTCCTCCCGGGGCACGCCTGCACCCTCCTCTCGCACTCACAGCCCCAGCGGCGGGGCCGTGCGCCGGCAGACGCCCTAGACGGAGGGCCGGGGTCCCGGTCAGGGGAGGGCATCCCCTGGAAACCAGGGGCAAGCGGCGACCGCGGCCTCTTCCAAAACTGCAGGCACACAGGCCGGCGCGGAAAAAAGCCCCGGGCCAGCCAGCACTGCTCAAAGGGGAAGAGACCGCACCTGGCCCAGCAGCGCTTGATGAGCCCCAGGCTCCGCCCCTGGCCGGAGCCTGACCCCGCCCGCCCGACTCTGGCTGCGCACAGGTGCACTTCCTAGGGCCGCCGCTAGGGCGCGCTGGTGAGGGGTTTCGGGGACCCTCAGCCCCCACCGGGCTGGGGCCACCCCTGCACCCATGGGGGTACGGGGCCCCCTTCCCCTTCGCGGAAGCCCAAACATTCCTCCCGGGGCACGCCTGCACCCTCCTCTCGCACTCACAGCCCCAGCGGCGGGGCCGTGCGCCGGCAGACGCCCTAGACGGAGAGCCGGGGTCCCGCTCAGGGGAGGGCACCCCCTGGAAACCAGGGGCAAGCGGCGACCGCGGCCTCTTCCAAAACTGCAGGCACACAGGCCGGCGCGGAAAAAAGCCCCGGGCCAGCCAGCACCGCTCAAAGGGGAAGAGACCGCACCTGGCCTAGCAGCGCTTGATGAGCCCCAGGCTCCGCCCCTGGCCGGAGCCTGACCCCGCCCGCCCGACTCTGGCTGCGCACAGGTGCACTTCCTAGGGCCGCCGCTAGGGGGCGCTGGTGAGGGGTTTCGGGGACCCTCAGCCGCCACCGGGCTGGGGCCACCCCTGCACCCATGGGGGAACGGGATTCTCCTCCCCCATGGGGGAACGGGGCCCCCTTCCCCTTCGCGGAAGCCCAAACCTTCCTCCCGGGGCACGCCTGCACCCTCCTCTCGCACTCACAGCCCCAGCGGCGGGGCCGTGCGCCGGCAGACGCCCTAGACGGAGGGCCGGGGTCCCGGTCAGGGGAGGGCACCGCCTGGAAGCCAGGGGCAAGCGGCGACCGCGGCCTCTTCCAAAACTGCAGGCACACAGGCCAGCGCGGAAAAAAGCCCCGAGCCAGCCAGCACCGCTCAAAGGGGAAGAGACCGCACCTGGCCCAGCAGCGCTTGATGAGCCCCAGGCTCCGCCCCTGGCCGGAGCCTGACCCGGCCCGCCCGACTCTGGCTGCGCACAGGTTCACTTCCTAGGGCCGCCGCTAGGGGGTGCTGGTGAGGGGTTTCGGGGACCCTCAGCCCCCACCGGGCTGGGGCCACCCCTGCACCCATGGGGGTACGGGATTCTCCTCCCCCATGGGGGAACGGGGGCCCCTTCCCCTTCGCGGAAGCCCAAACCTTCCTCCCGGGGCACGCCTGCACCCTCCTCTCGCACTCACAGCCCCAGCAGCGGGGCCGTGCGCCGGCAGACGCCCTAGACGGAGGGCCGGGGTCCCGGTCAGGGGAGGGCACCCCCTGGAAGCCAGGGGCAAGCGGCGACCGCGGCCTCTTCCAAAACTGCAGGCACACAGGCCGGCGCGGAAAAAAGCCCCGGGCCAGCCAGCACCGCTCAAAGGGGAAGAGACCGCGGCTGGCCCAGCAGCGCTTGATGAGCCCCAGGCTCCGCCCCTGGCCGGAGCCTGACTCCGCCCGCCCGACTCTGGCTGCGCACAGGTGCACTTCCTAGGGCCGCCGCTAGGGGGCGCTGGTGAGGGGTTTCGGGGACCCTCAGCCCCCACCGGGCTGGGGCCACCGCTGCACCCATGGGGGTACGGGGCCCCCTTCCCCTTCGCGGAAGCCCAAACCTTCCTCCCGGGGCACGCCTGCACCCTCCTCTCGCACTCACAGCCCCAGCAGCGGGGCCGTGCGCCGCCAGACGCCCTAGACGGAGGGCCGGGGTCCCGGTCATGGGAGGGCACCCCCTGGAAGCCAGGGGCAAGCGGCGACCGCGGCCTCTTCCAAAACTGCAGGGACACAGGCCGGCGCGGAAAAAAGCCCCGGGCCAGCCAGCACCGCTCAAAGGGGAAGAGACCGCGCCTGGCCCAGCAGCGCTAGATGAGCCCCAGGCTCCGCCCCTGGCCGGAGCCTGACCCCGCCCGCCCGACTCTGGCTGCGCACAGGTGCACTTCCTAGGGCCGCCGCTAGGGGGCGCTGGTAAGGGGTTTCGGGGACCCTCAGCCCCCACCGGGCTGGGGCCACCCCTGCACCCATGGGGGTACGGGGCCCCCTTCCCCTTCACGGAAGCCCAAACCTTCCTCCCGGGGCACGCCTGCACCCTCCTCTCGCACTCACAGCCCCAGCGGCGGGGCCGTGCGCCGGCAGACGCCCTAGACGCAGGGCCTGGGTCCCGGTCAGGGGAGGGCACCCCCTGGAAGCCAGGGGCAAGCGGCGCCGCGGCCTCTTCCAAAACTGCAGGCACACATGCCAGCGCGGAAAAAAGCCCCGGGCCAGCCAGCACCGCTCAAAGGGGAAGAGACCGCACCTGGCCCAGCAGCGCTTGATGAGCCCCAGGCTCCGCCCCTGGCCGGAGCCTGACCCCGCCCGCCCGACTCTGGCTGCGCACAGGTGCAATTCCTAGGGCCGCCGCTAGGGGGCGCTGGTGAGGGGTTTCGGGGACCCTCAGCCCCCACCGGGCTGGTGCCACCCCTGCACCCATGGGGGTACGGGATTCTCCTCCCCCATGGGGGAACGGGACCCCCTTCCCCTTCGCGGAAGCCCAAGCCTTCCTCCCGGGGCACGCCTGCACCCTCCTCTCGCACTCACAGCCCCAGCGGCGGGGCCGTGCGCCGGCAGACGCCCTAGACGGAGGGCCGGGGTCCCGGTCAGGGGAGGACACCCCCTGGAAGCCAGGGGCAAGCGGCGACCGCGGCCTCTTCCAAAACTGCAGGCACACAGGCCGGCGCGGAAAAAAGCCCCGGGCCAGCCAGCACCGCTCAAAGGGGAAGAGACCGCGCCTGGCCCAGCAGCGCTTGATGAGCCCCAGGCTCCGCCCCTGGCCGGAGCCTGACCCCGCCCGCCCGACTCTGGCTGCGCACAGGTGCACTTCCTAGGGCCGCCGCTAGGGGGCGCTGGTGAGGGGTTTCGGGGACCCTCAGCCCCCACCGGGCTGGGGCCACCCCTGCACCCATGGGGGTACGGGGCCCCCTTCACCTTCGCGGAAGCCCAAACCTTCCTCCCGGGGCACGCCTGCACGCTCCTCTCGCACTCACAGCCCCAGCGGCGGGGCCGTGCGCCGGCAGACGCCCTAGACGGAGGGCCGGGGTCCCGGTCAGGGGAGGGCACCCCCTGGAAGCCAGGGGCAAGCGGCGACCGCGGCCTCTTCCAAAACTGCAGGCACACAGGCCGGCGCGGAAAAAAGCCCCGGGCCAGCCAGCACCGCTCAAAGGGGAAGAGTCCGCACCTGGCCCAGCAGCGCTCTATGAGCCCCAGGCTCCGCCCCTGGCCGGAGCCTGACCCCGCCCTCCTGGCTCTTCATGAGCAAAGGTGCCGTTCACAGCTCAGCCCCAAGGGGCGCTGGCGAGGCGGTTCGGGGCCCTCAGCCCTCATGGGTTTAGGCAGACTCCACCCCAGGGAGAAACGGGAACCTCTTCTCCCATGGTGGAACGGGGCCCACTCCCCCTGGGGGAATGGTAAATCTTCCTCCCGGGGCACACCTGCACCCTCCTCTCGGACTCACACCCCCAGGGGCAGGACGTGTGCCCCAAGACGGCCTAGACGGAGGGGCTGGGTCTCCGTCATTGAGGGCAACGCCTGTAAGCCAGAAACAGGCGGCATCCGACGTGTCCTCCAAACTGCAGGCAGACAGGCCGGCGGGGAAAGACCCTAGCAAACCAGCACCAATCAGAGGGGAAGAGTCCTCACCCGGCTGAGCAGCGCTGATGAGCCCCAGGCTCCACTCCGGGCCGGAGCCTGACCCCGCCCGCCCGACTCAGGCTGCGCAGAGGTGCACTTCCTAGGGCCGCCGCTAGGGGGCCCTGGTGAGGGGTTTCGGGGACCCTCAGCCCCACCGGGCTGGGGCCACCCCGCAACCCATGGGGGTACGGGACTGTCCTCCCCCATGGGGGAACGGGGCCCCCTTCCCCTTCGCGGAAGCCCAAACCTTCCTCCCGGGGCACGCCTGCACCCTCCTCTCGCACTCACAGCCCCAGCGGCGGGGCCGTGCGCCGGCAGACGCCCTAGACGGAGGGCCGGGGTCCCGGTCAGGGGAGGGCACCCCCTGGAAGCCAGGGGCAAGCGGCGACCGCGGCCTCTTCCAAAACTGCAGGCACACAGGCCGGCGCGGAAAAAAGCCCCGGGCCAGCCAGCACCGCTCAAAGGGGAAGAGACCGCACCTGGCCCAGCAGCGCTTGATGAGCCCCAGGCTCCGCCCCTGGCCGGAGCCTGACCCCGCCCGCCCGACTCTGGCTGCGCACAGGTGCACTTCCTAGGGCCGCCGCTAGGGGGCGCTGGTGAGGGGTTTCGGGGACCCTCAGCCCCCACCGGGCTGGGGCCACCCCTGCACCCATGGGGGTACGGGATTCGACTCCCCCATGGGGGAACGGGGCCCCCTTCCCCTTCGCGGAAGCCCAAACCTTCCTCCCGGGGCACGCCTGCACCCTCCTCTCGCACTCACAGCCCCAGCGGCGGGGCCGTGCGCCGGCAGACGCCCTAGACGGAGGGCCGGGGTCCCGGTTAGGGGAGGGCACCACCTGGAAGCCAGGGGCAAGCGGCGACCGCGGCCTCTTCCAAAACTGCAGGCACACAGGCCGGCGCGGAAAAAAGCCCCGGGCCAGCCAGCACCGCTCAAAGGGGAAGAGACCGCACCTGGCCCAGCAGCGCTTGATGAGCCCCAGGCTCCGCCCCTGGCCGGAGCCTGACCCCGCCCGCCCGACTCTGGCTGCGCACACGTGCACTTCCTAGGGCCGCCGCTAGGGGGCGCTGGTGAGGGGTTTCGGGGACCCTCAGCCCCCACCGGGCTGGGGCCAACGCTGCACCCATGGGGGTACGGGATTCGACTCCCCCATGGGGGAACGGGGCCCCCTTCCCCTTCGCGGAAGCCCAAACCTTCCTCCCGGGGCACGCCTGCACCCTCCTCTCGCACTCACAGCCCCAGCGGCGGGGCCGTGCGCCGGCAGACGCCCTAGACGGAGGGCCGGGGTCCCGCTCAGGGGAGGGCACCCCCTGGAAACCAGGGGCAAGCGGCGACCGCGGCCTCTTCCAAAACTGCAGGCACACAGGCCGGCGCGGAAAAAAGCCCCGGGCCAGCCAGCACCGCTCAAAGGGGAAGAGACCGCGCCTGGCCCAGCAGCGCTAGATGAGCCCCAGGCTCCGCCCCTGGCCGGAGCCTGACCCCGCCCGCCCGACTCTGGCTGCGCACAGGTGCACTTCCTAGGGCCGCCGCTAGGGGGCGCTGGTAAGGGGTTTCGGGGACCCTCAGCCCCCACCGGGCTGGGGCCACCCCTGCACCCATGGGGGTACGGGGCCCCCTTCCCCTTCACGGAAGCCCAAACCTTCCTCCCGGGGCACGCCTGCACCCTCCTCTCGCACTCACAGCCCCAGCGGCGGGGCCGTGCGCCGGCAGACGCCCTAGACGGAGGGCCGGGGTCCCGGTCAGGGGAGGGCATCCCCTGGAAACCAGGGGCAAGCGGCGACCGCGGCCTCTTCCAAAACTGCAGGCACACAGGCCGGCGCGGAAAAAAGCCCCGGGCCAGCCAGCACTGCTCAAAGGGGAAGAGACCGCACCTGGCCCAGCAGCGCTTGATGAGCCCCAGGCTCCGCCCCTGGCCGGAGCCTGACCCCGCCCGCCCGACTCTGGCTGCGCACAGGTGCACTTCCTAGGGCCGCCGCTAGGGCGCGCTGGTGAGGGGTTTCGGGGACCCTCAGCCCCCACCGGGCTGGGGCCACCCCTGCACCCATGGGGGTACGGGGCCCCCTTCCCCTTCGCGGAAGCCCAAACATTCCTCCCGGGGCACGCCTGCACCCTCCTCTCGCACTCACAGCCCCAGCGGCGGGGCCGTGCGCCGGCAGACGCCCTAGACGGAGAGCCGGGGTCCCGCTCAGGGGAGGGCACCCCCTGGAAACCAGGGGCAAGCGGCGACCGCGGCCTCTTCCAAAACTGCAGGCACACAGGCCGGCGCGGAAAAAAGCCCCGGGCCAGCCAGCACCGCTCAAAGGGGAAGAGACCGCACCTGGCCTAGCAGCGCTTGATGAGCCCCAGGCTCCGCCCCTGGCCGGAGCCTGACCCCGCCCGCCCGACTCTGGCTGCGCACAGGTGCACTTCCTAGGGCCGCCGCTAGGGGGCGCTGGTGAGGGGTTTCGGGGACCCTCAGCCGCCACCGGGCTGGGGCCACCCCTGCACCCATGGGGGAACGGGATTCTCCTCCCCCATGGGGGAACGGGGCCCCCTTCCCCTTCGCGGAAGCCCAAACCTTCCTCCCGGGGCACGCCTGCACCCTCCTCTCGCACTCACAGCCCCAGCGGCGGGGCCGTGCGCCGGCAGACGCCCTAGACGGAGGGCCGGGGTCCCGGTCAGGGGAGGGCACCGCCTGGAAGCCAGGGGCAAGCGGCGACCGCGGCCTCTTCCAAAACTGCAGGCACACAGGCCAGCGCGGAAAAAAGCCCCGAGCCAGCCAGCACCGCTCAAAGGGGAAGAGACCGCACCTGGCCCAGCAGCGCTTGATGAGCCCCAGGCTCCGCCCCTGGCCGGAGCCTGACCCCGCCCGCCCGACTCTGGCTGCGCACAGGATCACTTCCTAGGGCCGCCGCTAGGGGGTGCTGGTGAGGGGTTTCGGGGACCCTCAGCCCCCACCGGGCTGGGGCCACCCCTGCACCCATGGGGGTACGGGGCCCCCTTCCCCTTCGCGGAAGCCCAAACATTCCTCCCGGGGCACGCCTGCACCCTCCTCTCGCACTCACAGCCCCAGCGGCGGGGCCGTGCGCCGGCAGACGCCCTAGACGCAGGGCCTGGGTCCCGGTCAGGGGAGGGCACCCCCTGGAAGCCAGGGGCAAGCGGCGACCGCGGCCTCTTCCAAAACTGCAGGCACACAGGCCGGCGCGGAAAAAAGCCCCGGGCCAGCCAGCACCGCTCAAAGGGGAAGAGACCGCACCTGGCCCAGCAGCGCTTGATGAGCCCCAGGCTCCGCCCCTGGCCGGAGCCTGACCCCGCCCGCCCGACTCTGGCTGCGCACAGGTGCACTTCCTAGGGCCGCCGCTAGGGGGCGCTGGTGAGGGGTTTCGGGGACCCTCAGCCCCCACCGGGCTGGGGCCACCCCTGCACCCATGGGGGTACGGGATTCTCCTCCCCCATGGGGGAACGGGGGCCCCTTCCCCTTCGCGGAAGCCCAAACCTTCCTCCCGGGGCACGCCTGCACCCTCCTCTCGCACTCACAGCCCCAGCAGCGGGGCCGTGCGCCGGCAGACGCCCTAGACGGAGGGCCGGGGTCCCGGTCAGGGGAGGGCACCCCCTGGAAGCCAGGGGCAAGCGGCGACCGCGGCCTCTTCCAAAACTGCAGGCACACAGGCCAGCGCGGAAAAAAGCCCCGAGCCAGCCAGCACCGCTCAAAGGGGAAGAGACCGCACCTGGCCCAGCAGCGCTTGATGAGCCCCAGGCTCCGCCCCTGGCCGGAGCCTGACCCCGCCCGCCCGACTCTGGCTGCGCACAGGTTCACTTCCTAGGGCCGCCGCTAGGGGGTGCTGGTGAGGGGTTTCGGGGACCCTCAGCCCCCACCGGGCTGGGGCCACCCCTGCACCCATGGGGGTACGGGGCCCCCTTCCCCTTCGCGGAAGCCCAAACATTCCTCCCGGGGCACGCCTGCACCCTCCTCTCGCACTCACAGCCCCAGCGGCGGGGCCGTGCGCCGGCAGACGCCCTAGACGGAGGGCCGGGGTCCCGCTCAGGGGAGGGCACCCCCTGGAAACCAGGGGCAAGCGGCGACCGCGGCCTCTTCCAAAACTGCAGGCACACAGGCCGGCGCGGAAAAAAGCCCCGGGCCAGCCAGCACCGCTCAAAGGGGAAGAGACCGCGCCTGGCCCAGCAGCGCTAGATGAGCCCCAGGCTCCGCCCCTGGCCGGAGCCTGACCCCGCCCGCCCGACTCTGGCTGCGCACAGGTGCACTTCCTAGGGCCGCCGCTAGGGGGCGCTGGTAAGGGGTTTCGGGGACCCTCAGCCCCCACCGGGCTGGGGCCACCCCTGCACCCATGGGGGTACGGGGCCCCCTTCCCCTTCACGGAAGCCCAAACCTTCCTCCCGGGGCACGCCTGCACCCTCCTCTCGCACTCACAGCCCCAGCGGCGGGGCCGTGCGCCGGCAGACGCCCTAGACGGAGGGCCGGGGTCCCGGTCAGGGGAGGGCATCCCCTGGAAACCAGGGGCAAGCGGCGACCGCGGCCTCTTCCAAAACTGCAGGCACACTGGCCGGCGCGGAAAAAAGCCCCGGGCCAGCCAGCACTGCTCAAAGGGGAAGAGACCGCACCTGGCCCAGCAGCGCTTGATGAGCCCCAGGCTCCGCCCCTGGCCGGAGCCTGACCCCGCCCGCCCGACTCTGGCTGCGCACAGGTGCACTTCCTAGGGCCGCCGCTAGGGCGCGCTGGTGAGGGGTTTCGGGGACCCTCAGCCCCCACCGGGCTGGGGCCACCCCTGCACCCATGGGGGTACGGGGCCCCCTTCCCCTTCGCGGAAGCCCAAACATTCCTCCCGGGGCACGCCTGCACCCTCCTCTCGCACTCACAGCCCCAGCGGCGGGGCCGTGCGCCGGCAGACGCCCTAGACGGAGGGCCGGGGTCCCGCTCAGGGGAGGGCACCCCCTGGAAACCAGGGGCAAGCGGCGACCGCGGCCTCTTCCAAAACTGCAGGCACACAGGCCGGCGCGGAAAAAAGCCCCGGGCCAGCCAGCACCGCTCAAAGGGGAAGAGACCGCACCTGGACCAGCAGCGCTTGATGAGCCCCAGGCTCCGCCCCTGGCCGGAGCCTGACCCCGCCCGCCCGACTCTGGCTGCGCACAGGTGCACTTCCTAGGGCCGCCGCTAGGGGGCGCTGGTGAGGGGTTTCGGGGACCCTCAGCCGCCACCGGGCTGGGGCCACCCCTGCACCCATGGGGGAACGGGATTCTCCTCCCCCATGGGGGAACGGGGCCCCCTTCCCCTTCGCGGAAGCCCAAACCTTCCTCCCGGGGCACGCCTGCACCCTCCTCTCGCACTCACAGCCCCAGCGGCGGGGCCGTGCGCCGGCAGACGCCCTAGACGGAGGGCCGGGGTCCCGGTCAGGGGAGGGCACCGCCTGGAAGCCAGGGGCAAGCGGCGACCGCGGCCTCTTCCAAAACTGCAGGCACACAGGCCAGCGCGGAAAAAAGCCCCGAGCCAGCCAGCACCGCTCAAAGGGGAAGAGACCGCACCTGGCCCAGCAGCGCTTGATGAGCCCCAGGCTCCGCCCCTGGCCGGAGCCTGACCCGGCCCGCCCGACTCTGGCTGCGCACAGGTTCACTTCCTAGGGCCGCCGCTAGGGGGTGCTGGTGAGGGGTTTCGGGGACCCTCAGCCCCCACCGGGCTGGGGCCACCCCTGCACCCATGGGGGTACGGGGCCCCCTTCCCCTTCGCGGAAGCCCAAACATTCCTCCCGGGGCACGCCTGCACCCTCCTCTCGCACTCACAGCCCCAGCGGCGGGGCCGTGCGCCGGCAGACGCCCTAGACGCAGGGCCTGGGTCCCGGTCAGGGGAGGGCACCCCCTGGAAGCCAGGGGCAAGCGGCGACCGCGGCCTCTTCCAAAACTGCAGGCACACAGGCCGGCGCGGAAAAAAGCCCCGGGCCAGCCAGCACCGCTCAAAGGGGAAGAGACCGCACCTGGCCCAGCAGCGCTTGATGAGCCCCAGGCTCCGCCCCTGGCCGGAGCCTGACCCCGCCCGCCCGACTCTGGCTGCGCACAGGTGCACTTCCTAGGGCCGCCGCTAGGGGGCGCTGGTGAGGGGTTTCGGGGACCCTCAGCCCCCACCGGGCTGGGGCCACCACTGCACCCATGGGGGTACGGGATTCTCCTCCCCCATGGGGGAACGGGGGCCCCTTCCCCTTCGCGGAAGCCCAAACCTTCCTCCCGGGGCACGCCTGCACCCTCCTCTCGCACTCACAGCCCCAGCAGCGGGGCCGTGCGCCGGCAGACGCCCTAGACGGAGGGCCGGGGTCCCGGTCAGGGGAGGGCACCCCCTGGAAGCCAGGGGCAAGCGGCGACCGCGGCCTCTTCCAAAACTGCAGGCACACAGGCCGGCGCGGAAAAAAGCCCCGGGCCAGCCAGCACCGCTCAAAGGGGAAGAGACCGCGGCTGGCCCAGCAGCGCTTGATGAGCCCCAGGCTCCGCCCCTGGCCGGAGCCTGACTCCGCCCGCCCGACTCTGGCTGCGCACAGGTGCACTTCCTAGGGCCGCCGCTAGGGGGCGCTGGTGAGGGGTTTCGGGGACCCTCAGCCCCCACCGGGCTGGGGCCACCCCTGCACCCATGGGGGTACAGGATTCGACGCCCCCATGCGGGAACGGGGCCCCCTTCCCCTTCGCGGAAGCCCAAACCTTCCTCCCGGGGCACGCCTGCACCCTCCTCTCGCACTCACAGCCCCAGCAGCGGGGCCGTGCGCCGCCAGACGCCCTAGACGGAGGGCCGGGGTCCCGGTCATGGGAGGGCACCCCCTGGAAGCCAGGGGCAAGCGGCGACCGCGGCCTCTTCCAAAACTGCAGGCACACAGGCCGGCGCGGAAAAAAGCCCCGGGCCAGCCAGCACCGCTCAAAGGGGAAGAGACCGCGCCTGGCCCAGCAGCGCTAGATGAGCCCCAGGCTCCGCCCCTGGCCGGAGCCTGACCCCGCCCGCCCGACTCTGGCTGCGCACAGGTGCACTTCCTAGGGCCGCCGCTAGGGGGCGCTGGTAAGGGGTTTCGGGGACCCTCAGCCCCCACCGGGCTGGGGCCACCCCTGCACCCATGGGGGTACGGGGCCCCCTTCCCCTTCACGGAAGCCCAAACCTTCCTCCCGGGGCACGCCTGCACCCTCCTCTCGCACTCACAGCCCCAGCGGCGGGGCCGTGCGCCGGCAGACGCCCTAGACGCAGGGCCTGGGTCCCGGTCAGGGGAGGGCACCCCCTGGAAGCCAGGGGCAAGCGGCGCCGCGGCCTCTTCCAAAACTGCAGGCACACATGCCAGCGCGGAAAAAAGCCCCGGGCCAGCCAGCACCGCTCAAAGGGGAAGAGACCGCACCTGGCCCAGCAGCGCTTGATGAGCCCCAGGCTCCGCCCCTGGCCGGAGCCTGACCCCGCCCGCCCGACTCTGGCTGCGCACAGGTGCACTTCCTAGGGCCGCCGCTAGGGGGCGCTGGTGAGGGGTTTCGGGGACCCTCAGCCCCCACCGGGCTGGGGCCACCCCTGCACCCATGGGGGTACGGGATTCGACTCCCCCATGGGGGAACGGGGCCCCCTTCCCCTTCGCGGAAGCCCAAACCTTCCTCCCGGGGCACGCCGGCACCCTCCTCTCGCACTCACAGCCCCAGCGGCGGGGCCGTGCGCCGGCAGACGCCCTAGACGGAGGGCCGGGGTCCCGGTCAGGGGAGGGCACCCCCTGGAAGCCAGGGGCAAGCGGCGACCGCGGCCTCTTCCAAAACTGCAGGCACACAGGCCGGCGCGGAAAAAAGCCCCGGGCCAGCCAGCACCGCTCAAAGGGGAAGAGTCCGCACCTGGCCCAGCAGCGCTCTATGAGCCCCAGGCTCCGCCCCTGGCCGGAGCCTGACCCCGCCCTCCTGGCTCTTCATGAGCAAAGGTGCCGTTCACAGCTCAGCCCCAAGGGGCGCTGGCGAGGCGGTTCGGGGCCCTCAGCCCTCATGGGTTTAGGCAGACTCCACCCCAGGGAGAAACGGGAACCTCTTCTCCCATGGTGGAACGGGGCCCACTCCCCCTGGGGGAATGGTAAATCTTCCTCCCGGGGCACACCTGCACCCTCCTCTCGGACTCACACCCCCAGGGGCAGGACGTGTGCCCCAAGACGGCCTAGACGGAGGGGCTGGGTCTCCGTCATTGAGGGCAACGCCTGTAAGCCAGAAACAGGCGGCATCCGACGTGTCCTCCAAACTGCAGGCAAACAGGCCGGCGGGGAAAGACCCTAGCAAACCAGCACCAATCAGAGGGGAAGAGTCCTCACCCGGCTGAGCAGCGCTGATGAGCCCCAGGCTCCACTCCGGGCCGGAGCCTGACCCCGCCCGCCCGACTCAGGCTGCGCAGAGGTGCACTTCCTAGGGCCGCCGCTAGGGGGCCCTGGTGAGGGGTTTCGGGGACCCTCAGCCCCCACCGGGCTGGGGCCACCCCGCAACCCATGGGGGTACGGGACTGTCCTCCCCCATGGGGGAACGGGGCCCCCTTCCCCTTCGCGGAAGCCCAAACCTTCCTCCCGGGGCACGCCTGCACCCTCCTCTCGCACTCACAGCCCCAGCGGCGGGGCCGTGCGCCGGCAGACGCCCTAGACGGAGGGCCGGGGTCCCGGTCAGGGGAGGGCACCCCCTGGAAGCCAGGGGCAAGCGGCGACCGCGGCCTCTTCCAAAACTGCAGGCACACAGGCTGGCGCGGAAAAAAGCCCCGGGCCAGCCAGCACCGCTCAAAGGGGAAGAGACCGCACCTGGCCCAGCAGCGCTTGATGAGCCCCAGGCTCCGCCCCTGGCCGGAGCCTGACCCCGCCCGCCCGACTCTGGCTGCGCACAGGTGCACTTCCTAGGGCCGCCGCTAGGGGGCGCTGGTGAGGGGTTTCGGGGACCCTCAGCCCCCACCGGGCTGGGGCCACCCCTGCACCCATGGGGGTACGGGATTCGACTCCCCCATGGGGGAACGGGGCCCCCTTCCCCTTCGCGGAAGCCCAAACCTTCCTCCCGGGGCACGCCTGCACCCTCCTCTCGCACTCACAGCCCCAGCGGCGGGGCCGTGCGCCGGCAGACGCCCTAGACGGAGGGCCGGGGTCCCGGTTAGGGGAGGGCACCCCCTGGAAGCCAGGGGCAAGCGGCGACCGCGGCCTCTTCCAAAACTGCAGGCACACAGGCCGGCGCGGAAAAAAGCCCCGGGCCAGCCAGCACCGCTCAAAGGGGAAGAGACCGCACCTGGCCCAGCAGCGCTTGATGAGCCCCAGGCTCCGCCCCTGGCCGGAGCCTGACCCCGCCCGCCCGACTCTGGCTGCGCACAGGTGCACTTCCTAGGGCCGCCGCTAGGGGGCGCTGGTGAGGGGTTTCGGGGACCCTCAGCCCCCACCGGGCTGGGGCCAACGCTGCACCCATGGGGGTACGGGATTCGACTCCCCCATGGGGGAACGGGGACCCCTTCCCCTTCGCGGAAGCCCAAACCTTCCTCCCGGGGCACGCCTGCACCCTCCTCTCGCACTCACAGCCCTAGCGGCGGGGCCGTGCGCCGGCAGACTCCCTAGACGGAGGGCCGGGGTCCCGGTCAGGGGAGGGCATCCCCTGGAAACCAGGGGCAAGCGGCGACCGCGGCCTCTTCCAAAACTGCAGGCACACAGGCCGGCGCGGAAAAAAGCCCCGGGCCAGCCAGCACTGCTCAAAGGGGAAGAGACCGCACCTGGCCCAGCAGCGCTTGATGAGCCCCAGGCTCCGCCCCTGGCCGGAGCCTGACCCCGCCCGCCCGACTCTGGCTGCGCACAGGTGCACTTCCTAGGGCCGCCGCTAGGGCGCGCTGGTGAGGGGTTTCGGGGACCCTCAGCCCCCACCGGGCTGGGGCCACCCCTGCACCCATGGGGGTACGGGGCCCCCTTCCCCTTCGCGGAAGCCCAAACATTCCTCCCGGGGCACGCCTGCACCCTCCTCTCGCACTCACAGCCCCAGCGGCGGGGCCGTGCGCCGGCAGACGCCCTAGACGGAGGGCCGGGGTCCCGCTCAGGGGAGGGCACCCCCTGGAAACCAGGGGCAAGCGGCGACCGCGGCCTCTTCCAAAACTGCAGGCACACAGGCCGGCGCGGAAAAAAGCCCCGGGCCAGCCAGCACCGCTCAAAGGGGAAGAGACCGCACCTGGCCCAGCAGCGCTTGATGAGCCCCAGGCTCCGCCCCTGGCCGGAGCCTGACCCCGCCCGCCCGACTCTGGCTGCGCACAGGTGCACTTCCTAGGGCCGCCGCTAGGGGGCGCTGGTGAGGGGTTTCGGGGACCCTCAGCCGCCACCGGGCTGGGGCCACCCCTGCACCCATGGGGGTACGGGATTCTCCTCCCCCATGGGGGAACGGGGCCCCCTTCCCCTTCGCGGAAGCCCAAACCTTCCTCCCGGGGCACGCCTGCACCCTCCTCTCGCACTCACAGCCCCAGCGGCGGGGCCGTGCGCCGGCAGACGCCCTAGACGGAGGGCCGGGGTCCCGGTCAGGGGAGGGCACCGCCTGGAAGCCAGGGGCAAGCGGCGACCGCGGCCTCTTCCAAAACTGCAGGCACACAGGCCAGCGCGGAAAAAAGCCCCGAGCCAGCCAGCACCGCTCAAAGGGGAAGAGACCGCACCTGGCCCAGCAGCGCTTGATGAGCCCCAGGCTCCGCCCCTGGCCGGAGCCTGACCCCGCCCGCCCGACTCTGGCTGCGCACAGGTTCACTTCCTAGGGCCGCCGCTAGGGGGTGCTGGTGAGGGGTTTCGGGGACCCTCAGCCCCCACCGGGCTGGGGCCACCCCTGCACCCATGGGGGTACGGGGCCCCCTTCCCCTTCGCGGAAGCCCAAACATTCCTCCCGGGGCACGCCTGCACCCTCCTCTCGCACTCACAGCCCCAGCGGCGGGGCCGTGCGCCGGCAGACGCCCTAGACGCAGGGCCTGGGTCCCGGTCAGGGGAGGGCACCCCCTGGAAGCCAGGGGCAAGCGGCGACCGCGGCCTCTTCCAAAACTGCAGGCACACAGGCCGGCGCGGAAAAAAGCCCCGGGCCAGCCAGCACCGCTCAAAGGGGAAGAGACCGCACCTGGCCCAGCAGCGCTTGATGAGCCCCAGGCTCCGCCCCTGGCCGGAGCCTGACCCCGCCCGCCCGACTCTGGCTGCGCACAGGTGCACTTCCTAGGGCCGCCGCTAGGGGGCGCTGGTGAGGGGTTTCGGGGACCCTCAGCCCCCACCGGGCTGGGGCCACCCCTGCACCCATGGGGGTACGGGATTCTCCTCCCCCATGGGGGAACGGGGCCCCCTTCCCCTTCGTGGAAGCCCAAACCTTCCTCCCGGGGCACGCCTGCACCCTCCTCTCGCACTCACAGCCCCAGCAGCGGGGCCGTGCGCCGGCAGACGCCCTAGACGGAGGGCCGGGGTCCCGGTCAGGGGAGGGCACCCCCTGGAAGCCAGGGGCAAGCGGCGACCGCGGCCTCTTCCAAAACTGCAGGCACACAGGCCGGCGCGGAAAAAAGCCCCGGGCCAGCCAGCACCGCTCAAAGGGGAAGAGACCGCGGCTGGCCCACCAGCGCTTGATGAGCCCCAGGCTCCGCCCCTGGCCGGAGCCTGACTCCGCCCGCCCGACTCTGGCTGCGCACAGGTGCACTTCCTAGGGCCGCCGCTAGGGGGCGCTGGTGAGGGGTTTCGGGGACCCTCAGCCCCCACCGGGCTGGGGCCACCCCTGCACCCATGGGGGTACAGGATTCGACGCCCCCATGCGGGAACGGGGCCCCCTTCCCCTTCGCGGAAGCCCAAACCTTCCTCCCGGGGCACGCCTGCACCCTCCTCTCGCACTCACAGCCCCAGCAGCGGGGCCGTGCGCCGCCAGACGCCCTAGACGGAGGGCCGGGGTCCCGGTCATGGGAGGGCACCCCCTGGAAGCCAGGGGCAAGCGGCGACCGCGGCCTCTTCCAAAACTGCAGGCACACAGGCCGGCGCGGAAAAAAGCCCCGGGCCAGCCAGCACCGCTCAAAGGGGAAGAGACCGCGCCTGGCCCAGCAGCGCTAGATGAGCCCCAGGCTCCGCCCCTGGCCGGAGCCTGACCCCGCCCGCCCGACTCTGGCTGCGCACAGGTGCACTTCCTAGGGCCGCCGCTAGGGGGCGCTGGTAAGGGGTTTCGGGGACCCTCAGCCCCCACCGGGCTGGGGCCACCCCTGCACCCATGGGGGTACGGGGCCTCCTTCCCCTTCACGGAAGCCCAAACATTCCTCCCGGGGCACGCCTGCACCCTCCTCTCGCACTCACAGCCCCAGCGGCGGGGCCGTGCGCCGGCAGACGCCCTAGACGGAGGGCCGGGGTCCCGGTCAGGGGAGGGCATCCCCTGGAAACCAGGGGCAAGCGGCGACCGCGGCCTCTTCCAAAACTGCAGGCACACAGGCCGGCGCGGAAAAAAGCCCCGGGCCAGCCAGCACTGCTCAAAGGGGAAGAGACCGCACCTGGCCCAGCAGCGCTTGATGAGCCCCAGGCTCCGCCCCTGGCCGGAGCCTGACCCCGCCCGCCCGACTCTGGCTGCGCACAGGTGCACTTCCTAGGGCCGCCGCTAGGGCGCGCTGGTGAGGGGTTTCGGGGACCCTCAGCCCCCACCGGGCTGGGGCCACCCCTGCACCCATGGGGGTACGGGGCCCCCTTCCCCTTCGCGGAAGCCCAAACCTTCCTCCCGGGGCACGCCTGCACCCTCCTCTCGCACTCACAGCCCCAGCGGCGGGGCCGTGCGCCGGCAGACGCCCTAGACGGAGGGCCGGGGTCCCGCTCAGGGGAGGGCACCCCCTGGAAACCAGGGGCAAGCGGCGACCGCGGCCTCTTCCAAAACTGCAGGCACACAGGCCGGCGCGGAAAAAAGCCCCGGGCCAGCCAGCACCGCTCAAAGGGGAAGAGACCGCACCTGGCCCAGCAGCGCTTGATGAGCCCCAGGCTCCGCCCCTGGCCGGAGCCTGACCCGCCCGCCCGACTCTGGCTGCGCACAGGTGCACTTCCTAGGGCCGCCGCTAGGGGGCGCTGGTGAGGGGTTTCGGGGACCCTCAGCCGCCACCGGGCTGGGGCCACCCCTGCACCCATGGGGGAACGGGATTCTCCTCCCCCATGGGGGAACGGGGCCCCCTTCCCCTTCGCGGAAGCCCAAACCTTCCTCCCGGGGCACGCCTGCACCCTCCTCTCGCACTCACAGCCCCAGCGGCGGGGCCGTGCGCCGGCAGACGCCCTAGACGGAGGGCCGGGGTCCCGGTCAGGGGAGGGCACCGCCTGGAAGCCAGGGGCAAGCGGCGACCGCGGCCTCTTCCAAAACTGCAGGCACACAGGCCAGCGCGGAAAAAAGCCCCGAGCCAGCCAGCACCGCTCAAAGGGGAAGAGACCGCACCTGGCCCAGCAGCGCTTGATGAGCCCCAGGCTCCGCCCCTGGCCGGAGCCTGACCCGGCCCGCCCGACTCTGGCTGCGCACAGGTTCACTTCCTAGGGCCGCCGCTAGGGGGTGCTGGTGAGGGGTTTCGGGGACCCTCAGCCCCCACCGGGCTGGGGCCACCCCTGCTCCCATGGGGGTACGGGGCCCCCTTCCCCTTCGCGGAAGCCCAAACATTCCTCCCGGGGCACGCCTGCACCCTCCTCTCGCACTCACAGCCCCAGCGGCGGGGCCGTGCGCCGGCAGACGCCCTAGACGCAGGGCCTGGGTCCCGGTCAGGGGAGGGCACCCCCTGGAAGCCAGGGGCAAGTGGCGACCGCGGCCTCTTCCAAAACTGCAGGCACACAGGCCGGCGCGGAAAAAAGCCCCGGGCCAGCCAGCACCGCTCAAAGGGGAAGAGACCGCACCTGGCCCAGCAGCGCTTGATGAGCCCCAGGCTCCGCCCCTGGCCGGAGCCTGACCCCGCCCGCCCGACTCTGGCTGCGCACAGGTGCACTTCCTAGGGCCGCCGCTAGGGGGCGCTGGTGAGGGGTTTCGGGGACCCTCAGCCCCCACCGGGCTGGGGCCACCCCTGCACCCATGGGGGTATGGGATTCTCCTCCCCCATGGGGGAACGGGGCCCCCTTCCCCTTCGCGGAAGCCCAAACCTTCCTCCCGGGGCACGCCTGCACCCTCCTCTCGCACTCACAGCCCCAGCAGCGGGGCCGTGCGCCGGCAGACGCCCTAGACGGAGGGCCGGGGTCCCGCTCAGGGGAGGGCACCCCCTGGAAGCCAGGGGCAAGCGGCGACCGCGGCCTCTTCCAAAACTGCAGGCACACAGGCCGGCGCGGAAAAAAGCCCCGGGCCAGCCAGCACCGCTCAAAGGGGAAGAGACCGCACCTGGCCCAGCAGCGCTTGATGAGCCCCAGGCTCCGCCCCTGGCCGGAGCCTGACCCCGCCCGCCCGACTCTGGCTGCGCACAGGTGCACTTCCTAGGGCCGCCGCTAGGGGGCGCTGGTGAGGGGTTTCGGGGACCCTCAGCCGCCACCGGGCTGGGGCCACCCCTGCACCCATGGGGGTACGGGATTCTCCTCCCCCATGGGGGAACGGGGCCCCCTTCCCCTTCGCGGAAGCCCAAACCTTCCTCCCGGGGCACGCCTGCACCCTCCTCTCGCACTCACAGCCCCAGCGGCGGGGCCGTGCGCCGGCAGACGCCCTAGACGGAGGGCCGGGGTCCCGGTCAGGGGAGGGCACCGCCTGGAAGCCAGGGGCAAGCGGCGACCGCGGCCTCTTCCAAAACTGCAGGCACACAGGCCAGCGCGGAAAAAAGCCCCGAGCCAGCCAGCACCGCTCAAAGGGGAAGAGACCGCACCTGGCCCAGCAGCGCTTGATGAGCCCCAGGCTCCGCCCCTGGCCGGAGCCTGACCCGGCCCGCCCGACTCTGGCTGCGCACAGGTTCACTTCCTAGGGCCGCCGCTAGGGGGTGCTGGTGAGGGGTTTCGGGGACCCTCAGCCCCCACCGGGCTGGGGCCACCCCTGCACCCATGGGGGTACGGGGCCCCCTTCCCCTTCGCGGAAGCCCAAACATTCCTCCCGGGGCACGCCTGCACCCTCCTCTCGCACTCACAGCCCCAGCGGCGGGGCCGTGCGCCGGCAGACGCCCTAGACGCAGGGCCTGGGTCCCGGTCAGGGGAGGGCAACCCCTGGAAGCCAGGGGCAAGCGGCGACCGCGGCCTCTTCCAAAACTGCAGGCACACAGGCCGGCGCGGAAAAAAGCCCCGGGCCAGCCAGCACCGCTCAAAGGGGAAGAGACCGCGGCTGGCCCAGCAGCGCTTGATGAGCCCCAGGCTCCGCCCCTGGCCGGAGCCTGACTCAGCCCGCCCGACTCTGGCTGCGCACAGGTGCACTTCCTAGGGCCGCCGCTAGGGGGCGCTGGTGAGGGGTTTCGGGGACCCTCAGCCCCCACCGGGCTGGGGCCACCCCTGCACCCATGGGGGTATGGGATTCTCCTCCCCCATGGGGGAACGGGGCCCCCTTCCCCTTCGCGGAAGCCCAAACCTTCCTCCCGGGGCACGCCTGCACCCTCCTCTCGCACTCACAGCCCCAGCAGCGGGGCCGTGCGCCGGCAGACGCCCTAGACGGAGGGCCGGGGTCCCGCTCAGGGGAGGGCACCCCCTGGAAGCCAGGGGCAAGCGGCGACCGCGGCCTCTTCCAAAACTGCAGGCACACAGGCCGGCGCGGAAAAAAGCCCCGGGCCAGCCAGCACCGCTCAAAGGGGAAGAGACCGCACCTGGCCCAGCAGCGCTTGATGAGCCCCAGGCTCCGCCCCTGGCCGGAGCCTGACCCCGCCCGCCCGACTCTGGCTGCGCACAGGTGCACTTCCTAGGGCCGCCGCTAGGGGGCGCTGGTGAGGGGTTTCGGGGACCCTCAGCCGCCACCGGGCTGGGGCCACCCCTGCACCCATGGGGGTACGGGATTCTCCTCCCCCATGGGGGAACGGGGCCCCCTTCCCCTTCGCGGAAGCCCAAACCTTCCTCCCGGGGCACGCCTGCACCCTCCTCTCGCACTCACAGCCCCAGCGGCGGGGCCGTGCGCCGGCAGACGCCCTAGACGGAGGGCCGGGGTCCCGGTCAGGGGAGGGCACCGCCTGGAAGCCAGGGGCAAGCGGCGACCGCGGCCTCTTCCAAAACTGCAGGCACACAGGCCAGCGCGGAAAAAAGCCCCGAGCCAGCCAGCACCGCTCAAAGGGGAAGAGACCGCACCTGGCCCAGCAGCGCTTGATGAGCCCCAGGCTCCGCCCCTGGCCGGAGCCTGACCCGGCCCGCCCGACTCTGGCTGCGCACAGGTTCACTTCCTAGGGCCGCCGCTAGGGGGTGCTGGTGAGGGATTTCGGGGACCATCAGCCCCCACCGGGCTGGGGCCACCCCTGCACCCATGGGGGTACGGGGCCCCCTTCCCCTTCGCGGAAGCCCAAACATTCCTCCCGGGGCACGCCTGCACCCTCCTCTCGCACTCACAGCCCCAGCGGCGGGGCCGTGCGCCGGCAGACGCCCTAGACGCAGGGCCTGGGTCCCGGTCAGGGGAGGGCAACCCCTGGAAGCCAGGGGCAAGCGGCGACCTCGGCCTCTTCCAAAACTGCAGGCACACAGGCCGGCGCGGAAAAAAGCCCCGGGCCAGCCAGCACCGCTCAAAGGGGAAGAGACCGCGGCTGGCCCAGCAGCGCTTGATGAGCCCCAGGCTCCGCCCCTGGCCGGAGCCTGACTCAGCCCGCCCGACTCTGGCTGCGCACAGGTGCACTTCCTAGGGCCGCCGCTAGGGGGCGCTGGTGAGGGGTTTCGGGGACCCTCAGCCCCCACCGGGCTGGGGCCACCCCTGCACCCATGGGGGTACAGGATTCGACGCCCCCATGGGGGAACGGGGCCCCCTTCCCCTTCGCGGAAGCCCAAACCTTCCTCCCGGGGCACGCCTGCACCCTCCTCTCGCACTCACAGCCCCAGCAGCGGGGCCGTGCGCCGCCAGACGCCCTAGACGGAGGGCCGGGGTCCCGGTCATGGGAGGGCACCCCCTGGAAGCCAGGGGCAAGCGGCGACCGCGGCCTCTTCCAAAACTGCAGGCACACAGGCCGGCGCGGAAAAAAGCCCCGGGCCAGCCAGCACCGCTCAAAGGGGAAGAGACCGCGCCTGGCCCAGCAGCGCTAGATGAGCCCCAGGCTCCGCCCCTGGCCGGAGCCTGACCCCGCCCGCCCGACTCTGGCTGCGCACAGGTGCACTTCCTAGGGCCGCCGCTAGGGGGCGCTGGTAAGGGGTTTCGGGGACCCTCAGCCCCCACCGGGCTGGGGCCACCCCTGCACCCATGGGGGTACGGGGCCCCCTTCCCCTTCACGGAAGCCCAAACATTCCTCCCGGGGCACGCCTGCACCCTCCTCTCGCACTCACAGCCCCAGCGGCGGGGCCGTGCGCCGGCAGACGCCCTAGACGCAGGGCCTGGGTCCCGGTCAGGGGAGGGCACCCCCTGGAAGCCAGGGGCAAGCGGCGCCGCGGCCTCTTCCAAAACTGCAGGCACACAGGCCAGCGCGGAAAAAAGCCCCGGGCCAGCCAGCACCGCTCAAAGGGGAAGAGACCGCGGCTGGCCCAGCAGCGCTTGATGAGCCCCAGGCTCCGCCCCTGGCCGGAGCCTGACTCCGCCCGCCCGTCTCTGGCTGCGCACAGGTGCACTTCCTAGGGCCGCCGCTAGGGGGCGCTGGTGAGGGGTTTCGGGGACCCTCAGCCCCCACCGGGCTGGGGCCACCCCTGCACCCATGGGGGTACAGGATTCGACGCCCCCATGTGGGAACGGGGCCCCCTTCCCCTTCGCGGAAGCCCAAACCTTCCTCCCGGGGCACGCCTGCACCCTCCTCTCGCACTCACAGCCCCAGCAGCGGGGCCGTGCGCCGCCAGACGCCCTAGACGGAGGGCCGGGGTCCCGGTCATGGGAGGGCACCCCCTGGAAGCCAGGGGCAAGCGGCGACCGCGGCCTCTTCCAAAACTGCAGGCACACAGGCCGGCGCGGAAAAAAGCCCCGGGCCAGCCAGCACCGCTCAAAGGGGAAGAGACCGCGCCTGGCCCAGCAGCGCTAGATGAGCCCCAGGCTCCGCCCCTGGCCGGAGCCTGACCCCGCCCGCCCGACTCTGGCTGCGCACAGGTGCACTTCCTAGGGCCGCCGCTAGGGGGCGCTGGTAAGGGGTTTCGGGGACCCTCAGCCCCCACCGGGCTGGGGCCACCCCTGCACCCATGGGGGTACGGGGCCCCCTTCCCCTTCACGGAAGCCCAAACATTCCTCCCGGGGCACGCCTGCACCCTCCTCTCGCACTCACAGCCCCAGCGGCGGGGCCGTGCGCCGGCAGACGCCCTAGACGGAGGGCCGGGGTCCCGGTCAGGGGAGGGCATCCCCTGGAAACCAGGGGCAAGCGGCGACCGCGGCCTCTTCCAAAACTGCAGGCACACAGGCCGGCGCGGAAAAAAGCCCCGGGCCAGCCAGCACTGCTCAAAGGGGAAGAGACCGCACCTGGCCCAGCAGCGCTTGATGAGCCCCAGGCTCCGCCCCTGGCCGGAGCCTGACCCCGCCCGCCCGACTCTGGCTGCGCACAGGTGCACTTCCTAGGGCCGCCGCTAGGGCGCGCTGGTGAGGGGTTTCGGGGACCCTCAGCCCCCACCGGGCTGGGGCCACCCCTGCACCCATGGGGGTACGGGGCCCCCTTCCCCTTCGCGGAAGCCCAAACATTCCTCCCGGGGCACGCCTGCACCCTCCTCTCGCACTCACAGCCCCAGCGGCGGGGCCGTGCGCCGGCAGACGCCCTAGACGGAGGGCCGGGGTCCCGCTCAGGGGAGGGCACCCCCTGGAAACCAGGGGCAAGCGGCGACCGCGGCCTCTTCCAAAACTGCAGGCACACAGGCCGGCGCGGAAAAAAGCCCCGGGCCAGCCAGCACCGCTCAAAGGGGAAGAGACCGCACCTGGCCCAGCAGCGCTTGATGAGCCCCAGGCTCCGCCCCTGGCCGGAGCCTGACCCGCCCGCCCGACTCTGGCTGCGCACAGGTGCACTTCCTAGGGCCGCCGCTAGGGGGCGCTGGTGAGGGGTTTCGGGGACCCTCAGCCGCCACCGGGCTGGGGCCACCCCTGCACCCATGGGGGAACGGGATTCTCCTCCCCCATGGGGGAACGGGGCCCCCTTCCCCTTCGCGGAAGCCCAAACCTTCCTCCCGGGGCACGCCTGCACCCTCCTCTCGCACTCACAGCCCCAGCGGCGGGGCCGTGCGCCGGCAGACGCCCTAGACGGAGGGCCGGGGTCCCGGTCAGGGGAGGGCACCGCCTGGAAGCCAGGGGCAAGCGGCGACCGCGGCCTCTTCCAAAACTGCAGGCACACAGGCCAGCGCGGAAAAAAGCCCCGAGCCAGCCAGCACCGCTCAAAGGGGAAGAGACCGCACCTGGCCCAGCAGCGCTTGATGAGCCCCAGGCTCCGCCCCTGGCCGGAGCCTGACCCGGCCCGCCCGACTCTGGCTGCGCACAGGTTCACTTCCTAGGGCCGCCGCTAGGGGGTGCTGGTGAGGGGTTTCGGGGACCCTCAGCCCCCACCGGGCTGGGGCCACCCCTGCTCCCATGGGGGTACGGGGCCCCCTTCCCCTTCGCGGAAGCCCAAACATTCCTCCCGGGGCACGCCTGCACCCTCCTCTCGCACTCACAGCCCCAGCGGCGGGGCCGTGCGCCGGCAGACGCCCTAGACGCAGGGCCTGGGTCCCGGTCAGGGGAGGGCACCCCCTGGAAGCCAGGGGCAAGTGGCGACCGCGGCCTCTTCCAAAACTGCAGGCACACAGGCCAGCGCGGAAAAAAGCCCCGGGCCAGCCAGCACCGCTCAAAGGGGAAGAGACCGCACCTGGCCCAGCAGCGCTTGATGAGCCCCAGGCTCCGCCCCTGGCCGGAGCCTGACCCCGCCCGCCCGACTCTGGCTGCGCACAGGTGCACTTCCTAGGGCCGCCGCTAGGGGGCGCTGGTGAGGGGTTTCGGGGACCCTCAGCCCCCACCGGGCTGGGGCCACCCCTGCACCCATGGGGGTATGGGATTCTCCTCCCCCATGGGGGAACGGGGCCCCCTTCCCCTTCGCGGAAGCCCAAACCTTCCTCCCGGGGCACGCCTGCACCCTCCTCTCGCACTCACAGCCCCAGCAGCGGGGCCGTGCGCCGGCAGACGCCCTAGACGGAGGGCCGGGGTCCCGCTCAGGGGAGGGCACCCCCTGGAAGCCAGGGGCAAGCGGCGACCGCGGCCTCTTCCAAAACTGCAGGCACACAGGCCGGCGCGGAAAAAAGCCCCGGGCCAGCCAGCACCGCTCAAAGGGGAAGAGACCGCACCTGGCCCAGCAGCGCTTGATGAGCCCCAGGCTCCGCCCCTGGCCGGAGCCTGACCCCGCCCGCCCGACTCTGGCTGCGCACAGGTGCACTTCCTAGGGCCGCCGCTAGGGGGCGCTGGTGAGGGGTTTCGGGGACCCTCAGCCGCCACCGGGCTGGGGCCACCCCTGCACCCATGGGGGTACGGGATTCTCCTCCCCCATGGGGGAACGGGGCCCCCTTCCCCTTCGCGGAAGCCCAAACCTTCCTCCCGGGGCACGCCTGCACCCTCCTCTCGCACTCACAGCCCCAGCGGCGGGGCCGTGCGCCGGCAGACGCCCTAGACGGAGGGCCGGGGTCCCGGTCAGGGGAGGGCACCGCCTGGAAGCCAGGGGCAAGCGGCGACCGCGGCCTCTTCCAAAACTGCAGGCACACAGGCCAGCGCGGAAAAAAGCCCCGAGCCAGCCAGCACCGCTCAAAGGGGAAGAGACCGCACCTGGCCCAGCAGCGCTTGATGAGCCCCAGGCTCCGCCCCTGGCCGGAGCCTGACCCGGCCCGCCCGACTCTGGCTGCGCACAGGTTCACTTCCTAGGGCCGCCGCTAGGGGGTGCTGGTGAGGGGTTTCGGGGACCCTCAGCCCCCACCGGGCTGGGGCCACCCCTGCACCCATGGGGGTACGGGGCCCCCTTCCCCTTCGCGGAAGCCCAAACATTCCTCCCGGGGCACGCCTGCACCCTCCTCTCGCACTCACAGCCCCAGCGGCGGGGCCGTGCGCCGGCAGACGCCCTAGACGCAGGGCCTGGGTCCCGGTCAGGGGAGGGCAACCCCTGGAAGCCAGGGGCAAGCGGCGACCGCGGCCTCTTCCAAAACTGCAGGCACACAGGCCGGCGCGGAAAAAAGCCCCGGGCCAGCCAGCACCGCTCAAAGGGGAAGAGACCGCGGCTGGCCCAGCAGCGCTTGATGAGCCCCAGGCTCCGCCCCTGGCCGGAGCCTGACTCAGCCCGCCCGACTCTGGCTGCGCACAGGTGCACTTCCTAGGGCCGCCGCTAGGGGGCGCTGGTGAGGGGTTTCGGGGACCCTCAGCCCCCACCGGGCTGGGGCCACCCCTGCACCCATGGGGGTATGGGATTCTCCTCCCCCATGGGGGAACGGGGCCCCCTTCCCCTTCGCGGAAGCCCAAACCTTCCTCCCGGGGCACGCCTGCACCCTCCTCTCGCACTCACAGCCCCAGCAGCGGGGCCGTGCGCCGGCAGACGCCCTAGACGGAGGGCCGGGGTCCCGCTCAGGGGAGGGCACCCCCTGGAAGCCAGGGGCAAGCGGCGACCGCGGCCTCTTCCAAAACTGCAGGCACACAGGCCGGCGCGGAAAAAAGCCCCGGGCCAGCCAGCACCGCTCAAAGGGGAAGAGACCGCACCTGGCCCAGCAGCGCTTGATGAGCCCCAGGCTCCGCCCCTGGCCGGAGCCTGACCCCGCCCGCCCGACTCTGGCTGCGCACAGGTGCACTTCCTAGGGCCGCCGCCAGGGGGCGCTGGTGAGGGGTTTCGGGGACCCTCAGCCGCCACCGGGCTGGGGCCACCCCTGCACCCATGGGGGTACGGGATTCTCCTCCCCCATGGGGGAACGGGGCCCCCTTCCCCTTCGCGGAAGCCCAAACCTTCCTCCCGGGGCACGCCTGCACCCTCCTCTCGCACTCACAGCCCCAGCGGCGGGGCCGTGCGCCGGCAGACGCCCTAGACGGAGGGCCGGGGTCCCGGTCAGGGGAGGGCACCGCCTGGAAGCCAGGGGCAAGCGGCGACCGCGGCCTCTTCCAAAACTGCAGGCACACAGGCCAGCGCGGAAAAAAGCCCCGAGCCAGCCAGCACCGCTCAAAGGGGAAGAGACCGCACCTGGCCCAGCAGCGCTTGATGAGCCCCAGGCTCCGCCCCTGGCCGGAGCCTGACCCGGCCCGCCCGACTCTGGCTGCGCACAGGTTCACTTCCTAGGGCCGCCGCTAGGGGGTGCTGGTGAGGGATTTCGGGGACCATCAGCCCCCACCGGGCTGGGGCCACCCCTGCACCCATGGGGGTACGGGGCCCCCTTCCCCTTCGCGGAAGCCCAAACATTCCTCCCGGGGCACGCCTGCACCCTCCTCTCGCACTCACAGCCCCAGCGGCGGGGCCGTGCGCCGGCAGACGCCCTAGACGCAGGGCCTGGGTCCCGGTCAGGGGAGGGCAACCCCTGGAAGCCAGGGGCAAGCGGCGACCGCGGCCTCTTCCAAAACTGCAGGCACACAGGCCGGCGCGGAAAAAAGCCCCGGGCCAGCCAGCACCGCTCAAAGGGGAAGAGACCGCGGCTGGCCCAGCAGCGCTTGATGAGCCCCAGGCTCCGCCCCTGGCCGGAGCCTGACTCAGCCCGCCCGACTCTGGCTGCGCACAGGTGCACTTCCTAGGGCCGCCGCTAGGGGGCGCTGGTGAGGGGTTTCGGGGACCCTCAGCCCCCACCGGGCTGGGGCCACCCCTGCACCCATGGGGGTACAGGATTCGACGCCCCCATGGGGGAACGGGGCCCCCTTCCCCTTCGCGGAAGCCCAAACCTTCCTCCCGGGGCACGCCTGCACCCTCCTCTCGCACTCACAGCCCCAGCAGCGGGGCCGTGCGCCGGCAGACGCCCTAGACGGAGGGCCGGGGTCCCGGTCATGGGAGGGCACCCCCTGGAAGCCAGGGGCAAGCGGCGACCGCGGCCTCTTCCAAAACTGCAGGCACACAGGCCGGCGCGGAAAAAAGCCCCGGGCCAGCCAGCACCGCTCAAAGGGGAAGAGACCGCGCCTGGCCCAGCAGCGCTAGATGAGCCCCAGGCTCCGCCCCTGGCCGGAGCCTGACCCCGCCCGCCCGACTCTGGCTGCGCACAGGTGCACTTCCTAGGGCCGCCGCTAGGGGGCGCTGGTAAGGGGTTTCGGGGACCCTCAGCCCCCACCGGGCTGGGGCCACCCCTGCACCCATGGGGGTACGGGGCCCCCTTCCCCTTCACGGAAGCCCAAACCTTCCTCCCGGGGCACGCCTGCACCCTCCTCTCGCACTCACAGCCCCAGCGGCGGGGCCGTGCGCCGGCAGACGCCCTAGACGCAGGGCCTGGGTCCCGGTCAGGGGAGGGCACCCCCTGGAAGCCAGGGGCAAGCGGCGCCGCGGCCTCTTCCAAAACTGCAGGCACACAGGCCAGCGCGGAAAAAAGCCCCGGGCCAGCCAGCACCGCTCAAAGGGGAAGAGACCGCACCTGGCCCAGCAGCGCTTGATGAGCCCCAGGCTCCGCCCCTGGCCGGAGCCTGACCCCGCCCGCCCGACTCTGGCTGCGCACAGGTGCACTTCCTAGGGCCGCCGCTAGGGGGCGCTGGTGAGGGGTTTCGGGGACCCTCAGCCCCCACCGGGCTGGGGCCACCCCTGCACCCATGGGGGTACGGGATTCTCCTCCCCCATGGGGGAACGGGACCCCCTTCCCCTTCGCGGAAGCCCAAGCCTTCCTCCCGGGGCACGCCTGCACCCTCCTCTCGCACTCACAGCCCCAGCGGCGGGGCCGTGCGCCGGCAGACGCCCTAGACGGAGGGCCGGGGTCCCGGTCAGGGGAGGACACCCCCTGGAAGCCAGGGGCAAGCGGCGACCGCGGCCTCTTCCAAAACTGCAGGTGTGGCGGCTCCTGAGAGCAATGTGACAATTGCCACAATCTCGCATTAATTGGGTGGCTGTGCTAGTGTGGCATAATAAGCCCCCTGCCCCTGTGCGCTGGACTGGACAGTCAATGACGGGTAAGATCAGGAAGTGAATTCTGACAACCTAAGACAGACGCAGTCCCCGAGGGGAATTTGGTTCCCACCTTTTCAGCCATGACGAATAACTGGAACAATTAGGCCTGGGCGTTGTTAAGGCACCACCAAAATATGTTGTTACTCATTGCCAGTAACAAGGATCATAGTAAAGGAATGCAGCCATGGAAACTGATTCTATTACTTAGTAAATAATATAGCCAAACAAAGGTATAAGAATAAATAATAGTATATGAAAAATATAATACTAAAATAATAATAACAATGTAATCATAATGCAAATGTGCTAGAGTGAACCTCCAGTATGGAGATTAGAGTAAGAAATGTTCTTGATTTGCACTTGATTTCTTGATAGATAATAAGCAAGATGTAATGATATATGACACAATATGCACTTATGCCTTGGTAAATGATTAACCAGACACTGTGCAAAACACAATGAAGTAATTACTGTAAAAATGTATAAAAAGAGAAGATTGCTTTCAATAAATTGCACTCAGATTTTCACTCTCCCTTGAGTGTGTCTGTGTGTCATTCTTTCTTGTCCCTCGCCCTAATTCCTTCGATCACCTTTTGCTCATTCACATTCAACCCTGAGATTGTCTCAATCTCCCGCCACTGCTGGGCTGGTCCGCGGCAGCTGGCGCCCAAACGTGGGGCCCGAGTCCCAAACTGTGGGAGCTCTGTGAAGCTGGACGATTTGGCCTTCTCTGCTTTGTGTGCCTGCGTGTATGTTAGTGTGAGTGCTTGTGTTTGCGCTCCAAGGCTCTTTTGAGCCGCGGAGCCTGTGTGGGCTCGTACCTGCAGTTCCGCGAAAGCCGTCACGGTTTAGTGGGGTCTCCCTTGGGAGTCCGAGACCGGGGCTTATACGGTCACCCCTATACCAAGGCTTTCTAATACTCCGCGAGGAGTACGGTCAGGCGAGCATCGCTGAGTGTTTTTAGTTTCGCTTTCTAAGCGATCCACTCTCTAGGTTTTTCCTTAAGAAGAAGACGTGTTCGCGAGGAATGAGCTCTAGGTAAGCTATCTCTTCACTTTTATATTTTCCTTTATTATCGAAGGATAGGGAGTCTCGTCGGGGCGCCGCGGGCCCGCTGGTAAAGGCTGACCAGTTAAAGAAGGCGAGTAATCCATAACTATGGGACACTCTTACTCTAGAAATAGAGGACTTTTCCTTTCAGTTTTAAGTCACATGTTGAAAAGCCGAGGGATGACAATAAGTAACAGATCCCTCAGTGAATTTTATGAGTTTATTTTAAGAATCTGCCCCTGGTTTCCTGAAGAGGGCAGTTTGTCTTTGACAAATTGGATACGTGTAGGAAAAGAAATTCAAAAATTTTATATTCAAAACGGCCCTACACAGGTGCCCGTTCAGGCTTTTCCTCTATGGGTACAAATTAGAAATTTATTAGTTGATACTACAGAAGCAGATCTATGGAAAGGAGAAATCTCAGAAAAAAGTAGTGATCAGGAAGCTGTTCCTTTTGCCAATAAATCTAAAACATATTCGGGTGCTGTGTTCCCTACTGCACCTATTGCAGAAGGAGAACTTGTAGATTGTCACCCTGGAGATCCTGAATATGCAGAAGTTATGGGTGATGAGGATAATAGTGACTTTGAAGAAGCATTTGCTGATCTTTGTAGGACAACAGAACCAAAACAAAACCCCGTGCCACAGAATACTCTTATGGCTCCAAATTATTTTAACAAGAAAAAACAATGTAAATGCTCTAAACCAAAGAGGCTGCACACCCCTCCTCCAGGAACAGTAAGTGACATAAGGATGGACATAAATTAAAACAAATAGAAAAGAATCAAAAACAAAACTCTCCTCTCAGAGGGGCAAGCCCTCAGCCCCGTAAACGAAAGAGGGTCTGACTCGGCGCCTAACAACATCACACCGACTGAAGCGCCTGACTCTACTGTAACCATACATGAATTACCTAGAGGCACTCCAGGAAGTGCCGGACTTGATCTTGCATCGGTTGCTGATGTTATTGTTTCAGCCATCGATGGAGTTACACCTATTGAAACCTGCTTAAAGGGACCACTACCCCAAGGAACAGTGGGGCTGATAATTGGCCGTAGTTCAAATTATAAAAAGAATTTTGAAGTACTTCCGGGCATTGTAGACTCTGATTTTACTGGAAAAATTAAAGTTATGATCAGACCTTTAAAGGAAACAATACAAATTCATAAAAATCAGCGTATTGCGCAAATTCTTGTGCTTTCTTATATTAAGTTACCAAACCCAATTTTGAAGGAAGAAAGAGGAGAACAAGGTTTTGGGTCCACAGATGTGATTGCTTGGACTCAAAATATTACAAAAGAAAGACCATTGAAAAAGTTAATTATTAATGGACACCCAATTATGGGATTGTTAGACACAGGAGCTGACCGGTCATGCATTGCAGGTAAAGATTGGCCTGCGGCTTGGCCTGTGTTAAATTCTTCCTCTACACTGATTGGATTGGGCATGGCCAATAATGTTGCTCAAAGCTCACAAATGTTGTCTTGGCAACTGGGGTCACAGAAAGGAAAGTTTCAGCCTTATGTGATTCCTGCCTTGCCGTTTTCCCTATGGGGACGTGATATTATGGAATCTTTACAAGTGTCTTTAGTTACCCCTGATGTAATAGATGAACAGGCTTTTTTATAGGGGCCATTGAAACTCAACAATATGCTGATAAAATTAATTGGAAAAATGAAAATCCTGTCTGGATCGATCAATGGCCCCTTACTTCAGAAAAGATCCAGGCTATTCAAACTATAGTTAAAGAGCAATTAGCTAAAGGTCATTTGGAACTGTCTACGAGTCCTTGGAATACTCCTGTTTTCTGTATAAAGAAAAAATCTGGCAAATGGCGATTATTGCAGGATCTGAGAGCGGTAAATGCCACAATGCAAGACATGGGGGCCCTACAACCAGGGTTGCCCTCTCCTGTAGCAGTTCCAAAAAACAGCTATGTTATTATTATTGACCTTCAAGACTGCTTTTTTACAATTAAATTACATCCAGATGATTGTAAAAAATTTGCCTTTAGTATTCCATCTAGTAATTTTCAGAAACCGTGGCAACGTTATCAATGGAAGGTTTTGCCACAAGGTATGAAAAATTCTCCTACTTTATGTCAAAAGTTTGTAGATCAAGCTTTACAAAAGACAAGGTTAAAATTTCCAGAGGCCTACATTGTTCATTATATGGATGATATTCTCCTAAGTCATCCTATGAAAGAAATTGCGGATCTAATATTGAAACATCTCATAGGACAATTGACTACATATGGCCTAGTAGTGGCCCCTGATAAAATTCAAAAAGATAGACCTTTAAATTATTTAGGAAAAGTCATATATAATAATTGCATTATGTCACAAAATTTACAGATTCGTGTTGATAAACTACAGACTTTGAATGATTTCCAAAAATTATTGGGAAATATTAATTGGATAAGACCTTACTTAAAAATTACTACTAGAAATTTACATCCACTTTTTGCAATTTTACAGGGAGATTCAAACCCTAAATCTCCTCGTAAATTAACTCAGGAAGCATTGCAGAGTATTAAATTGGTTAAACAAAAATTATCTGAAGCAAAAGTTATTCAAGTGAATTATTCAAAAACTTGGGACTTATTAATTATTCAGACTGTTTATACTCCAACAGCTTGCTTATGGCAAGACGGCATCCTGGAATGGCTGCACTTGTCACATGTACAAACACGTGTGGTCACTGCATATCCATTAATGTGTGCCTGGTTAATCATAAAAGGTATCCTAAGGTCTCGAGAATTATTTGGCAGAGATCCAAATAATATAATAATTCCATATAACAAAACACAATTTAAATTTTTATTGCAAAATAATAATGATTGGGGAGTTGCCATACAAAATTTTTCAGGACAAGTTAAATCTCATTTGCGTCAACATCCATTATTGAAATTTGCAGAAAAAACTAAACTTATTTTTCCAAAAATTATTAATTCTAAACCTGTACCCAATACAAAGGTCATTTTCACTGATGGCTCTTCATCTGGAGTCTTTGCAGTTTATAGTCTTAGAGATAAACCTTTGCAAAAAGTCTCTAAAAATGTCTCTGCTCAGCAGGCTGAAATAATTAGTCATTATGACACTTGAGCATTTTGCTCAGCCTTTAACTTTGTTTTCTGATTCTAAGTATGTGGTTAGGCCATTTATTCTTTTAAAATAAATAAATAAAATATTTCTAAATAATAATATTTAAAGTTCATTTACTATTGCTAAGGTAATAAAAAATGGTTAAATATAACTATATAATATAACTAAAGGTTTTTATAATGATATTCTAAACCCACTGCAACGAATGGGTGGGGGCTGCCCCTGATCTCAACAAGCAGCTGCCTGGACTTTTTCTCCAGTGTTGGGATCACTGGCAAGTCTCTACTGCCTTCCTGCTGTGGGGGACTAAACTGTTTTGGTTCATTCTAGGAAAAAGGTTTTATTTCCCTATGTTTTTTTTTTTTTTTTTAAATTTTAAAGTCTAAATTGTCTAAGTAAAAAAAAATACTGAGTTATTTTAAATTTGCTAACAAGCTATACAAAATGCTTATTGGTTGAATAAAAGTTTTTAGATTTACTTATTGGACCTGTAAAAGGTTAAATTTCTTGTTAAAATTAATTAACCAAAAAAAAAAAAAATTAAATAATAATACAAACATATTTGAGCTAAATTCAAACCTCAAATTTTAATAAAAGCCTAAAAACAAACAAACTGTAAAAATTTCCCTCTTCTTCTGTTATCAAAATAACAGTATTCTTTTTTGTTTTAATATATACTTGCTCTCAGTATAATAAAACATTGACAACCTAAAGCCAAATAATCACTTCTTAAAAATATAAACTCAAAAAATATTCTCTTATCTAAAAAAGTTAATAAAACTGCCTGATTGTTGTGGTCTCGAGCCCAAGGTCTTTAATAATAATTAAAATTAAATACTTATTTTCTGCACAGTTTTTAGCTTTTAACTCATTAAAAAACCTCAGTGACGTCACAAAAATTAATAAAATAACTATCTCTTAAATTATATACATATGGCCAAAATTTTAAATATATATATCAAGAGATCTCTGTATCTGTTTGTCTGTCTTTGTGTTTTGTTTTGTGTTGTTTTATTTTGTTTTGTTTTTGACCTCTAGAGGACTAATTATAAATGGCGCCTATATAAATTCTCATAAAAACAAATCTTACAATCACTATCAAAAATTTTTTTTAATTTTTGGAAAACAAAAACTAGTTCAAATTTTATAATATAATTCAAGGCATATATGCCTTAAAATTATGTTAAATATTAATAATTTACTTTGTTTAAATGTGTTTATTAAAAAAAAAAAATATTGAGTCACCTCTATGTAAAAAATGTACAAAGTATCTATATGGTACTCTAATTTTTTTGTTCCTTTTTATTAATTTATCTAATACTTGTTTAATGATGCTAATTCACCCATCTGGTCCCTGCTAAATTAAACCAACACCTTGGTTCCTCCTCTGCACTGACTGAAACCTGAAAAGTCACAGATCACCTACTTCTTCACCACTTCCAATGGAACTCGTGCTTACTTGAACTTTTTCGTCTTTTTGCTGCTGTGAATACTATCAAACTTTTTAGCACCAGACAAAATATCTACGCCGTATGAAATTTCAATCTTCGTGCCTGCATTGAATACCCCTATACATTGCTTTTTGGATCTGCCAACACAATGAACATTTCCTGCCATGGGAATTCCTATTCTGTCACCTGTTCTAAATGTGTGTTGTCTAATTGCCTAACTCCTAATATTGTTCATAATTTTTCTACTATGGTTATGTTAAATAGACCTTCTTATGTTATATTACCTGTGGATTTACAAAATACCCCATGGTTTGACAATATTGCTTTACAAATTATTCAGGAAGTCAATGCTTTAATTCATTCTAAACATTTTGTTGCTACGCTTATTTTACATATTACTGCCCTGATTGCAATTGTTACTTCTCTTGCAGCATCATCTGTTGCCTTGGTACAGGAAACACATACAGCACATTTTGTTAATGATCTTACACAAAATGTAACTTTGGCACTTGCTTTGCAACATTCCATAGATAGAAAAATGGAACAAAAGCTTAATGCTCTTAGAAAAACTGTATTGGCACTGGGAGAGGAAGTACAGCAAATCAAAAAAACTTCTCTCCACTCGTTGTCATGCACAATTTAAATTTATTTGTGTTACACCTAAACCTTATAATTCTTCTCTTGATTGGAATTTTGTTAAAAATCTGCTTGGTGTTTGGCGTGAAAGTGACTCTAGTCATGATATGTCATCTCTTCAGGCAGAAATCTCTGCGATGAGCCAGGCGCATTTGTCTGAACCAGCATTGTCTGATTTTGCTTCTACATTTTCTGATTCTCTGCGTTCTCTGGCTCCCTCAAATTGGCTGCATTTTTTAATTTCATTTGGAGTGATTACACTCATTGTTTTGGTTGGTTGCCTTTTAATGCCTGTGTTTTTAAAGCTACTTAACAAAAATCTGAAGATTCTTCGTCGTGATATGCATTTTGCAGCTTCAATTTAAAAAGAAAGGGGGAACTGTGGCGGCTCCTGAGAGCAATGTGACAATTGCCACAATCTCGCATTAATTGGGTGGCTGTGCTAGTGTGGCATAATAAGCCCCCTGCCCCTGTGCGCTGGACTGGACAGTCAATGACGGGTAAGATCAGGAAGTGAATTCTGACAACCTAAGACAGACGCAGTCCCCGAGGGGAATTTGGTTCCCACCTTTTCAGCCATGACGAATAACTGGAACAATTAGGCCTGGGCGTTGTTAAGGCACCACCAAAATATGTTGTTACTCATTGCCAGTAACAAGGATCATAGTAAAGGAATGCAGCCATGGAAACTGATTCTATTACTTAGTAAATAATATAGCCAAACAAAGGTATAAGAATAAATAATAGTATATGAAAAATATAATACTAAAATAATAATAACAATGTAATCATAATGCAAATGTGCTAGAGTGAACCTCCAGTATGGAGATTAGAGTAAGAAATGTTCTTGATTTGCACTTGATTTCTTGATAGATAATAAGCAAGATGTAATGATATATGACACAATATGCACTTATGCCTTGGTAAATGATTAACCAGACACTGTGCAAAACACAATGAAGTAATTACTGTAAAAATGTATAAAAAGAGAAGATTGCTTTCAATAAATTGCACTCAGATTTTCACTCTCCCTTGAGTGTGTCTGTGTGTCATTCTTTCTTGTCCCTCGCCCTAATTCCTTCGATCACCTTTTGCTCATTCACATTCAACCCTGAGATTGTCTCAATCTCCCGCCACTGCTGGGCTGGTCCGCGGCATGCAGGCACACAGGCCGGCGCGGAAAAAAGCCCCGGGCCAGCCAGCACCGCTCAAAGGGGAAGAGACCGCACCTGGCCCAGCAGCGCTTGATGAGCCCCAGGCTCCGCCCCTGGCCGGAGCCTGACCCCGCCCGCCCGACTCTGGCTGCGCACAGGTTCACTTCCTAGGGCCGCCGCTAGGGGGTGCTGGTGAGGGGTTTCGGGGACCCTCAGCCCCCACCGGGCTGGGGCCACCCCTGCACCCATGGGGGTACGGGGCCCCCTTCCCCTTCGCGGAAGCCCAAACATTCCTCCCGGGGCACGGCTGCACCCTCCTCTCGCACTCACAGCCCCAGCGGCGGGGCCGTGCGCCGGCAGACGCCCTAGACGCAGGGCCTGGGTCCCGGTCAGGGGAGGGCACCCCCTGGAAGCCAGGGGCAAGCGGCGACCGCGGCCTCTTCCAAAACTGCAGGCACACAGGCCGGCGCGGAAAAAAGCCCCGGGCCAGCCAGCACCGCTCAAAGGGGAAGAGACCGCACCTGGCCCAGCAGCGCTTGATGAGCCCCAGGCTCCGCCCCTGGCCGGAGCCTGACCCCGCCCGCCCGACTCTGGCTGCGCACAGGTGCACTTCCTAGGGCCGCCGCTAGGGGGCGCTGGTGAGGGGTTTCGGGGACCCTCAGCCCCCACCGGGCTGGGGCCACCCCTGCACCCATGGGGGTACGGGATTCTCCTCCCCCATGGGGGAACGGGGCCCCCTTCCCCTTCGCGGAAGCCCAAACCTTCCTCCCGGGGCACGCCTGCACCCTCCTCTCGCACTCACAGCCCCAGCAGCGGGGCCGTGCGCCGGCAGACGCCCTAGACGGAGGGCCGGGGTCCCGGTCAGGGGAGGGCACCCCCTGGAAGCCAGGGGCAAGCGGCGACCGCGGCCTCTTCCAAAACTGCAGGCACACAGGCCGGCGCGGAAAAAAGCCCCGGGCCAGCCAGCACCGCTCAAAGGGGAAGAGACCGCGGCTGGCCCAGCAGCGCTTGATGAGCCCCAGGCTCCGCCCCTGGCCGGAGCCTGACTCCGCCCGCCCGACTCTGGCTGCGCACAGGTGCACTTCCTAGGGCCGCCGCTAGGGGGCGCTGGTGAGGGGTTTCGGGGACCCTCAGCCCCCACCGGGCTGGGGCCACCCCTGCACCCATGGGGGTACAGGATTCGACGCCCCCATGCGGGAACGGGGCCCCCTTCCCCTTCGCGGAAGCCCAAACCTTCCTCCCGGGGCACGCCTGCACCCTCCTCTCGCACTCACAGCCCCAGCAGCGGGGCCGTGCGCCGCCAGACGCCCTAGACGGAGGGCCGGGGTCCCGGTCATGGGAGGGCACCCCCTGGAAGCCAGGGGCAAGCGGCGACCGCGGCCTCTTCCAAAACTGCAGGCACACAGGCCGGCGCGGAAAAAAGCCCCGGGCCAGCCAGCACCGCTCAAAGGGGAAGAGACCGCGCCTGGCCCAGCAGCGCTAGATGAGCCCCAGGCTCCGCCCCTGGCCGGAGCCTGACCCCGCCCGCCCGACTCTGGCTGCGCACAGGTGCACTTCCTAGGGCCGCCGCTAGGGGGCGCTGGTAAGGGGTTTCGGGGACCCTCAGCCCCCACCGGGCTGGGGCCACCCCTGCACCCATGGGGGTACGGGGCCCCCTTCCCCTTCACGGAAGCCCAAACATTCCTCCCGGGGCACGCCTGCACCCTTCTCTCGCACTCACAGCCCCAGCGGCGGGGCCGTGCGCCGGCAGACGCCCTAGACGGAGGGCCGGGGTCCCGGTCAGGGGAGGGCATCCCCTGGAAACCAGGGGCAAGCGGCGACCGCGGCCTCTTCCAAAACTGCAGGCACAGGCCGGCGCGGAAAAAAGCCCCGGGCCAGCCAGCACTGCTCAAAGGGGAAGAGACCGCACCTGGCCCAGCAGCGCTTGATGAGCCCCAGGCTCCGCCCCTGGCCGGAGCCTGACCCCGCCCGCCCGACTCTGGCTGCGCACAGGTGCACTTCCTAGGGCCGCCGCTAGGGCGCGCTGGTGAGGGGTTTCGGGGACCCTCAGCCCCCACCGGGCTGGGGCCACCCCTGCACCCATGGGGGTACGGGGCCCCCTTCCCCTTCGCGGAAGCCCAAACCTTCCTCCCGGGGCACGCCTGCACCCTCCTCTCGCACTCACAGCCCCAGCGGCGGGGCCGTGCGCCGGCAGACGCCCTAGACGGAGGGCCGGGGTCCCGCTCAGGGGAGGGCACCCCCTGGAAACCAGGGGCAAGCGGCGACCGCGGCCTCTTCCAAAACTGCAGGCACACAGGCCGGCGCGGAAAAAAGCCCCGGGCCAGCCAGCACCGCTCAAAGGGGAAGAGACCGCACCTGGCCCAGCAGCGCTTGATGAGCCCCAGGCTCCGCCCCTGGCCGGAGCCTGACCCCGCCCGCCCGACTCTGGCTGCGCACAGGTGCACTTCCTAGGGCCGCCGCTAGGGGGCGCTGGTGAGGGGTTTCGGGGACCCTCAGCCGCCACCGGGCTGGGGCCACCCCTGCACCCATGGGGGAACGGGATTCTCCTCCCCCATGGGGGAACGGGGCCCCCTTCCCCTTCGCGGAAGCCCAAACCTTCCTCCCGGGACACGCCTGCACCCTCCTCTCGCACTCACAGCCCCAGCGGCGGGGCCGTGCGCCGGCAGACGCCCTAGACGGAGGGCCGGGGTCCCGGTCAGGGGAGGGCACCGCCTGGAAGCCAGGGGCAAGCGGCGACCGCGGCCTCTTCCAAAACTGCAGGCACACAGGCCAGCGCGGAAAAAAGCCCCGAGCCAGCCAGCACCGCTCAAAGGGGAAGAGACCGCACCTGGCCCAGCAGCGCTTGATGAGCCCCAGGCTCCGCCCCTGGCCGGAGCCTGACCCGGCCCGCCCGACTCTGGCTGCGCACAGGTTCACTTCCTAGGGCCGCCGCTAGGGGGTGCTGGTGAGGGGTTTCGGGGACCCTCAGCCCCCACCGGGCTGGGGCCACCCCTGCACCCATGGGGGTACGGGGCCCCCTTCCCCTTCGCGGAAGCCCAAACATTCCTCCCGGGGCACGCCTGCACCCTCCTCTCGCACTCACAGCCCCAGCGGCGGGGCCGTGCGCCGGCAGACGCCCTAGACGCAGGGCCTGGGTCCCGGTCAGGGGAGGGCACCCCCTGGAAGCCAGGGGCAAGTGGCGACCGCGGCCTCTTCCAAAACTGCAGGCACACAGGCCGGCGCGGAAAATAGCCCCGGGCCAGCCAGCACCGCTCAAAGGGGAAGAGACCGCACCTGGCCCAGCAGCGCTTGATGAGCCCCAGGCTACGCCCCTGGCCGGAGCCTGACCCCGCCCGCCCGACTCTGGCTGCGCACAGGTGCACTTCCTAGGGCCGCCGCTAGGGGGCGCTGGTGAGGGGTTTCGGGGACCCTCAGCCCCCACCGGGCTGGGGCCACCCCTGCACCCATGGGGGTACGGGATTTTCCTCCCCCATGGGGGAACGGGGCCCCCTTCCCCTTCGCGGAAGCCCAAACCTTCCTCCCGGGGCACGCCTGCACCCTCCTCTCGCACTCACAGCCCCAGCAGCGGGGCCGTGCGCCGGCAGATGCCCTAGACGGAGGGCCGGGGTCCCGCTCAGGGGAGGGCACCCCCTGGAAGCCAGGGGCAAGCGGCGACCGCGGCCTCTTCCAAAACTGCAGGCACACAGGCCGGCGCGGAAAAAAGCCCCGGGCCAGCCAGCACCGCTCAAAGGGGAAGAGACCGCACCTGGCCCAGCAGCGCTTGATGAGCCCCAGGCTCCGCCCCTGGCCGGAGCCTGACCCCGCCCGCCCGACTCTGGCTGCGCACAGGTGCACTTCCTAGGGCCGCCGCTAGGGGGCGCTGGTGAGGGGTTTCGGGGACCCTCAGCCGCCACCGGGCTGGGGCCACCCCTGCACCCATGGGGGTACGGGATTCTCCTCCCCCATGGGGGAACGGGGCCCCCTTCCCCTTCGCGGAAGCCCAAACCTTCCTCCCGGGGCACGCCTGCACCCTCCTCTCGCACTCACAGCCCCAGCGGCGGGGCCGTGCGCCGGCAGACGCCCTAGACGGAGGGCCGGGGTCCCGGTCAGGGGAGGGCACCGCCTGGAAGCCAGGGGCAAGCGGCGACCGCGGCCTCTTCCAAAACTGCAGGCACACAGGCCAGCGCGGAAAAAAGCCCCGAGCCAGCCAGCACCGCTCAAAGGGGAAGAGACCGCACCTGGCCCAGCAGCGCTTGATGAGCCCCAGGCTCCGCCCCTGGCCGGAGCCTGACCCGGCCCGCCCGACTCTGGCTGCGCACAGGTTCACTTCCTAGGGCCGCCGCTAGGGGGTGCTGGTGAGGGGTTTCGGGGACCCTCAGCCCCCACCGGGCTGGGGCCACCCCTGCACCCATGGGGGTACGGGGCCCCCTTCCCCTTCGCGGAAGCCCAAACATTCCTCCCGGGGCACGCCTGCACCCTCCTCTCGCACTCACAGCCCCAGCGGCGGGGCCGTGCGCCGGCAGACGCCCTAGACGCAGGGCCTGGGTCCCGGTCAGGGGAGGGCAACCCCTGGAAGCCAGGGGCAAGCGGCGACCGCGGCCTCTTCCAAAACTGCAGGCACACAGGCCGGCGCGGAAAAAAGCCCCGGGCCAGCCAGCACCGCTCAAAGGGGAAGAGACCGCGGCTGGCCCAGCAGCGCTTGATGAGCCCCAGGCTCCGCCCCTGGCCGGAGCCTGACTCAGCCCGCCCGACTCTGGCTGCGCACAGGTGCACTTCCTAGGGCCGCCGCTAGGGGGCGCTGGTGAGGGGTTTCGGGGACCCTCAGCCCCCACCGGGCTGGGGCCACCCCTGCACCCATGGGGGTACAGGATTCGACGCCCCCATGGGGGAACGGGGCCCCCTTCCCCTTCGCGGAAGCCCAAACCTTCCTCCCGGGGCACGCCTGCACCCTCCTCTCGCACTCACAGCCCCAGCAGCGGGGCCGTGCGCCGCCAGACGCCCTAGACGGAGGGCCGGGGTCCCGGTCATGGGAGGGCACCCCCTGGAAGCCAGGGGCAAGCGGCGACCGCGGCCTCTTCCAAAACTGCAGGCACACAGGCCGGCGCGGAAAAAAGCCCCGGGCCAGCCAGCACCGCTCAAAGGGGAAGAGACCGCGCCTGGCCCAGCAGCGCTAGATGAGCCCCAGGCTCCGCCCCTGGCCGGAGCCTGACCCCGCCCGCCCGACTCTGGCTGCGCACAGGTGCACTTCCTAGGGCCGCCGCTAGGGGGCGCTGGTAAGGGGTTTCGGGGACCCTCAGCCCCCACCGGGCTGGGGCCACCCCTGCACCCATGGGGGTACGGGGCCCCCTTCCCCTTCACGGAAGCCCAAACCTTCCTCCCGGGGCACGCCTGCACCCTCCTCTCGCACTCACAGCCCCAGCGGCGGGGCCGTGCGCCGGCAGACGCCCTAGACGCAGGGCCTGGGTCCCGGTCAGGGGAGGGCACCCCCTGGAAGCCAGGGGCAAGCGGCGCCGCGGCCTCTTCCAAAACTGCAGGCACACAGGCCAGCGCGGAAAAAAGCCCCGGGCCAGCCAGCACCGCTCAAAGGGGAAGAGACCGCACCTGGCCCAGCAGCGGTTGATGAGCCCCAGGCTCCGCCCCTGGCCGGAGCCTGACCCCGCCCGCCCGACTCTGGCTGCGCACAGGTGCACTTCCTAGGGCCGCCGCTAGGGGGCGCTGGTGAGGGGTTTCGGGGACCCTCAGCCCCCACCGGGCTGGGGCCACCCCTGCACCCATGGGGGTACGGGATTCTCCTCCCCCATGGGGGAACGGGACCCCCTTCCCCTTCGCGGAAGCCCAAGCCTTCCTCCCGGGGCACGCCTGCACCCTCCTCTCGCACTCACAGCCCCAGCGGCGGGGCCGTGCGCCGGCAGACGCCCTAGACGGAGGGCCGGGGTCCCGGTCAGGGGAGGACACCCCCTGGAAACCAGGGGCAAGCGGCGACCGCGGCCTCTTCCAAAACTGCAGGCACACAGGCCGGCGCGGAAAAAAGCCCCGGGCCAGCCAGCACCGCTCAAAGGGGAAGAGACCGCACCTGGCCCAGCAGCGCTTGATGAGCCCCAGGCTCCGCCCCTGGCCGGAGCCTGACCCCGCCCGCCCGACTCTGGCTGCGCACAGGTGCACTTCCTAGGGCCGCCGCTAGGGGGCGCTGGTGAGGGGTTTCGGGGACCCTCAGCCCCCACCGGGCTGGGGCCACCCCTGCACCCATGGGGGTACGGGGCCCCCTTCCCCTTCGCGGAAGCCCAAACCTTCCTCCCGGGGCACGCCTGCACCCTCCTCTCGCACTCACAGCCCCAGCGGCGGGGCCGTGCGCCGGCAGACGCCCTAGACGGAGGGCCGGGGTCCCGGTCAGGGGAGGGCACCCCCTGGAAGCCAGGGGCAAGCGGCGACCGCGGCCTCTTCCAAAACTGCAGGCACACAGGCCGGCGCGGAAAAAAGCCCCGGGCCAGCCAGCACCGCTCAAAGGGGAAGAGACCGCACCTGGCCCAGCAGCGCTTGATGAGCCCCAGGCTCCGCCCCTGGCCGGAGCCTGACCCCGCCCGCCCGACTCTGGCTGCGCACAGGTGCACTTCCTAGGGCCGCCGCTAGGGGGCGCTGGTGAGGGGTTTCGGGGACCCTCAGCCCCCACCGGGCTGGGGCCACCCCTGCACCCATGGGGGTACGGGATTCGACTCCCCCATGGGGGAACGGGGCCCCCTTCCCCTTCGCGGAAGCCCAAACCTTCCTCCCGGGGCACGCCGGCACCCTCCTCTCGCACTCACAGCCCCAGCGGCGGGGCCGTGCGCCGGCAGACGCCCTAGACGGAGGGCCGGGGTCCCGGTCAGGGGAGGGCACCCCTGGAAGCCAGGGGCAAGCGGCGACCGCGGCCTCTTCCAAAACTGCAGGCACACAGGCCGGCGCGGAAAAAAGCCCCGGGCCAGCCAGCACCGCTCAAAGGGGAAGAGTCCGCACCTGGCCCAGCAGCGCTCTATGAGCCCCAGGCTCCGCCCCTGGCCGGAGCCTGACCCCGCCCTCCTGGCTCTTCATGAGCAAACGTGCCGTTCACAGCTCAGCCCCAAGGGGCGCTGGCGAGGCGGTTCGGGGCCCTCAGCCCTCATGGGTTTAGGCAGACTCCACCCCAGGGAGAAACGGGAACCTCTTCTCCCATGGTGGAACGGGGCCCACTCCCCCTGGGGGAATGGTAAATCTTCCTCCCGGGGCACACCTGCACCCTCCTCTCGGACTCACACCCCCAGGGGCAGGACGTGTGCCCCAAGACGGCCTAGACGGAGGGGCTGGGTCTCCGTCATTGAGGGCAACGCCTGTAAGCCAGAAACAGGCGGCATCCGACGTGTCCTCCAAACTGCAGGCAGACAGGCTGGCGGGGAAAGACCCTAGCAAACCAGCACCAATCAGAGGGGAAGAGTCCTCACCCGGCTGAGCAGCGCTGATGAGCCCCAGGCTCCACTCCGGGCCGGAGCCTGACCCCGCCCGCCCGACTCAGGCTGCGCAGAGGTGCACTTCCTAGGGCCGCAGCTAGGGGGCCCTGGTGAGGGGTTTCGGGGACCCTCAGCCCCCACCGGGCTGGGGCCACCCCGCAACCCATGGGGGTACGGGACTGTCCTCCCCCATGGGGGAACGGGGCCCCCTTCCCCTTCGCGGAAGCCCAAACCTTCCTCCCGGGGCACGCCTGCACCCTCCTCTCGCACTCACAGCCCCAGCGGCGGGGCCGTGCGCCGGCAGACGCCCTAGACGGAGGGCCGGGGTCCCGGTCAGGGGAGGGCACCCCCTGGAAGCCAGGGGCAAGCGGCGACCGCGGCCTCTTCCAAAACTGCAGGCACACAGGCCGGCGCGGAAAAAAGCCCCGGGCCAGCCAGCACCGCTCAAAGGGGAAGAGACCGCACCTGGCCCAGCAGCGCTTGATGAGCCCCAGGCTCCGCCCCTGGCCGGAGCCTGACCCCGCCCGCCTGACTCTGGCTGCGCACAGGTGCACTTCCTAGGGCCGCCGCTAGGGGGCAGTGGTGAGGGGTTTCGGGGACCCTCAGCCCCCACCGGGCTGGGGCCACCCCTGCACCCATGGGGGTACGGGATTCGACTCCCCCATGGGGGAACGGGGCCCCCTTCCCCTTCGCGGAAGCCCAAACCTTCCTCCCGGGGCACGCCTGCACCCTCCTCTCGCACTCACAGCCCCAGCGGCGGGGCCGTGCGCCGGCAGACGCCCTAGACGGAGGGCCGGGGTCCCGGTTAGGGGAGGGCACCCCCTGGAAGCCAGGGGCAAGCGGCGACCGCGGCCTCTTCCAAAACTGCAGGCACACAGGCCGGCGCGGAAAAAAGCCCCGGGCCAGCCAGCACCGCTCAAAGGGGAAGAGACCGCACCTGGCCCAGCAGCGCTTGATGAGCCCCAGGCTCCGCCCCTGGCCGGAGCCTGACCCCGCCCGCCCGACTCTGGCTGCGCACAGGTGCACTTCCTAGGGCCGCCGCTAGGGGGCGCTGGTGAGGGGTTTCGGGGACCCTCAGCCCCCACCGGGCTGGGGCCAACGCTGCACCCATGGGGGTACGGGATTCGACTCCCCCATGGGGGAACGGGGCCCCCTTCCCCTTCGCGGAAGCCCAAACCTTCCTCCCGGGGCACGCCTGCACCCTCCTCTCGCACTCACAGCCCCAGCGGCGGGGCCGTGCGCCGGCAGACGCCCTAGACGGAGGGCCGGGGTCCCGGTCAGGGGAGGGCATCCCCTGGAAACCAGGGGCAAGCGGCGACCGCGGCCTCTTCCAAAACTGCAGGCACACAGGCCGGCGCGGAAAAAAGCCCCGGGCCAGCCAGCACTGCTCAAAGGGGAAGAGACCGCACCTGGCCCAGCAGCGCTTGATGAGCCCCAGGCTCCGCCCCTGGCCGGAGCCTGACCCCGCCCGCCCGACTCTGGCTGCGAACAGGTGCACTTCCTAGGGCCGCCGCTAGGGCGCGCTGGTGAGGGGTTTCGGGGACCCTCAGCCCCCACCGGGCTGGGGCCACCCCTGCACCCATGGGGGTACGGGGCCCCCTTCCCCTTCGCGGAAGCCCAAACATTCCTCCCGGGGCACGCCTGCACCCTCCTCTCGCACTCACAGCCCCAGCGGCGGGGCCGTGCGCCGGCAGACGCCCTAGACGGAGGGCCGGGGTCCCGCTCAGGGGAGGGCACCCCCTGGAAACCAGGGGCAAGCGGCGACCGCGGCCTCTTCCAAAACTGCAGGCACACAGGCCGGCGCGGAAAAAAGCCCCGGGCCAGCCAGCACCGCTCAAAGGGGAAGAGACCGCACCTGGCCCAGCAGCGCTTGATGAGCCCCAGGCTCCGCCCCTGGCCGGAGCCTGACCCCGCCCGCCCGACTCTGGCTGCGCACAGGTGCAATTCCTAGGGCCGCCGCTTGGGGGCGCTGGTGAGGGGTTTCGGGGACCCTCAGCCGCCACCGGGCTGGGGCCACCCCTGCACCCATGGGGGTACGGGATTCTACTCCCCCATGGGGGAACGGGGCCCCCTTCCCCTTCGCGGAAGCCCAAACCTTCCTCCCGGGGCACGCCTGCACCCTCCTCTCGCACTCACAGCCCCAGCGGCGGGGCCGTGCGTCGGCAGACGCCCTAGACGGAGGGCCGGGGTCCCGGTCAGGGGAGGGCACCGCCTGGAAGCCAGGGGCAAGCGGCGACCGCGGCCTCTTCCAAAACTGCAGGCACACAGGCCAGCGCGGAAAAAAGCCCCGAGCCAGCCAGCACCGCTCAAAGGGGAAGAGACCGCACCTGGCCCAGCAGCGCTTGATGAGCCCCAGGCTCCGCCCCTGGCCGGAGCCTGACCCCGCCCGCCCGACTCTGGCTGCGCACAGGTTCACTTCCTAGGGCCGCCGCTAGGGGGTGCTGGTGAGGGGTTTCGGGGACCCTCAGCCCCCACCGGGCTGGGGCCACCCCTGCACCCATGGGGGTACGGGGCCCCCTTCCCCTTCGCGGAAGCCCAAACATTCCTCCCGGGGCACGCCTGCACCCTCCTCTCGCACTCACAGCCCCAGCGGCGGGGCCGTGCGCCGGCAGACGCCCTAGACGCAGGGCCTGGGTCCCGGTCAGGGGAGGGCACCCCCTGGAAGCCAGGGGCAAGCGGCGACCGCGGCCTCTTCCAAAACTGCAGGCACACAGGCCGGCGCGGAAAAAAGCCCCGGGCCAGCCAGCACCGCTCAAAGGGGAAGAGACCGCACCTGGCCCAGCAGCGCTTGATGAGCCCCAGGCTCCGCCCCTGGCCGGAGCCTGACCCCGCCCGCCCGACTCTGGCTGCGCACAGGTGCACTTTTTTGGGCCGCCGCTATGGCGCGCTGGTGAGGGGTTTCGGGGACCCTCAGCCCCCACCGGGCTGGGGCCACCCCTGCACCCATGGGGGTACGGGGCCCCCTTCCCCTTCGCGGAAGCCCAAACATTCCTCCCGGGGCACGCCTGCACCCTCCTCTCGCACTCACAGCCCCAGCGGCGGGGCCGTGCGCCGGCAGACGCCCTAGACGGAGGGCCGGGGTCCCGCTCAGGGGAGGGCACCCCCTGGAAACCAGGGGCAAGCGGCGACCGCGGCCTCTTCCAAAACTGCAGGCACACAGGCCGGCGCGGAAAAAAGCCCCGGGCCAGCCAGCACCGCTCAAAGGGGAAGAGACCGCACCTGGCCCAGCAGCGCTTGATGAGCCCCAGGCTCCGCCCCTGGCCGGAGCCTGACCCCGCCCGCCCGACTCTGGCTGCGCACAGGTGCACTTCCTAGGGCCGCCGCTAGGGGGCGCTGGTGAGGGGTTTCGGGGACCCTCAGCCGCCACCGGGCTGGGGCCACCCCTGCACCCATGGGGGAACGGGATTCTCCTCCCCCATGGGGGAACGGGGCCCCCTTCCCCTTCGCGGAAGCCCAAACCTTCCTCCCGGGGCACGCCTGCACCCTCCTCTCGCACTCACAGCCCCAGCGGAGGGGCCGTGCGCCGGCAGACGCCCTAGACGGAGGGCCGGGGTCCCGGTCAGGGGAGGGCACCGCCTGGAAGCCAGGGGCAAGCGGCGACCGCGGCCTCTTCCAAAACTGCAGGCACACAGGCCAGCGCGGAAAAAAGCCCCGAGCCAGCCAGCACCGCTCAAAGGGGAAGAGACCGCACCTGGCCCAGCAGCGCTTGATGAGCCCCAGGCTCCGCCGCTGGCCGGAGCCTGACCCGGCCCGCCCGACTCTGGCTGCGCACAGGTTCACTTCCTAGGGCCGCCGCTAGGGGGTGCTGGTGAGGGGTTTCGGGGACCCTCAGCCCCCACCGGGCTGGGGCCACCCCTGCACCCATGGGGGTACGGGGCCCCCTTCCCCTTCGCGGAAGCCCAAACATTCCTCCCGGGGCACGCCTGCACCCTCCTCTCGCACTCACAGCCCCAGCGGCGGGGCCGTGCGCCGGCAGACGCCCTAGACGCAGGGCCTGGGTCCCGGTCAGGGGAGGGCACCCCCTGGAAGCCAGGGGCAAGCGGCGACCGCGGCCTCTTCCAAAACTGCAGGCACACAGGCCGGCGCGGAAAAAAGCCCCGGGCCAGCCAGCACCGCTCAAAGGGGAAGAGACCGCACCTGGCCCAGCAGCGCTTGATGAGCCCCAGGCTCCGCCCCTGGCCGGAGCCTGACCCCGCCCGCCCGACTCTGGCTGCGCACAGGTGCACTTCCTAGGGCCGCCGCTAGGGGGCGCTGGTGAGGGGTTTCGGGGACCCTCAGCCCCCACCGGGCTGGGGCAACCCCTGCACCCATGGGGGTACGGGATTCGACTCCCCCATGGGGGAACGGGGCCCCCTTCCCCTGCGCGGAAGCCCAAACCTTCCTCCCGGGGCACGCCTGCACCCTCCTCTCGCACTCACAGCCCCAGCAGCGGGGCCGTGCGCCGGCAGACGCCCTAGACGGAGGGCCGGGGTCCCGGTCAGGGGAGGGCACCCCCTGGAAGCCAGGGGCAATCGGCGACCGCGGCCTCTTCCAAAACTGCAGGCACACAGGCCGGCGCGGAAAAAAGCCCCGGGCCAGCCAGCACCGCTCAAAGGGGAAGAGACCGCGGCTGGCCCAGCAGCGCTTGATGAGCCCCAGGCTCCGCCCCTGGCCGGAGCCTGACTTCGCCCGCCCGACTCTGGCTGCGCACAGGTGCACTTCCTAGGGCCGCCGCTAGGGGGCGCTGGTGAGGGGTTTCGGGGACCCTCAGCCCCCACCGGGCTGGGGCCACCCCTGCACCCATGGGGGTACAGGATTCGACGCCCCCATGGGGGAACGGGGCCCCCTTCCCCTTCGCGGAAGCCCAAACCTTCCTCCCGGGGCACGCCTGCACCCTCCTCTCGCACTCACAGCCCCAGCAGCGGGGCCGTGCGCCGCCAGACGCCCTAGACGGAGGGCCGGGGTCCCGGTCATGGGAGGGCACCCCCTGGAAGCCAGGGGCAAGCGGCGACCGCGGCCTCTTCCAAAACTGCAGGCACACAGGCTGGCGCGGAAAAAAGCCCCGGGCCAGCCAGCACCGCTCAAAGGGGAAGAGACCGCGCCTGGCCCAGCAGCGCTAGATGAGCCCCAGGCTCCGCCCCTGGCCGGAGCCTGACCCCGCCCGCCCGACTCTGGCTGCGCACAGGTGCACTTCCTAGGGCCGCCGCTAGGGGGCGCTGGTAAGGGGTTTCGGGGACCCTCAGCCCCCACCGGGCTGGGGCCACCCCTGCACCCATGGGGGTACGGGGCCCCCTTCCCCTTCACGGAAGCCCAAACCTTCCTCCCGGGGCACGCCTGCACCCTCCTCTCGCACTCACAGCCCCAGCGGCGGGGCCGTGCGCCGGCAGACGCCCTAGACGCAGGGCCTGGGTCCCGGTCAGGGGAGGGCACCCCCTGGAAGCCAGGGGCAAGCGGCGCCGCGGCCTCTTCCAAAACTGCAGGCACACAGGCCAGCGCGGAAAAAAGCCCCGGGCCAGCCAGCACCGCTCAAAGGGGAAGAGACCGCACCTGGCCCAGCAGCGCTTGATGAGCCCCAGGCTCCGCCCCTGGCCGGAGCCTGACCCCGCCCGCCCGACTCTGGCTGCGCACAGGTGCACTTCCTAGGGCCGCCGCTAGGGGGCGCTGGTGAGGGGTTTCGGGGACCCTCAGCCCCCACCGGGCTGGGGCCATCCCTGCACCCATGGGGGTACGGGATTCTCCTCCCCCATGGGGGAACGGGACCCCCTTCCCCTTCGCGGAAGCCCAAGCCTTCCTCCCGGGGCACGCCTGCACCCTCCTCTCGCACTCACAGCCCCAGCGGCGGGGCCGTGCGCCGGCAGACGCCCTAGACGGAGGGCCGGGGTCCCGGTCAGGGGAGGACACCCCCTGGAAGCCAGGGGCAAGCGGCGACCGCGGCCTCTTCCAAAACTGCAGGCACACAGGCCGGCGCGGAAAAAAGCCCCGGGCCAGCCAGCACCGCTCAAAGGGGAAGAGACCGCGCCTGGCCCAGCAGCGCTTGATGAGCCCCAGGCTCCGCCCCTGGCCGGAGCCTGACCCCGCCGCCCGACTCTGGCTGCGCACAGGTTCACTTCCTAGGGCCGCCGCTAGGGGGCGCTGGTGAGGGGTTTCGGGGACCCTCAGCCCCCACCGGGCTGGGGCCACCCCTGCACCCATGGGGGTACGGGATTCGACTCCCCCATGGGGGAACGGGGCCCCCTTCCCCTTCGCGGAAGCCCAAACCTTCCTCCCGGGGCACGCCGGCACCCTCCTCTCGCACTCACAGCCCCAGCGGCGGGGCCGTGCGCTGGCAGACGCCCTAGACGGAGGGCCGGGGTCCCGGTCAAGGGAGGGCACCCCCTGGAAGCCAGGGGCAAGCGGCGACCGCGGCCTCTTCCAAAACTGCAGGCACACAGGCCGGCGCGGAAAAAAGCCCCGGGCCAGCCAGCACCGCTCAAAGGGGAAGAGTCCGCACCTGGCCCAGCAGCGCTCTATGAGCCCCAGGCTCCGCCCCTGGCCGGAGCCTGACCCCGCCCTCCTGGCTCTTCATGAGCAAAGGTGCCGTTCACAGCTCAGCCCCAAGGGGCGCTGGCGAGGCGGTTCGGGGCCCTCAGCCCTCATGGGTTTAGGCAGACTCCACCCCAGGGAGAAACGGGAACCTCTTCTCCCATGGTGGAACGGGGCCCACTCCCCCTGGGGGAATGGTAAATCTTCCTCCCGGGGCACACCTGCACCCTCCTCTCGGACTCACACCCCCAGGGGCAGGACGTGTGCCCCAAGACGGCCTAGACGGAGGGGCTGGGTCTCCGTCATTGAGGGCAACGCCTGTAAGCCAGAAACAGGCGGCATCCGACGTGTCCTCCAAACTGCAGGCAGACAGGCCGGCGGGGAAAGACCCTAGCAAACCAGCACCAATCAGAGGGGAAGAGTCCTCACCCGGCTGAGCAGCGCTGATGAGCCTCAGGCTCCACTCCGGGCCGGAGCCTGACCCCGCCCGCCCGACTCAGGCTGCGCAGAGGTGCACTTCCTAGGGCCGCCGCTAGGGGGCCCTGGTGAGGGGTTTCGGGGACCCTCAGCCCCCACCGGGCTGGGGCCACCCCGCAACCCATGGGGGTACGGGACTGTCCTCCCCCATGGGGGAACGGGGCCCCCTTCCCCTTCGCGGAAGCCCAAACCTTCCTCCCGGGGCACGCCTGCACACTTCTCTCGCACTCACAGCCCCAGCGGCGGGGCCGTGCGCCGGCAGACGCCCTAGACGGAGGGCCGGGGTCCCGGTCAGGGGAGGGCACCCCCTGGAAGCCAGGGGCAAGCGGCGACCGCGGCCTCTTCCAAAACTGCAGGCACACAGGCCGGCGCGGAAAAAAGCCCCGGGCCAGCCAGCACCGCTCAAAGGGGAAGAGACCGCACCTGGCCCAGCAGCGCTTGATGAGCCCCAGGCTCCGCCCCTGGCCGGAGCCTGACCCCGCCCGCCTGACTCTGGCTGCGCACAGGTGCACTTCCTAGGGCCGCCGCTAGGGGGCGCTGGTGAGGGGTTTCGGGGACCCTCAGCCCCCACCGGGCTGGGGCCACCCCTGCACCCATGGGGGTACGGGATTCGACTCCCCCATGGGGGAACGGGGCCCCCTTCCCCTTCGCGGAAGCCCAAACCTTCCTCCCGGGGCACGCCTGCACCCTCCTCTCGCACTCACAGCCCCAGCGGCGGGGCCGTGCGCCGGCAGACGCCCTAGACGGAGGGCCGGGGTCCCGGTCAGGGGAGGGCACCCCCTGGAAGCCAGGGGCAAGCGGCGACCGCGGCCTCTTCCAAAACTGCAGGCACACAGGCCGGCGCGGAAAAAAGCCCCGGGCCAGCCAGCACTGCTCAAAGGGGAAGAGACCGCACCTGGCCCAGCAGCGCTTGATGAGCCCCAGGCTCCGCCCCTGGCCGGAGCCTGACCCCGCCCGCCCGACTCTGGCTGCGCACAGGTGCACTTCCTAGGGCCGCCGCTAGGGCGCGCTGGTGAGGGGTTTCGGGGACCCTCAGCCCCCACCGGGCTGGGGCCACCCCTGCACCCATGGGGGTACGGGGCCCCCTTCCCCTTCGCGGAAGCCCAAACATTCCTCCCGGGGCACGCCTGCACCCTCCTCTCGCACTCACAGCCCCAGCGGCGGGGCCGTGCGCCGGCAGACGCCCTAGACGGAGGGCCGGGGTCCCGCTCAGGGGAGGGCACCCCCTGGAAACCAGGGGCAAGCGGCGACCGCGGCCTCTTCCAAAACTGCAGGCACACAGGCCGGCGCGGAAAAAAGCCCCGGGCCAGCCAGCACCGCTCAAAGGGGAAGAGACCGCACCTGGCCCAGCAGCGCTTGATGAGCCCCAGGCTCCGCCCCTGGCCGGAGCCTGACCCCGCCCGCCCGACTCTGGCTGCGCACAGGTGCACTTCCTAGGGCCGCCGCTAGGGGGCGCTGGTGAGGGGTTTCGGGGACCCTCAGCCCCCACCGGGCTGGGGCCACCCCTGCACCCATGGGGGTACGGGGCCCCCTTCCCCTTCGCGGAAGCCCAAACCTTCCTCCCGGGGCACGCCTGCACCCTCCTCTCGCACTCACAGCCCCAGCGGCGGGGCCGTGCGCCGGCAGACGCCCTAGACGCAGGGCCTGGGTCCCGGTCAGGGGAGGGCACCCCCTGGAAGCCAGGGGCAAGCGGCGACCGCGGCCTCTTCCAAAACTGCAGGCACACAGGCCGGCGCGGAAAAAAGCCCCGGGCCAGCCAGCACCGCTCAAAGGGGAAGAGACCGCGCCTGGCCCAGCAGCGCTTGATGAGCCCCAGGCTCCGCCCCTGGCCGGAGCCTGACCCCGCCCGCCCGACTCTGGCTGCGCACAGGTTCACTTCCTAGGGCCGCCGCTAGGGGGCGCTGGTGAGGGGTTTCGGGGACCCTCAGCCCCCACCGGGCTGGGGCCACCCCTGCACCCATGGGGGTACGGGGCCCCCTTCCCCTTCGCGGAAGCCCAAACCTTCCTCCCGGGGCACGCCTGCACCCTCCTCTCGCACTCACAGCCCCAGTGGCGGGGCCGTGCGCCGGCAGACGCCCTAGACGGAGGGCCGGGGTCCCGGTCAGGGGAGGGCACCCCCTGGAAGCCAGGGGCAAGCGGCGACCGCGGCCTCTTCCAAAACTGCAGGCACACAGGCCGGCGCGGAAAAAAGCCCCGGGCCAGCCAGCACCGCTCAAAGGGGAAGAGACCGCACCTGGCCCAGCAGCGCTTGATGAGCCCCAGGCTCCGCCCCTGGCCGGAGCCTGACCCCGCCCGCCCGACTCTGGCTGCGCACAGGTGCACTTCCTAGGGCCGCCGCTAGGGGGCGCTGGTGAGGGGTTTCGGGGACCCTCAGCCCCCACCGGGCTGGGGCCACCCCTGCACCCATGGGGGTACGGGATTCGACTCCCCCATGGGGGAACGGGGCCCCCTTCCCCTTCGCGGAAGCCCAAACCTTCCTCCCGGGGCACGCCGGCACCCTCCTCTCGCACTCACAGCCCCAGCGGCGGGGCCGTGCGCCGGCAGACGCCCTAGACGGAGGGCCGGGGTCCCGCTCAGGGGAGGGCACCCCCTGGAAGCCAGGGGCAAGCGGCGACCGCGGCCTCTTCCAAAACTGCAGGCACACAGGCCGGCGCGGAAAAAAGCCCCGGGCCAGCCAGCACCGCTCAAAGGGGAAGAGTCCGCACCTGGCCCAGCAGCGCTCTATGAGCCCCAGGCTCCGCCCCTGGCCGGAGCCTGACCCCGCCCTCCTGGCTCTTCATGAGCAAAGGTGCCGTTCACAGCTCAGCCCCAAGGGGCGCTGGCGAGGCGGTTCGGGGCCCTCAGCCCTCATGGGTTTAGGCAGACTCCACCCCAGGGAGAAACGGGAACCTCTTCTCCCATGGTGGAACGGGGCCCACTCCCCCTGGGGGAATGGTAAATCTTCCTCCCGGGGCACACCTGCACCCTCCTCTCGGACTCACACCCCCAGGGGCAGGACGTGTGCCCCAACACGGCCTAGACGGAGGGGCTGGGTCTCCGTCATTGAGGGCAACGCCTGTAAGCCAGAAACAGGCGGCATCCGACGTGTCCTCCAAACTGCAGGCAGACAGGCCGGCGGGGAAAGACCCTAGCAAACCAGCACCAATAAGAGGGGAAGAGTCCTCACCCGGCTGAGCAGCGCTGATGAGCCCCAGGCTCCACTCCGGGCCGGAGCCTGACCCCGCCCGCCCGACTCAGGCTGCGCAGAGGTGCACTTCCTAGGGCCGCCGCTAGGGGGCCCTGGTGAGGGGTTTCGGGGACCCTCAGCCCCCACCGGGCTGGGGCCACCCCGCAACCCATGGGGGTACGGGACTGTCCTCCCCCATGGGGGAACGGGGCCCCCTTCCCCTTCGCGGAAGCCCAAACCTTCCTCCCGGGGCACGCCTGCACCCTCCTCTCGCACTCACAGCCCCAGCGGCGGGGCCGTGCGCCGGCAGACGCCCTAGACGGAGGGCCGGGGTCCCGGTCAGGGGAGGGCACCCCCTGGAAGCCAGGGGCAAGCGGCGACCGCGGCCTCTTCCAAAACTGCAGGCACACAGGCCGGCGCGGAAAAAAGCCCCGGGCCAGCCAGCACCGCTCAAAGGGGAAGAGACCGCACCTGGCCCAGCAGCGCTTGATGAGCCCCAGGCTCCGCCCCTGGCCGGAGCCTGACCCCGCCCGCCTGACTCTGGCTGCGCACAGGTGCACTTCCTAGGGCCGCCGCTAGGGGGCGCTGGTGAGGGGTTTCGGGGACCCTCAGCCCCCACCGGGCTGGGGCCACCCCTGCACCCATGGGGGTACGGGATTCGACTCCCCCATGGGGGAACGGGGCCCCCTTCCCCTTCGCGGAAGCCCAAACCTTCCTCCCGGGGCACGCCTGCACCCTCCTCTCGCACTCACAGCCCCAGCGGCGGGGCCGTGCGCCGGCAGACGCCCTAGACGGAGGGCCGGGGTCCCGGTCAGGGGAGGGCACCCCCTGGAAGCCAGGGGCAAGCGGCGACCGCGGCCTCTTCCAAAACTGCAGGCACACAGCCCGGCGCGGAAAAAAGCCCCGGGCCAGCCAGCACCGCTCAAAGGGGAAGAGACCGCACCTGGCCCAGCAGCGCTTGATGAGCCCCAGGCTCCGCCCCTGGCCGGAGCCTGACCCCGCCCGCCCGACTCTGGCTGCGCACAGGTGCACTTCCTAGGGCCGCCGCTAGGGGGCGCTGGTGACAGGTTTCGGGGACCCTCAGCCCCCACCGGGCTGGGGCCACCGCTGCACCCATGGGGGTACGGGATTCGACTCCCCCATGGGGGAACGGGGCCCCCTTCCCCTTCGCGGAAGCCCAAACCTTCCTCCCGGGGCACGCCTGCACCCTCCTCTCGCACTCACAGCCCCAGCGGCGGGGCCGTGCGCCGGCAGACGCCCTAGACGGAGGGCCGGGGTCCCGGTTAGGGGAGGGCACCCCCTGGAAGCCAGGGGCAAGCGGCGACCGCGGCCTCTTCCAAAACTGCAGGCACACAGGCCGGCGCGGAAAAAAGCCCCGGGCCAGCCAGCACCGCTCAAAGGGGAAGAGACCGCACCTGGCCCAGCAGCGCTTGATGAGCCCCAGGCTCCGCCCCTGGCCGGAGCCTGACCCCGCCCGCCCGACTCTGGCTGCGCACAGGTGCACTTCCTAGGGCCGCCGCTAGGGGGCGCTGGTGAGGGGTTTCGGGGACCCTCAGCCCCCACCGGGCTGGGGCCAACGCTGCACCCATGGGGGTACGGGATTCGACTCCCCCATGGGGGAACGGGGCCCCCTTCCCCTTCGCGGAAGCCCAAACCTTCCTCCCGGGGCACGCCTGCACCCTCCTCTCGCACTCACAGCCCCAGCGGCGGGGCCGTGCGCCGGCAGACGCCCTAGACGGAGGGCCGGGGTCCCGGTCAGGGGAGGGCATCCCCTGGAAACCAGGGGCAAGCGGCGACCGCGGCCTCTTCCAAAACTGCAGGCACACAGGCCGGCGCGGAAAAAAGCCCCGGGCCAGCCAGCACTGCTCAAAGGGGAAGAGACCGCACCTGGCCCAGCAGCGCTTGATGAGCCCCAGGCTCCGCCCCTGGCCGGAGCCTGACCCCGCCCGCCCGACTCTGGCTGCGCACAGGTGCACTTCCTAGGGCCGCCGCTAGGGCGCGCTGGTGAGGGGTTTCGGGGACCCTCAGCCCCCACCGGGCTGGGGCCACCCCTGCACCCATGGGGGTACGGGGCCCCCTTCCCCTTCGCGGAAGCCCAAACATTCCTCCCGGGGCACGCCTGCACCCTCCTCTCGCACTCACAGCCCCAGCGGCGGGGCCGTGCGCCGGCAGACGCCCTAGACGGAGGGCCGGGGTCCCGCTCAGGGGAGGGCACCCCCTGGAAACCAGGGGCAAGCGGCGACCGCGGCCTCTTCCAAAACTGCAGGCACACAGGCCGGCGCGGAAAAAAGCCCCGGGCCAGCCAGCACCTCTCAAAGGGGAAGAGACCGCACCTGGCCCAGCAGCGCTTGATGAGCCCCAGGCTCCGCCCCTGGCCGGAGCCTGACCCCGCCCGCCCGACTCTGGCTGCGCACAGGTGCACTTCCTAGGGCCGCCGCTAGGGGGCGCTGGTGAGGGGTTTCGGGGACCCTCAGCCGCCACCGGGCTGGGGCCACCCCTGCACCCATGGGGGTACGGGATTCTCCTCCCCCATGGGGGAACGGGGCCCCCTTCCCCTTCGCGGAAGCCCAAACCTTCCTCCCGGGGCACGCCTGCACCCTCCTCTCGCACTCACAGCCCCAACGGCGGGGCCGTGCGCCGGCAGACGCCCTAGACGGAGGGCCGGGGTCCCGGTCAGGGGAGGGCACCCCCTGGAAGCCAGGGGCAAGCGGCGACCGCGGCCTCTTCCAAAACTGCAGGCACACAGGCCGGCGCGGAAAAAAGCCCCGGGCCAGCCAGCACCGCTCAAAGGGGAAGAGACCGCGGCTGACCCAGCAGCGCTTGATGAGCCCCAGTCTCCGCCCCTGGCCGGAGCCTGACTCCGCCCGCCCGACTCTGGCTGCGCACAGGTGCACTTCCTAGGGCCGCCGCTAGGGGGTGCTGGTGAGGGGTTTCGGGGACCCTCAGCCCCCACCGGGCTGGGGCCACCCCTGCACCCATGGGGGTACAGGATTCGACGCCCCCATGGGGGAACGGGGCCCCCTTCCCCTTCGCGGAAGCCCAAACCTTCCTCCCGGGGCACGCCTGCACCCTCCTCTCGCACTCACAGCCCCAGCAGCGGGGCCGTGCGCCGCCAGACGCCCTAGACGGAGGGCCGGGGTCCCGGTCATGGGAGGGCACCCCCTGGAAGCCAGGGGCAAGCGGCGACCGCGGCCTCTTCCAAAACTGCAGGCACACAGGCCGGCGCGGAAAAAAGCCCCGGGCCAGCCAGCACCGCTCAAAGGGGAAGAGACCGCGCCTGGCCCAGAGCGCTAGATGAGCCCCAGGCTCTGCCCCTGGCCGGAGCCTGACCCCGCCCGCCCGACTCTGGCTGCGCACAGGTGCACTTCCTAGGGCCGCCGCTAGGGGGCGCTGGTAAAGGGTTTCGGGGACCCTCAGCCCCCACCGGGCTGGGGCCACCCCTGCACCCATGGGGGTACGGGGCCCCCTTCCCCTTCACGGAAGCCCAAACCTTCCTCCCGGGGCACGCCTGCACCCTCCTCTCGCACTCACAGCCCCAGCGGCGGGGCCGTGCGCCGGCAGACGCCCTAGACGCAGGGCCTGGGTCCTGGTCAGGGGAGGGCACCCCCTGGAAGCCAGGGGCAAGCGGCGCCGCGGCCTCTTCCAAAACTGCAGGCACACAGGCCAGCGCGGAAAAAAGCCCCGGGCCAGCCAGCACCGCTCAAAGGGGAAGAGACCGCACCTGGCCCAGCAGCGCTTGATGAGCCCCAGGCTCCGCCCCTGGCCGGAGCCTGACCCCGCCCGCCCGACTCTGGCTGCGCACAGGTGCACTTCCTAGGGCCGCCGCTAGGGGGCGCTGGTGAGGGGTTTCGGGGACCCTCAGCCCCCACCGGGCTGGGGCCACCCCTGCACCCATGGGGGTACGGGTTCTCCTCCCCCATGGGGGAACGGGACCCCCTTCCCCTTCGCGGAAGCCCAAGCCTTCCTCCCGGGGCACGCCTGCACCCTCCTCTCGCACTCACAGCCCCAGCGGCGGGGCCGTGCGCCGGCAGACGCCCTAGACGGAGGGCCGGGGTCCCGGTCAGGGGAGGACACCCCCTGGAAGCCAGGGGCAAGCGGCGACCGCGGCCTCTTCCAAAACTGCAGGCACACAGGCCGGCGCGGAAAAAAGCCCCGGGCCAGCCAGCACCGCTCAAAGGGGAAGAGACCGCGCCTGGCCCAGCAGCGCTTGATGAGCCCCAGGCTCCGCCCCTGGCCGGAGCCTGACCCCGCCCGCCCGACTCTGGCTGCGCACAGGTTCACTTCCTAGGGCCGCCGCTAGGGGGCGCTGGTGAGGGGTTTCGGGGACCCTCAGCCCCCACCGGGCTGGGGCCACCCCTGCACCCATGGGGGTACGGGGCCCCCTTCCCCTTCGCGGAAGCCCAAACCTTCCTCCCGGGGCACGCCTGCACCCTCCTCTCGCACTCACAGCCCCAGCGGCGGGGCCGTGCGCCGGCAGACGCCCTAGACGGAGGGCCGGGGTCCCGGTCAGGGGAGGGCACCCCCTGGAAGCCAGGGGCAAGCGGCGACCGCGGCCTCTTCCAAAACTGCAGGCACACAGGCCAGCGCGGAAAAAAGCCCCGGGCCAGCCAGCACCGCTCAAAGGGGAAGAGACCGCACCTGGCCCAGCAGCGCTTGATGAGCCCCAGGCTCCGCCCCTGGCCGGAGCCTGACCCCGCCCGCCCGACTCTGGCTGCGCACAGGTGCACTTCCTAGGGCCGCCGCTAGGGGGCGCTGGTGAGGGGTTTCGGGGACCCTCAGCCCCCACCTGGCTGGGGCCACCCCTGCACCCATGGGGGTACGGGATTCTCCTCCCCCATGGGGGAACGGGGCCCCCTTCCCCTTCGCGGAAGCCCAAAACTTCCTCCCGGGGCACGCCTGCACCCTCCTCTCGCACTCACAGCCCCAGCGGCGGGGCCGTGCGCCAGCAGACGCCCTAGACGGAGGGCCGGGGTCCCGGTCAGGGGAGGGCACCCCCTGGAAGCCAGGGGCAAGCGGCGACCGCGGCCTCTTCCAAAACTGCAGGCACACAGGCCGGCGCGGAAAAAAGCCCCGGGCCAGCCAGCACCGCTCAAAGGGGAAGAGACCGCACCTGGCCCAGCAGCGCTTGATGAGCCCCAGGCTCCGCCCCTGGCCGGAGCCTGACCCCGCCCGCCCGACTCTGGCTGCGCACAGGTGCACTTCCTAGGGCCGCCGCTAGGGGGCGCTGGTGAGGGGTTTCGGGGACCCTCAGCCGCCACCGGTCTGGGGCCACCCCTGCACCCATGCGGGTACGGGATTCTCCTCCCCCATGGGGGAACGGGGCCCCCTTCCCCTTCGCGGAATCCCAAACCTTCCTCCCGGGGCACGCCTGCACCCTCCTCTCGCACTCACAGCCCCAGCGGCGGGGCCGTGCGCCGGCAGACGCCCTAGACGGAGGGCCGGGGTCCCGGTCAGGGGAGGACACCCCCTGGAAGCCAGGGGCAAGCGGCGACCGCGGCCTCTTCCAAAACTGCAGGCACACAGGCCGGCGCGGAAAAAAGCCCCGGGCCAGCCAGCACCGCTCAAAGGGGAAGAGACCGCGCCTGACCCAGCAGCGCTTGATGAGCCCCAGGCTCCGCCCCTGGCCGGAGCCTGACCCCGCCCGCCCGACTCTGGCTGCGCACAGGTTCACTTCCTAGGGCCGCCGCTAGGGGGCGCTGGTGAGGGGTTTCGGGGACCCTCAGCCCCCACCGGGCTGGGGCCACCCCGCAACCCATGGGGGTACGGGGCCCCCTTCCCCTTCGCGGAAGCCCAAACCTTCCTCCCGGGGCACGCCTGCACCCTCCTCTCGCACTCACAGCCCCAGCGGCGGGGCCGTGCGCCGGCAGACGCCCTAGACGCAGGGCCTGGGTCCCGGTCAGGGGAGGGCACCCCCTGGAATCCAGGGGCAAGCGGCGACCGCGGCCTCTTCCAAAACTGCAGGCACACAGGCCAGCGCGGAAATAAGCCCCGGGCCAGCCAGCACCGCTCAAAGGGGAAGAGACCGCACCTGGCCCAGAAGCGCTTGATGAGCCCCAGGCTCCGCCCCTGGCCGGAGCCTGACCCCGCCCGCCCGACTCTGGCTGCGCACAGGTGCACTTCCTAGGGCCGCCGCTAGGGGGCGCTGGTGAGGGGTTTCGGGGACCCTCAGCCCCCACCGGGCTGGGGCCAACGCTGCACCCATGGGGGTACGGGATTCGACTCCCCCATGGGGGAACGGGGCACCCTTCCCCTTCATGGAAGCCCAAACCTTCCTCCCGGGGCACGCCTGCACCCTCCTCTCGCACTCACAGCCACAGCGGCGGGGCCGTGCGCCGGCAGACGCCCTACACGGAGGGCCTGGGTCCCGGTCAGGGGAGGGCACCCCCTGGAAACCAGGGGCAAGCGGCGACCGCGGCCTCTTCCAAAACTGCAGGCACACAGGCCGGCGCGGAAAAAAGCCCCGGGCCAGCCAGCACCGCTCAAAGGGGAAGAGACCGCACCTGGCCCAGCAGCGCTTGATGAGCCCCAGGCTCCGCCCCTGGCCGGAGCCTGACCCCGCCCGCCCGACTCTGGCTGCGTACAGGTGCACTTCCTAGGGCCGCCGCTAGGGGGCGCTGGTGAGGGGTTTCGGGGACCCTCAGCCCCCACCGGGCTGGGGCCAACGCTGCACCCATGGGGGTACGGGATTCGACTCCCCCATGGGGGAACGGGGCCCCCTTCCCCTTCGCGGAAGCCCAAACCTTCCTCCCGGGGCACGCCTGCACCCTCCTCTCGCACTCACAGCCCCAGCGGCGGGGCCGTGCGCCGGCAGACGCCCTAGACGGAGGGCCGGGGTCCCGGTCAGGGGAGGGCACCCCCTGGAAGCCAGGGGCAAGCGGCGACCGCGGCCTCTTCCAAAACTGCAGGCACACAGGCCGGCGCGGAAAAAAGCCCCGGGCCAGCCAGCACCGCTCAAAGGGGAAGAGACCGCACCTGGCCCAGCAGCGATTGATGAGCCCCAGGCTCCGCCCCTGGCCGGAGCCTGACCCCGCCCGCCGGACTCTGGCTGCGCACAGGTGCACTTCCTAGGGTCGCCGCTAGGGGGCGCTGGTGAGGGGTTTCGGGGACCCTCAGCCCCCACCGGGCTGGGGCCACCCCTGCACCCATGGGGGTACGGGATTCTCCTCCCCCATGGGGGAACGGGGCCCCCTTCCCCTTCGCGGAAGCCCAAACCTTCCTCCCGGGGCACGCCTGCACCCTCCTCTCGCACTCACAGCCCCAGCGGCGGGGCCGTGCGCCGGCAGACGCCCTAGACGGAGGGCCGGGGTCCCGGTCAGGGGAGGGCACCCCCTGGAAGCCAGGGGCAAGCGGCGACCGCGGCCTCTTCCAAAACTGCAGGCACACAGGCCAGCGCGGAAAAAAGCCCCGAGCCAGCCAGCACCGCTCAAAGGGGAAGAGACCGCACCTGGCCCAGCAGTGCTTGATGAGCCCCAGGCTCCGCCCCTGGCCGGAGCTTGACCCCGCCCGCCCGACTCTGGCTGCGCACAGGTGCACGTCCTAGGGCCGCCGCTAGGGGGCGCTGGTGAGGGGTTTCGGGGACCCTCAGCCCCCACCGGGCTGGGGCCACCCCTGCACCCATGGGGGTACGGGGCCCCCTTCCCCTTTGCGGAAGCCCAAACCTTCCTCCCGGGGCACGCCTGCACCCTGCTCTCGCACTCACAGCCCCAGCGGCGAGGCCGTGCGCCGGCAGACGCCCTAGACGCAGGGCCTGGGTCCCGGTCAGGGGAGGGCACCCCCTGGAAGCCAGGGGCAAGCGGCGACCGCGGCCTCTTCCAAAACTGCAGGCACACAGGCCAGCGCGGAAAAAAGCCCCGGGCCAGCCAGCACCGCTCAAAGGGGAAGAGACCGCGCCTGGCCCAGCAGCGCTTGATGAGCCCCAGGCTCCGCCCCTGGCCGGAGCCTGACCCCGCCCGCCCGACTCTGGCTGCGCACAGGTGCACTTCCTAGGGCCGCCGCTAGGGGGCGCTGGTGAGGGGTTTCGGGGACCCTCAGCCCCCACCGGGCTGGGGCCACCCCTGCACCCATGGGGGTACGGGATTCTCATCCCCCATGGGGGAACGGGACCCCCTTCCCCTTCGCGGAAGCCCAAGCCTTCCTCCCGGGGCACGCCTGCACCCTCCTCTCGCACTCACAGCCCCAGCGGCGGGGCCGTGCGCCGGCAGACGCCCTAGACGGAGGGCCGGGGTCCCGGTCAGGGGAGGACACCCCCTGGAAGCCAGGGGCAAGCGGCGACCGCGGCCTCTTCCAAAACTGCAGGCACACAGGCCGGCGCGGAAAAAAGCCCCGGGCCAGCCAGCACCTCTCAAAGGGGAAGAGACCGCGCCTGGCCCAGCAGCGCTTGATGAGCCCCAGGCTCCGCCCCTGGCCGGAGCCTGACCCCGCCCGCCCGACTCTGGCTGCGCACAGGTTCACTTCCTAGGGCCGCCGCTAGGGGGCGCTGGTGAGGGGTTTCGGGGACCCTCAGCCCCCACCGGGCTGGGGCCACCCCTGCACCCATGGGGGTACGGGGCCCCCTTCCCCTTCGCGGAAGCCCAAACCTTCCTCCCGGGGCACGCCTGCACCCTCCTCTCGCACTCACAGCCCCAGCGGCGGGGCCGTGCGCCGGCAGACGCCCTGGACGGAGGGCCGGGGTCCCGGTCAGGGGAGGGCACCCCCTGGAAGCCAGGGGCAAGCGGCGACCGCGGCCTCTTCCAAAACTGCAGGCACACAGGCCGGCGCGGAAAAAAGCCCCGGGCCAGCCAGCACCGCTCAAAGGGGAAGAGACCGCACCTGGCCCAGCAGCGCTTGATGAGCCCCAGGCTCCGCCCCTGGCCGGAGCCTGACCCCGCCCGCCCGACTCTGGCTGCGCACAGGTGCACTTCCTAGGGCCGCCGCTAGGGGGCGCTGGTGAGGGGTTTCGGGGACCCTCAGCCCCCACCGGGCTGGGGCCACCCCTGCACCCATGGGGGTACGGGATTCGACTCCCCCATGGGGGAACGGGGCCCCCTTCCCCTTCGCGGAAGCCCAAACCTTCCTCCCGGGGCACGCCGGCACCCTCCTCTCGCACTCACAGCCCCAGCGGCGGGGCCGTGCGCCGGCAGACGCCCTAGACGGAGGGCCGGGGTCCCGGTCAGGGGAGGGCACCCCCTGGAAGCCAGGGGCAAGCGGCGACCGCGGCCTCTTCCAAAACTGCAGGCACACAGGCCGGCGCGGAAAAAAGCCCCGGGCCAGCCAGCACCGCTCAAAGGGGAAGAGTCCGCACCTGGCCCAGCAGCGCTCTATGAGCCCCAGGCTCCGCCCCTGGCCGGAGCCTGACCCCGCCCTCCTGGCTCTTCATGAGCAAAGGTGCCGTTCACAGCTCAGCCCCAAGGGCGCTGGCGAGGCGGTTCGGGGCCCTCAGCCCTCATGGGTTTAGGCAGACTCCACCCCAGGGAGAAACGGGAACCTCTTCTCCCATGGTGGAACGGGGCCCACTCCCCCTGGGGGAATGGTAAATCTTCCTCCCGGGGCACACCTGCACCCTCCTCTCGGACTCACACCCCCAGGGGCAGGACGTGTGCCCCAAGACGGCCTAGACGGAGGGGCTGGGTCTCCGTCATTGAGGGCAACGCCTGTAAGCCAGAAACAGGCGGCATCCGACGTGTCCTCCAAACTGCAGGCAGACAGGCCGGCGGGGAAAGACCCTAGCAAACCAGCACCAATCAGAGGGGAAGAGTCCTCACCCGGCTGAGCAGCGCTGATGAGCCCCAGTCTCCACTCCGGGCCGGAGCCTGACCCCGCCCGCCCGACTCAGGCTGCGCAGAGGTGCACTTCCTAGGGCCGCCGCTAGGGGGCCCTGGTGAGGGGTTTCGGGGACCCTCAGCCCCCACCGGGCTGGGGCCACCCCGCAACCCATGGGGGTACGGGACTGTCCTCCCCCATGGGGGAACGGGGCCCCCTTCCCCTTCGCGGAAGCCCAAACCTTCCTCCCGGGGCACGCCTGCACCCTCCTCTCGCACTCACAGCCCCAGCGGCGGGGCCGTGCGCCGGCAGACGCCCTAGACGGAGGGCCGGGGTCCCGCTCAGGGGAGGGCACCCCCTGGAAACCAGGGGCAAGCGGCGACCGCGGCCTCTTCCAAAACTGCAGGCACACAGGCCGGCGCGGAAAAAAGCCCCGGGCCAGCCAGCACCGCTCAAAGGGGAAGAGACCGCACCTGGCCCAGCAGCGCTTGATGAGCCCCAGGCTCCGCCCCTGGCCGGAGCCTGACCCCGCCCGCCCGACTCTGGCTGCGTACAGGTGCACTTCCTAGGGCCGCCGCTAGGGGGCGCTGGTGAGGGGTTTCGGGGACCCTCAGCCCCCACCGGGCTGGGGCCACCCCTGCACCCATGGGGGTACGGGATTCTCCTCCCCCATGGGGGAACGGGGCCCCCTTCCCCTTCGCGGAAGCCCAAACCTTCCTCCCGGGGCACGCCTGCACCCTCCTCTCGCACTCACAGCCCCAGCGGCGGGGCCGTGCGCCGGCAGACGCCCTAGACGGAGGGCCGGGGTCCCGGTCAGGGGAGGGCACCGCCTGGAAGCCAGGGGCAAGCGGCGACCGCGGCCTCTTCCAAAACTGCAGGCACACAGGCCAGCGCGGAAAAAAGCCCCGAGCCAGCCAGCACCGCTCAAAGGGGAAGAGACCGCACCTGGCCCAGCAGCGCTTGATGAGCCCCAGGCTCCGCCCCTGGCCGGAGCCTGACCCCGCCCGCCCGACTCTGGCTGCGCACAGGTTCACTTCCTAGGGCCGCCGCTAGGGGGTGCTGGTGAGGGGTTTCGGGGACCCTCAGCCCCCACCGGGCTGGGGCCACCCCTGCACCCATGGGGGTACGGGGCCCCCTTCCCCTTCGCGGAAGCCCAAACCTTCCTCCCGGGGCACGCCTGCACCCTCCTCTCGCACTCACAGCCCCAGCGGCGGGGCCGTGCGCCGGCAGACGCCCTAGACGCAGGGCCTGGGTCCCGGTCAGGGGAGGGCACCCCCTGGAAGCCAGGGGCAAGCGGCGACCGCGGCCTCTTCCAAAACTGCAGGCACACAGGCCGGCGCGGAAAAAAGCCCCGGGCCAGCCAGCACCGCTCAAAGGGGAAGAGACCGCACCTGGCCCAGCAGCGCTTGATGAGCCCCAGGCTCCGCCCCTGGCCGGAGCCTGACCCCGCCCGCCCGACTCTGGCTGCGCACAGGTGCACTTCCTAGGGCCGCCGCTAGGGGGCGCTGGTGAGGGGTTTCGGGGACCCTCAGCCCCCACCGGGCTGGGGCCACCCCTGCACCCATGGGGGTACGGGATTCTCCTCCCCCATGGGGGAACGGGGCCCCCTTCCCCTTCGCGGAAGCCCAAAACTTCCTCCCGGGGCACGCCTGCACCCTCCTCTCGCACTCACAGCCCCAGCAGCGGGGCCGTGCGCCGGCAGACGCCCTAGACGGAGGGCCGGGGTCCCGGTCAGGGGAGGGCACCCCCTGGAAGCCAGGGGAAAGCGGCGACCGCGGCCTCTTCCAAAACTGCAGGCACACAGGCCGGCGCGGAAAAAAGCCCCGGGCCAGCCAGCACCGCTCAAAGGGGAAGAGACCGCGGCTGGCCCAGCAGCGCTTGATGAGCCCCAGGCTCCGCCCCTGGCCGCAGCCTGACTCCGCCCGCCCGACTCTGGCTGCGCACAGGTGCACTTCCTAGGGCCGCCGCTAGGGGGCGCTGGTGAGGGGTTTCGGGGACCCTCAGCCCCCACCGGGCTGGGGCCACCCCTGCACCCATGGGGGTACAGGATTCGACGCCCCCATGGGGGAACGGGGCCCCCTTCCCCTTCGCGGAAGCCCAAACATTCCTCCCGGGGCACGCCTGCACCCTCCTCTCGCACTCACAGCCCCAGCAGCGGGGCCGTGCGCCGCCAGACGCCCTAGACGGAGGGCCGGGGTCCCGGTCATGGGAGGGCACCCCCTGGAAGCCAGGGGCAAGCGGCGACCGCGGCCTCTTCCAAAACTGCAGGCACACAGGCCGGCGCGGAAAAAAGCCCCGGGCCAGCCAGCACCGCTCAAAGGGGAAGAGACCGCGCCTGGCCCAGCAGCGCTAGATGAGCCCCAGGCTCCGCCCCTGGCCGGAGCCTGACCCCGCCCGCCCGACTCTGGCTGCGCACAGGTGCACTTCCTAGGGCCGCCGCTAGGGGGCGCTGGTAAGGGGTTTCGGGGACCCTCAGCCCCCACCGGGCTGGGGCCACCCCTGCACCCATGGGGGTACGGGGCCCCCTTCCCCTTCACGGAAGCCCAAACCTTCCTCCCGGGGCACGCCTGCACCCTCCTCTCGCACTCACAGCCCCAGCGGCGGGGCCGTGCGCCGGCAGACGCCCTAGACGCAGGGCCTGGGTCCCGGTCAGGGGAGGGCACCCCCTGGAAGCCAGGGGCAAGCGGCGCCGTGGCCTCTTCCAAAACTGCAGGCACACAGGCCAGCGCGGAAAAAAGCCCCGGGCCAGCCAGCACCGCTCAAAGGGGAAGAGACCGCACCTGGCCCAGCAGCGCTTGATGAGCCCCAGGCTCCGCCCCTGGCCGGAGCCTGACCCCGCCCGCCCGACTCTGGCTGCGCACAGGTGCACTTCCTAGGGCCGCCGCTAGGGGGCGCTGGTGAGGGGTTTCGGGGACCCTCAGCCCCCACCGGGCTGGGGCCACCCCTGCACCCATGGGGGTACGGGATTCTCCTCCCCCATGGGGGAACGGGACCCACTTCCCCTTCGCGGAAGCCCAAGCCTTCCTCCCGGGGCACGCCTGCACCCTCCTCTCGCACTCACAGCCCCAGCGGCGGGGCCGTGCGCCGGCAGACGCCCTAGACGGAGGGCCGGGGTCCCGGTCAGGGGAGGACACCCCCTGGAAGCCAGGGGCAAGCGGCGACCGCGGCCTCTTCCAAAACTGCAGGCACACAGGCCGGCGCGGAAAAAAGCCCCGGGCCAGCCAGCACCGCTCAAAGGGGAAGAGACCGCGCCTGGCCCAGCAGCGCTTGATGAGCCCCAGGCTCCGCCCCTGGCCGGAGCCTGACCCCGCCCGCCCGACTCTGGCTGCGCACAGGTTCACTTCCTAGGGCCGCCGCTAGGGGGCGCTGGTGAGGGGTTTCGGGGACCCTCAGCCCCCACCGGGCTGGGGCCACCCCTGCACCCATGGGGGTACGGGGCCCCCTTCCCCTTCGCGGAAGCCCAAACCTTCCTCCCGGGGCACGCCTGCACCCTCCTCTCGCACTCACAGCCCCAGCGGCGGGGCCGTGCGCCGGCAGACGCCCTAGACGGAGGGCCGGGGTCCCGGTCAGGGGAGGGCACCCCCTGGAAGCCAGGGGCAAGCGGCGACCGCGGCCTCTTCCAAAACTGCAGGCACACAGGGCGGCACGGAAAAAAGCCCCGGGCCAGCCAGCACCGCTCAAAGGGGAAGAGACCGCACCTGGCCCAGCAGCGCTTGATGAGCCCCAGGCTCCGCCCCTGGCCGGAGCCTGACCCCGCCCGCCCGACTCTGGCTGCGCACAGGTGCACTTCCTAGGGCCGCCGCTAGGGGGCGCTGGTGAGGGGTTTCGGGGACCCTCAGCCTCCACCGGGCTGGGGCCACCCCTGCACCCATGGGGGTACGGGATTCGACTCCCCCATGGGGGAACGGGGCCCCCTTCCCCTTCGCGGAAGCCCAAACCTTCCTCCCGGGGCACGCCGGCACACTCCTCTCGCACTCACAGCCCCAGCGGCGGGGCCGTGCGCCGGCAGACGCCCTAGACGGAGGGCCGGGGTCCCGGTCAGGGGAGGGCACCCCCTGGAAGCCAGGGGCAAGCGGCGACCGCGGCCTCTTCCAAAACTGCAGGCACACAGGCCGGCGCGGAAAAAAGCCCCGGGCCAGCCAGCACCGCTCAAAGGGGAAGAGTCCGCACCTGGCCCAGCAGCGCTCTATGAGCCCCAGGCTCCGCCCCTGGCCGGAGCCTGACCCCGCCCTCCTGGCTCTTCATGAGCAAAGGTGCCGTTCACAGCTCAGCCCCAAGGGGCGCTGGCGAGGCGGTTCGGGGCCCTCAGCCCTCATGGGTTTAGGCAGACTCCACCCCAGGGAGAAACGGGAACCTCTTCTCCCATGGTGGAACGGGGCCCACTCCCCCTGGGGGAATGGTAAATCTTCCTCCCGGGGCACACCTGCACCCTCCTCTCGGACTCACACCCCCAGGGGCAGGACGTGTGCCCCAAGACGGCCTAGACGGAGGGGCTGGGTCTCCGTCATTGAGGGCAACGCCTGTAAGCCAGAAACAGGCGGCATCCGACGTGTCCTCCAAACTGCAGGCAGACAGGCCGGCGGGGAAAGACCCTAGCAAACCAGCACCAATCAGAGGGGAAGAGTCCTCACCCGGCTGAGCAGCGCTGATGAGCCCCAGGCTCCACTCCGGGCCGGAGCCTGACCCCGCCCGCCCGACTCAGGCTGCGCAGAGGTGCACTTCCTAGGGCCGCCGCTAGGGGGCCCTGGTGAGGGGTTTCGGGGACCCTCAGCCCCCACCGGGCTGGGGCCACCCCGCAACCCATGGGGGTACGGGACTGTCCTCCCCCATGGGGGAACGGGGCCCCCTTCCCCTTCGCGGAAGCCCAAACCTTCCTCCCGGGGCACGCCTGCACCCTCCTCTCGCACTCACAGCCCCAGCGGTGGGGCCGTGCGCCGGCAGACGCCCTAGACGGAGGGCCGGGGTCCCGGTCAGGGGAGGGCACCCCCTGGAAGCCAGGGGCAAGCGGCGACCGCGGCCTCTTCCAAAACTGCAGGCACACAGGCCGGCGCGGAAAAAAGCCCCGGGCCAGCCAGCACCGCTCAAAGGGGAAGAGACCGCACCTGGCCCAGCAGCGCTTGATGAGCCCCAGGCTCCGCCCCTGGCCGGAGCCTGACCCCGCCCGCCCGACTCTGGCTGCGCACAGGTGCACTTCCTAGGGCCGCCGCTAGGGGGCGCTGGTGAGGGGTTTCGGGGACCCTCAGCCCCCACCGGGCTGGGGCCACCGCTGCACCCATGGGGGTACGGGATTCGACTCCCCCATGGGGGAACGGGGCCCCCTTCCCCTTCGCGGAAGCCCAAACCTTCCTCCCGGGGCACGCCTGCACCCTCCTCTCGCACTCACAGCCCCAGCGGCGGGGCCGTGCGCCGGCAGACGCCCTAGACGGAGGGCCGGGGTCCCGGTTAGGGGAGGGCACCCCCTGGAAGCCAGGGGCAAGCGGCGACCGCGGCCTCTTCCAAAACTGCAGGCACACAGGCCGGCGCGGAAAAAAGCCCCGGGCCAGCCAGCACCGCTCAAAGGGGAAGAGACCGCACCTGGCCAAGCAGCGCTTGATGAGCCCCAGGCTCCGCCCCTGGCCGGAGCCTGACCCCGCCCGCCCGACTCTGGCTGCACACAGGTGCACTTCCTAGGGCCGCCGCTAGGGGGCGCTGGTGAGGGGTTTCGGGGACCCTCAGCCCCCACCGGGCTGGGGCCAACGCTGCACCCATGGGGGTACGGGATTCGACTCCCCCATGGGGGAACGGGGCCCCCTTCCCCTTCGCGGAAGCCCAAACCTTCCTCCCGGGGCACGCCTGCACCCTCCTCTCGCACTCACAGCCCCAGCGGCGGGGCCGTGCGCCGGCAGACGCCCTAGACGGAGGGCCGGGGTCCCGGTCAGGGGAGGGCACCCCCTGGAAGCCAGGGGCAAGCGGCGACCGCGGCCTCTTCCAAAACTGCAGGCACACAGGCCGGCGCGGAAAAGAGCCCCGGGCCAGCCAGCACCGCTCAAAGGGGAAGAGACCGCACCTGGCCCAGCAGCGCTTGATGAGCCCCAGGCTCCGCCCCTGGCCGGAGCCTGACCCCGCCCGCCCGACTCTGGCTGCGCACAGGTGCACTTCCTAGGGCCGCCGCTAGGGGGCGCTGGTGAGGGGTTTCGGGGACCCTCAGCCCCCACCGGGCTGGGGCCACCCCTGCACCCATGGGGGTACGGGATTCGACTCCCCCATGGGGGAACGGGGCCCCCTTCCCCTTCGCGGAAGCCCAAACCTTCCTCCCGGGGCACGCCGGCACCCTCCTCTCGCACTCACAGCCCCAGCGGCGGGGCCGTGCGCCGGCAGACGCCCTAGACGGAGGGCCGGGGTCCCGGTCAGGGGAGGGCACCCCCTGGAAGCCAGGGGCAAGCGGCGACCGCGGCCTCTTCCAAAACTGCAGGCACACAGGCCGGCGCGGAAAAAAGCCCCGGGCCAGCCAGCACCGCTCAAAGGGGAAGAGTCCGCACCTGGCCCAGCAGCGCTCTATGAGCCCCAGGCTCCGCCCCTGGCCGGAGCCTGACCCCGCCCTCCTGGCTCTTCATGAGCAAAGGTGCCGTTCACAGCTCAGCCCCAAGGGGCGCTGGCGAGGCGGTTCGGGGCCCTCAGCCCTCATGGGTTTAGGCAGACTCCACCCCAGGGAGAAACGGGAACCTCTTCTCCCATGGTGGAACGGGGCCCACTCCCCCTGGGGGAATGGTAAATCTTCCTCCCGGGGCACACCTGCACCCTCCTCTCGGACTCACACCCCCAGGGGCAGGACGTGTGCCCCAAGACGGCCTAGACGGAGGGGCTGGGTCTCCGTCATTGAGGGCAACGCCTGTAAGCCAGAAACAGGCGGCATCCGACGTGTCCTCCAAACTGCAGGCAGACAGGCCGGCGGGGAAAGACCCTAGCAAACCAGCACCAATCAGAGGGGAAGAGTCCTCACCCGGCTGAGCAGCGCTGATGAGCCCCAGGCTCCACTCCGGGCCGGAGCCTGACCCCGCCCGCCCGACTCAGGCTGCGCAGAGGTGCACTTCCTAGGGCCGCCGCTAGGGGGCCCTGGTGAGGTGTTTCGGGGACCCTCAGCCCCCACCGGGCTGGGGCCACCCCGCAACCCATGGGGGTACGGGACTGTCCTCCCCCATGGGGGAACGGGGCCCCCTTCCCCTTCGCGGAAGCCCAAACCTTCCTCCCGGGGCACGCCTGCACCCTCCTCTCGCACTCACAGCCCCAGCGGCGGGGCCGTGCGCCGGCAGACGCCCTAGACGGAGGGCCGGGGTCCCGGTCAGGGGAGGGCACCCCCTGGAAGCCAGGGGCAAGCGGCGACCGCGGCCTCTTCCAAAACTGCAGGCACACAGGCCGGCGCGGAAAAAAGCCCCGGGCCAGCCAGCACCGCTCAAAGGGGAAGAGACCGCACCTGGCCCAGCAGCGCTTGATGAGCCCCAGGCTCCGCCCCTGGCCGGAGCCTGACCCCGCCCGCCCGACTCTGGCTGCGCACAGGTGCACTTCCTAGGGCCGCCGCTAGGGGGCGCTGGTGAGGGGTTTCGGGGACCCTCAGCCCCCACCGGGCTGGGGCCAACGCTGCACCCATGGGGGTACGGGATTCGACTCCCCCATGGGGGAACGGGGCCCCCTTCCCCTTCGCGGAAGCCCAAACCTTCCTCCCGGGGCACGCCTGCACCCTCCTCTCGCACTCACAGCCCCAGCGGCGGGGCCGTGCGCCGGCAGACGCCCTAGACGGAGGGCCGGGGTCCCGGTCAGGGGAGGGCATCCCCTGGAAACCAGGGGCAAGCGGCGACCGCGGCCTCTTCCAAAACTGCAGGCACACAGGCCGGCGCGGAAAAAAGCCCCGGGCCAGCCAGCACTTCTCAAAGGGGAAGAGACCGCACCTGGCCCAGCAGCGCTTGATGAGCCCCAGGCTCCGCCCCTGGCCGGAGCCTGACCCCGCCCGCCCGACTCTGGCTGCGCACAGGTGCACTTCCTAGGGCCGCCGCTAGGGCGCGCTGGTGAGGGGTTTCGGGGACCCTCAGCCCCCACCGGGCTGGGGCCACCCCTGCACCCATGGGGGTACGGGGCCCCCTTCCCCTTCGCGGAAGCCCAAACATTCCTCCCGGGGCACGCCTGCACCCTCCTCTCGCACTCACAGCCCCAGCGGCGGGGCCGTGCGCCGGCAGACGCCCTAGACGGAGGGCCGGGGTCCCGCTCAGGGGAGGGCACCCCCTGGAAACCAGGGGCAAGCGGCGACCGCGGCCTCTTCCAAAACTGCAGGCACACAGGCCGGCGCGGAAAAAAGCCCCGGGCCAGCCAGCACCGCTCAAAGGGGAAGAGACCGCACCTGGCCCAGCAGCGCTTGATGAGCCCCAGGCTCCGCCCCTGGCCGGAGCCTGACCCCGCCCGCCCGACTCTGGCTGCGCACAGGTGCACTTCCTAGGGCCGCCGCTAGGGGGCGCTGGTGAGGGGTTTCGGGGACCCTCAGCCGCCACCGGGCTGGGGCCACCCCTGCACCCATGGGGGTACGGGATTCTCCTCCCCCATGGGGGAACGGGGCCCACTTCCCCTTCGCGGAAGCCCAAACCTTCCTCCCGGGGCACGCCTGCACCCTCCTCTCGCACTCACAGCCCCAGCGGCGGGGCCGTGCGCCGGCAGACGCCCTAGACGGAGGGCCGGGGTCCCGGTCAGGGGAGGGCACCCCCTGGAAGCCAGGGGCAAGCGGCGACCGCGGCCTCTTCCAAAACTGCAGGCACACAGGCCGGCGCGGAAAAAAGCCTCGGGCCAGCCAGCACCGCTCAAAGGGGAAGAGACCGCGGCTGGCCCAGCAGCGCTTGATGAGCCCCAGGCTCCGCCCCTGGCCGGAGCCTGACCCCGCCCGCCCGACTCTGGCTGCGCACAGGTGCACTTCCTAGGGCCGCCGCTAGGGGGCGCTGGTGAGGGGTTTCGGGGACCCTCAGCCCCCACCGGGCTGGGGCCAACGCTGCACCCATGGGGGTACGGGATTCGACTCCCCCATGGGGGAACGGGGCCCCCTTCCCCTTCGCGGAAGCCCAAACCTTCCTCCCGGGGCACGCCTGCACCCTCCTCTCGCACTCACAGCCCCAGCGGCGGGGCCGTGCGCCGGCAGACGCCCTAGACGGAGGGCTGGGGTCCCGGTCAGGGGAGGGCATCCCCTGGAAACCAGGGGCAAGCGGCGACCGCGGCCTCTTCCAAAACTGCAGGCACACAGGCCGGCGCGGAAAAAAGCCCCGGGCCAGCCAGCACTGCTCAAAGGGGAAGAGACCGCACCTGGCCCAGCAGCGCTTGATGAGCCCCAGGCTCCGCCCCTGGCCGGAGCCTGACCCCGCCCGCCCGACTCTGGCTGCGCACAGTTGCACTTCCTAGGGCCGCCGCTAGGGCGCGCTGGTGAGGGGTTTCGGGGACCCTCAGCCCCCACCGGGCTGGGGCCACCCCTGCACCCATGGGGGTACGGGGCCCCCTTCCCCTTCGCGGAAGCCCAAACATTCCTCCCTGGGCACGCCTGCACCCTCCTCTCGCACTCACAGCCCCAGCGGCGGGGCCGTGCGCCGGCAGACGCCCTAGACGGAGGGCCGGGGTCCCGCTCAGGGGAGGGCACCCCCTGGAAACCAGGGGCAAGCGGCGACCGCGGCCTCTTCCAAAACTGCAGGCACACAGGCCGGCGCGGAAAAAAGCCCCGGGCCAGCCAGCACCGCTCAAAGGGGAAGAGACCGCACCTGGCCCAGCAGCGCTTGATGAGCCCCAGGCTCCGCCCCTGGCCGGAGACTGACCCCGCCCGCCCGACTCTGGCTGCGCACAGGTGCACTTCCTAGGGCCGCCGCTAGGGGGCGCTGGTGAGGGGTTTCGGGGACCCTCAGCCGCCACCGGGCTGGGGCCACCCCTGCACCCATGGGGGTACGGGATTCTCCTCCCCCATGGGGGAACGGGGCCCCCTTCCCCTTCGCGGAAGCCCAAACCTTCCTCCCGGGGCACGCCTGCACCCTCCTCTCGCACTCACAGCCCCAGCGGCGGGGCCGTGCGCCGGCAGACGCCCTAGACGGAGGGCCGGGGTCCCGGTCAGGGGAGGGCACCGCCTGGAAGCCAGGGGCAAGCGGCGACCGCGGCCTCTTCCAAAACTGCAGGCACACAGGCCAGCGCGGAAAAAAGCCCCGAGCCAGCCAGCACCGCTCAAAGGGGAAGAGACCGCACCTGGCCCAGCAGCGCTTGATGAGCCCCAGGCTCCGACCCTGGCCGGAGCCTGACCCCGCCCGCCCGACTCTGGCTGCGCACAGGTTCACTTCCTAGGGCCGCCGCTAGGGGGTGCTGGTGAGGGGTTTCGGGGACCCTCAGCCCCCACCGGGCTGGGGCCACCCCTGCACCCATGGGGGTACGGGGCCCCCTTCCCCTTCGCGGAAGCCCAAACATTCCTCCCGGGGCACGCCTGCACCCTCCTCTCGCACTCACAGCCCCAGCGGCGGGGCCGTGCGCCGGCAGACGCCCTAGACGCAGGGCCTGGGTCCCGGTCAGGGGAGGGCACCCCCTGGAAGCCAGGGGCAAGCGGCGACCGCGGCCTCTTCCAAAACTGCAGGCACACAGGCCGGCGCGGAAAAAAGCCCCGGGCCAGCCAGCACCGCTCAAAGGGGAAGAGACCGCGCCTGGCCCAGCAGCGCTTGATGAGCCCCAGGCTCCGCCCCTGGCCGGAGCCTGACCCCGCCCGCCCGACTCTGGCTGCGCACAGGTTCACTTCCTAGGGCCGCCGCTAGGGGGCGCTGGTGAGGGGTTTCGGGGACCCTCAGCCCCCACCGGGCTGGGGCCACCCCTGCACCCATGGGGGTACGGGGCCCCCTTCCCCTTCGCGGAAGCCCAAACCTTCCTCCCGGGGCACGCCTGCACCCTCCTCTCGCACTCACAGCCCCAGCGGCGGGGCCGTGCGCCGGCAGACGCCCTAGACGGAGGGCCGGGGTCCCGGTCAGGGGAGGGCACCCCCTGGAAGCCAGGGGCAAGCGGCGACCGCGGCCTCTTCCAAAACTGCAGGCACACAGGCCGGCGCGGAAAAAAGCCCCGGGCCAGCCAGCACCGCTCAAAGGGGAAGAGACCGCACCTGGCCCAGCAGCGCTTGATGAGCCCCAGGCTCCGCCCCTGGCCGGAGCCTGACCCCGCCCGCCCGACTCTGGCTGCGCACAGGTGCACTTCCTAGGGCCGCCGCTAGGGGGCGCTGGTGAGGGGTTTCGGGGACCCTCAGCCCCCACCGGGCTGGGGCCACCCCTGCACCCATGGGGGTACGGGATTCGACTCCCCCATGGGGGAACGGGGCCCCCTTCCCCTTCGCGGAAGCCCAAACCTTCCTCCCGGGGCACGCCGGCACCCTCCTCTCGCACTCACAGCCCCAGCGGCGGGGCCGTGCGCCGGCAGACGCCCTAGACGGAGGGCCGGGGTCCCGGTCAGGGGAGGGCACCCCCTGGAAGCCAGGGGCAAGCGGCGACCGCGGCCTCTTCCAAAACTGCAGGCACACAGGCCGGCGCGGAAAAAAGCCCCGGGCCAGCCAGCACCGCTCAAAGGGGAAGAGTCCGCACCTGGCCCAGCAGCGCTCTATGAGCCCCAGGCTCCGCCCCTGGCCGGAGCCTGACCCCGCCCTCCTGGCTCTTCATGAGCAAAGGTGCCGTTCACAGCTCAGCCCCAAGGGGCGCTGGCGAGGCGGTTCGGGGCCCTCAGCCCTCATGGGTTTAGGCAGACTCCACCCCAGGGAGAAACGGGAACCTCTTCTCCCATGGTGGAACGGGGCCCACTCCCCCTGGGGGAATGGTAAATCTTCCTCCCGGGGCACACCTGCACCCTCCTCTCGGACTCACACCCCCAGGGGCAGGACGTGTGCCCCAAGACGGCCTAGACGGAGGGGCTGGGTCTCCGTCATTGAGGGCAACGCCTGTAAGCCAGAAACAGGCGGCATCCGACGTGTCCTCCAAACTGCAGGCAGACAGGCCGGCGGGGAAAGACCCTAGCAAACCAGCACCAATCAGAGGGGAAGAGTCCTCACCCGGCTGAGCAGCGCTGATGAGCCCCAGGCTCCACTCCGGGCCGGAGCCTGACCCCGCCCGCCCGACTCAGGCTGCGCAGAGGTGCACTTCCTAGGGCCGCCGCTAGGGGGCCCTGGTGAGGGGTTTCGGGGACCCTCAGCCCCCACCGGGCTGGGGCCACCCCGCAACCCATGGGGGTACGGGACTGTCCTCCCCCATGGGGGAACGGGGCCCCCTTCCCCTTCGCGGAAGCCCAAACCTTCCTCCCGGGGCACGCCTGCACCCTCCTCTCGCACTCACAGCCCCAGCGGCGGGGCCGTGCGCCGGCAGACGCCCTAGACGGAGGGCCGGGGTCCCGGTCAGGGGAGGGCACCCCCTGGAAGCCAGGGGCAAGCGGCGACCGCGGCCTCTTCCAAAACTGCAGGCACACAGGCCGGCGCGGAAAAAAGCCCCGGGCCAGCCAGCACCGCTCAAAGGGGAAGAGACCGCACCTGGCCCAGCAGCGCTTGATGAGCCCCAGGCTCCGCCCCTGGCCAGAGCCTGACCCGCCCGCCCGACTCTGGCTGCGCACAGGTGCACTTCCTAGTGCCGCCGCTAGGGGGCGCTGGTGAGGGGTTTCGGGGACCCTCAGCCCCCACCGGGCTGGGGCCAACGCTGCACCCATGGGGGTACGGGATTCGACTCCCCCATGGGGGAACGGGGCCCCCTTCCCCTTCGCGGAAGCCCAAACCTTCCTCCCGGGGCACGCCTGCACCCTCCTCTCGCACTCACAGCCCCAGCGGCGGGGCCGTGCGCCGGCAGACGCCCTAGACGGAGGGCCGGGGTCCCGGTCAGGGGAGGGCATCCCCTGGAAACCAGGGGCAAGCGGCGACCGCGGCCTCTTCCAAAACTGCAGGCACACAGGCCGGAGCGGAAAAAAGCCCCGGGCCAGCCAGCACTTCTCAAAGGGGAAGAGACCGCACCTGGCCCAGCAGCGCTTGATGAGCCCCAGGCTCCGCCCCTGGCCGGAGCCTGACCCCGCCCGCCCGACTCTGGCTGCGCACAGGTGCACTTCCTAGGGCCGCCGCTAGGGCGCGCTGGTGAGGGGTTTCGGGGACCCTCAGCCCCCACCGGGCTGGGGCCACCCCTGCACTCATGGGGGTACGGGGCCCCCTTCCCCTTCGCGGAAGCCCAAACATTCCTCCCGGGGCACGCCTGCACCCTCCTCTCGCACTCACAGCCCCAGCGGCGGGGCCGTGCGCCGGCAGACGCCCTAGACGGAGGGCCGGGGTCCCGCTCAGGGGAGGGCACCCCCTGGAAACCAGGGGCAAGCGGCGACCGCGGCCTCTTCCAAAACTGCAGGCACACAGGCCGGCGCGGAAAAAAGCCCCGGGCCAGCCAGCACCGCTCAAAGGGGAAGAGACCGCACCTGGCCCAGCAGCGCTTGATGAGCCCCAGGCTCCGCCCCTGGCCGGAGCCTGACCCCGCCCGCCCGACTCTGGCTGCGCACAGGTGCACTTCCTAGGGCCGCCGCTAGGGGGCGCTGGTGAGGGGTTTCGGGGACCCTCAGCCGCCACCGGGCTGGGGCCACCCCTGCACCCATGGGGGTACGGGATTCTCCTCCCCCATGGGGGAACGGGGCCCCCTTCCCCTTCGCGGAAGCCCAAACCTTCCTCCCGGGGCACGCCTGCACCCTCCTCTCGCACTCACAGCCCCAGCGGCGGGGCCGTGCGCCGGCAGACGCCCTAGACGGAGGGCCGGGGTCCCGGTCAGGGGAGGGCACCCCCTGGAAGCCAGGGGCAAGCGGCGACCGCGGCCTCTTCCAAAACTGCAGGCACACAGGCCGGCGCGGAAAAAAGCCTCGGGCCAGCCAGCACCGCTCAAAGGGGAAGAGACCGCGGCTGGCCCAGCAGCGCTTGATGAGCCCCAGGCTCCGCCCCTGGCCGGAGCCTGACTCCGCCCGCCCGACTCTGGCTGCGCACAGGTGCACTTCCTAGGGCCGCCGCTAGGGGGCGCTGGTGAGGGGTTTCGGGGACCCTCAGCCCCCACCGGGCTGGGGCCACCCCTGCACCCATGGGGGTACAGGATTCGACGCCCCCATGGGGGAACGGGGCCCCCTTCCCCTTCGCGGAAGCCCAAACCTTCCTCCCGGGGCACGCCTGCAACCTCCTCTCGCACTCACAGCCCCAGCAGCGGGGCCGTGCGCCGCCAGACGCCCTAGACGGAGGGCCGGGGTCCCGGTCATGGGAGGGCACCCCCTGGAAGCCAGGGGCAAGCGGCGACCGCGGCCTCTTCCAAAACTGCAGGCACACAGGCCGGCGCGGAAAAAAGCCCCGGGCCAGCCAGCACCGCTCAAAGGGGAAGAGACCGCGCCTGGCCCAGCAGCGCTAGATGAGCCCCAGGCTCCGCCCCTGGCCGGAGCCTGACCCCGCCCGCCCGACTGTGGCTGCGCACAGGTGCACTTCCTAGGGCCGCCGCTAGGGGGCGCTGGTAAGGGGTTTCGGGGACCCTCAGCCCCCACCGGGCTGGGGCCACCCCTGCACCCATGGGGGTACGGGGCCCCCTTCCCCTTCACGGAAGCCCAAACCTTCCTCCCGGGGCACGCCTGCACCCTCCTCTCGCACTCACAGCCCCAGCGGCGGGGCCGTGCGCCGGCAGACGCCCTAGACGCAGGGCCTGGGTCCCGGTCAGGGGAGGGCACCCCCTGGAAGCCAGGGGCAAGCGGCGCCCCGGCCTCTTCCAAAACTGCAGGCACACAGGCCAGCGCGGAAAAAAGCCCCGGGCCAGCCAGCACCGCTCAAAGGGGAAGAGACCGCACCTGGCCCAGCAGCGCTTGATGAGCCCCAGGCTCCGCCCCTGGCCGGAGCCTGACCCCGCCCGCCCGACTCTGGCTGCGCACAGGTGCACTTCCTAGGGCCGCCGCTAGGGGGCGCTGGTGAGGGGTTTCGGGGACCCTCAGCCCCCACCGGGCTGGGGCCACCCCTGCACCCATGGGGGTACGGGATTCTCCTCCCCCATGGGGGAACGGGACCCCCTTCCCCTTCGCGGAAGCCCAAGCCTTCCTCCCGGGGCACGCCTGCACCCTCCTCTCGCACTCACAGCCCCAGCGGCGGGGCCGTGCGCCGGCAGACGCCCTAGACGGAGGGCCGGGGTCCCGGTCAGGGGAGGACACCCCCTGGAAGCCAGGGGCAAGCGGCGACCGCGGCCTCTTCCAAAACTGCAGGCACACAGGCCGGCGCGGAAAAAAGCCCCGGGCCAGCCAGCACCGCTCAAAGGGGAAGAGACCGCGCCTGGCCCAGCAGCGCTTGATGAGCCCCAGGCTCCGCCCCTGGCCGGAGCCTGACCCCGCCCGCCCGACTCTGGCTGCGCACAGGTGCACTTCCTAGGGCCGCCGCTAGGGGGCGCTGGTGAGGGGTTTCGGGGACCCTCAGCCCCCACCGGGCTGGGGCCACCCCTGCACCCATGGGGGTACGGGGCCCCCTTCCCCTTCGCGGAAGCCCAAACCTTCCTCCCGGGGCACGCCTGCACCCTCCTCTCGCACTCACAGCCCCAGCGGCGGGGCCGTGCGCCGGCAGACGCCCTAGACGGAGGGCCGGGGTCCCGGTCAGGGGAGGGCACCCCCTTGAAGCCAGGGGCAAGCGGCGACCGCGGCCTCTTCCAAAACTGCAGGCACACAGGCCGGCGCGGAAAAAAGCCCCGGGCCAGCCAGCACCGCTCAAAGGGGAAGAGACCGCACCTGGCCCAGCAGCGCTTGATGAGCCCCAGGCTCCGCCCCTGGCCGGAGCCTGACCCCGCCCGCCCGACTCTGGCTGCGCACAGGTGCACTTCCTAGGGCCGCCGCTAGGGGGCGCTGGTGAGGGGTTTCGGGGACCCTCAGCCCCCACCTGGCTGGGGCCACCCCTGCACCCATGGGGGTACGGGATTCTCCTCCCCATGGGGGAACGGGGCCCCCTTCCCCTTCGCGGAATCCCAAACCTTCCTCCCGGGGCACGCCTGCACCCTCCTCTCGCACTCACAGCCCCAGCGGCGGGGCCGTGCGCCGGCAGACGCCCTAGACGGAGGGCCGGGGTCCCGGTCAGGGGAGGACACCCCCTGGAAGCCAGGGGCAAGCGGCGACCGCGGCCTCTTCCAAAACTGCAGGCACACAGGCCGGCGCGGAAAAAAGCCCCGGGCCAGCCAGCACCGCTCAAAGGGGAAGAGACCGCGCCTGACCCAGCAGCGCTTGATGAGCCCCAGGCTCCGCCCCTGGCCGGAGCCTGACCCCGCCCGCCCGACTCTGGCTGCGCACAGGTTCACTTCCTAGGGCCGCCGCTAGGGGGCGCTGGTGAGGGGTTTCGGGGACCCTCAGCCCCCACCGGGCTGGGGCCACCCCGCAACCCATGGGGGTACGGGGCCCCCTTCCCCTTCGCGGAAGCCCAAACCTTCCTCCCGGGGCACGCCTGCACCCTCCTCTCGCACTCACAGCCCCAGCGGCGGGGCCGTGCGCCGGCAGACGCCCTAGACGCAGGGCCTGGGTCCCGGTCAGGGGAGGGCACCCCCTGGAAGCCAGGGGCAAGCGGCGACCGCGGCCTCTTCCAAAACTGCAGGCACACAGGCCGGCGCGGAAAAAAGCCCCGGGCCAGCCAGCACCGCTCAAAGGGGAAGAGACCGCGCCTGGCCCAGCAGCGCTTGATGAGCCCCAGGCTCCGCCCCTGGCCGGAGCCTGACCCCGCCCGCCCGACTCTGGCTGCGCACAGGTGCACTTCCTAGGGCCGCCGCTAGGGGGCGCTGGTGAGGGGTTTCGGGAACCCTCAGCCCCCACCGGGCTGGGGCCACCCCTGCACCCATGGGGGTACGGGATTCGACTCCCCCATGGGGGAACGGGGCCCCCTTCCCCTTCACGGAAGCGCAAACCTTCCTCCCGGGGCACGCCTGCACCCTCCTCTCGCACTCACAGCCCCAGCGGCGGGGCCGTGCGCCGGCAGACGCCCTAGACGCAGGGCCTGGGTCCCGGTCAGGGGAGGGCACCCCCTGGAAGCCAGGGGCAAGCGGCGCCGCGGCCTCTTCCAAAACTGCAGGCACACAGGCCAGCGCGGAAAAAAGCCCCGGGCCAGCCAGCACCGCTCAAAGGGGAAGAGACCGCACCTGGCCCAGCAGCGCTTGATGAGCCCCAGGCTCCGCCCCTGGCCGGAGCCTGACCCCGCCCGCCCGACTCTGGCTGCGCACAGGTGCACTTCCTAGGGCCGCCGCTAGGGGGCGCTGGTGAGGGGTTTCGGGGACCCTCAGCCCCCACCGGGCTGGGGCCACCCATGCACACATGGGGGTACGGGATTCTCCTCCCCCATGGGGGAACGGGACCCCCTTCCCCTTCGCGGAAGCCCAAGCCTTCCTCCCGGGGCACGCCTGCACCCTCCTCTCGCACTCACAGCCCCAGCGGCGGGGCCGTGCGCCGGCAGACGCCCTAGACGGAGGGCCGGGGTCCCGGTCAGGGGAGGACACCCCCTGGAAGCCAGGGGCAAGCGGCGACCGCGGCCTCTTCCAAAACTGCAGGCACACAGGCCGGCGCGGAAAAAAGCCCCGGGCCAGCCAGCACCGCTCAAAGGGGAAGAGACCGCGCCTGGCCCAGCAGCGCTTGATGAGCCCCAGGCTCCGCCCCTGGCCGGAGCCTGACCCCGCCCGCCCGACTCTGGCTGCGCACAGGTGCACTTCCTAGGGCCGCCGCTAGGGGGCGCTGGTGAGGGGTTTCGGGGACCCTCAGCCCCCACCGGGCTGGGGCCACCCCTGCACCCATGGGGGTACGGGGCCCCCTTCCCCTTCGCGGAAGCCCAAACCTTCCTCCCGGGGCACGCCTGCACCCTCCTCTCGCACTCACAGCCCCAGCGGCGGGGCCGTGCGCCGGCAGACGCCCTAGACGGAGGGCCGGGGTCCCGGTCAGGGGAGGGCACCCCCTGGAAGCCAGGGGCAAGCGGCGACCGCGGCCTCTTCCAAAACTGCAGGCACACAGGCCAGCGCGGAAAAAAGCCCCGGGCCAGCCAGCACCGCTCAAAGGGGAAGAGACCGCACCTGGCCCAGCAGCGCTTGATGAGCCCCAGGCTCCGCCCCTGGCCGGAGCCTGACCCCGCCCGCCCGACTCTGGCTGCGCACAGGTGCACTTCCTAGGGCCGCCGCTAGGGGGCGCTGGTGAGGGGTTTCGGGGACCCTCAGCCCCCACCTGGCTGGGGCCACCCCTGCACCCATGGGGGTACGGGATTCTCCTCCCCATGGGGGAACGGGGCCCCCTTCCCCTTCGCGGAATCCCAAACCTTCCTCCCGGGGCACGCCTGCACCCTCCTCTCGCACTCACAGCCCCAGCGGCGGGGCCGTGCGCCGGCAGACGCCCTAGACGGAGGGCCGGGGTCCCGGTCAGGGGAGGACACCCCCTGGAAGCCAGGGGCAAGCGGCGACCGCGGCCTCTTCCAAAACTGCAGGCACACTGGCCGGCGCGGAAAAAAGCCCCGGGCCAGCCAGCACCGCTCAAAGGGGAAGAGACCGCGCCTGACCCAGCAGCGCTTGATGAGCCCCAGGCTCCGCCCCTGGCCGGAGCCTGACCCCGCCCGCCCGACTCTGGCTGCGCACAGGTTCACTTCCTAGGGCCGCCGCTAGGGGGCGCTGGTGAGGGGTTTCGGGGACCCTCAGCCCCCACCGGGCTGGGGCCACCCCGCAACCCATGGGGGTACGGGGCCCCCTTCCCCTTCGCGGAAGCCCAAACCTTCCTCCCGGGGCACGCCTGCACCCTCCTCTCGCACTCACAGCCCCAGCGGCGGGGCCGTGCGCCGGCAGACGCCCTAGACGCAGGGCCTGGGTCCCGGTCAGGGGAGGGCACCCCCTGGAAGCCAGGGGCAAGCGGCGACCGCGGCCTCTTCCAAAACTGCAGGCACACAGGCCGGCGCGGAAAAAAGCCCCGGGCCAGCCAGCACCGCTCAAAGGGGAAGAGACCGCGCCTGGCCCAGCAGCGCTTGATGAGCCCCAGGCTCCGCCCCTGGCCGGAGCCTGACCCCGCCCGCCCGACTCTGGCTGCGCACAGGTGCACTTCCTAGGGCCGCCGCTAGGGGGCGCTGGTGAGGGGTTTCGGGGACCCTCAGCCCCCACCGGGCTGGGGCCACCCCTGTACCCATGGGGGTACGGGATTCGACTCCCCCATGGGGGAACGGGGCCCCCTTCCCCTTCACGGAAGCCCAAACCTTCCTCCCGGGGCACGCCTGCACCCTCCTCTCGCACTCACAGCCCCAGCGGCGGGGCCGTGCGCCGGCAGACGCCCTAGACGCAGGGCCTGGGTCCCGGTCAGGGGAGGGCACCCCCTGGAAGCCAGGGGCAAGCGGCGCCGCGGCCTCTTCCAAAACTGCAGGCACACAGGCCAGCGCGGAAAAAAGCCCCGGGCCAGCCAGCACCGCTCAAAGGGGAAGAGACCGCACCTGGCCCAGCAGCGCTTGATGAGCCCCAGGCTCCGCCCCTGGCCGGAGCCTGACCCCGCCCGCCCGACTCTGGCTGCGCACAGGTGCACTTCCTAGGGCCGCCGCTAGGGGGCGCTGGTGAGGGGTTTCGGGGACCCTCAGCCCCCACCGGGCTGGGGCCACCCCTGCACCCATGGGGGTACGGGATTCTCCTCCCCCATGGGGGAACGGGACCCCCTTCCCCTTCGCGGAAGCCCAAGCCTTCCTCCCGGGGCACGCCTGCACCCTCCTCTCGCACTCACAGCCCCAGCGGCGGGGCCGTGCGCCGGCAGACGCCCTAGACGGAGGGCCGGGGTCCCGGTCAGGGGAGGACACCCCCTGGAAGCCAGGGGCAAGCGGCGACCGCGGCCTCTTCCAAAACTGCAGGCACACAGGCCGGCGCGGAAAAAAGCCCCGGGCCAGCCAGCACCGCTCAAAGGGGAAGAGACCGCGCCTGGCCCAGCAGCGCTTGATGAGCCCCAGGCTCCGCCCCTGGCCGGAGCCTGACCCCGCCCGCCCGACTCTGGCTGCGCACAGGTTCACTTCCTAGGGCCGCCGCTAGGGGGCGCTGGTGAGGGGTTTCGGGGACCCTCAGCCCCCACCGGGCTGGGGCCACCCCTGCACCCATGGGGGTACGGGGCCCCCTTCCCCTTCGCGGAAGCCCAAACCTTCCTCCCGGGGCACGCCTGCACCCTCCTCTCGCACTCACAGCCCCAGCGGCGGGGCCGTGCGCCGGCAGACGCCCTAGACGGAGGGCCGGGGTCCCGGTCAGGGGAGGGCACCCCCTGGAAGCCAGGGGTAAGCGGCGACCGCGGCCTCTTCCAAAACTGCAGGCACACAGGCCAGCGCGGAAAAAAGCCCCGGGCCAGCCAGCACCGCTCAAAGGGGAAGAGACCGCACCTGGCCCAGCAGCGCTTGATGAGCCCCAGGCTCCGCCCCTGGCCGGAGCCTGACCCCGCCCGCCCGACTCTGGCTGCGCACAGGTGCACTTCCTAGGGCCGCCGCTAGGGGGCGCTGGTGAGGGGTTTCGGGGACCCTCAGCCCCCACCTGGCTGGGGCCACCCCTGCACCCATGGGGGTACGGGATTCTCCTCCCCATGGGGGAACGGGGCCCCCTTCCCCTTCGCGGAATCCCAAACCTTCCTCCCGGGGCACGCCTGCACCCTCCTCTCGCACTCACAGCCCCAGCGGCGGGGCCGTGCGCCGGCAGACGCCCTAGACGGAGGGCCGGGGTCCCGGTCAGGGGAGGACACCCCCTGGAAGCCAGGGGCAAGCGGCGACCGCGGCCTCTTCCAAAACTGCAGGCACACAGGCCGGCGCGGAAAAAAGCCCCGGGCCAGCCAGCACCGCTCAGAGGGGAAGAGACCGCGCCTGACCCAGCAGCGCTTGATGAGCCCCAGGCTCCGCCCCTGGCCGGAGCCTGACCCCGCCCGCCCGACTCTGGCTGCGCACAGGTTCACTTCCTAGGGCCGCCGCTAGGGGGCGCTGGTGAGGGGTTTCGGGGACCCTCAGCCCCCACCGGGCTGGGGCCACCCCTGCACCCATGGGGGTACGGGGCCCCCTTCCCCTTCGCGGAAGCCCAAACCTTCCTCCCGGGGCACGCCTGCACCCTCCTCTCGCACTCACAGCCCCAGCGGCGGGGCCGTGCGCCGGCAGACGCCCTAGACGCAGGGCCTGGGTCCCGGTCAGGGGAGGGCACCCCCTGGAAGCCAGGGGCAAGCGGCGACCGCGGCCTCTTCCAAAACTGCAGGCACACAGGCCGGCGCGGAAAAAAGCCCCGGGCCAGCCAGCACCGCTCAAAGGGGAAGAGACCGCGCCTGGCCCAGCAGCGCTTGATGAGCCCCAAGCTCCGCCCCTGGCCGGAGCCTGACCCCGCCCGCCCGACTCTGGCTGCGCACAGGTGCACTTCCTAGTGCCGCCGCTAGGGGGCGCTGGTGAGGGGTTTCGGGGACCCTCAGCCCCCACCGGGCTGGGGCCACCCCTGCACCCATGGGGGTACGGGATTCGACTCCCCCATGGGGGAACGGGGCCCCCTTCCCCTTCACGGAAGCCCAAACCTTCCTCCCGGGGCACGCCTGCACCCTCCTCTCACACTCACAGCCCCAGCGGCGGGGCCGTGCGCCGGCAGACGCCCTAGACGCAGGGCCTGGGTCCCGGTCAGGGGAGGGCACCCCCTGGAAGCCAGGGGCAAGCGGCGCCGCGGCCTCTTCCAAAACTGCAGGCACACAGGCCAGCGCGGAAAAAAGCCCCGGGCCAGCCAGCACCGCTCAAAGGGGAAGAGACCGCACCTGGCCCAGCAGCGCTTGATGAGCCCCAGGCTCCGCCCCTGGCCGGAGCCTGACCCCGCCCGCCCGACTCTGGCTGCGCACAGGTGCACTTCCTAGGGCCGCCGCTAAGGGGCGCTGGTGAGGGGTTTCGGGGACCCTCAGCCCCCACCGGGCTGGGGCCACCCCTGCACCCATGGGGGTACGGGATTCTCCTCCCCCATGGGGGAACGGGACCCCCTTCCCCTTCGCGGAAGCCCAAGCCTACCTCCCGGGGCACGCCTGCACCCTCCTCTCGCACTCACAGCCCCAGCGGCGGGGCCGTGCGCCGGCAGACGCCCTAGACGGAGGGCCGGGGTCCCGGTCAGGGGAGGACACCCCCTGGAAGCCAGGGGCAAGCGGCGACCGCGGCCTCTTCCAAAACTGCAGGCACACAGGCCGGCGCGGAAAAAAGCCCCGGGCCAGCCAGCACCGCTCAAAGGGGAAGAGACCGCGCCTGGCCCAGCAGCGCTTGATGAGCCCCAGGCTCCGCCCCTGGCCGGAGCCTGACCCCGCCCGCCCGACTCTGGCTGCGCACAGGTGCACTTCCTAGGGCCGCCGCTAGGGGGCGCTGGTGAGGGGTTTCGGGGACCCTCAGCCCCCACCGGGCTGGGGCCACCCCTGCACCCATGGGGGTACGGGGCCCCCTTCCCCTTCGCGGAAGCCCAAACCTTCCTCCCGGGGCACGCCTGCACCCTCCTCTCGCACTCACAGCCCCAGCGGCGGGGCCGTGCGCCGGCAGACGCCCTAGACGGAGGGCCGGGGTCCCGGTCAGGGGAGGGCACCCCCTGGAAGCCAGGGGCAAGCGGCGACCGTGGCCTCTTCCAAAACTGCAGGCACACAGGCCGGCGCGGAAAAAAGCCCCGGGCCAGCCAGCACCGCTCAAAGGGGAAGAGACCGCACCTGGCCCAGCAGCGCTTGATGAGCCCCAGGCTCCGCCCCTGGCCGGAGCCTGACCCCGCCCGCCCGACTCTGGCTGCGCACAGGTGCACTTCCTAGGGCCGCCGCTAGGGGGCGCTGGTGAGGGGTTTCGGGGACCCTCAGCCTCCACCGGGCTGGGGCCACCCCTGCACCCATGGGGGTACGGGATTCGACTCCCCCATGGGGGAACGGGGCCCCCTTCCCCTTCGCGGAAGCCCAAACCTTCCTCCCGGGGCACGCCGGCACACTCCTCTCGCACTCACAGCCCCAGCGGCGGGGCCGTGCGCCGGCAGACGCCCTAGACGGAGGGCCGGGGTCCCGGTCAGGGGAGGGCACCCCCTGGAAGCCAGGGGCAAGCGGCGACCGCGGCCTCTTCCAAAACTGCAGGCACACAGGCCGGCGCGGAAAAAAGCCCCGGGCCAGCCAGCACCGCTCAAAGGGGAAGAGTCCGCACCTGGCCCAGCAGCGCTCTATGAGCCCCAGGCTCCGCCCCTGGCCGGAGCCTGACCCCGCCCTCCTGGCTCTTCATGAGCAAAGGTGCCGTTCACAGCTCAGCCCCAAGGGGCGCTGGCGAGGCGGTTCGGGGCCCTCAGCCCTCATGGGTTTAGGCAGACTCCACCCCAGGGAGAAACGGGAACCTCTTCTCCCATGGTGGAACGGGGCCCACTCCCCCTGGGGGAATGGTAAATCTTCCTCCCGGGGCACACCTGCACCCTCCTCTCGGACTCACACCCCCAGGGGCAGGACGTGTGCCCCAAGACGGCCTAGACGGAGGGGCTGGGTCTCCGTCATTGAGGGCAACGCCTGTAAGCCAGAAACAGGCGGCATCCGACGTGTCCTCCAAACTGCAGGCAGACAGGCCGGCGGGGAAAGACCCTAGCAAACCAGCACCAATCAGAGGGGAAGAGTCCTCACCCGGCTGAGCAGCGCTGATGAGCCCCAGGCTCCACTCCGGGCCGGAGCCTGACCCCGCCCGCCCGACTCAGGCTGCGCAGAGGTGCACTTCCTAGGGCCGCCGCTAGGGGGCCCTGGTGAGGGGTTTCGGGGACCCTCAGCCCCCACCGGGCTGGGGCCACCCCGCAACCCATGGGGGTACGGGACTGTCCTCCCCCATGGGGGAACGGGGCCCCCTTCCCCTTCGCGGAAGCCCAAACCTTCCTCCCGGGGCACGCCTGCACCCTCCTCTCGCACTCACAGCCCCAGCGGCGGGGCCGTGCGCCGGCAGACGCCCTAGACGGAGGGCCGGGGTCCCGGTCAGGGGAGGGCACCCCCTGGAAGCCAGGGGCAAGCGGCGACCGCGGCCTCTTCCAAAACTGCAGGCACACAGGCCGGCGCGGAAAAAAGCCCCGGGCCAGCCAGCACCGCTCAAAGGGGAAGAGACCGCACCTGGCCCAGCAGCGCTTGATGAGCCCCAGGCTCCGCCCCTGGCCGGAGCCTGACCCCGCCCGCCCGACTCTGGCTGCGCACAGGTGCACTTCCTAGGGCCGCCGCTAGGGGGCGCTGGTGAGGGGTTTCGGGGACCCTCAGCCCCCACCGGGCTGGGGCCACCGCTGCACCCATGGGGGTACGGGATTCGACTCCCCCATGGGGGAACGGGGCCCCCTTCCCCTTCGCGGAAGCCCAAACCTTCCTCCCGGGGCACGCCTGCACCCTCCTCTCGCACTCACAGCCCCAGCGGCGGGGCCGTGCGCCGGCAGACGCCCTAGACGGAGGGCCGGGGTCCCGGTTAGGGGAGGGCACCCCCTGGAAGCCAGGGGCAAGCGGCGACCGCGGCCTCTTCCAAAACTGCAGGCACACAGGCCGGCGCGGAAAAAAGCCCCGGGCCAGCCAGCACCGCTCAAAGGGGAAGAGACCGCACCTGGCCAAGCAGCGCTTGATGAGCCCCAGGCTCCGCCCCTGGCCGGAGCCTGACCCCGCCCGCCCGACTCTGGCTGCGCACAGGTGCACTTCCTAGGGCCGCCGCTAGGGGGCGCTGGTGAGGGGTTTCGGGGACCCTCAGCCCCCACCGGGCTGGGGCCAACGCTGCACCCATGGGGGTACGGGATTCGACTCCCCCATGGGGGAACGGGGCCCCCTTCCCCTTCGCGGAAGCCCAAACCTTCCTCCCGGGGCACGCCTGCACCCTCCTCTCGCACTCACAGCCCCAGCGGCGGGGCCGTGCGCCGGCAGACGCCCTAGACGGAGGGCCGGGGTCCCGGTCAGGGGAGGGCATCCCCTGGAAACCAGGGGCAAGCGGCGACCGCGGCCTCTTCCAAAACTGCAGGCACACAGGCCGGCGCGGAAAAAAGCCCCGGGCCAGCCAGCACTGCTCAAAGGGTAAGAGACCGCACCTGGCCCAGCAGCGCTTGATGAGCCCCAGGCTCCGCCCCTGGCCGGAGCCTGACCCCGCCCGCCCGACTCTGGCTGCGCACAGGTGCACTTCCTAGGGCCGCCGCTAGGGCGCGCTGGTGAGGGGTTTCGGGGACCCTCAGCCCCCACCGGGCTGGGGCCACCCCTGCACCCATGGGGGTACGGGGCCCCCTTCCCCTTCGCGGAAGCCCAAACATTCCTCCCTGGGCACGCCTGCACCCTCCTCTCGCACTCACAGCCCCAGCGGCGAGGCCGTGCGCCGGCAGACGCCCTAGACGGAGGGCCGGGGTCCCGCTCAGGGGAGGGCACCCCCTGGAAACCAGGGGCAAGCGGCGACCGCGGCCTCTTCCAAAACTGCAGGCACACAGGCCGGCGCGGAAAAAAGCCCCGGGCCAGCCAGCACCGCTCAAAGGGGAAGAGACCGCACCTGGCCCAGCAGCGCTTGATGAGCCCCAGGCTCCGCCCCTGGCCGGAGACTGACCCCGCCCGCCCGACTCTGGCTGCGCACAGGTGCACTTCCTAGGGCCGCCGCTAGGGGGCGCTGGTGAGGGGTTTCGGGGACCCTCAGCCGCCACCGGGCTGGGGCCACCCCTGCACCCATGGGGGTACGGGATTCTCCTCCCCCATGGGGGAACGGGGCCCCCTTCCCCTTCGCGGAAGCCCAAACCTTCCTCCCGGGGCACGCCTGCACCCTCCTCTCGCACTCACAGCCCCAGCGGCGGGGCCGTGCGCCGGCAGACGCCCTAGACGGAGGGCCGGGGTCCCGGTCAGGGGAGGGCACCGCCTGGAAGCCAGGGGCAAGCGGCGACCGCGGCCTCTTCCAAAACTGCAGGCACACAGGCCAGCGCGGAAAAAAGCCCCGAGCCAGCCAGCACCGCTCAAAGGGGAAGAGACCGCACCTGGCCCAGCAGCGCTTGATGAGCCCCAGGCTCCGACCCTGGCCGGAGCCTGACCCCGCCCGCCCGACTCTGGCTGCGCACAGGTTCACTTCCTAGGGCCGCCGCTAGGGGGTGCTGGTGAGGGGTTTCGGGGACCCTCAGCCCCCACCGGGCTGGGGCCACCCCTGCACCCATGGGGGTACGGGGCCCCCTTCCCCTTCGCGGAAGCCCAAACATTCCTCCCGGGGCACGCCTGCACCCTCCTCTCGCACTCACAGCCCCAGCGGCGGGGCCGTGCGCCGGCAGACGCCCTAGACGCAGGGCCTGGGTCCCGGTCAGGGGAGGGCACCCCCTGGAAGCCAGGGGCAAGCGGCGACCGCGGCCTCTTCCAAAACTGCAGGCACACAGGCCGGCGCGGAAAAAAGCCCCGGGCCAGCCAGCACCGCTCAAAGGGGAAGAGACCGCGCCTGGCCCAGCAGCGCTTGATGAGCCCCAGGCTCCGCCCCTGGCCGGAGCCTGACCCCGCCCGCCCGACTCTGGCTGCGCACAGGTGCACTTCCTAGGGCCGCCGCTAGGGGGCGCTGGTGAGGGGTTTCGGGGACCCTCAGCCCCCACCGGGCTGGGGCCACCCCTGCACCCATGGGGGAACGGGGCCCCCTTCCCCTTCGCGGAAGCCCAAACCTTCCTCCCGGGGCACGCCTGCACCCTCCTCTCGCACTCACAGCCCCAGCGGCGGGGCCGTGCGCCGGCAGACGCCCTAGACGGAGGGCCGGGGTCCCGGTCAGGGGAGGGCACCCCCTTGAAGCCAGGGGCAAGCGGCGACCGCGGCCTCTTCCAAAACTGCAGGCACACAGGCCGGCGCGGAAAAAAGCCCCGGGCCAGCCAGCACCGCTCAAAGGGGAAGAGACCGCACCTGGCCCAGCAGCGCTTGATGAGCCCCAGGCTCCGCCCCTGGCCGGAGCCTGACCCCGCCCGCCCGACTCTGGCTGCGCACAGGTGCACTTCCTAGGGCCGCCGCTAGGGGGCGCTGGTGAGGGGTTTCGGGGACCCTCAGCCCCCACCTGGCTGGGGCCACCCCTGCACCCATGGGGGTACGGGATTCTCCTCCCCATGGGGGAACGGGGCCCCCTTCCCCTTCGCGGAATCCCAAACCTTCCTCCCGGGGCACGCCTGCACCCTCCTCTCGCACTCACAGCCCCAGCGGCGGGGCCGTGCGCCGGCAGACGCCCTAGACGGAGGGCCGGGGTCCCGGTCAGGGGAGGACACCCCCTGGAAGCCAGGGGCAAGCGGCGACCGCGGCCTCTTCCAAAACTGCAGGCACACAGGCCGGCGCGGAAAAAAGCCCCGGGCCAGCCAGCACCGCTCAAAGGGGAAGAGACCGCGCCTGACCCAGCAGCGCTTGATGAGCCCCAGGCTCCGCCCCTGGCCGGAGCCTGACCCCGCCCGCCCGACTCTGGCTGCGCACAGGTTCACTTCCTAGGGCCGCCGCTAGGGGGCGCTGGTGAGGGGTTTCGGGGACCCTCAGCCCCCACCGGGCTGGGGCCACCCCGCAACCCATGGGGGTACGGGGCCCCCTTCCCCTTCGCGGAAGCCCAAACCTTCCTCCCGGGGCACGCCTGCACCCTCCTCTCGCACTCACAGCCCCAGCGGCGGGGCCGTGCGCCGGCAGACGCCCTAGACGCAGGGCCTGGGTCCCGGTCAGGGGAGGGCACCCCCTGGAAGCCAGGGGCAAGCGGCGACCGCGGCCTCTTCCAAAACTGCAGGCACACAGGCCGGCGCGGAAAAAAGCCCCGGGCCAGCCAGCACCGCTCAAAGGGGAAGAGACCGCGCCTGGCCCAGCAGCGCTTGATGAGCCCCAGGCTCCGCCCCTGGCCGGAGCCTGACCCCGCCCGCCCGACTCTGGCTGCGCACAGGTGCACTTCCTAGGGCCGCCGCTAGGGGGCGCTGGTGAGGGGTTTCGGGAACCCTCAGCCCCCACCGGGCTGGGGCCACCCCTGCACCCATGGGGGTACGGGATTCGACTCCCCCATGGGGGAACGGGGCCCCCTTCCCCTTCACGGAAGCGCAAACCTTCCTCCCGGGGCACGCCTGCACCCTCCTCTCGCACTCACAGCCCCAGCGGCGGGGCCGTGCGCCGGCAGACGCCCTAGACGCAGGGCCTGGGTCCCGGTCAGGGGAGGGCACCCCCTGGAAGCCAGGGGCAAGCGGCGCCGCGGCCTCTTCCAAAACTGCAGGCACACAGGCCAGCGCGGAAAAAAGCCCCGGGCCAGCCAGCACCGCTCAAAGGGGAAGAGACCGCACCTGGCCCAGCAGCGCTTGATGAGCCCCAGGCTCCGCCCCTGGCCGGAGCCTGACCCCGCCCGCCCGACTCTGGCTGCGCACAGGTGCACTTCCTAGGGCCGCCGCTAGGGGGCGCTGGTGAGGGGTTTCGGGGACCCTCAGCCCCCACCGGGCTGGGGCCACCCATGCACACATGGGGGTACGGGATTCTCCTCCCCCATGGGGGAACGGGACCCCCTTCCCCTTCGCGGAAGCCCAAGCCTTCCTCCCGGGGCACGCCTGCACCCTCCTCTCGCACTCACAGCCCCAGCGGCGGGGCCGTGCGCCGGCAGACGCCCTAGACGGAGGGCCGGGGTCCCGGTCAGGGGAGGACACCCCCTGGAAGCCAGGGGCAAGCGGCGACCGCGGCCTCTTCCAAAACTGCAGGCACACAGGCCGGCGCGGAAAAAAGCCCCGGGCCAGCCAGCACCGCTCAAAGGGGAAGAGACCGCGCCTGGCCCAGCAGCGCTTGATGAGCCCCAGGCTCCGCCCCTGGCCGGAGCCTGACCCCGCCCGCCCGACTCTGGCTGCGCACAGGTGCACTTCCTAGGGCCGCCGCTAGGGGGCGCTGGTGAGGGGTTTCGGGGACCCTCAGCCCCCACCGGGCTGGGGCCACCCCTGCACCCATGGGGGTACGGGGCCCCCTTCCCCTTCGCGGAAGCCCAAACCTTCCTCCCGGGGCACGCCTGCACCCTCCTCTCGCACTCACAGCCCCAGCGGCGGGGCCGTGCGCCGGCAGACGCCCTAGACGGAGGGCCGGGGTCCCGGTCAGGGGAGGGCACCCCCTGGAAGCCAGGGGCAAGCGGCGACCGCGGCCTCTTCCAAAACTGCAGGCACACAGGCCAGCGCGGAAAAAAGCCCCGGGCCAGCCAGCACCGCTCAAAGGGGAAGAGACCGCACCTGGCCCAGCAGCGCTTGATGAGCCCCAGGCTCCGCCCCTGGCCGGAGCCTGACCCCGCCCGCCCGACTCTGGCTGCGCACAGGTGCACTTCCTAGGGCCGCCGCTAGGGGGCGCTGGTGAGGGGTTTCGGGGACCCTCAGCCCCCACCTGGCTGGGGCCACCCCTGCACCCATGGGGGTACGGGATTCTCCTCCCCATGGGGGAACGGGGCCCCCTTCCCCTTCGCGGAATCCCAAACCTTCCTCCCGGGGCACGCCTGCACCCTCCTCTCGCACTCACAGCCCCAGCGGCGGGGCCGTGCGCCGGCAGACGCCCTAGACGGAGGGCCGGGGTCCCGGTCAGGGGAGGACACCCCCTGGAAGCCAGGGGCAAGCGGCGACCGCGGCCTCTTCCAAAACTGCAGGCACACTGGCCGGCGCGGAAAAAAGCCCCGGGCCAGCCAGCACCGCTCAAAGGGGAAGAGACCGCGCCTGACCCAGCAGCGCTTGATGAGCCCCAGGCTCCGCCCCTGGCCGGAGCCTGACCCCGCCCGCCCGACTCTGGCTGCGCACAGGTTCACTTCCTAGGGCCGCCGCTAGGGGGCGCTGGTGAGGGGTTTCGGGGACCCTCAGCCCCCACCGGGCTGGGGCCACCCCGCAACCCATGGGGGTACGGGGCCCCCTTCCCCTTCGCGGAAGCCCAAACCTTCCTCCCGGGGCACGCCTGCACCCTCCTCTCGCACTCACAGCCCCAGCGGCGGGGCCGTGCGCCGGCAGACGCCCTAGACGCAGGGCCTGGGTCCCGGTCAGGGGAGGGCACCCCCTGGAAGCCAGGGGCAAGCGGCGACCGCGGCCTCTTCCAAAACTGCAGGCACACAGGCCGGCGCGGAAAAAAGCCCCGGGCCAGCCAGCACCGCTCAAAGGGGAAGAGACCGCGCCTGGCCCAGCAGCGCTTGATGAGCCCCAGGCTCCGCCCCTGGCCGGAGCCTGACCCCGCCCGCCCGACTCTGGCTGCGCACAGGTGCACTTCCTAGGGCCGCCGCTAGGGGGCGCTGGTGAGGGGTTTCGGGGACCCTCAGCCCCCACCGGGCTGGGGCCACCCCTGTACCCATGGGGGTACGGGATTCGACTCCCCCATGGGGGAACGGGGCCCCCTTCCCCTTCACGGAAGCCCAAACCTTCCTCCCGGGGCACGCCTGCACCCTCCTCTCGCACTCACAGCCCCAGCGGCGGGGCCGTGCGCCGGCAGACGCCCTAGACGCAGGGCCTGGGTCCCGGTCAGGGGAGGGCACCCCCTGGAAGCCAGGGGCAAGCGGCGCCGCGGCCTCTTCCAAAACTGCAGGCACACAGGCCAGCGCGGAAAAAAGCCCCGGGCCAGCCAGCACCGCTCAAAGGGGAAGAGACCGCACCTGGCCCAGCAGCGCTTGATGAGCCCCAGGCTCCGCCCCTGGCCGGAGCCTGACCCCGCCCGCCCGACTCTGGCTGCGCACAGGTGCACTTCCTAGGGCCGCCGCTAGGGGGCGCTGGTGAGGGGTTTCGGGGACCCTCAGCCCCCACCGGGCTGGGGCCACCCCTGCACCCATGGGGGTACGGGATTCTCCTCCCCCATGGGGGAACGGGACCCCCTTCCCCTTCGCGGAAGCCCAAGCCTTCCTCCCGGGGCACGCCTGCACCCTCCTCTCGCACTCACAGCCCCAGCGGCGGGGCCGTGCGCCGGCAGACGCCCTAGACGGAGGGCCGGGGTCCCGGTCAGGGGAGGACACCCCCTGGAAGCCAGGGGCAAGCGGCGACCGCGGCCTCTTCCAAAACTGCAGGCACACAGGCCGGCGCGGAAAAAAGCCCCGGGCCAGCCAGCACCGCTCAAAGGGGAAGAGACCGCGCCTGGCCCAGCAGCGCTTGATGAGCCCCAGGCTCCGCCCCTGGCCGGAGCCTGACCCCGCCCGCCCGACTCTGGCTGCGCACAGGTTCACTTCCTAGGGCCGCCGCTAGGGGGCGCTGGTGAGGGGTTTCGGGGACCCTCAGCCCCCACCGGGCTGGGGCCACCCCTGCACCCATGGGGGTACGGGGCCCCCTTCCCCTTCGCGGAAGCCCAAACCTTCCTCCCGGGGCACGCCTGCACCCTCCTCTCGCACTCACAGCCCCAGCGGCGGGGCCGTGCGCCGGCAGACGCCCTAGACGGAGGGCCGGGGTCCCGGTCAGGGGAGGGCACCCCCTGGAAGCCAGGGGTAAGCGGCGACCGCGGCCTCTTCCAAAACTGCAGGCACACAGGCCAGCGCGGAAAAAAGCCCCGGGCCAGCCAGCACCGCTCAAAGGGGAAGAGACCGCACCTGGCCCAGCAGCGCTTGATGAGCCCCAGGCTCCGCCCCTGGCCGGAGCCTGACCCCGCCCGCCCGACTCTGGCTGCGCACAGGTGCACTTCCTAGGGCCGCCGCTAGGGGGCGCTGGTGAGGGGTTTCGGGGACCCTCAGCCCCCACCTGGCTGGGGCCACCCCTGCACCCATGGGGGTACGGGATTCTCCTCCCCATGGGGGAACGGGGCCCCCTTCCCCTTCGCGGAATCCCAAACCTTCCTCCCGGGGCACGCCTGCACCCTCCTCTCGCACTCACAGCCCCAGCGGCGGGGCCGTGCGCCGGCAGACGCCCTAGACGGAGGGCCGGGGTCCCGGTCAGGGGAGGACACCCCCTGGAAGCCAGGGGCAAGCGGCGACCGCGGCCTCTTCCAAAACTGCAGGCACACAGGCCGGCGCGGAAAAAAGCCCCGGGCCAGCCAGCACCGCTCAGAGGGGAAGAGACCGCGCCTGACCCAGCAGCGCTTGATGAGCCCCAGGCTCCGCCCCTGGCCGGAGCCTGACCCCGCCCGCCCGACTCTGGCTGCGCACAGGTTCACTTCCTAGGGCCGCCGCTAGGGGGCGCTGGTGAGGGGTTTCGGGGACCCTCAGCCCCCACCGGGCTGGGGCCACCCCTGCACCCATGGGGGTACGGGGCCCCCTTCCCCTTCGCGGAAGCCCAAACCTTCCTCCCGGGGCACGCCTGCACCCTCCTCTCGCACTCACAGCCCCAGCGGCGGGGCCGTGCGCCGGCAGACGCCCTAGACGCAGGGCCTGGGTCCCGGTCAGGGGAGGGCACCCCCTGGAAGCCAGGGGCAAGCGGCGACCGCGGCCTCTTCCAAAACTGCAGGCACACAGGCCGGCGCGGAAAAAAGCCCCGGGCCAGCCAGCACCGCTCAAAGGGGAAGAGACCGCGCCTGGCCCAGCAGCGCTTGATGAGCCCCAAGCTCCGCCCCTGGCCGGAGCCTGACCCCGCCCGCCCGACTCTGGCTGCGCACAGGTGCACTTCCTAGTGCCGCCGCTAGGGGGCGCTGGTGAGGGGTTTCGGGGACCCTCAGCCCCCACCGGGCTGGGGCCACCCCTGCACCCATGGGGGTACGGGATTCGACTCCCCCATGGGGGAACGGGGCCCCCTTCCCCTTCACGGAAGCCCAAACCTTCCTCCCGGGGCACGCCTGCACCCTCCTCTCACACTCACAGCCCCAGCGGCGGGGCCGTGCGCCGGCAGACGCCCTAGACGCAGGGCCTGGGTCCCGGTCAGGGGAGGGCACCCCCTGGAAGCCAGGGGCAAGCGGCGCCGCGGCCTCTTCCAAAACTGCAGGCACACAGGCCAGCGCGGAAAAAAGCCCCGGGCCAGCCAGCACCGCTCAAAGGGGAAGAGACCGCACCTGGCCCAGCAGCGCTTGATGAGCCCCAGGCTCCGCCCCTGGCCGGAGCCTGACCCCGCCCGCCCGACTCTGGCTGCGCACAGGTGCACTTCCTAGGGCCGCCGCTAAGGGGCGCTGGTGAGGGGTTTCGGGGACCCTCAGCCCCCACCGGGCTGGGGCCACCCCTGCACCCATGGGGGTACGGGATTCTCCTCCCCCATGGGGGAACGGGACCCCCTTCCCCTTCGCGGAAGCCCAAGCCTACCTCCCGGGGCACGCCTGCACCCTCCTCTCGCACTCACAGCCCCAGCGGCGGGGCCGTGCGCCGGCAGACGCCCTAGACGGAGGGCCGGGGTCCCGGTCAGGGGAGGACACCCCCTGGAAGCCAGGGGCAAGCGGCGACCGCGGCCTCTTCCAAAACTGCAGGCACACAGGCCGGCGCGGAAAAAAGCCCCGGGCCAGCCAGCACCGCTCAAAGGGGAAGAGACCGCGCCTGGCCCAGCAGCGCTTGATGAGCCCCAGGCTCCGCCCCTGGCCGGAGCCTGACCCCGCCCGCCCGACTCTGGCTGCGCACAGGTGCACTTCCTAGGGCCGCCGCTAGGGGGCGCTGGTGAGGGGTTTCGGGGACCCTCAGCCCCCACCGGGCTGGGGCCACCCCTGCACCCATGGGGGTACGGGGCCCCCTTCCCCTTCGCGGAAGCCCAAACCTTCCTCCCGGGGCACGCCTGCACCCTCCTCTCGCACTCACAGCCCCAGCGGCGGGGCCGTGCGCCGGCAGACGCCCTAGACGGAGGGCCGGGGTCCCGGTCAGGGGAGGGCACCCCCTGGAAGCCAGGGGCAAGCGGCGACCGTGGCCTCTTCCAAAACTGCAGGCACACAGGCCGGCGCGGAAAAAAGCCCCGGGCCAGCCAGCACCGCTCAAAGGGGAAGAGACCGCACCTGGCCCAGCAGCGCTTGATGAGCCCCAGGCTCCGCCCCTGGCCGGAGCCTGACCCCGCCCGCCCGACTCTGGCTGCGCACAGGTGCACTTCCTAGGGCCGCCGCTAGGGGGCGCTGGTGAGGGGTTTCGGGGACCCTCAGCCTCCACCGGGCTGGGGCCACCCCTGCACCCATGGGGGTACGGGATTCGACTCCCCCATGGGGGAACGGGGCCCCCTTCCCCTTCGCGGAAGCCCAAACCTTCCTCCCGGGGCACGCCGGCACACTCCTCTCGCACTCACAGCCCCAGCGGCGGGGCCGTGCGCCGGCAGACGCCCTAGACGGAGGGCCGGGGTCCCGGTCAGGGGAGGGCACCCCCTGGAAGCCAGGGGCAAGCGGCGACCGCGGCCTCTTCCAAAACTGCAGGCACACAGGCCGGCGCGGAAAAAAGCCCCGGGCCAGCCAGCACCGCTCAAAGGGGAAGAGTCCGCACCTGGCCCAGCAGCGCTCTATGAGCCCCAGGCTCCGCCCCTGGCCGGAGCCTGACCCCGCCCTCCTGGCTCTTCATGAGCAAAGGTGCCGTTCACAGCTCAGCCCCAAGGGGCGCTGGCGAGGCGGTTCGGGGCCCTCAGCCCTCATGGGTTTAGGCAGACTCCACCCCAGGGAGAAACGGGAACCTCTTCTCCCATGGTGGAACGGGGCCCACTCCCCCTGGGGGAATGGTAAATCTTCCTCCCGGGGCACACCTGCACCCTCCTCTCGGACTCACACCCCCAGGGGCAGGACGTGTGCCCCAAGACGGCCTAGACGGAGGGGCTGGGTCTCCGTCATTGAGGGCAACGCCTGTAAGCCAGAAACAGGCGGCATCCGACGTGTCCTCCAAACTGCAGGCAGACAGGCCGGCGGGGAAAGACCCTAGCAAACCAGCACCAATCAGAGGGGAAGAGTCCTCACCCGGCTGAGCAGCGCTGATGAGCCCCAGGCTCCACTCCGGGCCGGAGCCTGACCCCGCCCGCCCGACTCAGGCTGCGCAGAGGTGCACTTCCTAGGGCCGCCGCTAGGGGGCCCTGGTGAGGGGTTTCGGGGACCCTCAGCCCCCACCGGGCTGGGGCCACCCCGCAACCCATGGGGGTACGGGACTGTCCTCCCCCATGGGGGAACGGGGCCCCCTTCCCCTTCGCGGAAGCCCAAACCTTCCTCCCGGGGCACGCCTGCACCCTCCTCTCGCACTCACAGCCCCAGCGGCGGGGCCGTGCGCCGGCAGACGCCCTAGACGGAGGGCCGGGGTCCCGGTCAGGGGAGGGCACCCCCTGGAAGCCAGGGGCAAGCGGCGACCGCGGCCTCTTCCAAAACTGCAGGCACACAGGCCGGCGCGGAAAAAAGCCCCGGGCCAGCCAGCACCGCTCAAAGGGGAAGAGACCGCACCTGGCCCAGCAGCGCTTGATGAGCCCCAGGCTCCGCCCCTGGCCGGAGCCTGACCCCGCCCGCCCGACTCTGGCTGCGCACAGGTGCACTTCCTAGGGCCGCCGCTAGGGGGCGCTGGTGAGGGGTTTCGGGGACCCTCAGCCCCCACCGGGCTGGGGCCACCGCTGCACCCATGGGGGTACGGGATTCGACTCCCCCATGGGGGAACGGGGCCCCCTTCCCCTTCGCGGAAGCCCAAACCTTCCTCCCGGGGCACGCCTGCACCCTCCTCTCGCACTCACAGCCCCAGCGGCGGGGCCGTGCGCCGGCAGACGCCCTAGACGGAGGGCCGGGGTCCCGGTTAGGGGAGGGCACCCCCTGGAAGCCAGGGGCAAGCGGCGACCGCGGCCTCTTCCAAAACTGCAGGCACACAGGCCGGCGCGGAAAAAAGCCCCGGGCCAGCCAGCACCGCTCAAAGGGGAAGAGACCGCACCTGGCCAAGCAGCGCTTGATGAGCCCCAGGCTCCGCCCCTGGCCGGAGCCTGACCCCGCCCGCCCGACTCTGGCTGCGCACAGGTGCACTTCCTAGGGCCGCCGCTAGGGGGCGCTGGTGAGGGGTTTCGGGGACCCTCAGCCCCCACCGGGCTGGGGCCAACGCTGCACCCATGGGGGTACGGGATTCGACTCCCCCATGGGGGAACGGGGCCCCCTTCCCCTTCGCGGAAGCCCAAACCTTCCTCCCGGGGCACGCCTGCACCCTCCTCTCGCACTCACAGCCCCAGCGGCGGGGCCGTGCGCCGGCAGACGCCCTAGACGGAGGGCCGGGGTCCCGGTCAGGGGAGGGCATCCCCTGGAAACCAGGGGCAAGCGGCGACCGCGGCCTCTTCCAAAACTGCAGGCACACAGGCCGGCGCGGAAAAAAGCCCCGGGCCAGCCAGCACTGCTCAAAGGGTAAGAGACCGCACCTGGCCCAGCAGCGCTTGATGAGCCCCAGGCTCCGCCCCTGGCCGGAGCCTGACCCCGCCCGCCCGACTCTGGCTGCGCACAGGTGCACTTCCTAGGGCCGCCGCTAGGGCGCGCTGGTGAGGGGTTTCGGGGACCCTCAGCCCCCACCGGGCTGGGGCCACCCCTGCACCCATGGGGGTACGGGGCCCCCTTCCCCTTCGCGGAAGCCCAAACATTCCTCCCTGGGCACGCCTGCACCCTCCTCTCGCACTCACAGCCCCAGCGGCGAGGCCGTGCGCCGGCAGACGCCCTAGACGGAGGGCCGGGGTCCCGCTCAGGGGAGGGCACCCCCTGGAAACCAGGGGCAAGCGGCGACCGCGGCCTCTTCCAAAACTGCAGGCACACAGGCCGGCGCGGAAAAAAGCCCCGGGCCAGCCAGCACCGCTCAAAGGGGAAGAGACCGCACCTGGCCCAGCAGCGCTTGATGAGCCCCAGGCTCCGCCCCTGGCCGGAGACTGACCCCGCCCGCCCGACTCTGGCTGCGCACAGGTGCACTTCCTAGGGCCGCCGCTAGGGGGCGCTGGTGAGGGGTTTCGGGGACCCTCAGCCGCCACCGGGCTGGGGCCACCCCTGCACCCATGGGGGTACGGGATTCTCCTCCCCCATGGGGGAACGGGGCCCCCTTCCCCTTCGCGGAAGCCCAAACCTTCCTCCCGGGGCACGCCTGCACCCTCCTCTCGCACTCACAGCCCCAGCGGCGGGGCCGTGCGCCGGCAGACGCCCTAGACGGAGGGCCGGGGTCCCGGTCAGGGGAGGGCACCGCCTGGAAGCCAGGGGCAAGCGGCGACCGCGGCCTCTTCCAAAACTGCAGGCACACAGGCCAGCGCGGAAAAAAGCCCCGAGCCAGCCAGCACCGCTCAAAGGGGAAGAGACCGCACCTGGCCCAGCAGCGCTTGATGAGCCCCAGGCTCCGACCCTGGCCGGAGCCTGACCCCGCCCGCCCGACTCTGGCTGCGCACAGGTTCACTTCCTAGGGCCGCCGCTAGGGGGTGCTGGTGAGGGGTTTCGGGGACCCTCAGCCCCCACCGGGCTGGGGCCACCCCTGCACCCATGGGGGTACGGGGCCCCCTTCCCCTTCGCGGAAGCCCAAACATTCCTCCCGGGGCACGCCTGCACCCTCCTCTCGCACTCACAGCCCCAGCGGCGGGGCCGTGCGCCGGCAGACGCCCTAGACGCAGGGCCTGGGTCCCGGTCAGGGGAGGGCACCCCCTGGAAGCCAGGGGCAAGCGGCGACCGCGGCCTCTTCCAAAACTGCAGGCACACAGGCCGGCGCGGAAAAAAGCCCCGGGCCAGCCAGCACCGCTCAAAGGGGAAGAGACCGCGCCTGGCCCAGCAGCGCTTGATGAGCCCCAGGCTCCGCCCCTGGCCGGAGCCTGACCCCGCCCGCCCGACTCTGGCTGCGCACAGGTTCACTTCCTAGGGCCGCCGCTAGGGGGCGCTGGTGAGGGGTTTCGGGGACCCTCAGCCCCCACCGGGCTGGGGCCACCCCTGCACCCATGGGGGTACGGGCCCCCTTCCCCTTCGCGGAAGCCCAAACCTTCCTCCCGGGGCACGCCTGCACCCTCCTCTCGCACTCACAGCCCCAGCGGCGGGGCCGTGCGCCGGCAGACGCCCTAGACGGAGGGCCGGGGTCCCGGTCAGGGGAGGGCACCCCCTGGAAGCCAGGGGCAAGCGGCGACCGCGGCCTCTTCCAAAACTGCAGGCACACAGGCCGGCGCGGAAAAAAGCCCCGGGCCAGCCAGCACCGCTCAAAGGGGAAGAGACCGCACCTGGCCCAGCAGCGCTTGATGAGACCCAGGCTCCGCCCCTGGCCGGAGCCTGACCCCGCCCGCCCGACTCTGGCTGCGCACAGGTGCACTTCCTAGGGCCGCCGCTAGGGGGCGCTGGTGAGGGGTTTCGGGGACCCTCAGCCCCCACCGGGCTGGGGCCACCCCTGCACCCATGGGGGTACGGGATTCGACTCCCCCATGGGGGAACGGGGCCCCCTTCCCCTTCGCGGAAGCCCAAACCTTCCTCCCGGGGCACGCCGGCACCCTCCTCTCGCACTCACAGCCCCAGCGGCGGGGCCGTGCGCCGGCAGACGCCCTAGACGGAGGGCCGGGGTCCCGGTCAGGGGAGGGCACCCCCTGGAAGCCAGGGGCAAGCGGCGACCGTGGCCTCTTCCAAAACTGCAGGCACACAGGCCGGCGCGGAAAAAAGCCCCGGGCCAGCCAGCACCGCTCAAAGGGGAAGAGACCGCACCTGGCCCAGCAGCGCTTGATGAGCCCCAGGCTCCGCCCCTGGCCGGAGCCTGACCCCGCCCGCCCGACTCTGGCTGCGCACAGGTGCACTTCCTAGGGCCGCCGCTAGGGGGCGCTGGTGAGGGGTTTCGGGGACCCTCAGCCTCCACCGGGCTGGGGCCACCCCTGCACCCATGGGGGTACGGGATTCGACTCCCCCATGGGGGAACGGGGCCCCCTTCCCCTTCGCGGAAGCCCAAACCTTCCTCCCGGGGCACGCCGGCACACTCCTCTCGCACTCACAGCCCCAGCGGCGGGGCCGTGCGCCGGCAGACGCCCTAGACGGAGGGCCGGGGTCCCGGTCAGGGGAGGGCACCCCCTGGAAGCCAGGGGCAAGCGGCGACCGCGGCCTCTTCCAAAACTGCAGGCACACAGGCCGGCGCGGAAAAAAGCCCCGGGCCAGCCAGCACCGCTCAAAGGGGAAGAGTCCGCACCTGGCCCAGCAGCGCTCTATGAGCCCCAGGCTCCGCCCCTGGCCGGAGCCTGACCCCGCCCTCCTGGCTCTTCATGAGCAAAGGTGCCGTTCACAGCTCAGCCCCAAGGGGCGCTGGCGAGGCGGTTCGGGGCCCTCAGCCCTCATGGGTTTAGGCAGACTCCACCCCAGGGAGAAACGGGAACCTCTTCTCCCATGGTGGAACGGGGCCCACTCCCCCTGGGGGAATGGTAAATCTTCCTCCCGGGGCACACCTGCACCCTCCTCTCGGACTCACACCCCCAGGGGCAGGACGTGTGCCCCAAGACGGCCTAGACGGAGGGGCTGGGTCTCCGTCATTGAGGGCAACGCCTGTAAGCCAGAAACAGGCGGCATCCGACGTGTCCTCCAAACTGCAGGCAGACAGGCCGGCGGGGAAAGACCCTAGCAAACCAGCACCAATCAGAGGGGAAGAGTCCTCACCCGGCTGAGCAGCGCTGATGAGCCCCAGGCTCCACTCCGGGCCGGAGCCTGACCCCGCCCGCCCGACTCAGGCTGCGCAGAGGTGCACTTCCTAGGGCCGCCGCTAGGGGGCCCTGGTGAGGGGTTTCGGGGACCCTCAGCCCCCACCGGGCTGGGGCCACCCCGCAACCCATGGGGGTACGGGACTGTCCTCCCCCATGGGGGAACGGGGCCCCCTTCCCCTTCGCGGAAGCCCAAACCTTCCTCCCGGGGCACGCCTGCACCCTCCTCTCGCACTCACAGCCCCAGCGGCGGGGCCGTGCGCCGGCAGACGCCCTAGACGGAGGGCCGGGGTCCCGGTCAGGGGAGGGCACCCCCTGGAAGCCAGGGGCAAGCGGCGACCGCGGCCTCTTCCAAAACTGCAGGCACACAGGCCGGCGCGGAAAAAAGCCCCGGGCCAGCCAGCACCGCTCAAAGGGGAAGAGACCGCACCTGGCCCAGCAGCGCTTGATGAGCCCCAGGCTCCGCCCCTGGCCGGAGCCTGACCCCGCCCGCCCGACTCTGGCTGCGCACAGGTGCACTTCCTAGGGCCGCCGCTAGGGGGCGCTGGTGAGTGGTTTCGGGGACCCTCAGCCCCCACCGGGCTGGGGCCAACGCTGCACCCATGGGGGTACGGGATTCGACTCCCCCATGGGGGAACGGGGCCCCCTTCCCCTTCGCGGAAGCCCAAACCTTCCTCCCGGGGCACGCCTGCACCCTCCTCTCGCACTCACAGCCCCAGCGGCGGGGCCGTGCACCGGCAGACGCCCTAGACGGAGGGCCGGGGTCCCGGTCAGGGGAGGGCATCCCCTGGAAACCAGGGGCAAGCGGCGACCGCGGCCTCTTCCAAAACTGCAGGCACACAGGCCGGCGCGGAAAAAAGCCCCGGGCCAGCCAGCACTGCTCAAAGGGGAAGAGACCGCACCTGGCCCAGCAGCGCTTGATGAGCCCCAGGCTCCGCCCCTGGCCGGAGCCTGACCCCGCCCGCCCGACTCTGGCTGCGCACAGGTGCACTTCCTAGGGCCGCCGCTAGGGCGCGCTGGTGAGGGGTTTCGGGGACCCTCAGCCCCCACCGGGCTGGGGCCACCCCTGCACCCATGGGGGTACGGGGCCCCCTTCCCCTTCGCGGAAGCCCAAACATTCCTCCCTGGGCACGCCTGCACCCTCCTCTCGCACTCACAGCCCCAGCGGCGGGGCCGTGCGCCGGCAGACGCCCTAGACGGAGGGCCGGGGTCCCGCTCAGGGGAGGGCACCCCCTGGAAACCAGGGGCAAGCGGCGACCGCGGCCTCTTCCAAAACTGCAGGCACACAGGCCGGCGCGGAAAAAAGCCCCGGGCCAGCCAGCACCGCTCAAAGGGGAAGAGACCGCACCTGGCCCAGCAGCGCTTGATGAGCCCCAGGGTCCGCCCCTGGCCGGAGCCTGACCCCGCCCGCCCGACTCTGGCTGCGCACAGGTGCACTTCCTAGGGCCGCCGCTAGGGGGCGCTGGTGAGGGGTTTCGGGGACCCTCAGCCGCCACCGGGCTGGGGCCACCCCTGCACCCATGGGGGTACGGGATTCTCCTCCCCCATGGGGGAACGGGGCCCCCTTCCCCTTCGCGGAAGCCCAAACCTTCCTCCCGGGGCACGCCTGCACCCTCCTCTCGCACTCACAGCCCCAGCGGCGGGGCCGTGCGCCGGCAGACGCCCTAGACGGAGGGCCGGGGTCCCGGTCAGGGGAGGGCACCGCCTGGAAGCCAGGGGCAAGCGGCGACCGCGGCCTCTTCCAAAACTGCAGGCACACAGGCCAGCGCGGAAAAAAGCCCCGAGCCAGCCAGCACCGCTCAAAGGGGAAGAGACCGCACCTGGCCCAGCAGCGCTTGATGAGCCCCAGGCTCCGACCCTGGCCGGAGCCTGACCCCGCCCGCCCGACTCTGGCTGCGCACAGGTTCACTTCCTAGGGCCGCCGCTAGGGGGTGCTGGTGAGGGGTTTCGGGGACCCTCAGCCCCCACCGAGTTGGGGCCACCCCTGCACCCATGGGGGTACGGGGCCCCCTTCCCCTTCGCGGAAGCCCAAACATTCCTCCCGGGGCACGCCTGCACCCTCCTCTCGCACTCACAGCCCCAGCGGCGGGGCCGTGCGCCGGCAGACGCCCTAGACGCAGGGCCTGGGTCCCGGTCAGGGGAGGGCACCCCCTGGAAGCCAGGGGCAAGCGGCGACCGCGGCCTCTTCCAAAACTGCAGGCACACAGGCCGGCGCGGAAAAAAGCCCCGGGCCAGCCAGCACCGCTCAAAGGGGAAGAGACCGCGCCTGGCCCAGCAGCGCTTGATGAGCCCCAGGCTCCGCCCCTGGCCGGAGCCTGACCCCGCCCGCCCGACTCTGGCTGCGCACAGGTTCACTTCCTATGGCCGCCGCTAGGGGGCGCTGGTGAGGGGTTTCGGGGACCCTCAGCCCCCACCGGGCTGGGGCCACCCCTGCACCCATGGGGGTACGGGGCCCCCTTCCCCTTCGCGGAAGCCCAAACCTTCCTCCCGGGGCACGCCTGCACCCTCCTCTCGCACTCACAGCCCCAGCGGCGGGGCCGTGCGCCGGCAGACGCCCTAGACGGAGGGCCGGGGTCCCGGTCAGGGGAGGGCACCCCCTGGAAGCCAGGGGCAAGCGGCGACCGCGGCCTCTTCCAAAACTGCAGGCACACAGGCCGGCGCGGAAAAAAGCCCCGGGCCAGCCAGCACCGCTCAAAGGGGAAGAGACCGCACCTGGCCCAGCAGCGCTTGATGAGCCCCAGGCTCCGCCCCTGGCCGGAGCCTGACCCCGCCCGCCCGACTCTGGCTGCGCACAGGTGCACTTCCTAGGGCCGCCGCTAGGGGGCGCTGGTGAGGGGTTTCGGGGACCCTCAGCCCCCACCGGGCTGGGGCCACCCCTGCACCCATGGGGGTACGGGATTCGACTCCCCCATGGGGGAACGGGGCCCCCTTCCCCTTCGCGGAAGCCCAAACCTTCCTCCCGGGGCACGCCGGCACCCTCCTCTCGCACTCACAGCCCCAGCGGCGGGGCCGTGCGCCGGCAGACGCCCTAGACGGAGGGCCGGGGTCCCGGTCAGGGGAGGGCACCCCCTGGAAGCCAGGGGCAAGCGGCGACCGCGGCCTCTTCCAAAACTGCAGGCACACAGGCCGGCGCGGAAAAAAGCCCCGGGCCAGCCAGCACCGCTCAAAGGGGAAGAGACCGCGCCTGGCCCAGCAGCGCTTGATGAGCCCCAGGCTCCGCCCCTGGCCGGAGCCTGACCCCGCCCGCCCGACTCTGGCTGCGCACAGGTTCACTTCCTAGGGCCGCCGCTAGGGGGCGCTGGTGAGGGGTTTCGGGGACCCTCAGCCCCCACCGGGCTGGGGCCACCCCTGCACCCATGGGGGTACGGGGCCCCCTTCCCCTTCGCGGAAGCCCAAACCTTCCTCCCGGGGCACGCCTGCACCCTCCTCTCGCACTCACAGCCCCAGCGGCGGGGCCGTGCGCCGGCAGACGCCCTAGACGGAGGGCCGGGGTCCCGGTCAGGGGAGGGCACCCCCTGGAAGCCAGGGGCAAGCGGCGACCGCGGCCTCTTCCAAAACTGCAGGCACACAGGCCGGCGCGGAAAAAAGCCCCGGGCCAGCCAGCACCGCTCAAAGGGGAAGAGACCGCGGCTGGCCCAGCAGCGCTTGATGAGCCCCAGGCTCCGCCCCTGGCCGGAGCCTGACTCCGCCCGCCCGACTCTGGCTGCGCACAGGTGCACTTCCTAGGGCCGCCGCTAGGGGGCGCTGGTGAGGGGTTTCGGGGACCCTCAGCCCCCACCGGGCTGGGGCCACCCCTGCACCCATGGGGGTACAGGATTCGACGCCCCCATGGGGGAACGGGGCCCCCTTCCCCTTCGCGGAAGCCCAAACCTTCCTCCCGGGGCACGCCTGCACCCTCCTCTCGCACTCACAGCCCCAGCAGCGGGGCCGTGCGCCGCCAGACGCCCTAGACGGAGGGCCGGGGTCCCGGTCATGGGAGGGCACCCCCTGGAAGCCAGGGGCAAGCGGCGACCGCGGCCTCTTCCAAAACTGCAGGCACACAGGCCGGCGCGGAAAAAAGCCCCGGGCCAGCCAGCACCGCTCAAAGGGGAAGAGACCGCGCCTGGCCCAGCAGCGCTAGATGAGCCCCAGGCTCCGCCCCTGGCCGGAGCCTGACCCCGCCCGCCCGACTCTGGCTGCGCACAGGTGCACTTCCTAGGGCCGCCGCTAGGGGGCGCTGGTAAGGGGTTTCGGGGACCCTCAGCCCCCACCGGGCTGGGGCCACCCCTGCACCCATGGGGGTACGGGGCCCCCTTCCCCTTCACGGAAGCCCAAACCTTCCTCCCGGGGCACGCCTGCACCCTCCTCTCGCACTCACAGCCCCAGCGGCGGGGCCGTGCGCCGGCAGACGCCCTAGACGCAGGGCCTGGGTCCCGGTCAGGGGAGGGCACCCCCTGGAAGCCAGGGGCAAGCGGCGCCGCGGCCTCTTCCAAAACTGCAGGCACACAGGCCAGCGCGGAAAAAAGCCCCGGGCCAGCCAGCACCGCTCAAAGGGGAAGAGACCGCACCTGGCCCAGCAGCGCTTGATGAGCCCCAGGCTCCGCCCCTGGCCGGAGCCTGACCCCGCCCGCCCGACTCTGGCTGCGCACAGGTGCACTTCCTAGGGCCGCCGCTAGGGGGCGCTGGTGAGGGGTTTCGGGGACCCTCAGCCCCAACCGGGCTGGGGCCACCCCTGCACCCATGGGGGTACGGGATTCTCCTCCCCCATGGGGGAACGGGACCCCCTTCCCCTTCGCGGAAGCCCAAGCCTTCCTCCCGGGGCACGCCTGCACCCTCCTCTCGCACTCACAGCCCCAGCGGCGGGGCCGTGCGCCGGCAGACGCCCTAGACGGAGGGCCGGGGTCCCGGTCAGGGGAGGACACCCCCTGGAAGCCAGGGGCAAGCGGCGACCGCGGCCTCTTCCAAAACTGCAGGCACACAGGCCGGCGCGGAAAAAAGCCCCGGGCCAGCCAGCACCGCTCAAAGGGGAAGAGACCGCGCCTGACCCAGCAGCGCTTGATGAGCCCCAGGCTCCGCCCCTGGCCGGAGCCTGACCCCGCCCGCCCGACTCTGGCTGCGCACAGGTTCACTTCCTAGGGCCGCCGCTAGGGGGCGCTGGTGAGCGGTTTCGGGGACCCTCAGCCCCCACCGGGCTGGGGCCACCCCTGCACCCATGGGGGTACTGGGCCCCCTTCCCCTTCGCGGAAGCCCAAACCTTCCTCCCGGGGCACGCCTGCACCCTCCTCTCGCACTCACAGCCCCAGCGGCGGGGCCGTGCGCCGGCAGACGCCCTAGACGGAGGGCCGGGGTCCCGGTCAGGGGAGGGCACCCCCTGGAAGCCAGGGGCAAGCGGCGACCGCGGCCTCTTCCAAAACTGCAGGCACACAGGCCGGCGCGGAAAAAAGCCCCGGGCCAGCCAGCACCGCTCAAAGGGGAAGAGACCGCGGCTGGCCCAGCAGCGCTTGATGAGCCCCAGGCTCCGCCCCTGGCCGGAGCCTGACTCCGCCCGCCCGACTCTGGCTGCGCACAGGTGCACTTCCTAGGGCCGCCGCTAGGGGGCGCTGGTGAGGGGTTTCGAGGACCCTCAGCCCCCACCGGGCTGGGGCCACCCCTGCACCCATGGGGGTACAGGATTCGACGCCCCCATGGGGGAACGGGGCCCCCTTCCCCTTCGCGGAAGCCCAAACCTTCCTCCGGGGCACGCCTGCACCCTCCTCTCGCACTCACAGCCCCAGCAGCGGGGCCGTGCGCCGCCAGACGCCCTAGACGGAGGGCCGGGGTCCCGGTCATGGGAGGGCACCCCCTGGAAGCCAGGGGCAAGCGGCGACCGCGGCCTCTTCCAAAACTGCAGGCACACAGGCCGGCGCGGAAAAAAGCCCCGGGCCAGCCAGCACCGCTCAAAGGGGAAGAGACCGCGCCTGGCCCAGCAGCGCTAGATGAGCCCCAGGCTCCGCCCCTGGCCGGAGCCTGACCCCGCCCGCCCGACTCTGGCTGCGCACAGGTGCACTTCATAGGGCCGCCGCTAGGGGGCGCTGGTAAGGGGTTTCGGGGACCCTCAGCCCCCACCGGGCTGGGGCCACCCCTGCACCCATGGGGGTACAGGATTCGACTCCCCCATGGGGGAACGTGGCCCCCTTCCCCTTCGCGGAAGCCCAAACCTTCCTCCCGGGGCACGCCTGCACCCTCCTCTCGCACTCACAGCCCCAGCGGCGGGGCCGTGCGCCGGCAGACGCCCTAGACGCAGGGCCTGGGTCCCGGTCAGGGGAGGGCACCCCCTGGAAGCCAGGGGCAAGCGGCGCCGCGGCCTCTTCCAAAACTGCAGGCACACAGGCCAGCGCGGAAAAAAGCCCCGGGCCAGCCAGCACCGCTCAAAGGGGAAGAGACCGCACCTGGCCCAGCAGCGCTTGATGAGCCCCAGGCTCCGCCCCTGGCCGGAGCCTGACCCCGCCCGCCCGACTCTGGCTGCGCACAGGTGCACTTCCTAGGGCCGCCGCTAGGGGGCGCTGGTGAGGGGTTTCGGGGACCCTCAGCCCCCACCGGGCTGGGGCCACCCCTGCACCCATGGGGGTACGGGATTCTCCTCCCCCATGGGGGAACGGGACCCCCTTCCCCTTCGCGGAAGCCCAAGCCTTCCTCCCGGGGCACGCCTGCACCCTCCTCTCGCACTCACAGCCCCAGCGGCGGGGCCGTGCGCCGGCAGACGCCCTAGACGGAGGGCCGGGGTCCCGGTCAGGGGAGGGCACCCCCTGGAAGCCAGGGGCAAGCGGCGACCGCGGCCTCTTCCAAAACTGCAGGCACACAGGCCAGCGCGGAAAAAAGCCCCGGGCCAGCCAGCACCGCTCAAAGGGGAAGAGACCGCACCTGGCCCAGCAGCGCTTGATGAGCCCCAGGCTCCGCCCCTGGCCGGAGCCTGACCCCGCCCGCCCGACTCTGGCTGCGCACAGGTGCACTTCCTAGGGCCGCCGCTAGGGGGCGCTGGTGAGGGGTTTCGGGGACCCTCAGCCCCCACCGTGCTGGGGCCACCCCTGTACCCATGGGGGTACGGGATTCTCCTCCCCCATGGGGGATCGGGGCCCCCATCCCCTTCGCGGAAGCCCAAGCCTTCCTCCCGGGGCACGCCTGCACCCTCCTCTCGCACTCACAGCCCCAGCGGCGGGGCCGTGCGCCGGCAGACGCCCTAGACGGAGGGCCGGGGTCCCGGTCAGGGGAGGACACCCCCTGGAAGCCAGGGGCAAGCGGCGACCACGGCCTCTTCCAAAACTGCAGGCACACAGGCGGGCGCGGAAAAAAGCCCCGGGCCAGCCAGCACCGCTCAAAGGGGAAGAGACCGCGCCTGGCCCAGCAGCGCTTCATGAGCCCCAGGCTCCGCCCCTGGCCGGAGCCTGACCCCGCCCGCCCGACTCTGGCTGCGCACAGGTTCACTTCCTAGGGCCGCCGCTAGGGGGCGCTGGTGAGGGGTTTCGGGGACCCTCAGCCCCCACCGGGCTGGGGCCACCCCTGCACCCATGGGGGTACGGGGCCCCCTTCGAGGAAGCCCAAACCTTCCTCCCGGGGCACGCCTGCACCCTCCTCTCGCACTCACAGCCCCAGCGGCAGGGCCGTGCGCCGGCAGACGCCCTAGACGCAGGGCCTGGGTCCCGGTCAGGGGATGGCACCCCCTGGAAGCCAGGGGCAAGCGGCGACCGCGGCCTCTTCCAAAACTGCAGGCACACAGGCCGGCGCGGAAAAAAGCCCCGGGCCAGCCAGCACCGCTCAAAGGGGAACAGACCGCGCCTGGCCCAGCAGCGCTTGATGAGCCCCAGGCTACGCCCCTGGCCGGAGCCTGACCCCGCCCGCCCGACTCTGGCTGCGCACAGGTGCACTTCCTAGTGCCGCCGCTAGGGGGCGCGGGTGAGGGGTTTCGGGGACCCTCAGCCCCCACCGGGATGGGGCCACCCCTGCACCCATAGGGGTACGGGGCCCCCTTCCCCTTCGCGGAAGCCCAAACCTTCCTCCCGGGGCACGCCTGCACCCTCCTCTCGCACTCACAGCCCCAGCGGCGGGGCCGTGCGCCGGCAGACGCCCTAGTCGGAGGGCCGGGGTCCCGGTCAGGGGAGGGCACCCCCTGGAAGCCAGGGGCAAGCGGCGACCGCGGCCTCTTCCAAAACTGCAGGCACACAGGCCAGCGCGGAAAAAAGCCCCGGGCCAGCCAGCACCGCTCAAAGGGGAACAGACCGCACCTGGCCCAGCAGCGCTTGATGAGCCCCAGGCTCCGCCCCTGGCCGGAGCCTGACCCCGCCCGCCCGACTCTGGCTGCGCACAGGTGCACTTCCTAGTGCCGCCGCTAGGGGGCGCTGGTGAGGGGTTTCGGGGACCCTCAGCCCCCACCGGGCTGGGGCCACCCCTGCACCCATGGGGGTACGGGATTCTCTTCCCCCATGGGGGATCGGGGCCCCCTTCCCCTTCGCGGAAGCCCAAGCCTTCCTCCCGGGGCACGCCTGCACCCTCCTCTCGCACTCACAGCCCCAGCGGCGGGGCCGTGCGCCGGCAGATGCCCTAGACGGAGGCCGGGGTCCCGGTCAGGGGAGGACACCCCCTGGAAGCCAGGGGCAAGCGGCGACCGCGGCCTCTTCCAAAACTGCAGGCACACAGGCCGGGGCGGAAAAAAGCCCCGGGCCAGCCATTACCGCTCAAAGGGGAAGAGACCGCGCCTGGCCCAGCAGCGCTTGATGAGCCCCAGGCTCCGCCCCTGGCCGGAGCCTGACCCCGCCCGCCCGACTCTGGCTGCGCACAGGTTCACTTCCTAGGGCCGCCGCTAGGGGGCGCTGGTGAGGGGTTTCGGGGACCCTCAGCCCCCACCGGGCTGGGGCCACCCCTGCACCCATGGGTGTACGGGGCCCCCTTCCCCTTCGCGGAAGCCCAAACCTTCCTCCCGGGGCACGCCTGCACCCTCCTCTCGCACTCACAGCCCCAGCGGCGGGGCCGTGCGCCGGCAGACGCCCTAGACGGAGGGCCGGGGTCCCGGTCAGGGGAGGGCACCCCCTGGAAGCCAGGGGCAAGCGGCGACCGCGGCCTCTTCCAAAACTGCAGACACACAGGCCGGCGCGGAAAAAAGCCCCGGGCCAGCCAGCACCGCTCAAAGGGGAAGAGACCGCACCTGGCCCAGCAGCGCTTGATGAGCCCCAGGCTCCGCCCCTGGCCGGATACTGACCCCGCCAGCCCGACTCTGGCTGCGCACAGGTGCACTTCCTAGGGCCGCCGCTATGGGGCGCTGGTGAGGGGTTTCAGGAACCCTCAGCACCCACCGGGCTGGGGCCACCGCGGCACCCATGGGGGTACGGGATTCGACGCCCCCATGGGGGAACGGGGCCCCCTTCCCCTTCGCGGAAGCCCAAACCTTCCTCCCGGGGCACGCCTGCACCCTCCTCTCGCACTCACAGCCCCAGCAGCGGGGCCGTGCGCCGCCAGACGCCCTAGACGGAGGGCCGGGGTCCCGGTCATGGGAGGGCACCCCCTGGAAGCCAGGGGCAAGCGGCGACCGCGGCCTCTTCCAAAACTGCAGGCACACAGGCCGGCGCGGAAAAAAGCCCCGGGCCAGCCAGCACCGCTCAAAGGGGAAGAGACCGCGCCTGGCCCAGCAGCGCTAGATGAGCCCCAGGCTCCGCCCCTGGCCGGAGCCTGACCCCGCCCGCCCGACTCTGGCTGCGCACAGGTGCACTTCCTAGGGCCGCCGCTAGGGGGCGCTGGTAAGGGGTTTCGGGGACCCTCAGCCCCCACCGGGCTGGGGCCACCCCTGCACCCATGGGGGTACGGGGCCCCCTTCCCCTTCACGGAAGCCCAAACCTTCCTCCCGGGGCACGCCTGCACCCTCCTCTCGCACTCACAGCCCCAGCGGCGGGGCCGTGCGCCGGCAGACGCCCTAGACGCAGGGCCTGGGTCCCGGTCAGGGGAGGGCACCCCCTGGAAGCCAGGGGCAAGCGGCGCCGCGGCCTCTTCCAAAACTGCAGGCACACAGGCCAGCGCGGAAAAAAGCCCCGGGCCAGCCAGCACCGCTCAAAGGGGAAGAGACCGCACCTGGCCCAGCAGCGCTTGATGAGCCCCAGGCTCCGCCCCTGGCCGGAGCCTGACCCCGCCCGCCCGACTCTGGCTGCGCACAGGTGCACTTCCTAGGGCCGCCGCTAGGGGGCGCTGGTGAGGGGTTTCGGGGACCCTCAGCCCCAACCGGGCTGGGGCCACCCCTGCACCCATGGGGGTACGGGATTCTCCTCCCCCATGGGGGAACGGGACCCCCTTCCCCTTCGCGGAAGCCCAAGCCTTCCTCCCGGGGCACGCCTGCACCCTCCTCTCGCACTCACAGCCCCAGCGGCGGGGCCGTGCGCCGGCAGACGCCCTAGACGGAGGGCCGGGGTCCCGGTCAGGGGAGGACACCCCCTGGAAGCCAGGGGCAAGCGGCGACCGCGGCCTCTTCCAAAACTGCAGGCACACAGGCCGGCGCGGAAAAAAGCCCCGGGCCAGCCAGCACCGCTCAAAGGGGAAGAGACCGCGCCTGGCCCAGCAGCGCTTGATGAGCCCCAGGCTCCGCCCCTGGCCGGAGCCTGACCCCGCCCGCCCGACTCTGGCTGCGCACAGGTTCACTTCCTAGGGCCGCCGCTAGGGGGCGCTGGTGAGGGGTTTCGGGGACCCTCAGCCCCCACCGGGCTGGGGCCACCCCTGCACCCATGGGGGTACGGGGCCCCCTTCCCCTTCGCGGAAGCCCAAACCTTCCTCCCGGGGCACGCCTGCACCCTCCTCTCGCACTCACAGCCCCAGCGGCGGGGCCGTGCGCCGGCAGACGCCCTAGACGGAGGGCCGGGGTCCCGGTCAGGGGAGGGCACCCCCTGGAAGCCAGGGGCAAGCGGCGACCGCGGCCTCTTCCAAAACTGCAGGCTACAGGCCAGCGCGGAAAAAAGCCCCGGGCCAGCCAGCACCGCTCAAAGGGGAAGAGACCGCACCTGGCCCAGCAGCGCTTGATGAGCCCCAGGCTCCGCCCCTGGCCGGAGCCTGACCCCGCCCGCCCGACTCTGGCTGCGCACAGGTGCACTTCCTAGGGCCGCCGCTAGGGGGCGCTGGTGAGGGGTTTCGGGGACCCTCAGCCCCCACCTGGCTGGGGCCACCCCTGCACCCATGGGGGTACGGGATTCTCCTCCCCATGGGGGAACGGGGCCCCCTTCCCCTTCGCGGAATCCCAAACCTTCCTCCCGGGGCACGCCTGCACCCTCCTCTCGCACTCACAGCCCCAGCGGCGGGGCCGTGCGCCGGCAGACGCCCTAGACGGAGGGCCGGGGTCCCGGTCAGGGGAGGACACCCCCTGGAAGCCAGGGGGAAGCGGCGACCGCGGCCTCTTCCAAAACTGCAGGCACACAGGCCGGCGCGGAAAAAAGCCCCGGGCCAGCCAGCACCGCTCAAAGGGGAAGAGACCGCGCCTGACCCAGCAGCGCTTGATGAGCCCCAGGCTCCGCCCCTGGCCGGAGCCTGACCCCGCCCGCCCGACTCTGGCTGCGCACAGGTTCACTTCCTAGGGCCGCCGCTAGGGGGCGCTGGTGAGCGGTTTCGGGGACCCTCAGCCCCCACCGGGCTGGGGCCACCCCTGCACCCATGGGGGTACTGGGCCCCCTTCCCCTTCGCGGAAGCCCAAACCTTCCTCCCGGGGCACGCCTGCACCCTCCTCTCGCACTCACAGCCCCAGCGGCGGGGCCGTGCGCCGGCAGACGCCCTAGACGGAGGGCCGGGGTCCCGGTCAGGGGAGGGCACCCCCTGGAAGCCAGGGGCAAGCGGCGACCGCGGCCTCTTCCAAAACTGCAGGCACACAGGCCGGCGCGGAAAAAAGCCCCGGGCCAGCCAGCACCGCTCAAAGGGGAAGAGACCGCGGCTGGCCCAGCAGCGCTTGATGAGCCCCAGGCTCCGCCCCTGGCCGGAGCCTGACTCCGCCCGCCCGACTCTGGCTGCGCACAGGTGCACTTCCTAGGGCCGCCGCTAGGGGGCGCTGGTGAGGGGTTTCGAGGACCCTCAGCCCCCACCGGGCTGGGGCCACCCCTGCACCCATGGGGGTACAGGATTCGACGCCCCCATGGGGGAACGGGGCCCCCTTCCCCTTCGCGGAAGCCCAAACCTTCCTCCGGGGCACGCCTGCACCCTCCTCTCGCACTCACAGCCCCAGCAGCGGGGCCGTGCGCCGCCAGACGCCCTAGACGGAGGGCCGGGGTCCCGGTCATGGGAGGGCACCCCCTGGAAGCCAGGGGCAAGCGGCGACCGCGGCCTCTTCCAAAACTGCAGGCACACAGGCCGGCGCGGAAAAAAGCCCCGGGCCAGCCAGCACCGCTCAAAGGGGAAGAGACCGCGCCTGGCCCAGCAGCGCTAGATGAGCCCCAGGCTCCGCCCCTGGCCGGAGCCTGACCCCGCCCGCCCGACTCTGGCTGCGCACAGGTGCACTTCATAGGGCCGCCGCTAGGGGGCGCTGGTAAGGGGTTTCGGGGACCCTCAGCCCCCACCGGGCTGGGGCCACCCCTGCACCCATGGGGGTACAGGATTCGACTCCCCCATGGGGGAACGTGGCCCCCTTCCCCTTCGCGGAAGCCCAAACCTTCCTCCCGGGGCACGCCTGCACCCTCCTCTCGCACTCACAGCCCCAGCGGCGGGGCCGTGCGCCGGCAGACGCCCTAGACGCAGGGCCTGGGTCCCGGTCAGGGGAGGGCACCCCCTGGAAGCCAGGGGCAAGCGGCGCCGCGGCCTCTTCCAAAACTGCAGGCACACAGGCCAGCGCGGAAAAAAGCCCCGGGCCAGCCAGCACCGCTCAAAGGGGAAGAGACCGCACCTGGCCCAGCAGCGCTTGATGAGCCCCAGGCTCCGCCCCTGGCCGGAGCCTGACCCCGCCCGCCCGACTCTGGCTGCGCACAGGTGCACTTCCTAGGGCCGCCGCTAGGGGGCGCTGGTGAGGGGTTTCGGGGACCCTCAGCCCCCACCGGGCTGGGGCCACCCCTGCACCCATGGGGGTACGGGATTCTCCTCCCCCATGGGGGAACGGGACCCCCTTCCCCTTCGCGGAAGCCCAAGCCTTCCTCCCGGGGCACGCCTGCACCCTCCTCTCGCACTCACAGCCCCAGCGGCGGGGCCGTGCGCCGGCAGACGCCCTAGACGGAGGGCCGGGGTCCCGGTCAGGGGAGGGCACCCCCTGGAAGCCAGGGGCAAGCGGCGACCGCGGCCTCTTCCAAAACTGCAGGCACACAGGCCAGCGCGGAAAAAAGCCCCGGGCCAGCCAGCACCGCTCAAAGGGGAAGAGACCGCACCTGGCCCAGCAGCGCTTGATGAGCCCCAGGCTCCGCCCCTGGCCGGAGCCTGACCCCGCCCGCCCGACTCTGGCTGCGCACAGGTGCACTTCCTAGGGCCGCCGCTAGGGGGCGCTGGTGAGGGGTTTCGGGGACCCTCAGCCCCCACCGTGCTGGGGCCACCCCTGTACCCATGGGGGTACGGGATTCTCCTCCCCCATGGGGGATCGGGGCCCCCATCCCCTTCGCGGAAGCCCAAGCCTTCCTCCCGGGGCACGCCTGCACCCTCCTCTCGCACTCACAGCCCCAGCGGCGGGGCCGTGCGCCGGCAGACGCCCTAGACGGAGGGCCGGGGTCCCGGTCAGGGGAGGACACCCCCTGGAAGCCAGGGGCAAGCGGCGACCACGGCCTCTTCCAAAACTGCAGGCACACAGGCCGGCGCGGAAAAAAGCCCCGGGCCAGCCAGCACCGCTCAAAGGGGAAGAGACCGCGCCTGGCCCAGCAGCGCTTCATGAGCCCCAGGCTCCGCCCCTGGCCGGAGCCTGACCCCGCCCGCCCGACTCTGGCTGCGCACAGGTTCACTTCCTAGGGCCGCCGCTAGGGGGCGCTGGTGAGGGGTTTCGGGGACCCTCAGCCCCCACCGGGCTGGGGCCACCCCTGCACCCATGGGGGTACGGGGCCCCCTTCGAGGAAGCCCAAACCTTCCTCCCGGGGCACGCCTGCACCCTCCTCTCGCACTCACAGCCCCAGCGGCAGGGCCGTGCGCCGGCAGACGCCCTAGACGCAGGGCCTGGGTCCCGGTCAGGGGATGGCACCCCCTGGAAGCCAGGGGCAAGCGGCGACCGCGGCCTCTTCCAAAACTGCAGGCACACAGGCCGGCGCGGAAAAAAGCCCCGGGCCAGCCAGCACCGCTCAAAGGGGAACAGACCGCGCCTGGCCCAGCAGCGCTTGATGAGCCCCAGGCTACGCCCCTGGCCGGAGCCTGACCCCGCCCGCCCGACTCTGGCTGCGCACAGGTGCACTTCCTAGTGCCGCCGCTAGGGGGCGCGGGTGAGGGGTTTCGGGGACCCTCAGCCCCCACCGGGATGGGGCCACCCCTGCACCCATAGGGGTACGGGGCCCCCTTCCCCTTCGCGGAAGCCCAAACCTTCCTCCCGGGGCACGCCTGCACCCTCCTCTCGCACTCACAGCCCCAGCGGCGGGGCCGTGCGCCGGCAGACGCCCTAGTCGGAGGGCCGGGGTCCCGGTCAGGGGAGGGCACCCCCTGGAAGCCAGGGGCAAGCGGCGACCGCGGCCTCTTCCAAAACTGCAGGCACACAGGCCAGCGCGGAAAAAAGCCCCGGGCCAGCCAGCACCGCTCAAAGGGGAACAGACCGCACCTGGCCCAGCAGCGCTTGATGAGCCCCAGGCTCCGCCCCTGGCCGGAGCCTGACCCCGCCCGCCCGACTCTGGCTGCGCACAGGTGCACTTCCTAGTGCCGCCGCTAGGGGGCGCTGGTGAGGGGTTTCGGGGACCCTCAGCCCCCACCGGGCTGGGGCCACCCCTGCACCCATGGGGGTACGGGATTCTCTTCCCCCATGGGGGATCGGGGCCCCCTTCCCCTTCGCGGAAGCCCAAGCCTTCCTCCCGGGGCACGCCTGCACCCTCCTCTCGCACTCACAGCCCCAGCGGCGGGGCCGTGCGCCGGCAGATGCCCTAGACGGAGGCCGGGGTCCCGGTCAGGGGAGGACACCCCCTGGAAGCCAGGGGCAAGCGGCGACCGCGGCCTCTTCCAAAACTGCAGGCACACAGGCCGGGGCGGAAAAAAGCCCCGGGCCAGCCATTACCGCTCAAAGGGGAAGAGACCGCGCCTGGCCCAGCAGCGCTTGATGAGCCCCAGGCTCCGCCCCTGGCCGGAGCCTGACCCCGCCCGCCCGACTCTGGCTGCGCACAGGTTCACTTCCTAGGGCCGCCGCTAGGGGGCGCTGGTGAGGGGTTTCGGGGACCCTCAGCCCCCACCGGGCTGGGGCCACCCCTGCACCCATGGGTGTACGGGGCCCCCTTCCCCTTCGCGGAAGCCCAAACCTTCCTCCCGGGGCACGCCTGCACCCTCCTCTCGCACTCACAGCCCCAGCGGCGGGGCCGTGCGCCGGCAGACGCCCTAGACGGAGGGCCGGGGTCCCGGTCAGGGGAGGGCACCCCCTGGAAGCCAGGGGCAAGCGGCGACCGCGGCCTCTTCCAAAACTGCAGACACACAGGCCGGCGCGGAAAAAAGCCCCGGGCCAGCCAGCACCGCTCAAAGGGGAAGAGACCGCACCTGGCCCAGCAGCGCTTGATGAGCCCCAGGCTCCGCCCCTGGCCGGATACTGACCCCGCCAGCCCGACTCTGGCTGCGCACAGGTGCACTTCCTAGGGCCGCCGCTATGGGGCGCTGGTGAGGGGTTTCAGGAACCCTCAGCACCCACCGGGCTGGGGCCACCGCGGCACCCATGGGGGTACGGGATTCGACTCCCCCATGGGGGAACGGGGCCCCCTTCCCCTTCGCGGAAGCCCAAACCTTCCTCCCGGGGCACGCCTGCACCCTCCTCCCGCACTCACAGCCCCAGCGGCGGGGCCGTGCGCCGGCAGACGCCCTAGACGGAGGGCCGGGGTCCCGGTCAGGGGAGGGCACCCCCTGGAAGCCAGGGGCAAGCGGCGACCGCGGCCTCTTCCAAAACTGCAGGCACACAGGCCAGTGCGGAAAAAAGCCCCGGGCCAGCCACCACCGCACAAAGGGGAAGAGACTGCACCTGGCCCTGCAGCGCTTGATGAGCCCCAGGCTCCGCCCCTGGCCGGAGCCTGACCCCGCCCGCCCGACTCTGGCTGCGCACAGGTGCACTTCCTAGGGCCGCCGCTAGGGGGCGCTGGTGAGGCGTTTCGGGGACCCTCAGCCCCCACCGGGCTGGGGCCACCCCTGCACCCATGGGGGTACGGGATTCTCCTCCCCCATGTGGGAACGGGGCCCCCTTCCCCTTCGCGGAAGCCCAAACCTTCCTCCCGGGGCACGCCTGCACCCTCCTCTCGCACTCACAGCCCCAGCGGCGGGGCCGTGCGCCCGCAGACGCCCTAGACGGAGGGCCGGGGTCCCGGTCAGGGGAGGGCACCGCCTGGAAGCCAGGGGCAAGCGGCGACCGCGGCCTCTTCCAAAACTGCAGGCACACAGGCCAGCGCGGAAAAAAGCCCCGAGCCAGCCAGCACCGCTCAAAGGGGAAGAGACCGCACCTGGCCCAGCAGCGCTTGATGAGCCCCAGGCTCCGACCCTGGCCGGAGCCTGACCCCGCCCGCCCGACTCTGGCTGCGCACAGGTTCACTTCCTAGGGCCGCCGCTAGGGGGTGCTGGTGAGGGGTTTCGGGGACCCTCAGCCCCCACCGGGCTGGGGCCACCCCTGCACCCATGGGGGTACGGGGCCCCCTTCCCCTTCGCGGAAGCCCAAACATTCCTCCCGGGGCACGCCTGCACCCTCCTCTCGCACTCACAGCCCCAGCGGCGGGGCCGTGCGCCGGCAGACGCCCTAGACGCAGGGCCTGGGTCCCGGTCAGGGGAGGGCACCCCCTGGAAGCCAGGGGCAAGCGGCGACCGCGGCCTCTTCCAAAACTGCAGGCACACAGGCCGGCGCGGAAAAAAGCCCCGGGCCAGCCAGCACCGCTCAAAGGGGAAGAGACCGCGCCTGGCCCAGCAGCGCTTGATGAGCCCCAGGCTCCGCCCCTGGCCGGAGCCTGACCCCGCCCGCCCGACTCTGGCTGCGCACAGGTTCACTTCCTAGGGCCGCCGCTAGGGGGCGCTGGTGAGGGGTTTCGGGGACCCTCAGCCCCCACCGGGCTGGGGCCACCCCTGCACCCATGGGGGTACGGGGCCCCCTTCCCCTTCGCGGAAGCCCAAACCTTCCTCCCGGGGCACGCCTGCACCCTCCTCTCGCACTCACAGCCCCAGCGGCGGGGCCGTGCGCCGGCAGACGCCCTAGACGGAGGGCCGGGGTCCCGGTCAGGGGAGGGCACCCCCTGGAAGCCAGGGGCAAGCGGCGACCGCGGCCTCTTCCAAAACTGCAGGCACACAGGCCGGCGCGGAAAAAAGCCCCGGGCCAGCCAGCACCGCTCAAAGGGGAAGAGACCGCACCTGGCCCAGCAGCGCTTGATGAGCCCCAGGCTCCGCCCCTGGCCGGAGCCTGACCCCGCCCGCCCGACTCTGGCTGCGCACAGGTGCACTTCCTAGGGCCGCCGCTAGGGGGCGCTGGTGAGGGGTTTCGGGGACCCTCAGCCCCCACCGGGCTGGGGCCACCCCTGCACCCATGGGGGTACGGGATTCGACTCCCCCATGGGGGAACGGGGCCCCCTTCCCCTTCGCGGAAGCCCAAACCTTCCTCCCGGGGCACGCCGGCACCCTCCTCTCGCACTCACAGCCCCAGCGGCGGGGCCGTGCGCCGGCAGACGCCCTAGACGGAGGGCCGGGGTCCCGGTCAGGGGAGGGCACCCCCTGGAAGCCAGGGGCAAGCGGCGACCGCGGCCTCTTCCAAAACTGCAGGCACACAGGCCGGCGCGGAAAAAAGCCCCGGGCCAGCCAGCACCGCTCAAAGGGGAAGAGTCCGCACCTGGCCCAGCAGCGCTCTATGAGCCCCAGGCTCCGCCCCTGGCCGGAGCCTGACCCCGCCCTCCTGGCTCTTCATGAGCAAAGGTGCCGTTCACAGCTCAGCCCCAAGGGGCGCTGGCGAGGCGGTTCGGGGCCCTCAGCCTTCATGGGTTTAGGCAGACTCCACCCCAGGGAGAAACGGGAACCTCTTCTCCCATGGTGGAACGGGGCCCACTCCCCCTGGGGGAATGGTAAATCTTCCTCCCGGGGCACACCTGCACCCTCCTCTCGGACTCACACCCCCAGGGGCAGGACGTGTGCCCCAAGACGGCCTAGACGGAGGGGCTGGGTCTCCGTCATTGAGGGCAACGCCTGTAAGCCAGAAACAGGCGGCATCCGACGTGTCCTCCAAACTGCAGGCAGACAGGCCGGCGGGGAAAGACCCTAGCAAACCAGCACCAATCAGAGGGGAAGAGTCCTCACCCGGCTGAGCAGCGCTGATGAGCCCCAGGCTCCACTCCGGGCCGGAGCCTGACCCCGCCCGCCCGACTCAGGCTGCGCAGAGGTGCACTTCCTAGGGCCGCCGCTAGGGGGCCCTGGTGAGGGGTTTCGGGGACCCTCAGCCCCCACCGGGCTGGGGCCACCCCGCAACCCATGGGGGTACGGGACTGTCCTCCCCCATGGGGGAACGGGGCCCCCTTCCCCTTCGCGGAAGCCCAAACCTTCCTCCCGGGGCACGCCTGCACCCTCCTCTCGCACTCACAGCCCCAGCGGCGGGGCCGTGCGCCGGCAGACGCCCTAGACGGAGGGCCTGGGTCCCGGTCAGGGGAGGGCACCCCCTGGAAGCCAGGGGCAAGCGGCGACCGCGGCCTCTTCCAAAACTGCAGGCACACAGGCCGGCGCGGAAAAAAGCCCCGGGCCAGCCAGCACCGCTCAAAGGGGAAGAGACCGCACCTGGCCCAGCAGCGCTTGATGAGCCCCAGGCTCCGCCCCTGGCCGGAGCCTGACCCCGCCCGCCCGACTCTGGCTGCGCACAGGTGCACTTCTTAGGGCCGCCGCTAGGGGGCGCTGGTGAGGGGTTTCGGGGACCCTCAGCCCCCACCGGGCTGGGGCCAACGCTGCACCCATGGGGGTACGGGATTCGACTCCCCCATGGGGGAACGGGGCCCCCTTCCCCTTCGCGGAAGCCCAAACCTTCCTCCCGGGGCACGCCTGCACCCTCCTCTCGCACTCACAGCCCCAGCGGCGGGGCCGTGCGCCGGCAGACGCCCTAGACGGAGGGCCGGGGTCCCGGTCAGGGGAGGGCATCCCCTGGAAACCAGGGGCAAGCGGCGACCGCGGCCTCTTCCAAAACTGCAGGCACACAGGCCGGCGCGGAAAAAAGCCCCGGGCCAGCCAGCACTGCTCAAAGGGGAAGAGACCGCACCTGGCCCAGCAGCGCTTGATGAGCCCCAGGCTCCGCCCCTGGCCGGAGCCTGACCCCGCCCGCCCGACTCTGGCTGCGCACAGGTGCACTTCCTAGGGCCGCCGCTAGGGCGCGCTGGTGAGGGGTTTCGGGGACCCTCAGCCCCCACCGGGCTGGGGCCACCCCTGCACCCATGGGGGTACGGGGCCCCCTTCCCCTTCGCGGAAGCCCAAACATTCCTCCCGGGGCACGCCTGCACCCTCCTCTCGCACTCACAGCCCCAGCGGCGGGGCCGTGCGCCGGCAGACGCCCTAGACGGAGGGCCGGGGTCCCGCTCAGTGGAGGGCACCCCCTGGAAACCAGGGGCAAGCGGCGACCGCGGCCTCTTCCAAAACTGCAGGCACACAGGCCGGCGCGGAAAAAAGCCCCGGGCCAGCCAGCACCGCTCAAAGGGGAAGAGACCGCACCTGGCCCAGCAGCGCTTGATGAGCCCCAGGCTCCGCCCCTGGCCGGAGCCTGACCCCGCCCGCCCGACTCTGGCTGCGCACAGGTGCACTTCCTAGGGCCGCCGCTAGGGGGCGCTGGTGAGGGGTTTCGGGGACCCTCAGCCGCCACCGGGCTGGGGCCACCCCTGCACCCATGGGGGTACGGGATTCTCCTCCCCCATGGGGGAACGGGGCCCCCTTCCCCTTCGCGGAAGCCCAAACCTTCCTCCCGGGGCACGCCTGCACCCTCCTCTCGCACTCACAGCCCCAGCGGCGGGGCCGTGCGCCGGCAGACGCCCTAGACGGAGGGCCGGGGTCCCGGTCAGGGGAGGGCACCCCCTGGAAGCCAGGGGCAAGCGGCGACCGCGGCCTCTTCCAAAACTGCAGGCACACAGGCCGTCGCGGAAAAAAGCCCCGGGCCAGCCAGCACCGCTCAAAGGGGAAGAGACCGCGGCTGGCCCAGCAGCGCTTGATGAGCCCCAGGCTCCGCCCCTGGCCGGAGCCTGACTCCGCCCGCCCGACTCTGGCTGCGCACAGGTGCACTTCCTAGGGCCGCCGCTAGGGGGCGCTGGTGAGGGGTTTCGGGGACCCTCAGCCCCCACCGGGCTGGGGCCACCCCTGCACCCATGGGGGTACAGGATTCGACGCCCCCATGGGGGAACGGGGCCCCCTTCCCCTTCGCGGAAGCCCAAACCTTCCTCCCGGGGCACGCCTGCACCCTCCTCTCGCACTCACAGCCCCAGCAGCGGGGCCGTGCGCCGCCAGACGCCCTAGACGGAGGGCCGGGGTCCCGGTCATGGGAGGGCACCCCCTGGAAGCCAGGGGCAAGCGGCGACCGCGGCCTCTTCCAAAACTGCAGGCACACAGGCCGGCGCGGAAAAAAGCCCCGGGCCAGCCAGCACCGCTCAAAGGGGAAGAGACCGCGCCTGGCCCAGCAGCGCTAGATGAGCCCCAGGCTCCGCCCCTGGCCGGAGCCTGACCCCGCCCGCCCGACTCTGGCTGCGCACAGGTGCACTTCCTAGGGCCGCCGCTAGGGGGCGCTGGTAAGGGGTTTCGGGGACCCTCAGCCCCCACCGGGCTGGGGCCACCCCTGCACCCATGGGGGTACGGGGCCCCCTTCCCCTTCACGGAAGCCCAAACCTTCCTCCCGGGGCACGCCTGCACCCTCCTCTCGCACTCACAGCCCCAGCGGCGGGGCCGTGCGCCGGCAGACGCCCTAGACGCAGGGCCTGGGTCCCGGTCAGGGGAGGGCACCCCCTGGAAGCCAGGGGCAAGCGGCGACCGCGGCCTCTTCCAAAACTGCAGGCACACAGGCCAGCGCGGAAAAAAGCCCCGGGCCAGCCAGCACCGCTCAAAGGGGAAGAGACCGCACCTGGCCCAGCAGCGCTTGATGAGCCCCAGGCTCCGCCCCTGGCCGGAGCCTGACCCCGCCCGCCCGACTCTGGCTGCGCACAGGTGCACTTCCTAGGGCCGCCGCTAGGGGGCGCTGGTGAGGGGTTTCGGGGACCCTCAGCCCCCACCTGGCTGGGGCCACCCCTGCACCCATGGGGGTACGGGATTCTCCTCCCCATGGGGGAACGGGGCCCCCTTCCCCTTCGCGGAATCCCAAACCTTCCTCCCGGGGCACGCCTGCACCCTCCTCTCGCACTCACAGCCCCAGCGGCGGGGCCGTGCGCCGGCAGACGCCCTAGACGGAGGGCCGGGGTCCCGGTCAGGGGAGGACACCCCCTGGAAGCCAGGGGCAAGCGGCGACCGCGGCCTCTTCCAAAACTGCAGGCACACAGGCCGGCGCGGAAAAAAGCCCCGGGCCAGCCAGCACCGCTCAAAGGGGAAGAGACCGCGCCTGACCCAGCAGCGCTTGATGAGCCCCAGGCTCCGCCCCTGGCCGGAGCCTGACCCCGCCCGCCCGACTCTGGCTGCGCACAGGTTCACTTCCTAGGGCCGCCGCTAGGGGGCGCTGGTGAGGGGTTTCGGGGACCCTCAGCCCCCACCGGGCTGGGGCCACCCCGCAACCCATGGGGGTACGGGGCCCCCTTCCCCTTCGCGGAAGCCCAAACCTTCCTCCCGGGGCACGCCTGCACCCTCCTCTCGCACTCACAGCCCCAGCGGCGGGGCCGTGCGCCGGCAGACGCCCTAGACGCAGGGCCTGGGTCCCGGTCAGGGGAGGGCACCCCCTGGAAGCCAGGGGCAAGCGGCGACCGCGGCCTCTTCCAAAACTGCAGGCACACAGGCCGGCGCGGAAAAAAGCCCCGGGCCAGCCAGCACCGCTCAAAGGGGAAGAGACCGCGCCTGGCCCAGCAGCGCTTGATGAGCCCCAGGCTCCGCCCCTGGCCGGAGCCTGACCCCGCCCGCCCGACTCTGGCTGCGCACAGGTGCACTTCCTAGGGCCGCCGCTAGGGGGCGCTGGTGAGGGGTTTCGGGGACCCTCAGCCCCCACCGGGCTGGGGCCACCCCTGCACCCATGGGGGTACGGGATTCGACTCCCCCATGGGGGAACGGGGCCCCCTTCCCCTTCACGGAAGCCCAAACCTTCCTCCCGGGGCACGCCTGCACCCTCCTCTCGCACTCACAGCCCCAGCGGCGGGGCCGTGCGCCGGCAGACGCCCTAGACGGAGGGCCGGGGTCCCGGTCAGGGGAGGGCACCCCCTGGAAGCCAGGGGCAAGCGGCGACCGCGGCCTCTTCCAAAACTGCAGGCACACAGGCGAGCGCGGAAAAAAGCCCCGGGCCAGCCAGCACCGCTCAAAGGGGAAGAGACCGCGCCTGGCCCAGCAGCGCTTGATGAGCCCCAGGCTCCGCCCCTGGCCGGAGCCTGACCCCGCCCGCCCGACTCTGGCTGCGCACAGGTTCACTTCCTAGGGCCGCCGCTAGGGGGCGCTGGTGAGGGGTTTCGGGGACCCTCAGCCCCCACCGGGCTGGGGCCACCCCTGCATCATGGGGGTACGGGGCCCCCTTCCCCTTCGCGGAAGCCCAAACCTTCCTCCCGGGGCACGCCTGCACCCTCCTCTCGCACTCACAGCCGCAGCGGCGGGGCCGTGCGCCGGCAGACGCCCTAGACGCAGGGCCTGGGTCCCGGTCAGGGGAGGGCACCCCCTGGAAGCCAGGGGCAAGCGGCGACCGCGGCCTCTTCCAAAACTGCAGGCACACAGGCCGGCGCGGAAAAAAGCCCCGGGCCAGCCAGCACCACTCAAAGGGGAAGAGACCGCACCTGGCCCAGCAGCGCTTGATGAGCCCCAGGCTCCGCCCCTGGCCGGAGCCTGACCCCGCCCGCCCGACTCTGGCGGCGCACAGGTGCACTTCCTAGTGCCGCCGCTAGGGGGCGCTGGTGAGGGGTTTCGGGGACCCTCAGCCCCCACCGGGCTGGGGCCACCCCTGCACCCATGGGGGTACGGGATTCGACTCCCCCATGGGGGAACGGGGCCCCCTTCCCCTTCGCGGAAGCCCAAACCTTCCTCCCGGGGCACGCCTGCACCCTCCTCTCGCACTCACAGCCCCAGCGGCGGGGCCGTGCGCCGGCAGACGCCCTAGACGGAGGGCCGGGGTCCCGGTCAGGGGAGGGCACCCCCTGGAAGCCAGGGGCAAGCGGCGACCGCGGCCTCTTCCAAAACTGCAGGCACACAGGCCGGCGCGGAAAAAAGCCCCGGGCCAGCCAGCACCGCTCAAAGGGGAAGAGACCGCGGCTGGCCCAGCAGCGCTTGATGAGCCCCAGGCTCCGCCCCTGGCCGGAGCCTGACTCCGCCCGCCCGACTCTGGCTGCGCACAGGTGCACTTCCTAGGGCCGCCGCTAGGGGGCGCTGGTGAGGGGTTTCGGGGACCCTCAGCCCCCACCGGGCTGGGGCCACCCCTGCACCCATGGGGGTACAGGATTCGACTCCCCCATGGGGGAACGTGGCCCCCTTCCCCTTCGCGGAAGCCCAAACCTTCCTCCCGGGGCACGCCTGCACCCTCCTCTCGCACTCACAGCCCCAGCGGCGGGGCCGTGCGCCGGCAGACGCCCTAGACGCAGGGCCTGGGTCCCGGTCAGGGGAGGCCACCCCCTGGAAGCCAGGGGCAAGCGGCGACCGCGGCCTCTTCCAAAACTGCAGGCACACAGGCCAGCGCGGAAATAAGCCCCGGGCCAGCCAGCACCGCTCAAAGGGGAAGAGACCGCACCTGGCCCAGAAGCGCTTGATGAGCCCCAGGCTCCGCCCCTGGCCGGAGCCTGACACCGCCCGCCCGACTCTGGCTGCGCACAGGTGCACTTCCTAGGGCCCCCGCTATGGGGCGCTGGTGAGGGGTTTCGGGGACCCTCAGCCCCCACCGGGCTGGGGCCACCCCTGCACCCATGGGGGTACGGGATTCGACTCCCCCATGGGGGAACGGGGCCCCCTTCCCCTTCGCGGAAGCCCAAACCTTCCTCCCGGGGCACGCCTGCACCCTCCTCTCGCACTCACAGCCCCAGCGGCGGGGCCGTGCGCCGGCAGACGCCCTAGACGGAGGGCCGGGGTCCCGGTCAGGGGAGGGCACCCCCTGGAAGCCAGGGGCAAGCGGCGAACGCGGCCTCTTCCAAAACTGCAGGCACACAGGCCGGCGCGGAAAAAAGCCCCGGGCCAGCCAGCACCGCTCAAAGGGGAAGAGACCGCACCTGGCCAGGCAGCGCTTGATGAGCCCCAGGCTCCGCCCCTGGCCGGAGCCTGACCCCGCCCGCCCGACTCTGGCTGCGCACAGGTGCACTTCCTAGGGCCGCCGCTAGGGGGCGCTGGTGAGGGGTTTCGGGGACCCTCAGCCCCCACCGGGCTGGGGCCAACGCTGCACCCATGGGGGTACGGGATTCGACTCCCCCATGGGGGAACGGGGCACCCTTCCCCTTCATGGAAGCCCAAACCTTCCTCCCGGGGCACGCCTGCACCCTCCTCTCGCACTCACAGCCACAGCGGCGGGGCCGTGCGCCGGCAGACGCCCTAGACGGAGGGCCTGGGTCCCGGTCAGGGGAGGGCACCCCCTGGAAACCAGGGGCAAGCGGCGACCGCGGCCTCTTCCAAAACTGCAGGCACACAGGCCGGCGCGGAAAAAAGCCCCGGGCCAGCCAGCACCGCTCAAAGGGGAAGAGACCGCACCTGGCCCAGCAGCGCTTAATGAGACCCAGGCTCCGCCCCTGGCCGGAGCCTGACCCCGCCCGCCTGACTCTGGCTGCGCACAGGTGCACTTCCTAGGGCCGCCGCTAGGGGGCGCTGGTGAGGGGTTTCGGGGACCCTCAGCCCCCACCGGGCTGGGGCCACCCCTGCACCCATGGGGGTACGGGATTCTCCTCCCCCATGGGGGAACGGGCCCCCTTCCCCTTCGCGGAAGCCCAAACCTTCCTCCCGGGGCACGCCTGCACCCTCCTCTCGCACTCACAGCCCCAGCGGCGGGGCCGTGCGCCGGCAGACGCCCTAGACGGAGGGCCGGGGTCCCGGTCAGGGGAGGGCACCCCCTGGAAGCCAGGGGCAAGCGGCGACCGCGGCCTCCTCCAAAACTGCAGGCACACAGGCCAGCGCGGAAAAAAGCCCCGAGCCAGCCAGCACCGCTCAAAGGGGAAGAGACCGCACCTGGCCCAGCAGTGCTTGATGAGCCCCAGGCTCCGCCCCTGGCTGGAGCCTGACCCCGCCCGCCCGACTCTGGCTGCGCACAGGTGCACTTCCTAGGGCCGCCGCTAGGGGGCGGTGGTGAGGGGTTTCGGGGACCCTCAGCCCCCACCGGGCTGGGGCCACCCCTGCACCCATGGGGGTACGGGGCCCCCTTCCCCTTCGCGGAAGCCCAAACCTTCCTCCCGGGGCACGCCTGCACCCTGCTCTCGCACTCACAGCCCCAGCGGCGGGGCCGTGCGCCGGCAGACGCCCTAGACGCAGGGCCTGGGTCCCGGTCAGGGGAGGGCACCCCCTGGAAGCCAGGGGCAAGCGGCGACCGCGGCCTCTTCCAAAACTGCAGGCACACAGGCCAGCGCGGAAAAAAGCCCCGGGCCAGCCAGCACCGCTCAAAGGGGAAGAGACCGCGCCTGGCCCAGCAGCGCTTGATGAGCCCCAGGCTCCGCCCCTGGCCGGAGCCTGACCCCGCCCGCCCGACTCTGGCTGCGCACAGGTGCACTTCCTAGGGCCGCCGCTAGGGGGCGCTGGTGAGGGGTTTCGGGGACCCTCAGCCCCCACCGTGCTGGGGCCACCCCTGTACCCATGGGGGTACGGGATTCTCCTCCCCCATGGGGGATCGGGGCCCCCTTCCCCTTCGCGGAAGCCCAAGCCTTCCTCCCGGGGCACGCCTGCACCCTCCTCTCGCACTCACAGCCCCAGCGGCGGGGCCGTGCGCCGGCAGACGCCCTAGACGGAGGGCCGGGGTCCCGGTCAGGGGAGGACACCCCCTGGAAGCCAGGGGCAAGCGGCGACCACGGCCTCTTCCAAAACTGCAGGCACACAGGCCGGCGCGGAAAAAAGCCCCGGGCCAGCCAGCACCGCTCAAAGGGGAAGAGACCGCGCCTGGCCCAGCAGCGCTTCATGAGCCCCAGGCTCCGCCCCTGGCCGGAGCCTGACCCCGCCCGCCCGACTCTGGCTGCGCACAGGTTCACTTCCTAGGGCCGCCGCTAGGGGGCGCTGGTGAGGGGTTTCGGGGACCCTCAGCCCCCACCGGGCTGGGGCCACCCCTGCACCCATGGGGGTACGGGGACCCCTTCGAGGAAGCCCAAACCTTCCTCCCGGGGCACGCCTGCACCCTCCTCTCGCACTCACAGCCCCAGCGGCAGGGCCGTGCGCCGGCAGACGCCCTAGACGCAGGGCCTGGGTCCCGGTCAGGGGATGGCACCCCCTGGAAGCCAGGGGCAAGCGGCGACCGCGGCCTCTTCCAAAACTGCAGGCACACAGGCCGGCGCGGAAAAAAGCCCCGGGCCAGCCAGCACCGCTCAAAGGGGAACAGACCGCGCCTGGCCCAGCAGCGCTTGATGAGCCCCAGGCTACGCCCCTGGCCGGAGCCTGACCCCGCCCGCCCGACTCTGGCTGCGCACAGGTGCACTTCCTAGGGCCGCCGCTAGGGGGCGCGGGTGAGGGGTTTCGGGGACCCTCAGCCCCCACCGGGATGGGGCCACCCCTGCACCCATAGGGGTACGGGATTCGACTCCCCCATGGGGGAACGGGGCCCCCTTCCCATTCGCGGAAGCCCAAACCTTCCTCCCGGGGCACGCCTGCACCCTCCTCTCGCACTCACAGCCCCAGCGGCGGGGCCGTGCGCCAGCAGATACCCTAGACGGAGGGCCGGGGTCCCGGTCAGGGGAGGGCACCACATGGAAGCCAGGGGCAAGCGGCGACCGCGGCCTCTTCCAAAACTGCAGGCACACAGGCCGGCGCGGAAAAAAGCCCCGGGCCAGCCAGCACCGCTCAAAGGGGAAGAGACCGCGCCTGGCCCAGCAGCGCTTGATGAGCCTCAGGCTCCGCGCCTGGCCGGAGCCTGACCCCGCCCGCCCGACTCTGGCTGCGCTCAGGTGCACTTCCTAGGGCCGCCGCTAGGGGGCGCTGGTGAGGGGTTTCGGGGACCCTCAGCCCCCACCGGTCTGGGGCCACCCCTGCACCCATGGGGGTACGGGATTCGACTCCCCCATGGGGGAACGGGGCCCCCTTCCCCTTCGCGGAAGCCCAAACCTTCCTCCCGGGGCACGCCTGCACCCTCCTCTCGCACTCACAGCCCCAGCGGCGGGGCCGTGCGCCGGCAGACGCCCTAGACGGAGGGCCGGGGTCCCGGTCAGGGGAGGGCACCCCCTGGAAGCCAGGGGCAAGCGGCGACCGCGGCCTCTTCCAAAACTGCAGGCACACAGGCCGGCGCGGAAAAAAGCCACGGGCCAGCCAGTACCGCTCAAAGGGGAGGAGACCGCACCTGGCCCAGCAGCGCTTGAGGAGCCCCAGGCTCCGCCCCTGGCCGGAGTCTGACCCCGCCCGCCCGACTCTGGCTGCGCTCAGGTGCACTTCCTAGGGCCGCCGCTAGGGGGCGCTGGTGAGGGGTTTCGGGGACCCTCAGCCCCCACCGGGCTGGGCCCACCCCTGCACCCATGGGGGTACGGGGCCCCCTTTCCCTTCGCGGAAGCCCAAACCTTCCTCCCGGGGCACGCCTGCACCCTCCTCTCGCACTCACAGCCCCAGCGGCGGGGCCGTGCGCCGGCAGACGCCCTAGACGGAGGGCCGGGGTCCCGGTCAGGGGAGGGCACCCCCTGGAAACCAGGGGCAAGCGGCGACCGCGGCCTCTTCCAAAACTGCAGGCACACAGGCCGGCGCGGAAAAAAGCCCCGGGCCAGCCAGCACCGCTCAAAGGGGAAGAGACCGCACCTGGCCCAGCAGCGCTTGATGAGCCCCAGGCTCCGCCCCTGGCCGGAGCCTGACCCCGCCCGCCCGACTCTGGCTGCGCACAGGTGCACTTCCTAGGGCCGCCGCTAGGGGGCGCTGGTGAGTGGTTTCGGGGACCCTCAGCCCCCACCGGGCTGGGGCCACCCCTGCACCCATGGGGGTACGGGATTCGACTCCCCCATGGGGGAACCGGGCCCCCTTCCCCTTTGCGGAAGCCCAAACCTTCCTCCCGGGGCACGCCTGCACCCTCCTCTCGCACTCACAGCCCCAGCGGCGGGGCCGTGCGCCAGCAGATGCCCTAGACGGAGGGCCGGGGTCCCGGTCAGGGGAGGGCACCACCTGGAAGCCAGGGGCAAGCGGCGACCGCGGCCTCTTCCAAAACTGCAGGCACACAGTCCGGCGCGAAAAAAGCCCCGGGCCAGCCAGCACCGCTCAAAGGGGAAGAGACCGCGCCTGGCCCAGCAGCGCTTGATGAGCCCCAGGCTCCGCGCCTGGCCGGAGCCTGACCCCGCTCGCCCGACTCTGGCTGCGCAGAGGTGCACTTCCTAGGGCCGCCACTAGGGGGCGCTGGTGAGTGGTTTCGGGGACCCTCAGCCCCCACCGGGCTGGGGCCACCCCTGCACCCATGGGGGTACGGGATTCGACTCCCCCATGGGGGAACGGGGCCCCCTTCCCCTTCGCGGAAGCCCAAACCATCCTCCCGGGGCACGCCTGCACCCTCCTCTCGCACTCACAGCCCCAGCGGCGGGGCCGTGCGCCAGCAGACGCCCTAGACGGAGGGCCGGGGTCCCGGTCAGGGGAAGGCACCCCCTGGAAGCCAGGGGCAAGCGGCGACCGCGGCCTCTTCCAAAACTGCAGGCACACAGGCCGGCGCGGAAAAAAGCCCCGGCCAGCCAGCACCGCTCAAAGGGGAAGAGACCGCGCCTGGCCCAGCAGCGCTTGATGAGCCCCAGGCTCCGCCCCTGGCCGGAGCCTGACCCCTTCGCCCGACTCTGGCTGCGCACAGGTGCACTTCCTAGGGCCGCCGCTAGGGGGCGCTGGTGAGGGGTTTCGGGGACCCTCAGCCCCCACCGGGCTGGGGCCACCCCTGCAACCATGGGGGTACGGGGCCCCCTTCCCCTTCGCGGAAGCCCAAACCTTCCTCCCGGGGCACGCCTGCACCCTCCTCTCGCACTCACAGCCCCAGCGGCGGGGCCGTGCGCCGGCAGACGCCCTAGACGGAGGGCCGGAGTCCCGGTCACGGGAGGGCACCCCCTGTAAACCAGGGGCAAGCGGCGACCGCGGCCTCTTCCAAAACTGCAGGCACACAGGCCGGCGCGGAAAAAAGCCCCGGGCCAGCCAGCACCGCTCAAAGGGGAAGAGACCGCACCTGGCCCAGCAGCGCTTGATGAGCCCCAGGCTCCGCCTCTGGCCGGAGCCTGACCCCGCCCGCCCGACTCTGGCTGCGCACAGGTGCACTTCCTAGGGCCGCCGCTAGGGGGCGCTGGTGAGGGGTTTCGGGGACCCTCAGCCCCCACCGGGCTGGGGCCACCCCTACACCCAAGGGGGTACGGGATTCTCCTCCCCCATGGGGGAACGGGGCCCCCTTCCCCTTCGCGGAAGCCCAAACCTTCCTCCCGGGGCACGCCTGCACCCTCCTCTCGCACTCACAGCCACAGCAGAGGGGCCGTGCGCCGGCAGACGCCCTAGACGGAGGGCCGGTGTCCCGGTCAGGGGAGGGCACCCTGTGGAAGCCAGGGGCAAGCGGCGACCGCGGCCTCTTCCAAAACTGCAGGCACACAGGCCAGCGCGGAAAAAAGCCCCGAGCCAGCCAGCACCGCTCAAAGGGGAAGAGACCGCACCTGGCCCAGCAGCGCTTGATGAGCCCCAGGCTCCGCCCCTGGCCGGAGCCTGACCCCGCCCGCCCGACTCTGGCTGCGCACAGGTGCACTTCCTAGGGCCGCCGCTAGGGGGCGCTGGTGAGGGGTTTCGGGGACCCTCAGCCCCCACCGGGCTGGGGCCAACGCTGCACCCATGGGGGTACGGGATTCGACTCCCCCATGGGGGAACGGGGCCCCCTTGCCCTTCGCGGAAGCCCAAACCTTCCTCCCGGGGCACGCCTGCACCCTCCTCTCGCACTCACAGCCCCAGCGGCGGGGCCGTGCGCCGGCAGACGCCCTAGACGGAGGGCCGGGGTCCCGGTCAGGGAAGGGCACCCCCTGGAAACCAGGGGCAAGCGGCGACCGCGGCCTCTTCCAAAACTGCAGGCACACAGGCCGGCGCGGAAAAAAGCCCCGGGCCAGCCAGCACCGCTCAAAGGGGAAGAGACCGCGCCTGGCCCAGCAGCGCTTGATGAGCCCCAGGCTCCGCCCCTGGCCGGAGCCTGACCCCGCCCGCCCGACTCTGGCTGCGCACAGGTGCACTTCCTAGGGCCGCCGCTAGGGGGCGCTGGTGAGGGGTTTCGGAGACCCTCAGCCCCCACCGGGCTGGGGCCACCCCTGCACCCATGGGGGTACGGGGCCCCCTTACCCTTCGCGGAAGCCCAAACCTTCCTCCCGGGCACGCCTGCACCCTCCTCTCGCACTCACAGCCCCAGCGGCGGGGCCGTGCGCCGGCAGACGCCCTAGACGGAGGGCCGGTGTCCCGGTCAGGGGAGGGCACCCCCTGGAAACCAGGGGCAAGCGGCGACCGAGGCCTCTTCCAAAACTGCAGGCACACAGGCCGGCGCGGAAAAAAGCCCCGAGGCAGCCAGCACCGCTCAAAGGGGAAGAGACCGCACCTGGCCCAGCAGCGCTTGATGAGCCCCAGGCTCCGCCCCTGGCCGGAGCCTGACCCCGCCCGCCCGACTCTGGCTGCGCACAGGTGCACTTCCTAGGGCCGCCGCTAGTGGGAGCTGGTGAGGGGTTTCGGGGACCCTCAGCCCCCACCGGGCTGGGGCCACCCCTGCACCCATGGGGGTACGGGATTCGACTCCCCCATGGGGGAACGGGGCCCCCTTCCCCTTCGCGGAAGCCCAAACCTTCCTCCCGGGGCACGCCTGCACCCTCCTCTCGCACTCACAGCCCCAGCGGCGGGGCCGTGCGCCAGCAGACGCCCTAGACGGAGGGCCGGGGTCCCGGTCAGGGGAGGGCACCCCCTGGAAGCCAGGGGCAAGCGGCGACCGCGGCCTCTTCCAAAACTGCAGGCACACAGGCCGGCGCGGAAAAAAGCCCCGAGCCAGCCAGCACCGCTCAAAGGGGAAGAGACCGCACATGGCCCAGCAGCGCTTGATGAGCCCCAGGCTCCGCCCCTGGCCATAGCCTGACCCCGCCCGCCCGACTCTGGCTGCGCACAGGTGCACTTCCTAGGGCCGCCGCTAGGGCGCGCTGGTGAGGGGTTTCGGGGACCCTCAGCCCCCACCGGGCTGGGGCCACCCCTGCACCCATGGGGGTACGGGGCCCCCTTCCCCTTCGCGGAAGCCCAAACCTTCCTCCCGGGGCACGTCTGCACCCTCCTCTCGCACTCACAGCCCCAGCGGCGGGGCCGTGCGCCGGCAAACGCCCTAGACGGAGGGCTGGGGTCCCGGTCAGGGGAGGGCACCCCCTGGAAGCCAGGGGCAAAGGCGACCGCGGCCTCTTCCAAAACTGCAGGCACACAGGCCGGCGCGGAAAAAAGCCCCGAGCCAGCCAGCACCGCTCAAAGGGGAAGAGACCGCACCTGGCCCAGCAGCGCTTGATGAGCCCCAGGCTCCGCCCCTGGCCGGAGCCTGACCCCGCCCGCCCGACTCTGGCTGCGCACAGGTGCACTTCCTAGGGCCGCCGCTAGGGGGCGCTGGTGAGGGGTTTCGGGGACCCTCAGCCCCCACCGGGCTGGGGCCAACGCTGCACCCATGGGGGTACGGGATTCGACTCCCCCATGGGGGAACGGGGCCCCCTTGCCCTTCGCGGAAGCCCAAACCTTCCTCCCGGGGCACGCCTGCACCCTCCTCTCGCACTCACAGCCCCAGCGGCGGGGCCGTGCGCCGGCAGACGCCCTAGACGGAGGGCCGGGGTCCCGGTCAGGGAAGGGCACCCCCTGGAAACCAGGGGCAAGCGGCGACCGCGGCCTCTTCCAAAACTGCAGGCACACAGGCCAGCGCGGAAAAAAGCCCCGGGACAGCCAGCACCGCACAAAGGGGAAGAGAACGCACCTGGCCCAGCAGCGCTTGATGAGCCCCAGGCTCCGCCCCTGGCCGTAGCCTGACCCCGCCCGCCGGACTCTGGCTGCACACAGGTGCACTTCCTAGGGCCGCCGCTAGGGGGCGCTGGTGAGGGGTTTCGGGTACCCTCAGCCCCCACCGGGCTGGGGCCACCCCTGCACCCATGGGGGTACGGGATTCGACTCCCCCATGGGGGAACGGGGCCCCCTTCCCCTACGCGGAAGCCCAAACCTTCCTCCCGGGGCACGCCTGCACCCTCCTCTCGCACTCACAGCCCCAGCGGCGGGGCCGTGCGCCAGCAGACGCCCTAGACGGAGGGCCGGGGTCCCGGTCAGGGGAGGGCACCCCCTGGAAGCCAGGGGCAAGCGGCGACCGCGGCCTCTTCCAAAACTGCAGGCACACAGGCCGGCGCGGAAAAAAGCCCCGGGCCAGCCAGCACCGCTCAAAGGGGAAGAGACCGCGCCTGGCCCAGCAGCGCTTGATGAGCCCCAGGCTCCGCCCCTGGGCGGAGCCTGACCCCGCCCGCCCGACTCTGGCTGCGCACAGGTGCACTTCCTAGGGCCGCCGCTAGGGGGCGCTGGTGAGGGGTTTCGGGGACCCTCAGCCCCCACCGGGCTGGGGCCACCCCTGCACCCATGGGGGTACGGGGCCCCCTTCCCCTTCGCGGAAGCCCAAACCTTCCTCCCGGGGCACGCCTGCACCCTCCTCTCGCACTCACAGCCCCAGCGGCGGGGCCGTGCGCCGGCAGACGCCCTAGACGGAGGGCCGGGATCCCGGTCAGGGGAGGGCACCCCCTGGAAACCAGGGGCAAGCGGCGACCGCGGCCTCTTCCAAAACTGCACGCACACAGGCCGGCGCGGAAAAAAGCCCCGGGCCAGCCAGCACCGCTCAAAGGGGAAGAGACCGCGCCTGGCCCAGCAGCGCTTGATGAGCCCCAGGCTCCGCCCCTGGCCGGAGCCTGACCCCGCCCGCCCGACTCTGGCTGCGCACAGGTGCACTTCCTAGGGCCGCCGCTAGGGGGCGCTGGTGAGGGGTTTCGGGGACCCACAGCCCCCACCAGGCTGGGGCCACCGCTGAACCCATGGGGGTACGGGATTCTCCTCCCCCATGGGGGAACGGGGCCCCTTCCCCTTCGCGGAAGCCCAAACCTTCCTCCCGGGGCACGCCTGCACCCTCCTCTCGCACTCACAGCCCCAGCGGCGTGGCCTTGCGCCGGCAGACGCCCTAGACGGAGGGCCGGGGTCCCGGTCAGGGGAGGGCACCCCCTGGAAGCCAGGGGCAAGCGGCGACCGCGGCCTCTTCCAAAACTGCAGGCACACAGGCCAGCGCGGAAAAAAGCCCCGGGCCAGCCAGCACCGCTCAAAGGGGAAGAGTCCGCACATGGCCCAGCAGCGCTCTATGAGCCCCAGGCTCGGCCCCTGGCCGGAGCCTGACCGCGCCCTCCTGGCTCTTCATGAGCAAATGTGCCGTTCACAGCTCCGCCCCAAGGGGCGCTGGCGAGGCTGTTCGGGGCCCTCAGCCCTCATGGGTTTAGGCAGACTCCACCCCAGGGAGAAACGGGAACCTCTTCTCCCATGGTGGAGCGGGGCCCACTCCCCCTGGGGGAATGGTAAATCTTCCTCCCGGGGCACACCTGCACCCTCCTCTCGGACTCACACCCCCAGGGGCAGGACGTGTGCCCCAAGACGGCCAGACGGAGGGGCTGGGTCTCCGTCATTGAGGGCAACGCCTGTAAGCCAGAAACAGGCGACACCCGACGTGTCCTCCAAACTGCAGGCAGACAGGCCGGCGGGGAAAGACACTAGCAAACCAGCACCAATCAGAGGGGAAGAGTCCTCACCCGGCTGAGCAGCGCTGATGAGCCCCAGGCTCCACTCCGGGCCGGAGACTGACCCCGCCCGCCCGACTCTGGCTTCGCACAGGTGCACTTCCTAGGGCCGCCGCTAGGGGGCGCTGGTGAGGGGTTTCGGGGACCCTCATTCCCCACCGGGCTGGGGCCACCCCGCAACCCATGGGGGTACGGGACTGTCCTCCCCCATGGGGGAACGGGGCCCCCTTCCACTTCGCGGAAGCCCAAACCTTCCTCCCGGGGCACGCCTGCACCCTCCTCTCGCACTCACAGCCCCAGCGGCGGGGCCGTGCGCCGGCAGACGCCCTAGACGGAGGGCCGGGGTCCCGGTCAGGGGAGGGCACCCCCTGGAAGCCAGGGGCAAGCGGCGATCGCGGCCTCTTCCAAAACTGCAGGCACACAGGCCGGCGCGGAAAAAAGCCCTGGGCCAGCCAGCACCGCTCAAAGGGGAAGAGACCGCACCTGGCCCAGCAGCGCTTGATGAGCCCCAGGCTCCGCCCCTGGCCGGAGCCTGACCCCGCCCGCCCGACTCAGGCTGCGCACAGGTGCACTTCCTAGGGCCGCCGCTAGGGGGCGCTGGTGAGTGGTTTCGGGGACCCTCAGCCCCCACCGGGCTGGGGCCACCCCTGCACCCATGGGGGTACGGGATTCGACTCCCCCATGGGGGAACGGGGCCCCCTTCCCCTTCGCGGAAGCCCAAACCATCCTCCCGGGGCACGCCTGCACCCTCCTCTCGCACTCACAGCCCCAGCGGCGGGGCCGTGCGCCAGCAGACGCCCTAGACGGAGGGCCGGGGTCCCGGTCAGGGGAAGGCACCCCCTGGAAGCCAGGGGCAAGCGGCGACCGCGGCCTCTTCCAAAACTGCAGGCACACAGGCCGGCGCGGAAAAAAGCCCCGGCCAGCCAGCACCGCTCAAAGGGGAAGAGACCGCGCCTGGCCCAGCAGCGCTTGATGAGCCCCAGGCTCCGCCCCTGGCCGGAGCCTGACCCCGCCCGCCCGACTCTGGCTGCGCACAGGTGCACTTCCTAGGGCCGCCGCTAGGGGGCGCTGGTGAGGGGTTTCGGGGACCCTCAGCCCCCACCGGGCTGGGGCCACCCCTGCACCCATGGGGGTACGGGGCCCCCTTCCCCTTCGCGGAAGCCCAAACCTTCCTCCCGGGGCACGCCTGCACCCTCCTCTCGCACTCACAGCCCCAGCGGCGGGGCCGTGCGCCGGCAGACGCCCTAGACGGAGGGCCGGAGTCCCGGTCACGGGAGGGCACCCCCTGTAAACCAGGGGCAAGCGGCGACCGCGGCCTCTTCCAAAACTGCAGGCACACAGGCCGGCGCGGAAAAAAGCCCCGGGCCAGCCAGCACCGCTCAAAGGGGAAGAGACCGCACCTGGCCCAGCAGCGCTTGATGAGCCCCAGGCTCCGCCTCTGGCCGGAGCCTGACCCCGCCCGCCCGACTCTGGCTGCGCACAGGTGCACTTCCTAGGGCCGCCGCTAGGGGGCGCTGGTGAGGGGTTTCGGGGACCCTCAGCCCCCACCGGGCTGGGGCCACCCCTACACCCAAGGGGGTACGGGATTCTCCTCCCCCATGGGGGAACGGGGCCCCCTTCCCCTTCGCGGAAGCCCAAACCTTCCTCCCGGGGCACGCCTGCACCCTCCTCTCGCACTCACAGCCACAGCAGAGGGGCCGTGCGCCGGCAGACGCCCTAGACGGAGGGCCGGTGTCCCGGTCAGGGGAGGGCACCCTGTGGAAGCCAGGGGCAAGCGGCGACCGCGGCCTCTTCCAAAACTGCAGGCACACAGGCCAGCGCGGAAAAAAGCCCCGAGCCAGCCAGCACCGCTCAAAGGGGAAGAGACCGCACCTGGCCCAGCAGCGCTTGATGAGCCCCAGGCTCCGCCCCTGGCCGGAGCCTGACCCCTCCCGCCTGACTCTGGCTGCGCCCAGGTGCACTTCCTAGGGCCGCCGCTAGGGGGCGCTGGTGAGGGGTTTCGGGGACCCTCAGCCCCCACCGGGCTGGGGCCACCGCTGCACCCATGGGGGTACGAGATTCGACTCCCCCATGGGGGAACGGGGCCCCCTTCCCTTTCGCGGAAGCCCATACCTTCCTCCCGGGGCACGCCTGCATCCTCCTCTCGCACTCACAGCCCCAGCGGCGGGGCCGTGCGCCGGCAGACGCCCTAGACGGAGGGCCGGTGTCCCGGTCAGGGGAGGGCACCCCCTGGAAGCCAGGGGCAAGCGGCGACCGCGGCCTCTTCCAAAACTGCAGGCACACAGGCCGGCGCGGAAAAAAGCCCCGGGCCAGCCAGCACCGCTCAAAGGGGAAGAGACCGCGCCTGGCCCAGCAGCGCTTGATGAGCCCCAGGCTCCGCCCCTGGCCGGAGCCTGACCCCGCCCGCCCGACTCTGGCTGCGCACAGGTGCACTTCCTAGGGCCGCCGCTAGGGGGCGCTGGTGAGGGGTTTCGGAGACCCTCAGCCCCCACCGGGCTGGGGCCACCCCTGCACCCATGGGGGTACGGGGCCCCCTTACCCTTCGCGGAAGCCCAAACCTTCCTCCCGGGCACGCCTGCACCCTCCTCTCGCACTCACAGCCCCAGCGGCGGGGCCGTGCGCCGGCAGACGCCCTAGACGGAGGGCCGGTGTCCCGGTCAGGGGAGGGCACCCCCTGGAAACCAGGGGCAAGCGGCGACCGAGGCCTCTTCCAAAACTGCAGGCACACAGGCCGGCGCGGAAAAAAGCCCCGAGGCAGCCAGCACCGCTCAAAGGGGAAGAGACCGCACCTGGCCCAGCAGCGCTTGATGAGCCCCAGGCTCCGCCCCTGGCCGGAGCCTGACCCCGCCCGCCCGACTCTGGCTGCGCACAGGTGCACTTCCTAGGGCCGCCGCTAGTGGGAGCTGGTGAGGGGTTTCGGGGACCCTCAGCCCCCACCGGGCTGGGGCCACCCCTGCACCCATGGGGGTACGGGATTCGACTCCCCCATGGGGGAACGGGGCCCCCTTCCCCTTCGCGGAAGCCCAAACCTTCCTCCCGGGGCACGCCTGCACCCTCCTCTCGCACTCACAGCCCCAGCGGCGGGGCCGTGCGCCAGCAGACGCCCTAGACGGAGGGCCGGGGTCCCGGTCAGGGGAGGGCACCCCCTGGAAGCCAGGGGCAAGCGGCGACCGCGGCCTCTTCCAAAACTGCAGGCACACAGGCCGGCGCGGAAAAAAGCCCCGAGCCAGCCAGCACCGCTCAAAGGGGAAGAGACCGCACATGGCCCAGCAGCGCTTGATGAGCCCCAGGCTCCGCCCCTGGCCATAGCCTGACCCCGCCCGCCCGACTCTGGCTGCGCACAGGTGCACTTCCTAGGGCCGCCGCTAGGGGGCGCTGGTGAGGGGTTTCGGGGACCCTCAGCCCCCACCGGGCTGGGGCCACCCCTGCACCCATGGGGGTACGGGGCCCCCTTCCCCTTCGCGGAAGCCCAAACCTTCCTCCCGGGGCACGTCTGCACCCTCCTCTCGCACTCACAGCCCCAGCGGCGGGGCCGTGCGCCGGCAAACGCCCTAGACGGAGGGCTGGGGTCCCGGTCAGGGGAGGGCACCCCCTGGAAGCCAGGGGCAAAGGCGACCGCGGCCTCTTCCAAAACTGCAGGCACACAGGCCGGCGCGGAAACAAGCCCCGGGCCAGCCAGCACCGCTCAAATGGGAAGAGACCGCACCTGGCCCAGCAGCGCTTGATGAGCCCCAGGCTCCGCCCCTGGCCGGAGCCTAACCCCGCCCGCCCGACTCTGGCTGCGCACAGGTCCACTTCCTAGGGCCGCCGCTAGGGGGCGCTGGTGAGTGGTTTCGGGGACACTCAGCCCCCACCGGGCTGGGGCCACCCCTGCACCCATGGGGGTACGGGATTCGACTACCCCATGGGGAAACGGGGCCCCCTTCCCCTTCGCGGAAGCCCAAACCTTCCTCCCGGGGCACGCCTGCACCCTCCTCTCGCACTCACAGCCCCAGCGGCGGGGCCGTGCGCCGGCAGACGCCCAGGACGGAGGGCTGGGGTCCCGGTCAGGGGAGGGCACCCCCTGGAAGCCAGGGGCAAGCGGCGACCGCGGCCTCTTCCAAAACTGCAGGCACAAAGGCCGGCGCGGAAAAAAGCCCCGGGCCAGCCAGCACCGCTCAAAGGGGAAGAGACCGCACCTGGCCCAGCAGTGCTTGATGAGCCCCAGGCTCCGCCCCTGGCCGGAGCCTGACCCCGCCCGCCCGACTCTGGCTGCACACAGGTGCACTTCCTAGGGCCGCCGCTAGGGGGCGCTGGTGAGGGGTTTCGGGGACCCTCAGCCACCACCGGGCTGGGGCCAACGCTGCACCCATGGGGGTACGGGATTCGACTCCCCCATGGGGGAACGGGGCCCCCTTCCCCTTCGCGGAAGCCCAAACCTTCCTCCCGGGGCACGCCTGCACCCTCCTCTCGCACTAGCAACCCCAGCGGTGGGGCCGTGCGCCGGCAGACGCCCTAGACGGAGGGCCGGGGTCCCGGTCAGGGGAGGGCACCCCTGGAAGCCAGGGGCAAGCGGCGACCGCGGCCTCTTCCAAAACTGCAGGCACACAGGCCGGCGCGGAAAAAAGCCCCGGGCCAGCCAGCACCGCTCAAAGGGGAAGAGACCGCACCTGGCCCAGCAGCGCTTGATGAGCACCAGGCTCCGCCCCTGGCCGGAGCCTGACCCCGCCCGCCCGACTCTGGCTGCGCACAGGTGCACTTCCTAGGGCCGCCGCTAGGGGGCGCTGGTGAGGGGTTTCGGGGACCCTCAGCCCCCACCGGGCTGGGGCCACCGCTGCACCCATGGAGGTACGGGATTCGACTCCCCCATGGGGGAACGGGGCCCCCTTCCCGTTCGCGGAAGCCCAAACCTTCCTCCCGGGGCACGCCTGCACCGTCCACTCGCACTCACAGCCCCAGCGGCGGGGCCGTGCGCCGGCAGACGCCCTAGACGGAGGGCCGGGGTCCCGGTCAGGGGAGGGCACCCCCTGGAAGCCAGGGGCAAGCGGCGACCGCGGCCTCTTCCAAAACTGCAGGCACACAGGCCGGCGCGGAAAAAAGCCCCGGGCCAGCCAGCACTGCTCAAAGGGGAAGAGACCGCACCTGGCCCAGCAGCGCTTTATGAGCCCCAGGCTCCGCCCCTGGCCGGAGTCTGACCCCGCCCGCCCGACTCTGGCTGCGCACAGGTGCACTTCCTAGGGCCGCCGCTAGGGGGCGCTGGTGAGGGGTTTCGGGGACCCTCAGCCCCCACCGGGCTGGGGCCACCCCTGCACCCATGGGGGTACGGGATTCTCCTCCCCCATGGGGGAAAGGGGTCCCCTTCCCCTTCGCGGAAGCCCAAACCTTCCTCCCGGGGCACGCCTGCACCCTCCTCTCGCACTCACGGCCCCAGCGGCGGGGCCGTGCGCCGGCAGACGCCCTAGACGGAGGGCCGGTGTCCCGGTCAGGGGAGGACACCCCCTGGAAGCCAGGGGCAAGCGGCGACCGCGGCCTCTTCCAAAACTGCAGGCACACAGGCCGGCGCGGAAAAAAGCCCCGGGCCAGCCAGCACCGCTCAAAGGGGAAGAGACCGCACCTGGCCCAGCAGCGATTGATGAGCCCCAGGCTCCGCCCCTGGCCGGAGCCTGACCCCGCCCGCCCGACTCTGGCTGCGCACAGGTGCACTTCCTTGGGCCGCCGCTAGGGGGCGCTGGTGAGGGGTTTCGGGGACCCTCAGCCCCCACCGGGCTGGGGCCACCCCTGCACCCATGGGGGTACGGGATTCGACTCCCCCATGGGGGAACGGGGCCCCCTTCCCCTTCGCGGAAGCCCAAACCTTCCTCCCGGGGCACGCCTGCACCCTCCTCTCGCACTCACATCCCCAGCGGCGGGGTCGAGCGCCGGCAGACGCCCTAGACGGAGGGCCGGGGTCCCGGTCAGGGAAGGGCACCCCCTGGAAACCAGGGGCAAGCGGCGACCGCGGCCTCTTCCAAAACTGCAGGCACACAGTCCAGCGCGGAAAAAAGCCCCGGGACAGCCAGCACCGCTCAAAGGGGAAGAGACCGCACCTGCCTCAGCAGCGCTTGATGAGCCCCAGGCTCCGCCCCTGGCCGGAGTCTGACCCCGCCCGCCCGACTCTGGCTGCACACAGGTGCACTTCCTAGGGCCGCCGCTAGGGGGCGCTGGTGAGGGGTTTCGGGGACCCTCAGCCCCCACCGTGCTGGGGCCACCCCTGCACCCATGGCGGTACGGGATTCGACTCCCCCATGGGGGAACGGGGCCCCCTTCCCCTTCGCGGAAGCCCAAACCTTCCTCCCGGGGCACGCCTGCACCCTCCTCTCGCACTCACAGCCCCAGCGGCGGGGCCGTGCGCCAGCAGACGCCCTAGACGGAGGGCCGGGGTCCCGGTCAGGGGAGGGCACCCCCTGGAAGCCAGGGGCAAGCGGCGACCGCGGCCTCTTCCAAAACTGCAGGCACACAGGCCGGCGCGGAAAAAAGCCCCGGGCCAGCCAGCACCGCTCAAAGGGGAAGAGACCGCGCCTGGCCCAGCAGCGATTGATGAGCCCCAGGCTCCGCCCCTGGCCGGAGCCTGACCCCGCCCGCCCGACTCTGGCTGCGCACAGGTGCACTTCCTAGGGCCGCCGCTAGGGGGCGCTGGTGAGGGGTTTCGGGGACCCTCAGCCCCCACCGGGCTGGGGCCACCCCTGCACCCATGGGGGTACGGGGCCCCCTTCACCTTCGCGGAAGCCCAAACGTTCTTCCCGCGGCACGCCTGCACCCTCCTCTCGCACTCACAGCCCCAGCGGCGGGGCCGTGCGCCGGCAGACGCCCTAGACGGAGGGCCGGGGTCCCGGTCAGGGGAAGGCACCCCCTGGAAGCCAGGGGCAAGCGGCGACCGCGGCCTCTTCCAAAACTGCAGGCACACAGGCCGGCGCGGAAAAAAGCCCCGGGCCAGCCAGCACCGCTCAAAGGGGAAGAGACCGCACCTGTCCCAGCAGCGCTTGATGAGCCCCAGGCTCCGCCCCTGGCCGGAGCCTGACCCCGCCCGCCCGACTCTGGCTGCGCACAGGTGCTCTTCCTAGGGCCGCCGCTAGGGGGCGCTGGTGAGGGGTTTCGGGGACCCTCAGCCCCCACCGGGCTGGGGCCACCGCTGCACCCATGGGGGTACGGGATTCGACTCCCCATGGGGGAACGGGGACCCCTTCCCCTTCGCGGAATCCCTAACCTTCCTCCAGGGGCACGCCTGCACCCTCCTCTCGCACTCACAGCCCCAGCGGCGGGGCCGTGTGCCGCAGACGCCCTAGACGGAGGGCCGGGGTCCCGGTCAGGGGAGGCCACCCACTGGAAGCCAGGGGCAAGCGGCTACCGCGGCCTCTTCCAAAACTGCAGGCACACAGGCCGGCGCGGAAAAAAGCCCCGGGCCAGCCAACACCGCTCAAAGGGGAAGAGACCGCGCCTGGCCCAGCAGCGCTTGATGAGCCCCAGGCTCCGCCCCTGGCCGGAGCCTGACCCCGCCCGCCCGACTCTGGCTGCGCACAGGTGCACTACCTAGGGCCGCCGCTAGGGGGCGCTGGTGAGGGGATTCGGGGACCCTCAGCCCCCACCGGGCTGGGGCCACCCCTGCACCCATGCGGGTACGGGATTCGACTCCCCCATGGGGGAACTGGGCCCCCTTCCCCTTCGCGAAGCCCAAACCTTCCTCCCGGGGCACGCCTGCACCCTCCTCTCGCACTCCCAGCCCCAGCGGCGGGGCCGTGCGCCGGCAGACGCCCTAGACGGAGGGCCGGGGTCCCGGTCAGGGGAGGGCACCCCCTGGAAGCCAGGGGCAAGCGGCGACCGCGGCCTCTTCCAAAACTGCAGGCACACAGGCCGGCGCGGAAATAAGCCCCGGGCCAGCCAGCACCACTCAAAGGGGAAGAGACCGCACCTGGCCCAACTGCGCTTGATGAGCCCCAGGCTCTGCCCCTGGCCGGAGCCTGACCCCGCCCGCCCGACTCTGGCTGCGCACAGGTGCACTTCCTAGGGCCGCCGCTAGGGGGCGCTGGTGAGGGGTTTCGGGGACCCTCAGCCCCCACCGGGCTGGGGCCACCCCGGAACCAATGGGGGTACAGGATTCGACTCCCCCATGGGGGAACGGGGCCCCCTTCCCCTTCGCGGAAGCCCAAACCTTCCTCCCGGGGCACGCCTGCACCCTCCTCTCGCACTCACAGCCCAGGCGGCGGGGCCGTGCGCCGGCAGACGCCCTAGACGGAGGGCCGGGGTCCCGGTCAGGGGAGGACACCCCCTGGAAGCCAGGGGCAAGCGGCGACCGCGGCCTCTTCCAAAACTGCAGGCACACAGGCCGGCGCGGAAAAAAGCCCCGGGCCAGCCAGCACCGCTCAAAGGGGAAGAGACCGCGCCTGGCCCAGCAGCGCTTGATGAGCCCCAGGCTCCGCCCCTGGCCGGAGCCTGACCCCGCCCGCCCGACTCTGGCTGCGCACAGGTGCACTTCCTAGGGCCGCCGCTAGGGGGCGCTGGTGAGGGGTTTCGGGGACCCTCAGCCCCCACCGGGCTGGGGCCACCCCTGCACCCATGGGGGTACGGGATTCTCCTCCCCGATGGGGGAACGGGGCACCCTTCCCCTTCGCGGAAGCCCAAACCTTCCTCCCGGGGCACGCCTGCACCCTCCTCTCGCACTCACAGCCCCAGCGGCGGGGCCGTGGGCCGGCAGACGCCCTAGACGGAGGGCCGGGGTCCCGGTCAGGGGAGGGCACCCCTTGGAAACCAGGGGCAAGCGGCGACCGCGGCCTCTTCCAAAACTGCAGGCACACAGGCCGGCGTGGAAAAAAGCCCCGGGCCAGCCAGCACCGCTCAAAGGGGAAGAGACCGCGCCTGGCCCAGCAGCGCTTGATGAGCCCCAGGCTCCGCCCCTGGCCGGAGCCTGACCCCGCCCGCCCGACTCTGGCTGCGCACAGGTGCACTTCCTAGGGCCGCCGCTAGGGGGCGCTGGTGAGGGGTTTCGGGGACCCTCAGCCCCCACCGGGCTGGGGCCACCCCTGCACCCATGCGGGTACGGGATTCGACTCCCCCATGTGGGAACGGGGCCCCCTTCCCCTTCGCGAAGCCCAAACCTTCCTCCCGGGGCACGCCTGCACCCTCCTCTCGCACTCACAGCCCCAGCGGCGGGGCCGTGCGCCGGCAGACGCCCTAGACGGAGGGCCGGGGTCCCGGTCAGGGGAGGGCACCCCCTGGAAGCCAGGGGCAAGCGGCAACCGCGGCCTCTTCCAAAACTGCAGGCACACAGGCCGGCGCGGAAAAAAGCCCCGGGCCAGCCAGCACCGCTCAAAGGGGAAGAGACCGCACCTGGCCCAGCAGCGCTTGATGAGCCCCAGGCTCCGCCCCTGGCTGGAGCCTGACCCCGCCCGCCTGACTCTGGCTGCGCACAGGTGCACTTCCTAGGGCCGCCGCTAGGGGGCGCTGGTGAGGGGTTTCGGGGACCCTCAGCCCCCACCGGGCTGGGGCCACCGCTGCACACATGGGGGTACGGGATTCGACTCCCCCATGGGGAAACGGGGCCCCCTTCCCCTTCGCGGAAGCCCAAACCTTCCTCCCGGGGCACGCCTGCACCCTCCTCTCGCACTCACAGCCCCAGCGGCGGGGCCGTGCGCCGCAGACGCCCTAGACGGAGGGCCGGGGTCCCGGTCAGGGGAGGGCACCCCCTAGAAGCCAGGGGCAAGCGGCTACCGGGGCCTCTTCCAAAACTGCAGGCACACAGGCCGGCGCGGAAAAAAGCCCCGGGCCAGCCAGCACCGCTCAAAGGGGAAGAGACCGCACCTGGCCCAGCAGCGCTATATGAGCCCCAGGCTCCGCCCCTGGCCGGAGCCTGACCCCGCCCGCCCGACTCTGGCTGCGCACAGGTTTACTTCCTAGGGCCGCCGCTAGGGGGCGCTGGTGAGGGGTTTCGGGGACCCTCAGCCCCCACCGGGCTGGGGCCACCCCGGAACCAATGGGGGTACAGGATTCGACTCCCCCATGGGGGAACGGGGCCCCCTTCCCCTTCGCGGAAGCCCAAACCTTCCTCCCGGGGCACGCCTGCACCCTCCTCTCGCACTCACAGCCCCAGCGGCGGGGCCGTGCGCCGGCAGACGCCCTAGACGGAGGGCCGGGGTCCGGTCAGGGGAGGACACCCCCTGGAAGCCAGGGGCCAGCGGCGCCCGCGGCCTCTTCCAAAACTGCAGGCACACAGGCCGGCGCGGAAAAAAGCCCCGGGCCAGCCAGCACCGCTCAAAGGGGAAGAGACCGCGCCTGGCCCAGCAGCGCTTGATGAGAACCAGGCTCCGCCCCTGGCCGGAGCCTGACCCCGCCCGCCTGACTCTGGCTGCGCACAGGTGCACTTCCTAGGGCCGCCGCTAGGGGGCGCTGGTGAGGGGTTTCGGGGACCCTCAGCCCCCACCGGGCTGGGGCCAACGCTGGACCCATGGGGGTACGGGATTCTCCTCCCCCATGGGGGGAACGGGGCCCCCTTCCCCTTCGCGGAAGCCCAAACCTTCCTCCCGGGGCACGCCTGCACCCTCCTCTCGCACTCACAGCCCCAGCGGCGGGGCCCTGCGCCGGCAGACGCCCTAGACGGAGGGCCGGGGTCCCGGTCAGGGGAGGACACCCCCTGGAAGCCAGGGGCAAGCGGCGACCGCGGCCTCTTCCAAAACTGCAGGCACACAGGCCGGCGCGGAAAAAAGCCCCGGGCCAGCCAGCACCGCTCAAAGGGGAAGAGACCGCGCCTGGCCCAGCAGCGCTTGATGAGCCCCAGGCTCAGCCCCTGGCCTGAGCCTGACCCCGCCCGCCCGACTCTGGCTGCGCACAGGTGCACTTCCTAGGGCCGCCGCTAGGGGGCGCTGGTGAGGGGTTTCGGGGACCCGCAGCCCCCACCGGGCTGGGGCCACCCCTGCACCCATGGGGGTACGGGGGCCCCTTCCCCTTCGCGGAAGCCCAAACCTTCCTCCCGGGACACGCCTGCACCCTCCTCTCGCACTCACAGCACCAGCGGCGGGGGGTGCGCCGGCAGACGCCCTAGACGGAGGGCCGGGGTCCCGGTCAGGGGAGGGCACCTCCTGGAAGCCAGGGGCAAGCGGCGACCGCGGCCTCTTCCAAAACTGCAGGCACACAGGCCGGCGCGGAAAAAAGCCCCGGGCCAGCCAGCACCGCTCAAAGGGGATGAGACCGCAACTGGCCCAGCAGCGCTTGATGAGCCCCAGGCTCCGCCCCTGGCCGGAGCCTGACCCCGCCCGCCCGACTCTGGCTGCGCACAGGTGCACTTCCTTGGGCCGCCGCTAGGGGGCGCTGGTGAGGGGTTTCGGGGACCCTCAGCCCCCACCGGGCTGGGGCCACCCCTGCACCCATGGGGGTACGGGATTCGACTCCCCCATGGGGGAACGGGGCCCCCTTCCCCTTCGCGGAAGCCCAAACCTTCCTCCCGGGGCACGCCTGCACCCTCCTCTCGCACTCACAGCCCCAGTGGCGGGCCGTGCGCCGGCAGACGCCCTAGACGGAGGGCCGGGGTCCCGGTCAGGGAAGGGCACCCCCTGGAAACCAGGGGCAAGCGGCGACCGCGGCCTCTTCCAAAACTGCAGGCACACAGTCCAGCGCGGAAAAAAGCCCCGGAAGGCCAGCACCGCTCAAAGGGGAAGAGACCGCGCCTGGCCCAGCAGCGCTTGATGAGACCCAGGCTCCGCCCCTGGCCGGAGCCTGACCCCGCCCGCCCGACTCTGGCTGCGCACAGGTGCACTTCCTAGGGCCGCCGCTAGGGGGCGCTGGTGAGGGGTTTCGGGGACCCTCAGCCCCCACCGGGCTGGGGCCACCCCTGCACCCATGGGGGTACGGGATTCTCCTCCCCCATGGGGGAACGGGGCCCCCTTCCCCTTCGCGGAAGCCCAAACCTTCCTCCCGGGGCACGCCTGCACCCTCCTCTCGCACTCACAGCCCCAGCGGCGGGGCCGTGCGCCGGCAGACGCACTAGACGGAGGGCCGGGGTCCCGGTCAGGGGAGGACACCCCCTGGAAGCCAGGGGCAAGTGGCGACCGCGGCCTCTTCCAAAACTGCAGGCACACAGGCCGGCGCGGAAAAAAGCCCCGGGCCAGCCAGCACCGCTCAAAGGGGAAGAGACCGCGCCTGGCCCAGCAGCGCTTGATGAGCCCCAGGCTCCGCCCCTGGCCGGAGCCTGACCCCGCCCGCCCGACTCTGGCTGCGCACAGGTGCACTTCCTAGGGCCGCCGCTAGGGGGCGCTGGTGAGGGGTTTCGGGGACCCTCAGCCCCCACCGGGCTGGGGCCACCCCTGCACCCATGCGGGTACGGGATTCGACTCCCCCATGGGGGAACGGGGCCCCCTTCCCATTCGCGAAGCCCAAACCTTCCTCCCGGGGCACGCCTGCACCCTCCTCTCGCACTCACAGCCCCAGCGGCGGGGCCGTGCGCCGGCAGACGCCCTAGACGGAGGGCCGGGGTCCCGGTCAGGGGAGGGCACCCCCTGGAAGCCAGGGGCAAGCGGCAACCGCGGCCTCTTCCAAAACTGCAGGCACACAGGCCGGCGCGGAAAAAAGCCCCGGGCCAGCCAGCACCGCTCAAAGGGGAAGAGACCGCACCTGGCCCAGCAGCGCTTGATGAGCCCCAGGCTCCGCCCCTGGCCGGAGCCTGACCCCGCCCGCCCGACTCTGGCTGCGCACAGGTTTACTTCCTAGGGCCGCCGCTAGGGGGCGCTGGTGAGGGGTTTCGGGGACCCTCAGCCCCCACCGGGCTGGGGCCACCCCGGAACCAATGGGGGTACAGGATTCGACTCCCCCATGGGGGAACGGTGCCCCCTTCCCCTTCGCGGAAGCCCAAACCTTCCTCCCGGGGCACGCCTGCACCCTCCTCTCGCACTCACAGCCCCAGCGGCGGGGCCGTGCGCCAGCAGACGCCCTAGACGGAGGGCCGGGGTCCCGGTCAGGGGAGGACACCCCCTGGAAGCCAGGGGCAAGCGGCGACCGCGGCCTCTTCCAAAACTGCAGGCACACAGGCCGGCGCGGAAAAAAGCCCCGGGCCAGCCAGCACCGCTCAAAGGGGAAGAGACCGCGCCTGGCCCAGCAGCGCTTGATGAGAACCAGGCTCCGCCCCTGGCCGGAGCCTGACCCCGCCCGCCTGACTCTGGCTGCGCACAGGTGCACTTCCTCGGCCGCCGCTAGGGGGCGCTGGTGAGGGGTTTCGGGGACCCTCAGCCCCCACCGGGCTGGGGCCAACGCTGGACCCATGGGGGTACGGGATTCTCCTCCCACATGGGGGAACGGGGCCCCCTTCCCCTTCGCGGAAGCCCAAACCTTCCTCCCGGGGCACGCCTGCACCCTCCTCTCGCACTCACAGCCCCAGCGGCGGGGCCGTGCGCCGGCAGACGCCCTAGACGGAGGGCCGGGGTCCCGGTCAGGGGAGGGCACCCCCTGGAAGCCAGGGGCAAGCGGCGACCGCGGCCTCTTCCAAAACTGCAGGCACACAGGCCGGCGCGGAAAAAAGCCCCGGGCCAGCCAGCACCGCTCAAAGGGGAAGAGACCGCGCCTGGCCCAGCAGCGCTTGATGAGGCCCAGGCTCAGCCCCTGGCCTGAGCCTGACCCCGCCCGCCCGACTCTGGCTGCGCACAGGTGCACTTCCTAGGGCCGCCGCTAGGGGGCGCTGGTGAGGGGTTTCGGGGACCCGCAGCCCCCACCGGGCTGGGGCCACCCCTGCACCCATGGGGGTACGGGGGCCCCTTCCCCTTCGCGGAAGCCCAAACCTTCCTCCCGGGGCACGCCTGCACCCTCCTCTCGCACTCACAGCACCAGCGGCGGGGCCGTGCGCCGGCAGACGCCCTAGACGGAGGGCCGGGGTCCCGGTCAGGAGAGGGCACCCCCTGGAAGCCAGGGGCAAGCGGCGACCGCGGCCTCTTCCAAAACTGCAGGCACACAGGCCGGCGCGGAAAAAAGCCCCGGGCCAGCCAGCACCGCTCAAAGGGGAAGAGACCGCGCCTGGCCCAGCAGCGCTTGATGAGCCCCAGGCTCCGCCCCTGGCCGGAGCCTGACCCCGCCCGCCCGACTCTGGCTGCGCACAGGTGCACTTCCTAGGGCCGCCGCTAGGGGGCGCTTGTGAGGGGTTTCGGGGACCCTCAGCCCCCACCGGGCTGGGGCCACCCCTGCACCCATGGGGGTACGGGATTCTCCTCCCCGATGGGGGAACGGGGCACCCTTCCCCTTTGCGGAAGCGCAAACCTTCCTCCCGGGGCACGCCTGCACCCTCCTCTCGCACTCACAGCCCCAGCGGCGGGGCCGTGGGCCGGCAGACGCCCTAGACGGAGGGCCGGGGTCCCGGTCAGGGGAGGGCACCCCTTGGAAACCAGGGGCAAGCGGCGACCGCGGCCTCTATCAAAACTGCAGGCACACAGTCCAGCGCGGAAAAAAGCCCCGGAAGGCCAGCACCGCTCAAAGGGGAAGAGACCGCGCCTGGCCCAGCAGCGCTTGATGAGACCCAGGCTCCGCCCCTGGCCGGAGCCTGACCCCGCCCGCCCGACTCTGGCTGCGCACAGGTGCACTTCCTAGGGCCGCCGCTAGGGGGCGCTGGTGAGGGGTTTCGGGGACCCTCAGCCCCCACCGGGCTGGGGCCACCCCTGCACCCATGGGGGTACGGGATTCTCCTCCCCCATGGGGGAACGGGGCCCCCTTCCCCTTCGCGGAAGCCCAAACCTTCCTCCCGGGGCACGCCTGCACCCTCCTCTCGCACTCACAGCCCCAGCGGCGGGGCCGTGCGCCGGCAGACGCCCTAGACGGAGGGCCAGGGTCCCGGTCAGGGGAGGACACCCCCTGGAAGCCAGGGGCAAGTGGCGACCGCGGCCTCTTCCAAAACTGCAGGCACACAGGCCGGCGCGGAAAAAAGCCCCGGGCCAGCCAGCACCGCTCAAAGGGGAAGAGACCGCGCCTGGCCCAGCAGCGCTTGATGAGCCCCAGGCTCCGCCCCTGGCCGGAGCCTGACCCCGCCCGCCCGACTCTGGCTGCGCACAGGTGCACTTCCTAGGGCCGCCGCTAGGGGGCGCTGGTGAGGGGTTTCGGGGACCCTCAGCCCCCACCGGGCTGGGGCCACCACTGCACCCATGCGGGTACGGGATTCGACTCCCCCATGGGGGAACGGGGCCCCCTTCCCCTTCGCGAAGCCCAAACCTTCCTCCCGGGGCACGCCTGCACCCTCCTCTCGCACTCACAGCCCCAGCGGCGGGGCCGTGCGCCGGCAGACGCCCTAGACGGAGGGCCGGGGTCCCGGTCAGGGGAGGGCACCCCCTGGAAGCCAGGGGCAAGCGGCGACCGCGGCCTCTTCCAAAACTGCAGGCACACAGGCCGGCGCGGAAACAAGCCCCGGGCCAGCCAGCACCGCTCAAAGGGGAAGAGACCGCACCTGGCCCAGCAGCGCTTGATGAGCCCCAGGCTCCGCCCCTGGCTGGAGCCTGACCCCGCCCGCCCGACTCTGGCTGCGCACAGGTGCACTTCCTAGGGCCGCCGCTAGGGGGCGCTGGTGAGGGGTTTCGGGGACCTTCAGCCCCGACCGGGCTGGGGCCACCCCTGCACCCATGGGGGTACGGGATTCTCCTCCCCCATGGGGGAACGGGGCCCCCTTCCCCTTCGCGGAAGCCCAAACCTTCCTCCCGGGGCACGCCTGCACCCTCCTCTCGCACTCACAGCCCCAGCGGCGGGGCCGTGCGCCGGCAGACGCCCTAGACGGAGGGCCGGGGTCCCGGTCAGGGGAGGGCACCCCCTGGAAGCCAGGGGCAAGCGGCGACCGCGGCCTCTTCCAAAACTGCAGGCACACAGGCCAGCGCGGAAAAAAGGCCCGGGCCAGCCAGCACCGCTCAAAGGGGAAGAGTCCGCACCTGGCCCAGCAGCGCTCTATGAGCCCCAGGCTCGGCCCCTGGCCGGAGCCTGACCCCGCCCTCCAGGCTCTTCATGAGCAAATGTGCCGTTCACAGCTCCGCCCCAAGGGGCGCTGGCGAGGCGGTTCGGGGCCCTCAGCCCTCATGGGTTTAGGCAGACTCCACCCCAGGGAGAAACGGGAACCTCTTCTCCCATGGTGGAACGGGGCCCACTCCCCCTGGGGGAATGGTAAAACTTCCTCCCGGGGCACACCTGCACCCTCCTCTCGGACTCACACCCCCAGGGGCAGGACGTGTGCCCCAAGACGGCCTAGACGGAGGGGCTGGGTCTCCGTCATTGAGGGCAAAGCCTGTAAGCCAGAAACAGGCGGCACCCGACGTGTCCTCCAAACTGCAGGCAGACAGGCCGGCGGGGAAAGACCCTAGCAAACCAGCACCAATCAGAGGGGAAGATCCTCACCCGGCTGAGCAGCGCTGATGAGCCCCAGGCTCCACTCCGGGCCGGAGACTGACCTCGCCCGCCCGACTCTGGCTGCGCACAGGTGCATTTCCTAGGGCCGCCGCTAGGGGGCGCTGGTGAGGGGTTTCGGGGACCCTCAGCCCCCACCGGGCTGGGGCCACCCTGCAACCCATGGGTGTACGGGACTGTCCTCCCCCATGGGGGAACGGGGCCCCCTTCCCCTTCGCGGAAGCCCAAACCTTCCTCCCGGGGCACGCCTGCACCCTCCTCTCGCACTCACAGCCCCAGCGGCGGGGCCGTGCGCCGGCAGACGCCCTAGACGGAGGGCCGGGGTCCCGGTCAGGGGAGGGCACCCCCTGGAAGCCAGGGGCAAGCGGCGACCGCGGCCTCTTCCAAAACTGCAGGCACACAGGCCGGCGCGGAAAAAAGCCCCGGGCCAGCCAGCACCGCTCAAGGGGAAGAGACCGCACCTGGCCCAGCAGCGCTTGATGAGCCCCAGGCTCCGCCCCTGGCCGGAGCCTACCCCGCCCGCCCGACTCTGGCTGCGCACAGGTGCACTTCCTAGGGCCGCCGCTAGGGGGCGCTGGTGAGGGGTTTCGGGGACCCTCAGCCCCCACCGGGCTGGGGCCACCCCGGAACCCATGGGGGTACAGGATTCGACTCCCCCATGGGGGAACGGGGCCCCCTTCCCCTTCGCGGAAGCCCAAACCTTCCTCCCGGGGCACGCCTGCACCCTCCTCTCGCACTCACAGCCCCAGCGGCGGGGCCGTGCGCCGGCAGACGCACTAGACGGAGGGCCGGGGTCCCGGTCAGGGGAGGGCACCCCCTGGAAGCCAGGGGCAAGCGGCGACCGCGGCCTCTTCCAAAACTGCAGGCACACAGGCCGGCACGGAAAAAAGCCCAGGGCCAGCCAGCACCGCTCAAAGGGGAAGAGACCGCACCTGGCCCAGCAGCGCTTGATGAGCCCCAGGCTCCGCCCCTGGTCGGAGCCTGACCCCGCCCGCCCGACTCTGGCTGCGCACAGGTGCACTTCCTAGGGCCGCCGCTAGGGGGCGCTGGTGAGGGGTTTCGGGGACCCTCAGCCCCCACCGGGCTGGGGCCACACCTGCACCCATGGGGGTACGGGATTCGACTCCCCCATGGGGGAACGGGGCCCCCTTCCCCTTCGCGGAAGCCCAAACCTTCCTCCCGGGGCACGCCTGCACCCTCCTCTCGCACTCACAGCCCCAGCGGCGGGGCCGTGCGCCAGCAGACGCCCTAGACGGAGGGCCGGGGTCCCGGTCAGGGGAGGGCACCCCCTGGAAGCCAGGGGCAAACGGCGACCGCGGCCTCTTCCAAAACTGCAGGCACACAGGCCGGCGCGGAAAAAAGCCCCGGGCCAGCCAGCACCGCTCAAAGGGGAAGAGACCGCGCCTGGCCCAGCAGCGAATGATGAGCCCCAGGCTCCGCCCCTGGCCGGAGCCTGACCCCGCCTGCCCGACTCTGGCTGCGCACAGGTGCACTTCCTAGGGCCGCCGCTAGGGGGCGCTGGTGAGGGGTTTCGGGGACCCTCAGCCCCCACCGGGCTGGGGCCACCCCTGCACCCATGGGGGTACGGGGCCCCCTTCACCTTCGCGGAAGCCCAAACCTTCTTCCCGCGGCACGCCTGCACCCTCCTCTCGCACTCACAGCCCCAGCGGCGGGGCCGTGCGCCGGCAGACGCCCTAGACGGAGGGCCGGGGTCCCGGTCAGGGGAGGGCACCCCCTGGAAGCCAGGGGCAAGCGGCGACCGCGGCCTCTTCCAAAACTGCAGGCACACAGGCCGGCGCGGAAAAAAGCCCCGGGCCAGCCAGCACCGCTCAAAGGGGAAGAGACCGCACCTGGCCCAGCAGCGCTTGATGAGCCCTAGGCTCCGCCCCTGGCCGGAGCCTGACCCCGCCCGCCCGACTCTGGCTGCGCAGAGGTGCACTTCCTAGGGCCGCCGCTAGGGGGCGCTGGTGAGGGGTTTCGGGGACCCTCAGCCCCCACCGGGCTAGAGCCAACGCTGGACCCATGCGGGTACGGGATTCGACTCCCCCATGGGGGAACGGGGCCCCCTTCCCCTTCGCGGAAGCCCAAACCTTCCTCCCGGGGCACTCCTGCACCCTCCTCTCGCACTCACAGCCCCAGCGGCGGGGTCGTGCCCCGGCAGACGCCCTAGACGGAGGGCCGGGGTCCCGGTCAGGGGAGGACACCATCTGGAAGCCAGGGGCAAGCGGCGACCGCGGCCTCTTCCAAAACTGCAGGCACACAGTCCGGTGCGGAAAAAGCCACGGGCCAGCCAGCACCGCTCAAAGGGGAAGAGACCGCGCCTGGCCCAGCAGCGCTTGATGAGCCCCAGGCTCCGCCCCTGGCCTGAGCCTGACCCCGCCCGCCCGACTCTGGCTGCGCACAGGTGCACTTCCTAGGGCCGCCTCTAGGGTGCGCTGGTGAGGGGTTTCGGGGACCCGCAGCCCCCACCGGGCTGGGGCCACCCCTGCACCCATGGGGGTACGGGGGCCCCTTCCCCTTCGCGGAAGCCCAAACCTTCCTCCCGGGGCACGCCTGCACCCTCCTCTCGCACTCACAGCCCCAGCGGCGGGGCCGTGCGCCGGCAGACGCCCTAGACGGAGGGCCGGGGTCCCGGTCAGGGGAGGGCACCCCCTGGAAGCCAGGGGCAAGCGGCGACCGCGGCCTCTTCCAAAACTGCAGGCACACAGGCCGGCGCGGAAAAAAGCCCCGGGCCAGCCAGCACCGCTCAAGGGGAAGAGACCGCACCTGGCCCAGCAGCGCTTGATGAGCCCCAGGCTCCGCCCCTGGCCGGAGCCTACCCCGCCCGCCCGACTCTGGCTGCGCACAGGTGCACTTCCTAGGGCCGCGGCTAGGGGGCGCTGGTGAGGGGTTTCGGGGACCCTCAGCCCCCACCGGGCTGGGGCCACCCCGGAACCCATGGGGGTACAGGATTCGACTCCCCCATGGGGGAACAGGGCCCCCTTCCCCTTCGCGGAAGCCCAAACCTTCCTCCCGGGGCACGCCTGCACCCTCCTCTCGCACTCACAGCCCCAGCGGCGGGGCCGTGCGCCGGCAGACGCCCTAGACGGAGGGCCGGGGTCCCGGTCAGGGGAGGGCACCCCCTGGAAGCCAGGGGCAAGCGGCGACCGCGGCCTCTTCCAAAACTGCATGCACACAGGCCGGCACGGAAAAAAGTCCCGGGCCAGCCAGCACCGCTCAAAGGGGAAGAGACCGCACCTGGCCCAGCAGCGCTTGATGAGCCCCAGGCTCCGCCCCTGGCCGGAGCCTGACCCCGCCTGCCCGACTCTGGCTGCGCACAGGTGCACTTCCTAGGGCCGCCGCTAGGGGGCGCTGGTGAGGGGTTTCGGGGACCCTCAGCCCCCACCGGGCTGGGGCCACCCCTGCACCCATGGGGGTACGGGATTCGACTCCCCCATGGGGGAACGGGGCCCCCTTCCCCTTCGCGGAAGCCCAAACCTTCCTCCCGGGGCACGCCTGCACCCTCCTCTCGCACTCACAGCCCCAGCGGCGGGGCCGTGCGCCAGCAGACGCCCTAGACGGAGGGCCGGGGTCCCGGTCAGGGGAGGGCACCCCCTGGAAGCCAGGGGCAAGTGGCGACCGCGGCCTCTTCCAAAACTGCAGGCACACAGGCCGGCGCGGAAAAAAGCCCCGGGCCAGCCAGCACCGCTCAAAGGGGAAGAGACCGCGCCTGGCCCAGCAGCGATTGATGAGCCCCAGGCTCCGCCCCTGGCCGGAGCCTGACCCCGCCCGCCCGACTCTGGCTGCGCACAGGTGCACTTCCTAGGGCCGCCGCTAGGGGGCGCTGGTGAGGGGTTTCGGGGACCCTCAGCCCCCACCGGGCTGGGGCCACCCCTGCACCCATGGGGGTACGGGGCCCCCTTCACCTTCGCGGAGCCCAAACCTTCTTCCCGCGGCACGCCTGCACCCTCCTCTCGCACTCACAGCCCCAGCGGCGGGGCCGTGCGCCGGCAGACGCCCTAGACGGAGGGCCGGGGTCCCGGTCAGGGGAGGGCACCCCCTGGAAGCCAGGGGCAAGCGGCGACCGCGGCCTCTTCCAAAACTGCAGGCACACAGGCCGGCGCGGAAAAAAGCCCCGGGCCAGCCAGCACCGCTCAAAGGGGAAGAGACCGCACCTGGCCCAGCAGCGCTTGATGAGCCCCAGGCTCCGCCCCTGGCCGGAGCCTGACCCCGCCCGCCCGACTCTGGCTGCGCACAGGTGCACTTCCTAGGGCCGCCGCTTGGGGGCGCTGGTGAGGGGTTTCGGGGACCCTCAGCCCCCACCGGGCTGGGGCCAACGCTGGACCCATGCGGGTACGGGATTCGACTCCCCCATGGGGGAACGGGGCCCCCTTCCCCTTCGCGGAAGCCCAAACCTTCCTCCCGGGGCACGCCTGCACCCTCCTCTCGCACTCACAGCCCCAGCGGCGGGGTCGTGCGCCGGCAGACGCCCTAGACGGAGGGCCGGGGTCCCAGTCAGGGGAGGACACCATCTGGAAGCCAGGGGCAAGCGGCGACCGCGGCCTCTTCCAAAACTGCAGGCACACAGGCCGGTGCGGAAAAAGCCACGGGCCAGCCAGCACCGCTCAAAGGGGAAGAGACCGCGCCTGGCCCAGCAGCGCTTGATGAGCCCCAGGTTCCGCCCCTGGCCTGAGCCTGACCCTGACCCCGCCCGCCCGACTCTGGCTGCGCACAGGTGCACTTCCTAGGGCCGCCGCTAGGGTGCGCTGGTGAGGGGTTTTGGGGACCCGCAGCCCCCACCGGGCTGGGGCCACCCCTGCACCCATGGGGGTACGGGGGTCCCTTCCCCTTCGCGGAAGCCCAAACCTTCCTCCCGGGGCACGCCTGCACCCTCCTCTCGCACTCACAGCACCAGCGGCGGGGCCGTGCGCCGGCAGACGCCCTAGACGGAGGGCCGGGGTCCCGGTCAGGGGAGGGCACCCCTTGGAAACCAGGGGCAAGCGGCGACCGCGGCCTCTTCCAAAACTGCAGGCACACAGGCCGGCGCGGAAAAAAGCCCCGGCCAGCCAGCACCGCTCAAAGGGGATGAGACCGCACCTGGCCCAGCAGCGCTTGATGAGCCCCAGGCTCCGCCCCTGGCCGGAGCCTGACCCCGCCCGCCCGACTCTGGCTGCGAACAGGTGCACTTCCTTGGGCCGCCGCTAGGGGGCGCTGGTGAGGGATTTCGGGGACCCTCAGCCCCCACCGGGCTGGGGCCACCCCTGCACCCATGGGGGTACGGGATTCGACTCCCCCATGGGGGAACGGGGCCCCCTTCCGCTTCGCGGAAGCCCAAACCTTCATCCTGGGGCACGCCTGCACCCTCCTCTCGCACTCACAGCCCCAGCGGCGGGGCCGTGCGCCGGCAGACGCCCTAGACGGAGGGCCGGGGTCCCGGTCAGGGAAGGGCACCCCCTGGAAACCAGGGGCAAGCGGCGACCGCGGCCTCTTCCAAAACTGCAGGCACACAGTCCAGCGCGGAAAAAAGCCCTGGGACAGCCAGCACCGCTCAAAGGGGAAGAGACCGCACCTGGCCCAGCAGCGCTTGATGAGCCCCAGGCTCCGCCCCTGGCCGGAGTCTGACCCCGCCCGCCCGACTCTGGCTGCACACAGGTGCACTTCCTAGGGCCGCCGCTAGGGGGCGCTGGTGAGGGGTTTCGGGGACCCTCAGCCCCCACCGGGCTGGGGCCACCCCTGCACCCATGGGGGTACGGTATTCGACTCCCCCATGGGGGAACGGGGCCCCCTTCCCCTTCGCGGAAGCCCAAACCTTCCTCCCGGGGCACGCCTGCACCCTCCTCTCGCACTCACAGCCCCAGCGGCGGGGCCGTGCGCCAGCAGACGCCCTAGACGGAGGGCCGGGGTCCCGGTCAGGGGAGGGCACCCCCTGGAAGCCAGGGGCAAGCGGCGACCGCGGCCTCTTCCAAAACTGCAGGCACACAGGCCGGCGCGGAAAAAAGCCCCGGGCCAGCCAGCACCGCTCAAAGGGGAAGAGACCGCGCCTGGCCCAGCAGCGCTTGATGAGCCCCAGGCTCCGCCCCTGGCCGGAGCCTGACCCCGCCCGCCCGACTCTGGCTGCGCACAGGTGCACTTCCTAGGGCCGCCGCTAGGGGGCGCTGGTGAGGGGTTTCGGGGACCCTCAGCCCCCGCCACCCCTGCACCCATGGGGGTACGGGGCCCCCTTCCCCTTCGCGGAAGCCCAAACCTTCCTCCCAGGGCACGCCTGCACCCTCCTCTCGCACTCACAGCCCCAGCGGCGGGGCCGTGCGCCGGCAGACGCCCTAGACGGAGGGCCGGGGTCCTGGTCAGGGGAGGGCACCCCCTGGAAACCAGGGGCAAGCGGCGACCGCGGCCTCTTCCAAAACTGCAGGCACACAGGCCGGCGCGGAAAAAAGCCCCGGGCCAGCCAGCACTGCTCAAAGGGGAAGAGACCGCACCTGGCCCAGCAGCGCTTGATGAGCCCCAGGCTCCGCCCCTGGCTGGAGCCTGACCCCGCCCGCCCGACTCTGGCTGCGCACAGGTGCACTTCCTAGGGCCGCCGCTAGGGGGCGCTGGTGAGGGGTTTCGGGGACCCTCAGCCCCCACCGGGCTGGGGCCACCCCTGCACCCATGGGGGTACGGGATTCTCCTCCCCCATGGGGGAACGGGGCCCCCTTCCCCTTCGCGGAAGCCCAAACCTTCCTCCCGGGGCACGCCTGCACCCTCCTCTCGCACTCACAGCCCCAGCGGCGGGGCCGTGCGCCGGCAGAAGCCCTAGACGGAGGGCCGGGGTCCCGGTCAGTGGAGGACACCCCCTGGAAGCCAGGGGCAAGCGGCGACCGCGGCCTCTTCCAAAACTGCAGGCACACAGGCCGGCGCGGAAAAAAGCCCCGGGCCAGCCAGCACCGCTCAAAGGGGAAGAGACCGCGCCTAGCCCAGCAGCGCTTGATGAGCCCCAGGCTCCGCCCCTGGCCAGAGACTGACCCCGCCCGCCCGACTCTGACTGCGCACAGGTGCACTTCCTAGGGCCGCCGCTAGGGGGCGCTGGTGAGGGGTTTCGGGGACCCTCAGCCCCCACCGGGCTGGGGCCACCCCTGCACCCATGGGTGTACGGGATTCGACTCCCCCATGGGGGAACGGGGCCCCTTCCCCTTCGCGGAAGCCCAAACCTTCCTCCCGGGGCACGCCTGCACCCTCCTCTCGCACTCACAGCCCCAGCGGCGGGGCCGTGCGCCGGCAGACGTCCTAGACGGAGGGCCGGGGTCCCGGTCAGGGGAGGGCACTCCCTGGAAGCCAGGGGCAAGCGGCGACCGCGGCCTCTACCAAAACTAAAGGCACACAGGCCGGCGCGGATAAAAGCCCCGGGCCAGCCAGCACCTCTCAAAGGGGAAGAGACCGCACCTGGCCCAGCAGCGCTTGATGAGCCCCAGGCTCCGCCCCTGGCCGGAGCCTGACCCCGCCCGCCCGACTCTGGCTGCGCACAGGTGCACTTCCTAGGGCCGCCGCTAGGGGGCGCTGGTGAGGGGTTTCGGGGACCCTCAGCCCCCACCGGGCTGGGGCCACCGCTGCACCCATGGGGGTACGGGATTCTCCTCCCCCATGGGGGAACGGGGCCCCCTTCCCCTTCGCGGAAGCCCAAACCTTCCTCCCGGGGCACGCCTGCACCCTCCTCTCGCACTCACAGCCCCAGCGGCGGGGCCGTGCGCCGGCAGACGCCCTAGACGGAGGGCCGGGGTCCCGGTCAGGGGAGGGCACCCCCTGGAAGCCAGGGGCAAGCGGCGACCGCGGCCTCTTCCAAAACTGCAGGCACACAGGCCAGCGCGGAAAAAAGGCCCGGGCCAGCCAGCACCGCTCAAAGGGGAAGAGTCCGCACCTGGCCCAGCAGCGCTCTATGAGCCCCAGGCTCGGCCCCTGGCCGGAGCCTGACCCCGCCCTCCAGGCTCTTCATGAGCAAATGTGCCGTTCACAGCTCCGCCCCAAGGGGCGCTGGCGAGGCGGTTCGGGGCCCTCAGCCCTCATGGGTTTAGGCAGACTCCACCCCAGGGAGAAACGGGAACCTCTTCTCCCATGGTGGAACGAGGCCCACTCCCCCTGGGGGAATGGTAAAACTTCCTCCCGGGACACACCTGCACCCTCCTCTCGGACTCACACCCCCAGGGGCAGGACGTGTGCCCCAAGACGGCCTAGACGGAGGGGCTGGGTCTCCGTCATTGAGGGCAACGCCTGTAAGCCAGAAACAGGCGGCACCCGACGTGTCCTCCAAACTGCAGGCAGACAGGCCGGCGGGGAAAGACCCTAGCAAACCAGCACCAATCAGAGGGGAAGAGTCCTCACCCGGCTGAGTAGCGCTGATGAGCCCCAGGCTCCACTCCGGGCCGGAGTCTGACCCCGCCCGCCCGACTCTGGCTGCGCACAGGTGCATTTCCTAGGGCCGCCGCTAGGGGGCGCTGGTGAGTGGTTTCGGGGACCCTCAGCCCCCACCGGGCTGGGGCCACCCTGCAACCCATGGGTGTACGGGACTGTCCTCCCCCATGGGGGAACGGGGCCCCCTTCCCCTTCGCGGAAGCCCAAACCTTCCTCCCGGGGCACGCCTGCACCCTCCTCTCGCACTCACAGCCCCAAGGGCGGGGCCGTGCGCCGGCAGACGCCCTAGACGGAGGGCCGGGGTCCCGGTCAGGGGAGGGCACCCCCTGGAAGCCAGGGGCAAGCGGCGACCGCGGCCTCTTCCAAAACAGCAGGCACACAGGCCGGCGCGGAAAAAAGCCCCGGGCCAGCCAGCACCGCTCAAAGGGGAAGAGACCGCACCTGGCCCAGCAGCGCTTGATGAGCCCCAGGCTCCGCCCCTGGCCGGAGCCTACCCCGCCGGCCCGACTCTGGCTGCGCACAGGTGCACTTCCTAGGGCCGCCGCTAGGGGGCGCTGGTGAGGGGTTTCGGGGACCCTCAGCCCCCACCGGGCTGGGGCCATCCCGGAACCAATGGGGGTACAGGATTCGACTCCCCCATGGGGGAACGGGGCCCCCTTCCCCTTCGCGGAAGCCCAAACCTTCCTCCCGGGGCACGCCTGCACCCTCCTCTCGCACTCACAGCCCCAGCGGCGTGGCCGTGCCCCGGCAGACGCCCTAGACGGAGGGCCGGGGTCCCGGTCAGGGGAGGGCACCCCCTGGAAGCCAGGGGCAAGCGGCGACCGCGGCCTCTTCCAAAACTGCAGGCACACAGGCCGGCGCGGAAAAAAGCCCCGGGCCAGCCAGCACCGCTCAAAGGGGAAGAGACCGCACCTGGCCCAGCAGCGCTTGATGAGCCCCAGGCTCCGCCCCTGGCCGGAGCCTGACCCCGCCCGCCCGACTCTGGCTGCGCACAGGTGCACTTCCTAGGGCCGCCGCTAGGGGGCGCTGGTGAGGGGTTTCGGGGACCCTCAGCCCCCACCAGGTTGGGGCCACCCCTGCACCCATGGGGGTACGGGACCCCTTCACCTTCGCGGAAGCCCAAACCGTCTTCCCGCGGCACGCCTGCACCCTCCTCTCGCACTCACAGCCCCAGCGGCGTGGCCGTGCGCCGGCAGACGCCCTAGACGGAGGGCCGGGGTCCCGGTCAGGGGAGGACACCCCCTGGAAGCCAGGGGCAAGCGGCGACCGCGGCCTCTTCCAAAACTGCAGGCACACAGGCCGGCGCGGAAAAAAGCCCCGGGCCAGCCAGCACCGCTCAAAGGGGAAGAGACCGCGCCTGGCCCAGCAGCGCTTGATGAGCCCCAGGCTCCGCCCCTGGCCGGAGACTGACCCCGCCCGCCCGACTCTGGCTGCGCACAGTTGCACTTCCTAGGGCCGCCGCTAGGGGGCGCTGGTGAGGGGTTTCGGGGACCCTCAGCCCCCACCGGGCTGGGGCCAACCCTGCACCCATGGGTGTACGGGATTCGACTCCCCCATGGGGGAACGGGGCCCCTTCCCCTTCGCGGAAGCCCAAACCTTCCTCCCGGGGCACGCCTGCACCCTCCTCTCCCACTCACAGCCCCAGCGGCGGGGCCGTGCGCCGGCAGACGTCCTAGACGGAGGGCCGGGGTCCCGGTCAGGGGAGGGCACCCCCTGGAAGCCAGGGGCAAGCGGCGACCGCGGCCTCTACCAAAACTAAAGGCACACAGGCCGGCGCGAAAAAAAGCCCCGGGCCAGCCAGCACCTCTCAAAGGGGAAGAGACCGCACCTGGCCCAGCAGCGCTTGATGAGCCCCAGGCTCCGCCCCTGGCCGGAGCCTGACCCCGCCCGCCCGACTCTGGCTGCGCACAGGTGCACTTCCTAGGGCCGCCGCTAGGGGGCGCTGGTGAGGGGTTTCGGGGACCCTCAGCCCCCACCGGGCTGGGGCCACCGCTGCACCCATGGGGGTACGGGATTCTCCTCCCCCATGGGGGAACGGGGCCCCCTTCCCCTTCGCGGAAGCCCAAACCTTCCTCCCGGGGCACGCCTGCACCCTCCTCTCGCACTCACAGCCCCAGCGGCGGGGCCGTGCGCCGGCAGACGCCCTAGACGGAGGGCCGGGGTCCCGGTCAGGGGAGGGCACCCCCTGGAAGCCAGGGGCAAGCGGCGACCGCGGCCTCTTCCAAAACTGCAGGCACACAGGCCAGCGCGGAAAAAAGCCCCGAGCCAGCCAGCACCGCTCAAAGGGGAAGAGTCCGCACCTGGCCCAGCAGCGCTCTATGATCCCCAGGCTCCGGCCCTGGCCGGAGCCTGACCCCGCCCTCCTGGCTCTTCATGAGCAAATGTGCCGTTCACAGCTCCGCCCCAAGGGGCGTTGGCGAGGCGGTTCGGGGCCCTCAGCCCTCATGGGTTTAGGCAGACTCCACCCCAGGGAGAAACGGGAACCTCTTCTCCCATGGTGGAACGGGGCCCACTCCCCCTGGGGGAATGGTAAAACTTCCTCCCGGGGCACACCTGCACCCTCCTCTCGGACTCACACCCCCAGGGGCAGGACGTGTGCCCCAAGACGGCCTAGACGGAGGGGCTGGGTCTCCGTCATTGAGGGCAACGCCTGTAAGCCAGAAACAGGCGGCACCCGACGTGTCCTCCAAACTGCAGGCAGACAGGCCGGCGGGGAAAGACCCTAGCAAACCAGCACCAATCAGAGGGGAAGAGTCCTCACCCGGCTGAGCAGCGCTGATGAGCCCCAGGCTCCACTCCGGGCCGGAGACTGACCCCGCCCGCCCGACTCTGGCTGCGCACAGGTGCATTAGCTAGGGCCGCCGCTAGGGGGCGCTGGTGAGTGGTTTCGGGGACCCTCAGCCCCCACCGGGCTGGGGCCACCCTGCAACCCATGGGTGTACGGGACTGTCCTCCCCCATGGGGGAACGGGGCCCCCTTCCCCTTCGCGGAAGCCCAAACCTTCCTCCCGGGGCACGCCTGCACCCTCCTCTCGCACTCACAGCCCCAGCGGCGGGGCCGTGCGCCGGCAGACGCCCTAGACGGAGGGCCGGGGTCCCGGTCAGGGGAGGGCACCCCCTGGAAGCCAGGGGCAAGCGGCGACCGCGGCCTCTTCCAAAACAGCAGGCACACAGGCCGGCGCGGAAAAAAGCCCCGGGCCAGCCAGCACCGCTCAAAGGGGAAGAGACCGCACCTGGCCCAGCAGCGCTTGATGAGCCCCAGGCTCCGCCCCTGGCCGGAGCCTACCCCGCCCGCCCGACTCTGGCTGCGCACAGGTGCACTTCCTAGGGCCGCCGCTAGGGGGCGCTGGTGAGGGGTTTCGGGGACCCTCAGCCCCCACCGGGCTGGGGCCACCCCGGAACCAATGGGGGTACAGGATTCGACTCCCCCATGGGGGAACGGGGCCCCCTTCCCCTTCGCGGAAGCCCAAACCTTCCTCCCGGGGCACGCCTGCACCCTCCTCTCGCACTCACAGCCCCAGCGGCGTGGCCGTGCGCCGGCAGACGCCCTAGACGGAGGGCCGGGGTCCCGGTCAGGGGAGGGCACCCCCTGGAAGCCAGGGGCAAGCGGCGACCGCGGCCTCTTCCAAAACTGCAGGCACACAGGCCGGCGCGGAAAAAAGCCCCGGGCCAGCCAGCACCGCTCAAAGGGGAAGAGACCGCACCTGGCCCAGCAGCGCTTGATGAGCCCCAGGCTCCGCCCCTGGCCGGAGCCTGACCCCGCCCGCCCGACTCTGCCTGCGCACAGGTGCACTTCCTAGGGCCGCCGCTAGGGGGCGCTGGTGAGGGGTTTCGGGGACCCTCAGCCCCCACCAGGCTGGGGCCACCCCTGCACCCATGGGGGTACGGGACCCCTTCACCTTCGCGGAAGCCCAAACCGTCTTCCCGCGGCACGCCTGCACCCTCCTCTCGCACTCACAGCCCCAGCGGCGTGGCCGTGCGCCGGCAGACGCCCTAGACGGAGGGCCGGGGTCCCGGTCAGGGGAGGACACCCCCTGGAAGCCAGGGGCAAGCGGCGACCGCGGCCTCTTCCAAAACTGCAGGCACACAGGCCGGCGCGGAAAAAAGCCCCGGGCCAGCCAGCACCGCTCAAAGGGGAAGAGACCGCACCTGGCCCAGCAGCGCTTGATGAGCCCCAGGCTCCGCCCCTGGCCGGAGACTGACCCCGCCCGCCCGACTCTGGCTGCGCACAGGTGCACTTCTTAGGGCCGCCGCTAGGGGGCGCTGGTGAGGGGTTTCGGGGACCCTCAGCCCCCACCGGGCTGGGGCCAACCCTGCACCCATGGGTGTACGGGATTCGACTCCCCCATGGGGGAACGGGGCCCCTTCCCCTTCGCGGAAGCCCAAACCTTCCTCCCGGGGCACGCCTGCACCCTCCTCTCCCACTCACAGCCCCAGCGGCGGGGCCGTGCGCCGGCAGACGTCCTAGACGGAGGGCCGGGGTCCCGGTCAGGGGAGGGCACCCCCTGGAAGCCAGGGGCAAGCGGCGACCGCGGCCTCTACCAAAACTAAAGGCACACAGGCCGGCGCGAAAAAAAGCCCCGGGCCAGCCAGCACCTCTCAAAGGGGAAGAGACCGCACCTGGCCCAGCAGCGCTTGATGAGCCCCAGGCTCCGCCCCTGGCCGGAGCCTGACCCCGCCCGCCCGACTCTGGCTGCGCACAGGTGCACTTCCTAGGGCCGCCGCTAGGGGGCGCTGGTGAGGGGTTTCGGGGACCCTCAGCCCCCACCGGGCTGGGGCCACCGCTGCACCCATGGGGGTACGGGATTCTCCTCCCCCATGGGGGAACGGGGCCCCCTTCCCCTTCGCGGAAGCCCAAACCTTCCTCCCGGGGCACGCCTGCACCCTCCTCTCGCACTCACAGCCCCAGCGGCGGGGCCGTGCGCCGGCAGACGCCCTAGACGGAGGGCCGGGGTCCCGGTCAGGGGAGGGCACCCCCTGGAAGCCAGGGGCAAGCGGCGACCGCGGCCTCTTCCAAAACTGCAGGCACACAGGCCAGCGCGGAAAAAAGCCCCGGGCCAGCCAGCACCGCTCAAAGGGGAAGAGTCCGCACCTGGCCCAGCAGCGCTCTATGAGCCCCAGGCTCCGCCCCTGGCCGGAGCCTGACCCCGCCCTCCTGGTTCTTCATGAGCAAATGTGCCGTTCACAGCTCCGCCCCAAGGGGCGTTGGCGAGGCGGTTCGGGGCCCTCAGCCCTCATGGGTTTAGGCAGACTCCACCCCAGGGAGAAACGGGAACCTCTTCTCCCATGGTGGAACGGGGCCCACTCCCCCTGGGGAAATGGTAAAACTTCCTCTCGGGGCACACCTGCACCCTCCTCTCGGACTCACACCCCCAGGGGCAGGACGTGTGCCCCAAGACGGCCTAGACGGAGGGGCTGGGTCTCCGTCATTGAGGGCAACGCCTGTAAGCCAGAAACAGGCGGCACCCGACGTGTCCTCCAAACTGCAGGCAGACAGGCCGGCGGGGAAAGACCCTAGCAAACCAGCACCAATCAGAGGGGAAGAGTCCTCACCCGGCTGAGCAGCGCTGATGAGCCCCAGGCTCCACTCCGGGCCGGAGACTGACCCCGCCCGCCCGACTCTGGCTGCGCACAGGTGCATTTCCTAGGGCCGCCGCTAGGGGGCGCTGGTGAGGGGTTTCGGGGACCCTCAGCCCCCACCGGGCTGGGGCCACCCTGCAACCCATGGGGGTACGGGACTGTCCTCCCCCATGGGGGAACGGGGCCCCCTTCCCCTTCGCGGAAGCCCAAACCTTCCTCCCGGGGCACGCCTGCACCCTCCTCTCGCACTCACAGCCCCAGCGGCGGGGCCGTGCGCCGGCAGACGCCCTAGACGGAGGGCCGGGGTCCCGGTCAGGGGAGCGCACCCCCTGGAAGCCAGGGGCAAGCGGCGACCGCGGCCTCTTCCAAAACTGCAGGCACACAGGCCGGCGCGGAAAAAAGCCCCGGGCCAGCCAGCACCGCTCAAGGGGAAGAGACCGCACCTGGCCCAGCAGCGCTTGATGAGCCCCAGGCTCCGCCCCTGGCCGGAGCCTACCCCGCCCGCCCGACTCTGGCTGCGCACAGGTGCACTTCCTAGGGCCGCCGCTAGGGGGCGCTGGTGAGGGGTTTCGGGGACCCTCAGCCCCCACCGGGCTGGGGCCACCCCTGAACCCATGGGGGTACGGTATTCGACTCCCCCATGGGGGAACGGGGCCCCCTTCCCCTTCGCGGAAGCCCAAACCTTCCTCCCGGGGCACGCCTGCACCCTCCTCTCGCACTCACAGCCCCAGCGGCGGGGCCGTGCGCCGGCAGACGCCCTAGACGGAGGGCCGGGGTCCCGGTTAGGGGAGGGCACCCCCTGGAAGCCAGGGGCAAGCGGCGACCGCGGCCTCTTCCAAAACTGCAGGCACACAGGCCGGCGCGGAAAAAAGCCCCGGGCCAGCCAGCACCGCTCAAAGGGGAAGAGACCGCACCTGGCCCAGCAGCGCTTGATGAGCCCCAGGCTCCGCCCCTGGCCGGAGCCTGACCCCGCCCGCCCGACTCTGGCTGCGCACAGGTGCACTTCCTAGGGCCGCCGCTAGGGGGCGCTGGTGAGGGGTTTCGGGGACCCTCAGCCCCCACCGGGCTGGGGCCACCCCTGCACCCATGGGGGTACGGGATTCGACTCCCCCATGGGGGAACGGGGCCCCCTTCCCCTTCGCGGAAGCCCAAACCTTCCTCCCGGGGCACGCCTGCACCCTCCTCTCGCACTCACAGCCCCAGCGGCGGGGCCGTGCGCCAGCAGACGCCCTAGACGGAGGGCCGGGGTCCCGGTCAGGAGAGGGCACCCCCTGGAAGCCAGGGGCAAGCGGCGACAAAAGGCCTCTTCCAAAACTGCAGGCACACAGGCCGGCGCGGAAAAAAGCCCCGGGCCAGCCAGCACCGCTCAAAGGGGAAGAGACCGCGCCTGGCCCAGCAGCGATTGATGAGCCCCAGGCTCCGCCCCTGGCCGGAGCCTGACCCCGCCCGCCCGACTCTGGCTGCGCACAGGTGCACTTCCTAGGGCCGCCGCTAGGGGGCGCTGGTGAGGGGTTTCGGGGACCCTCAGCCCCCACCGGGCTGGGGCCACCCCTGCACCCATGGGGGTACGGGGCCCCCTTCACCTTCGCGGAAGCCCAAACCTTCTTCCCGCGGCACGCCTGCACCCTCCTCTCGCACTCACAGCCCCAGCGGCGGGGCCGTGCGCCGGCAGACGCCCTAGACGGAGGGCCGGGGTCCCGGTCAGGGGAGGGCACCCCCTGGAAGCCAGGGGCAAGCGGCGACCGCGGCCTCTTCCAAAACTGCAGGCACACAGGCCGGCGCGGAAAAAAGCCCCGGGCCAGCCAGCACCGCTCAAAGGGGAAGAGACCGCACCTGGCCCAGCAGCGCTTGATGAGCCCCAGGCTCCGCCCCTGGCCGGAGCCTGACCCCGCCCGCCCGACTCTGGCTGCGCACAGGTGCACTTCCTAGGGCCGCCGCTAGGGGGCGCTGGTGCGGGGTTTCTGGGACTCTCAGCCCCCACCGGGCTGGGGCCACCCCTGCACCCATGGGGGTACGGGATTCTCCTCCCCGATGGGGGAACGGGGCACCCTTCCCCTTCGCGGAAGCCCAAACCTTCCTCCCGGGGCACGCCTGCACCCTCCTCTCGCACTCACAGCCCCAGCGGCGGGGCCGTGCGCCGGCAGACGCCCTAGACGGAGGGCCGGGGTCCCGGTCAGGGGAGGGCACCCCTTGGAAACCAGGGGCAAGCGGCGACCGCGGCCTCTTCCAAAACTGCAGGCACACAGGCCGGCGCGGAAAAAAGCCCCGGCCAGCCAGCACCGCTCAAAGGGGATGAGACCGAACCTGGCCCAGCAGCGCTTGATGAGCCCCAGGCTCCGCCCCTGGCCGGAGCCTGACCCCGCCCGCCCGACTCTGGCTGCGCACAGGTGCACTTCCTTGGGCCGCCGCTAGGGGGCGCTGTTGAGGGGTTTCGGGGACCCTCAGCCCCCACCGGGCTGGGGCCACCGCTGCACCCATGGGGGTACGGGGCCCCCTTCACCTTCGCGGAAGCCCAAACCTTCTTCCCGCGGCACGCCTGCACCCTCCTCTCGCACTCACAGCCCCAGCGGCGGGGCCGTGCGCCGGCAGACGCCCTAGACGGAGGGCCGGGGTCCCGGTCAGGGGAGGGCACCCCCTGGAAGCCAGGGGCAAGCGGCGACCGCGGCCTCTTCCAAAACTGCAGGCACACAGGCCGGCGCGGAAAAAAGCCCCGGGCCAGCCAGCACCGCTCAAAGGGGAAGAGACCGCACCTGGCCCAGCAGCGCTTGATGAGCCCCAGGCTCCGCCCCTGGCCGGAGCCTGACCCCGCCCGCCCGACTCTGGCTGCGCACAGGTGCACTTCCTAGGGCCGCCGCTAGGGGGCGCTGGTGAGGGGTTTCGGGGACCCTCAGCCCCCACCGGGCTGGGGCCAACGCTGGACCCATGCGGGTACGGGATTCGACTCCCCCATGGGGGAACGGGGCCCCCTTCCCCTTCGCGAAAACCCAAACCTTCCTCCCGGGGCACGCCTGCACCCTCCTCTCGCACTCACAGCCCCAGCGGCGGGGCCGTGCGCCGGCAGACGCCATAACGGAGGGCCGGGATCCCGGTCAGGGGAGGGCACCCCCTGGAAACCAGGGGCAAGCGGAGACCGCGGCCTCATCCAAAACTGCAGGCACACAGGCCGGCTCGGAAAAAAGCCCCGGGCCAGCCAGTACCGCTCAAAGGGGAAGTGACCGCACCTGGCCCAGCGCGCTTGATGAGCCCCAGGCTCCGCCCCTGGCCGGAGCCTGACCCCGCCCGCCCGACTCTGCCTGCGCACAGGTGCACTTCCTAGGGCCGCCGCTAGGGGGCGCTGGTGAGGGGTTTCGGGGACCCTCAGCCCCCACCGGGCTGGGGCCACCCCTGCACCCAAGGGTGTACGGGATTCGACTCCCCCATGGGGGAACGGGGCCCCTTCCCCTTCGCGGAAGCCCAAACCTTCCTCCCGGGGCACGCCTGCACCCTCCTCTCGCACTCACAGCCCCAGCGGCGGGGCCGTGCGCCGGCAGACGCCCTAGACGGAGGGCCAGGGTCCCGGTCAGGGGAGGGCACCCCTTGGAAGCCAGGGGCAAGCGGCGACCGCGGCCTCTACCAAAACTAAAGGCACCCAGGCCGGCGCGGAAAAAAGCCCCGGGCCAGCCAGCACCTCTCTAAGGGGAAGAGACCGCGCCTGGCCCAGCAGCGCTTGATGAGCCCCAGGCTCCGCCCCTGGCCGGAGCCTGACCCCGACCGCCCGACTCTGGCTGCGCACAGGTGCACTTCCTTGGGCCGCCGCTAGGGGGCGCTGGTGAGGGGTTTCGGGGACCCTCAGCCCCCACCGGGCTGGGGCCACCCCTGCACCCATGGGGGTACGGGGCCCCCTTCACCTTCGTGGAAGCCCAAACCTTCTTCCCGCGGCACGCCTGCACCCTCCTCTCGCACTCACAGCCCCAGCGGCGGGGCCGTGCGCCGGCAGACGCCCTAGACGGAGGGCCGGGGTCCCGGTCAGGGGAGGGCACCCCCTGGAAGCCAGGGGAAAGCGGCGACCGCGGCCTCTTCCAAAACTGCAGGCACACAGGCCGGCGCGGAAAAAAGCCCCGGGCCAGCCAGCACCGCTCAAAGGGGAAGAGACCGCACCTGGCCCAGCAGCGCTTGATGAGCCCCAGGCTCCGCCCCTGGCCGGAGCCTGACCCCGCCCGCCCGACTCTGGCTGCGCACAGGTGCACTTCCTAGGGCCGCCGCTAGGGGGCGCTGGTGCGGGGTTTCGGGGACCCTCAGCCCCCACCGGGCTGGGGCCACCCCTGCACCCATGGGGGTACGGGATTCGACTCCCCCATGGGGGAACGGGGCCCCCTTCCCCTTCGCGGAAGCCCAAACCTTCCTCCCGGGGCACGCCTGCACCCTCCTCTCGCACTCACAGCCCCAGCGGCGGGGCCGTGCGCCAGCAGACGCCCTAGACGGAGGGCCGGGGTCCCGGTCAGGAGAGGGCACCCCCTGGAAGCCAGGGGCAAGCGGCGACAAAAGGCCTCTTCCAAAACTGCAGGCACACAGGCCGGCGCGGAAAAAAGCCCCGGGCCAGCCAGCACCGCTCAAAGGGGAAGAGACCGCGCCTGGCCCAGCAGCGATTGATGAGCCCCAGGCTCCGCCCCTGGCCGGAGCCTGACCCCGCCCGCCCGACTCTGGCTGCGCACAGGTGCACTTCCTAGGGCCGCCGCTAGGGGGCGCTGGTGAGGGGTTTCGGGGACCCTCAGACCCCACCGGGCTGGGGCCACCCCTGCACCCATGGGGGTACGGGGCCCCCTTCACCTTCGCGGAAGCCCAAACCTTCTTCCCGCGGCACGCCTGCACCCTCCTCTCGCACTCACAGCCCCAGCGGCGGGGCCGTGCGCCGGCAGACGCCCTAGACGGAGGGCCGGGGTCCCGGTCAGGGGAGGGCACCCCCTGGAAGCCAGGGGCAAGCGGCGACCGCGGCCTCTTCCAAAACTGCAGGCACACAGGCCGGCGCGGAAAAAAGCCCCGGGCCAGCCAGCACCGCTCAAAGGGGAAGAGACCGCACCTGGCCCAGCAGCGCTTGATGAGCCCCAGGCTCCGCCCCTGGCCGGAGCCTGACCCCGCCCGCCCGACTCTGGCTGCGCACAGGTGCACTTCCTAGGGCCGCCGCTAGGGGGCGCTGGTGCGGGGTTTCTGGGACTCTCAGCCCCCACCGGGCTCGGGCCACCCCTGCGCCCATGGGGGTACGGGATTCTCCTCCCCGATGGGGGAACGGGGCACCCTTCCCCTTCGCGGAAGCCCAAACCTTCCTCCCGGGGCACGCCTGCACCCTCCTCTCGCACTCACAGCCCCAGCGGCGGGGCCGTGCGCCGGCAGACGCCCTAGACGGAGGGCCGGGGTCCCGGTCAGGGGAGGGCACCCCTTGGAAACCAGGGGCAAGCGGCGACCGCGGCCTCTTCCAAAACTGCAGGCACACAGGCCGGCGCGGAAAAAAGCCCCGGCCAGCCAGCACCGCTCAAAGGGGATGAGACCGAACCTGGCCCAGCAGCGCTTGATGAGCCCCAGGCTCCGCCCCTGGCCGGAGCCTGACCCCGCCCGCCCGACTCTGGCTGCGCACAGGTGCACTTCCTTGGGCCGCCGCTAGGGGGCGCTGGTGAGGGGTTTCGGGGACCCTCAGCCCCCACCGGGCTGGGGCCACCCCTGCACCCATGGGGGTACGGGGCCCCCTTCACCTTCGCGGAAGCCCAAACCTTCTTCCCGCGGCACGCCTGCACCCTCCTCTCGCACTCACAGCCCCAGCGGCGGGGCCGTGCGCCGGCAGACGCCCTAGACGGAGGGCCGGGGTCCCGGTCAGGGGAGGGCACCCCCTGGAAGCCAGGGGCAAGCGGCGACCGCGGCCTCTTCCAAAACTGCAGGCACACAGGCCGGCGCGGAAAAAAGCCCCGGGCCAGCCAGCACCGCTCAAAGGGGAAGAGACCGCACCTGGCCCAGCAGCGCTTGATGAGCCCCAGGCTCCGCCCCTGGCCGGAGCCTGACCCCGCCCGCCCGACTCTGCCTGCGCACAGGTGCACTTCCTAGGGCCGCCGCTAGGGGGCGCTGGTGAGGGGTTTCGGGGACCCTCAGCCCCCACCGGGCTGGGTCCACCCCTGCACCCAAGGGTGTACGGGATTCGACTCCCCCATGGGGGAACGGGGCCCCTTCCCCTTCGCGGAAGCCCAAACCTTCCTCCCGGGGCACGCCTGCACCCTCCTCTCGCACTCACAGCCCCAGCGGCGGGGCCGTGCGCCGGCAGACGCCCTAGACGGAGGGCCAGGGTCCCGGTCAGGGGAGGGCACCCCTTGGAAGCCAGGGGCAAGCGGCGACCGCGGCCTCTACCAAAACTAAAGGCACCCAGGCCGGCGCGGAAAAAAGCCCCGGGCCAGCCAGCACCTCTCTAAGGGGAAGAGACCGCGCCTGGCCCAGCAGCGCTTGATGAGCCCCAGGCTCCGCCCCTGGCCGGAGCCTGACCCCGACCGCCCGACTCTGGCTGCGCACAGGTGCACTTCCTAGGGCCGCCGCTAGGGGGCGCTGGTGAGGGGTTTCGGGGAACCTCAGCCCCCACCGGGCTGGGGCCACCGCTGCACCCATGGGGGTACGGGATTCTCCTCCCCCATGGGGGAACGGGGCCCCCTTCCCCTTCGCGGAAGCCCAAAACTTCCTCCCGGGGCACGCCTGCACCCTCCTCTCGCACTCACAGCCCCAGCGGCGGGGCCGTGCGCCGGCAGACGCCCTAGACGGAGGGCCGGGGTCCCGGTCAGGGGAGGGCACCCCCTGGAAGCCAGGGGCAAGCGGCGACCGCGGCCTCGTCCAAAACTGCAGGCACACAGGCCGGCGCGGAAAAAAGCCCCAGGCCAGCCAGCACCGCTCAAAGGGGAAGAGTCCGCACCTGGCCCAGCAGCGCTCTATGAGACCCAGGCTCCGCCCCTGGCCGGAGCCTGACCCCGCCCTCCTGGCTCTTCATGAGCAAATGTGCCGTTCACAGCTCCGCCCCAAGGGGCGCTGGCGAGGCGGTTCGGGGCCCTCAGCCCTCATGGGTTTAGGCAGACTCCACCCCAGGGAGAAACGGGAACCTCTTCTCCCATGGTGGAACGGGGCCCACTCCGCCTGGGGGAATGGTAAATCTTCCTCCCGGGGCACACCTGCACCCTCCTCTCGGACTCACACCCCCAGGGGCAGGACGTGTGCCCCAAGACGGCCTAGACGGAGGGGCTGGGTCTCCGTCATTGAGGGCAACGCCTGTAAACCAGAAACAAGCGGCACCCGACATGTCCTCCAAACTGCAGGCAGACAGGCCGGCGGGGAAAGACCCTAGCAAACCAGCACCAATCAGAGGGGAAGAGTCCTCACCCGGCTGAGCAGCGCTGATGAGCCCCAGGATCCACTCCGGGCCGGAGACTGACCCCGCCCGCCCGACTCTGGCTGCGCTCAGGTGCACTTCCTAGGGCCGCCGCTAGGGGGCGCTGGTGAGGGGTTTCGGGGACCCTCAGCCCCCACCGGGATGGGGCCACCCCGCAACCCATGGGGGTACGGGACTGTCCTCCCCCATGGGGGAACGGGGCCCCCTTCCCCTTCGCGGAAGCCAAAACCTTCCTCCCGGGGCACGCCTGCACCCTCCTCTCGCACTCACAGCCCCAGCGGCGGGGCCGTGCGCCGGCAGACGCCCTAGACCGAGGGCCGGGGTCCCGGTCAGGGGAGGGCACCCCCTGGAAGCCAGGGGCAAGCGGCGACCGCGGCCTCTACCAAAACTGCAGGCACACAGGCCGGCGCGGAAAAAAGCCCGGGCCAGCCAGCACCGCTCAAAGGGGAAGAGACCGCACCTGGCCCAGCAGCGCTTGATGAGCCCCAGGCTCCGCCCCTGGCCGGAACCTACCCCGCCCGCCCGACTCTGGCTGCGCACAGGTGCACTTCCTAGGGCCGCCGCTAGGGGGCGCTGGTGAGGGGTTTCGGGGACCCTCAGCCCCCACCGGGCTGGGGCCACCCCGCAACCCATGGGGTTACGGGATTCGACTCCCCCATGGGGGAACGGGGCCCCCTTCCCCTTCGCGGAAGCCCAAACCTTCCTCCCGGGGCACGCCTGCACCCTCCTCTCGCACTCACAGCCCCAGCGGCGGGGCCGTGCGCCGGCAGACGCCCTAGACGGAGGACCGGCGTCCCGGTCAGGGGAGGGCACCCCCTGGAAGCCAGGGGCAAGCGGCGACCGCGGCCTCTTCCAAAACTGCAGGCACACAGGCCGGCGCGGAAAAAAGCCCCGGGCCAGCCAGCACCGCTCAAAGGGGAAGAGACCGCACCTGGCCCAGCAGCGCTTGATGAGCCCCAGGCTCCGCCCCTGGCCGGAGCCTGACCCCGCCCGCCCGACTCTGGCTGCGCACAGGTGCACTTCCTTGGGCCGCCGCTAGGGGGCGCTGGTGAGGGGTTTCGGGGACCCTCAGCCCCCACCGGGCTGGGGCCACCCCTGCACCCATGGGGGTACGGGGCCCCCTTCACCTTCGTGGAAGCCCAAACCTTCTTCCCGCGGCACGCCTGCACCCTCCTCTCGCACTCACAGCCCCAGCGGCGGGGCCGTGCGCCGGCAGACGCCCTAGACGGAGGGCCGGGGTCCCGGTCAGGGGAGGGCACCCCCTGGAAGCCAGGGGCAAGCGGCGACCGCGGCCTCTTCCAAAACTGCAGGCACACAGGCCGGCGCGGAAAAAAGCCCCGGGCCAGCCAGCACCGCTCAAAGGGGAAGAGACCGCACCTGGCCCAGCAGCGCTTGATGAGCCCCAGGCTCCGCCCCTGGCCTGAGCCTGACCCCGCCCGCCCGACTCTGCCTGCGCACAGGTGCACTTCCTAGGGCCGCCGCTAGGGGGCGCTGGTGAGGGGTTTCGGGGACCCTCAGCCCCCACCGGGCTGGGTCCACCCCTGCACCCAAGGGTGTACGGGATTCGACTCCCCCATGGGGGAACGGGGCCCCTTCCCCTTCGCGGAAGCCCAAACCTTCCTCCCGGGGCACGCCTGCACCCTCCTCTCGCACTCACAGCCCCAGCGGCGGGGCCGTGCGCCGGCAGACGCCCTAGACGGAGGGCCAGGGTCCCGGTCAGGGGAGGGCACCCCTTGGAAGCCAGGGGCAAGCGGCGACCGCGGCCTCTACCAAAACTAAAGGCACCCAGGCCGGCGCGGAAAAAAGCCCCGGGCCAGCAAGCACCTCTCTAAGGGGAAGAGACCGCGCCTGGCCCAGCAGCGCTTGATGAGCCCCAGGCTCCGCCCCTGGCCGGAGCCTGACCCCGCCCGCCCGACTCTGCCTGCGCACAGGTGCACTTCCTAGGGCCGCCGCTAGGGGGCGCTGGTGAGGGGTTTCGGGGACCCTCAGCCCCCACCGGGCTGGGGCCACCGCTGCACCCATGGGGGTACGGGATTCTCCTCCCCTATGGGGGAACGGGGCCCCCTTCCCCTTCGCGGAAGCCCAAACCTTCCTCCCGGGGCACGCCTGCACCCTCCTCTCGCACTCACAGCCCCAGCGGCGGGGCCATGCGCCGGCAGACGCCCTAGACGGAGGGCCGGGGTCCCGGTCAGGGGAGGGCACCCCCTGGAAGCCAGGGGCAAGCGGCGACCGCGGCCTCTTCCAAAACTGCAGGCACACAGGCCGGCGCGGAAAAAAGCCCGGGCCAGCCAGCACCGCTCAAAGGGGAAGAGACCGCACCTGGCCCAGCAGCGCTTGATGAGCCCCAGGCTCCGCCCCTGGCCGGAACCTACCCCGCCCGCCCGACTCTGGCTGCGCACAGGTTCACTTCCTAGGGCCGCCGCTAGGGGGCGCTGGTGAGGGGTTTCGGGGACCCTCAGCCCCCACCGGGCTGGGGCCACCCCTGCACCCATGGGGGTACGGGATTCGACTCCCCCATGGGGGAACGGGGCCCCCTTCCCCTTCGCGGAAGCCCAAACCATCCTCCCGGGGCACGCCTGCACCCTCCTCTCGCACTCACAGCCCCAGCGGCGGGGCAGTGCGCCGGCAGACGCCCTAAAGGAGGGCCGGGGTCCCGGTCAGGGGAGGGCACCCCCTGGAAACCAGGGGCAAGCGGAGACCGCGGCCTCTTCCAAAACTGCAGGCACACAGGCCGGCGCGGAAAAAAGCCCCGGGCCAGCCAGTACCGCTCAAAGGGGAAGAGACCGCACCTGGCCCAGCAGCGCTTGATGAGCCCCAGGCTCCGCCCCTGGCCGGAGCCTGACCCCGCCCGCCCGACTCTGCCTGCGCACAGGTGCACTTCCTAGGGCCGTCGCTAGGGGGCGCTGTTGATGGGTTTCGGGGACCCTCAGCCCCCACCGGGCTGGGTCCACCCCTGCACCCATGGGTGTACGGGATTCGACTCCCCCATGGGGGAACGGGGCCCCTTCCCCTTCGCGGAAGCCCAAACCTTCCTCCCGGGGCACGCCTGCACCCTCCTCTCGCACTCACAGCCCCAGCGGCGGGGCCGTGCGCCGGCAGACGCCCTAGACGGAGGGCCAGGGTCCCGGTCAGGGGAGGGCACCCCTTGGAAGCCAGGGGCAAGCGGCGACCGCGGCCTCTACCAAAACAAAAGGCACCCAGGCCGGCGCGGAAAAAAGCCCCGGGCCAGCCAGCACCGCTCAAAGGGGAAGAGACCGCGCCTGGCCCAGCAGCGCTTGATGAGAACCAGGCTCCGCCCCTGGCCGGAGCCTGACCCCGCCCGCCTGACTCTGGCTTCGCACAGGTGCACTTCCTAGGGCCGCCGCTAGGGGGCGCTGGTGAGGGGTTTCGGGGACCCTCAGCCCCCACCGGGCTGGGGCCAACGCTGGACCCATGGGGGTACGGGATTCGACTCCCCCATGGGGGAACGGGGCCCCCTTCCCCTTCGCGGAAGCCCAAACCTTCCTCCCGGGGCACGCCTGCACCCTCCTCTCGCACTCACAGCCCCAGCGGCGGGGCCGTGCGCCGGCAGACGCCCTAGACGGAGGGCCGGGGTCCCGGTCAGGGGAGGACACCCCCTGGAAGCCAGGGGCAAGCGGCGACCGCGGCCTCTTCCAAAACTGCAGGCACACAGGCCGGCGCGGAAAAAAGCCCCGGGCCAGCCAGCACCGCTCAAAGGGGAAGAGACCGCGCCTGGCCCAGCAGCGCTTGATGAGCCCCAGGCTCCGCCCCTGGCCTGAGCCTGACCCCGCCCTCCTGGCTCTTCATGAGCAAATGTGCCGTTCACAGCTCCGCCCCAAGGGGCGCTGGCGAGGCGGTTCGGGGCCCTCAGCCCTCATGGGTTTAGGCAGACTCCACCCCAGGGAGAAACGGGAACCTCTTCTCCCATGGTGGAACGGGGCCCACTCCCCCTGGGGGAATGGTAAATCTTCCTCCCGGGGCACACCTGCACCCTCCTCTCGGACTCACACCCCCAGGGGCAGGACGTGTGCCCCAAGACGGCCTAGACGGAGGGGCTGGGTCTCCGTCATTGAGGGCAACGCCTGTAAGGCAGAAACAGGCGGCACCCGACATGTCCTCCAAACTGCAGGCAGACAGGCCGGCGGGGAAAGACCCTAGCAAACCAGCACCAATCAGAGGGGAAGAGTCCTCACCCGGCTGAGCAGCGCTGATGAGCCCCAGGCTCCACTCCGGGCCGGAGACTGTCCCCGCCCGCCCGAATCTGGCTGCGCACAGGTGCACTTCCTAGGGCCGCAGCTAGGGGGCGCTGGTGAGGGGTTTCGGGGACCCTCAGCCCCCACCGTGCTGGGGCCACCCCGCAACCCATGGGGGTACGGGACTGTCCTCCCCCATGGGGGAACGGGGCCCCCTTCCCCTTCGCGGAAGCCCAAACCTTCCTCCCGGGGCACGCCTGCACCCTCCTCTCGCACTCACAGCCCCAGCGGCGGGGCCGTGCGCCGGCAGACGCCCTAGACGGAGGGCCGGGGTCCCGGTCAGGGGAGGGCACCTCCTGGAAGCCAGGGGCAAGCGGCGACCGGGGCCTCTTCCAAAACTGCAGGCACACAGGCCAGCGCGGAAAAAAGCCCCGGGCCAGCCAGCACCGCTCAAAGGGGAAGAGTCCGCACCTGGCCCAGCAGCGCTCTATGAGCCCCAGGCTCCGCCCCTGGCCGGAGCCTGACCCCGCCCTCCTGGCTCTTCATGAGCAAATGTGCCGTTCACAGCTCCGCCCCAAGGGGCGCTGGCGAGGCGGTTCGGGGCCCTCAGCCCTCATGGGTTTAGGCAGACTCCACCCCAGGGAGAAACGGGAACCTCTTCTCCCATGGTGGAACGGGGCCCACTCCGCCTGGGGGAATGGTAAATCTTCCTCCCGGGGCACACCTGCACCCTCCTCTCGGACTCACACCCCCAGGGGTAGGACGTGTGCCCCAAGACGGCCTAGACGGAGGGGCTGGGTCTCCGTCATTGAGGGCAACGCCTGTAAACCAGAAACAAGCGGCACCCGACGTGTCCTCCAAACTGCAGGCAGAAAGGCCGGCGGGGAAAGACCCTAGCAAACCAGCACCAATCAGAGGGGAAGAGTCCTCACCCGGCTGAGCAGCGCTGATGAGCCCCAGGCTCCACTCCGGGCCGGAGACTGACCCCGCCCGCCCGACTCTGGCTGCGCTCAGGTGCACTTCCTAGGGCCGCCGCTAGGGGGCGCTGGTGAGGGGTTTCGGGGACCCTCAGCCCCCACCGGGCTGGGGCCACCCTTCAACCCATGGGGGTACGGGACTGTCCTCCCCCATGGGGGAACGGGGCCACCTTCCCCTTCGCGGAAGCCAAAACCTTCCTCCCGGGGCACGCCTGCACCCTCCTCTCGCACTCACAGCCCCAGCGGCGGGGCCGTGCGCCGGCAGACGCCCTAGACCGAGGGCCGGGGTCCCGGTCAGGGGAGGGCACCCCCTGGAAGCCAGGGGCAAGCGGCGACCGCGGCCTCTTCCAAAACTGCAGGCACACAGGCCGGCGCGGAAAAAAGCCCGGGCCAGCCAGCACCGCTCAAAGGGGAAGAGACCGCACCTGGCCCAGCAGCGCTTGATGAGCCCCAGGCTCCGCCCCTGGCCGGAACCTACCCCGCCCGCCCGACTCTGGCTGCGCACAGGTTCACTTCCTAGGGCCGCCGCTAGGGGGCGCTGGTGAGGGGTTTCGGGGACCCTCAGCCCCCACCGGGCTGGGGCCACCCCGCAACCCATGGGGGTACGGGATTCGACTCCCCCATGGGGGAACGGGGCCCCCTTCCCCTTCGCAGAAGCCCAAACCTTCCTCCCGGGGCACGCCTGCACCCTCCTCTCGCACTCACAGCCCCAGCGGCGGGGCCGTGCGCCGGCAGACGCCCTAGACGGAGGACCGGCGTCCCGGTCAGGGGAGGGCACCCCCTGGAAGCCAGGGGCAAGCGGCGACCGCGGCCTCTTCCAAAACTGCAGGCACACAGGCCGGCGCGGAAAAAAGCCCCGGGCCAGCCAGCACCGCTCAAAGGGGAAGAGACCGCACCTGGCCCAGCAGCGCTTGATAAGCCCCAGGCTCCGCCCCTGGCCGGAGCCTGACCCCGCCCGCCCGACTCTGGCTGCGCACAGGTGCACTTCCTAGGGCCGCCGCTAGGGGGCGCTGGTGAGGGGTTTCGGGGACCCTCAGCCCCCACCGGGCTGGGGCCACCCCTGCACCCATGGGGGTACGGGATTCGACTCCCCCATGGGGGAACGGGGCCCCCTTCCCCTTCGCGGAAGCCCAAACCATCCTCCCGGGGCACGCCTGCACCCTCCTCTCGCACTCACAGCCCCAGCGGCGGGGCAGTGCGCCGGCAGACGCCCTAAAGGAGGGCCGGGGTCCCGGTCAGGGGAGGGCACCCCCTGGAAACCAGGGGCAAGCGGAGACCGCGGCCTCTTCCAAAACTGCAGGCACACAGGCCGGCGCGGAAAAAAGCCCCGGGCCAGCCAGTACCGCTCAAAGGGGAAGAGACCGCACCTGGCCCAGCAGCGCTTGATGAGCCCCAGGCTCCGCCCCTGGCCGGAGCCTGACCCCGCCCGCCCGACTCTGCCTGCGCACAGGTGCACTTCCTAGGGCCGTCGCTAGGGGGCGCTGGTGATGGGTTTCGGGGACCCTCAGCCCCCACCGGGCTGGGTCCACCCCTGCACCCATGGGTGTACGGGATTCGACTCCCCCATGGGGGAACGGGGCCCCTTCCCCTTCGCGGAAGCCCAAACCTTCCTCCCGGGGCACGCCTGCACCCTCCTCTCGCACTCACAGCCCCAGCGGCGGGGCCGTGCGCCGGCAGACGCCCTAGACGGAGGGCCAGGGTCCCGGTCAGGGGAGGGCACCCCTTGGAAGCCAGGGGCAAGCGGCGACCGCGGCCTCTACCAAAACAAAAGGCACCCAGGCCGGCGCGGAAAAAAGCCCCGGGCCAGCCAGCACCGCTCAAAGGGGAAGAGACCGCGCCTGGCCCAGCAGCGCTTGATGAGAACCAGGCTCCGCCCCTGGCCGGAGCCTGACCCCGCCCGCCTGACTCTGGCTTCGCACAGGTGCACTTCCTAGGGCCGCCGCTAGGGGGCGCTGGTGAGGGGTTTCGGGGACCCTCAGCCCCCACCGGGCTGGGGCCAACGCTGGACCCATGGGGGTACGGGATTCTCCTCCCCCATGGGGGAACGGGGCCCCCTTCCCCTTCGCGGAAGCCCAAACCTTCCTCCCGGGGCACGCCTGCACCCTCCTCTCGCACTCACAGCCCCAGCGGCGGGGCCGTGCGCCGGCAGACGCCCTAGACGGAGGGCCGGGGTCCCGGTCAGGGGAGGACACCCCCTGGAAGCCAGGGGCAAGCGGCGACCGCGGCCTCTTCCAAAACTGCAGGCACACAGGCCGGCGCGGAAAAAAGCCCCGGGCCAGCCAGCACCGCTCAAAGGGGAAGAGACCGCGCCTGGCCCAGCAGCGCTTGATGAGCCCCAGGCTCCGCCCCTGGCCTGAGCCTGACCCCGCCCTCCTGGCTCTTCATGAGCAAATGTGCCGTTCACAGCTCCGCCCCAAGGGGCGCTGGCGAGGCGGTTCGGGGCCCTCAGCCCTCATGGGTTTAGGCAGACTCCACCCCAGGGAGAAACGGGAACCTCTTCTCCCATGGTGGAACGGGGCCCACTCCCCCGGGGGGAATGGTAAATCTTCCTCCCGGGGCACACCTGCACCCTCCTCTCGGACTCACACCCCCAGGGGCAGGACGTGGGCCCCAAGACGGCCTAGACGGAGGGGCTGGGTCTCCGTCATTGAGGGCAACGCCTGTAAGCCAGAAACAGGCGGCACCCGACGTGTCCTCCAAACTGCAGGCAGACAGGCCGGCGGGGAAAGACCCTAGCACACCAGCACCAATCAGAGGGGAAGAGTCCTCACCCGGCTGAGCAGCGCTGATGAGCCCCAGGCTCCACTCCGGGCCGGAGACTGACCCCGCCCGCCCGACTCTGGCTGCGCACAGGTGCACTTCCTAGGGCCGCCGCTAGGGGGCGCTGGTGAGGGGTTTCGGGGACCCTCAGCCCCCACCGGGCTGGGGCCACCCCGCAACCCATGGGTGTACGGGACTGTCCTCCCCCATGGGGGAACGGGGCCCACTTCCCCTTCGCGGAAGCCCAAACCTTCCTCCCGGGGCACGCCTGCACCCTCCTCTCGCACTCACAGCCCCAGCGGCGGGGCCGTGCGCCGGCAGATGCCCTAGACCGATGGCCGGGGTCCCGGTCAGGGGAGGGCACCCCCTGGAAGCCAGGGGCAAGCGGCGACCGCGGCCTCTTCCAAAACTGCAGGCACACAGGCCGGCGCGGAAAAAAGCCCCGGGCCAGCCAGCACCGCTCAAAGGGGAAGAGACCGCACCTGGCCCAGCAGCGCTTGATGAGCCCCAGGCTCCGCACGTGGCCGGAGCCTACACCGCCCGCCCGACTCTGGTTGCGCACCGGTGCACTTCCTAGGGCCGCCGCTAGGGTGCGCTGGTGAGGGGTTTCGGGGACCCTCAGCCCCCACCGGGCTGGGGCCACCCCTGCACCCATGGGGGTACGGGATTCGACTCCCCCATGGGGGAACGGGGCCCCCTTCCCCTTCGCGGAAGCCCAAACCTTCCTCCCGGGGCAAGCCTGCACCCTCCTCTCGCACTCACAGCCCCAGCGGCGGGGCCGTGCGCCGGCAGACGCCCTAACGGAGGGCCGGGGTCCCGGTCAGGGGAGGGCACCCCCTGGAAACCAGGGGCAAGCGGAGACCGCGGCCTCTTCCAAAACTGCAGGCACACAGGCCGGCGCGGAAAAAAGCCCCGGGCCAGCCAGTACCGCTCAAAGGGGAAGAGACCGCACATGGCCCAGCAGCGCTTGATGAGCCCCAGGCTCCGCCCCTGGCCGGAGCCTGACCCCGCCCGCCCGACTCTGCCTGCGCACAGGTGCACTTCCTAGGGCCGCCGCTAAGGGGCGCTGGTGAGGGGTTTCGGGGACCCTCAGCCCCCACCGGGCTGGGTCCACCCCTGCACCCATGGGTGTACGGGTTTCGACTCCCCCATGGGGGAACGGGGCCCCTTCCCCTTCGCGGAAGCCCAAACCTTCCTCCCGTGGCACGCCTGCACCCTCCTCTCCCACTCACAGGCCCAGCGGCGGGGCCGTGCGCCGGCAGACGCCCTAGACGGAGGGCCAGGGTCCCGGTCAGGGGAGGGCACCCCTTGGAAGCCAGGGGCAAGCGGAGACCGCGGCCTCTACCAAAACTAAAGGCACCCAGGCCGGCGCGGAAAAAAGCCCCGGGCCAGCCAGCACCGCTCAAAGGGGAAGAGTCCGCACCTGGCCCAGCAGCGCTCTATGAGCCCCAGGCTCCGCCCCTGGCCGGAGCCTGACCCCGCCCTCCTGGCTCTTCATGAGCAAATGTGCCGTTCACAGCTCCGCCCCAAGGGGCGCTGGCGAGGCGGTTCGGGGCCCTCAGCCCTCATGGGTTTAGGCAGACTCCACCCCAGGGAGAAACGGGAATCTCTTCTCCCATGGTGGAACGGGGCCCACTCCCCCGGGGGGAATGGTAAATCTTCCTCCCGGGGCACACCTTCACCCTCCTCTCGGACTCACACCCCCAGGGGCAGGACGTGTGCCCCAAGACGGCCTAGACGTAGGGGCTGGGTCTCCGTCATTGAGGGCAACGCCTGTAAGCCAGAAACAGGCGGCACCCGACGTGTCCTCCAAACTGCAGGCAGACAGGCCGGCGGGGAAAGACCCTAGCAAACCAGCACCAATCAGAGGGGAAGAGTCCTCACCCGGCTGAGCAGCGCTGATGAGCCCCAGGCTCCACTCCGGGCCGGAGACTGACCCCGCCCGCCCGACTCTGGCTGCGCTCAGGTGCACTTCCTAGGGCCGCCGCTAGGGGGCGCTGGTGAGGGGTTTCGGGGACCCTCAGCCCCCACCGGGCTGGGGCCACCCCGCAACCCATGGGGATACGGGATTCGACTCCCCCATGGGGGAACGGGGCCCCCTTCCCCTTCGCGGAAGCCCAAACCTTCCTCCCGGGGCACGCCTGCACCCTCCTCTCGCACTCACAGCCCCAGCGGCGGGGCCGTGCGCCGGCAGACGCCCTAGACGGAGGACCGGCGTCCCGGTCAGGGGAGGGCACCCCCTGGAAGCCAGGGGCAAGCGGCGACCGCGGCCTCTTCCAAAACTGCAGGCACACAGGCCGGCGCGGAAAAAAGCCCCGCGCCAGCCAGCACCGCTCAAAGGGGAAGAGACCGCACCTGGCCCAGCAGCGCTTGATGAGCCCCAGGCTCCGCCCCTGGCCGGAGCCTGACCCCGCCCGCCCGACTCTGGCTGCGCACAGGTGCACTTCCTTGGGCGGCCGCTAGGGGGCGCTGGTGAGGGGTTTCGGGGACCCTCAGCCCCCACCGGGCTGGGGCCACCCCTGCACCCATGGGGGTACGGGATTCGACTCCCCCATGGGGGAACGGGGTCCCCTTCCTCTTCGCGGAAGCCCAAACCTTCCTCCCGGGGCACGCCTGCACCCTCCTCTCGCACTCACAGCCCCAGCGGCGGGGCCGTGCGCCGGCAGACGCCCTAGACGGAGGGCCGGGGTCCCGGTCAGGGGGGGGCACCCCCTGGAAGCCAGGGGCAAGCGGCGACCGCGGCCTCTTCCAAAACTGCAGGCACACAGGCCGGCGCGGAAAAAAGCCCCGGGCCAGCCAGCACCGCTCAAAGGGGAAGAGACCGCGCCTGGCCCAGCAGCTCTTGATGAGCCCCAGGCTCCGCCCCTGGCCGGAGCCTGACCCCGCCCGCCCGACTCTGGCTGCGCACAGGTGCACTTCCTAGGGCCGCCGCTAGGGGGCGCTGGTGAGGGGTTTCGGGGACCCTCAGCCCCCACCGGGCTGGGGCCACCCCTGCACCCATGGGGGTACGGGATTCGACTCCCCCATGGGGGAACGGGTCACCCTTCCCCTTCGCGGAAACCCAAACCTTCCTCCCGGGGCACGCCTGCACCCTCCTCTCGCACTCACAGCCCCAGCGGCGGGGCCGTGCGCCGGCAGACGCCCTAGACGGAGGGCCGGGGTCCCGGTCAGGGGAGGGCACCCCCTGGAAACCAGGGGCAAGCGGCGACCGCGGCCTCTTCCAAAACTGCAGGCACACAGGCCGGTGCGGAAAAAAGCCCCGGGCCAGCCAGCACCGCTCAAAGGGGAAGAGACCGTACCTGGCCCAGCAGCGCTTGATGAGCCCCAGGCTCCGCCTCTGGCCGGAGCCTGACCCCGCCCGCCCGACTCTGGCTGCGCACAGGTGCACTTCCTAGGGCCGCCGCTAGGGGTCGCTGGTGAGGGGTGTCGGGGACCCTCAGCCCCCACCGGGCTGGGGCCACCCCTGCACCCATGGGGGTACGGGATTCGACTCCACCATGGGGGAACGGGGCCCCCTTCCCCTTCGCGGAAGCCCAAACCTACCTCCCGGGGCACGCCTGCACCCGCCTCTCGCACTCACAGCCCCAGCGGCGGGGCCGTGCGCCGGCAGACGCCCTAGACGGAGGGCCGGGGTCCCGGTCAGGGGAGGGCACCCCCTGGAAGCCAGGGGCAAGCGGCGACCGCGGCCTCTTCCAAAACTGCAGGCACACAGGCCGGCGCGGAAAAAAGCCCCGGGCCAGCCAGCACCGCTCAAAGGGGAAGAGACCGCACCTGGCCCAGCAGCGCTTGATGAGCCCCAGGCTCCGCCCCTGGCCGGAGCCTGACCCCGCCCGCCCGACTCTGGCTGCGCACAGGTGCACTTCCTAGGGCCGACGCGAGGGGGCGCTGGTGAGGGGTTTCGGGGACCCTCAGCCCCCACCGGGCTGGGGCCACCACTGCACCCATGGGGGTACGGGATTCGACTCCCCCATGGGGGAACGGGGCCCCCTTCCCCTTCGCGGAAGCCCAAACCTTCCTCCCGGGGCACGCCTGCACCCTCCTCTCGCACTCACAGACCCAGCGGCGGGGCCGTGCGCCGGCAGACGCCCTAGACGTAGGGCCGGGGTCCCGGTCAGGGGAGGGCACCCCCTGGAAGCCAGGGGCAAGCGGCGACCGCGGCCTCTTCCAAAACTGCAGGCACACAGGCCGGCGCGGAAAAAAGCCCCGGGCCAGCCAGCACCGCTCAAAGGGGAAGGGACCGCACCTGGCCCAGCAGCGCTTGATGAGCCCCAGGCTCCGTCCCTGGCCGGAGTCTGACCCCGCCCGCCCGACTCTGGCTGCGCACAGGTGCACTTCCTAGGGCCGCCGCTAGGGGGCGCTGGTGAGGGGTTTCGGGGACCCTCAGCCCCCACGGGGCTGGGGCCACCCCTGCACCCATGGGGGTACGGGATTCTCCTCCCCCATGGGGGAACGGGGCCCCCTTCCCCTTCGCGGAAGCCCAAACCTTCCTCCCGGGGCACGCCTGCACCCTCCTCTCGCACTCACGGCCCCAGCGGCGGGGCCGTGCGCCGGCAGACGCCCTAGACGGAGGGCCGGGGTCCCGGTCAGGGGAGGACACCCCCTGGAAGCCACGGGCAAGCGGCGACCGCGGCCTCTTCCAAAACTGCAGGCACACAGACCGGCGCGGAAAAAAGCCCCGGGCCAGCCAGCACCGCTCAAAGGGGAAGAGACCGCGCCTAGCCCAGCAGCGCTTGATGAGCCCCAGGCTCCGCCCCTGGCCGGAGCCTGACCCCGCCCGCCCGAATCTGGCTGCGCACAGGTGCACTTCCTTGGGCCGCCGCGAGGGGGCGCTGGTGAGGGGTTTCGGGGACCCTCAGCCCCCAACGGTGTGGGGCCACCCCTGCACCCATGGGGGTACGGGGCCCACTTCCCCTTCGCGGAAGCCCACACCTTCCTCCCGGGGCACGCCTGCACCCTCCTCTCGAACTCACAGCCCCAGCGGCGGGGCCGTGCGCCGGCAGACGCCCTAGACGGAGGGCCGGGGTCCCAGTCAGGGGAGGGCACCCCCTGGAAGCCAGGGGCAAGCGGCGACCGCGGCCTCTTCCAAAACTGCAGGCACACAGGCCGGCGCGGAAAAAAGCCCCGGGCCAGCCAGCACCGCTCAAAGGGGAGGAGACCGCACCTGGCCCAGCAGCGCTTGATGAGCCCCAGGCTCCGCCCCTGGCCGGAGTCTGACCCCGCCCGCCCGACTCTGGCTGCGCACAGGTGCACTTCCTAGGGCCGCCGCTAGGGGGCGCTGGTGAGGGGTTTCGGGGACCCTCAGCCCCCACCGGGCTGGGGCCACCCCTGCACCCATGGGGGTACGGGATTCTCCTCCCCCATGGGGGAACGGGGCCCCCTTCCCCTTCGCGGAAGCCCAAACCTTCCTCCCGGGGCACGCCTGCACCCTCCTCTCGCACTCACGGCCCCAGCGGCGGGGCCGTGCGCCGGCAGACGCCCTAGACGGAGGGCCGGGGTCCCGGTCAGGGGAGGACACCCCCTGGAAGCCACGGGCAAGCGGCGACCGCGGCCTCTTCCAAAACTGCAGGCACACAGACCGGCGCGGAAAAAAGCCCCGGGCCAGCCAGCACCGCTCAAAGGGGAAGAGACCGCGCCTAGCCCAGCAGCGCTTGATGAGCCCCAGGCTCCGCCCCTGGCCGGAGCCTGACCCCGCCCGCCCGAATCTGGCTGCGCACAGGTGCACTTCCTTGGGCCGCCGCGAGGGGGCGCTGGTGAGGGGTTTCGGGGACCCTCAGCCCCCAACGGTGTGGGGCCACCCCTGCACCCATGGGGGTACGGGGCCCACTTCCCCTTCGCGGAAGCCCACACCTTCCTCCCGGGGCACGCCTGCACCCTCCTCTCGAACTCACAGCCCCAGCGGCGGGGCCGTGCGCCGGCAGACGCCCTAGACGGAGGGCCGGGGTCCCAGTCAGGGGAGGGCACCCCCTGGAAGCCAGGGGCAAGCGGCGACCGCGGCCTCTTCCAAAACTGCAGGCACACAGGCCGGCGCGGAAAAAAGCCCCGGGCCAGCCAGCACCGCTCAAAGGGGAGGAGACCGCACCTGGCCCAGCAGCGCTTGATGAGCCCCAGGCTCCGCCCCTGGCCGGAGTCTGACCCCGCCCGCCCGACTCTGGCTGCGCACAGGTGCACTTCCTAGGGCCGCCGCTAGGGGGCGCTGGTGAGGGGTTTCGGGGACCCTCAGCCCCCACCGGGCTGGGGCCACCCCTGCACCCATGGGGGTACGGGATTCTCCTCCCCCATGGGGGAACGGGGCCCCCTTCCCCTTCGCGGAAGCCCAAATTTCCTCCCGGGGCACGCCTGCACCCTCCTCTCACACTCACGGCCCCAGCGGCGGGGCCGTGCGCCGGCAGACGCCCTAGACGGAGGGCCGGGGTCCCGGTCAGTGGAGGACACCCACTGGAAGCCACGGGCAAGCGGCGACCGCGGCCTCTTCCAAAACTGCAGGCACACAGGCCGGCGCGGAAAAAAGCCCCGGGCCAGCCAGCACCGCTCAAAGGGGAAGAGACCGCGCCTAGCCCAGCAGCGCTTGATGAGCCCCAGGCTCCGCCCCTGGCCGGAGACTGACCCCGCCCGCCCGACTCTGGCTGCGCACAGGTGCACTTCCTTGGGCCGCCGCTAGGGGGCGCTGGTGAGGGGTTTCGGGGACCCTCAGCCCCCACCGGGCTGGGGCCACCCCTGCACCCATGGGGGTACGGGGCCCACTTCCCCTTCGCGGAAGCCCACACCTTCCTCCCGGGGCACGCCTGCACCCTCCTCTCGCACTCACAGCCCCATTGGCGGGGCCGTGCGCCGGCAGACGCCCTAGACGGAGGGCCGGGGTCCCGGTCAGGGGAGGGCACCCCCTGGAAGCCAGGGGCAAGCGGCGACCGCGGCCTCTTCCAAAACTTCAGGCACACAGGAGGGCGCGGAAAAAAGCCCCGGGCCAGCCAGCACCGCTCAAAGGGGAAGAGACCGCGCCTGGCCCAGCAGCGCTTGATGAGCTCCAGGCTCCGCCCCTGGCCGGAGCCTGACCCCGCCCGCCCGACTCTGGCTGCGCACAGGTGCACTTCCTAGGGCCGCCGCTAGGGGGCGCTGGTGAGGGGTTTCGGGGACCCTCAGCCCCCACCGGGCTGGGGCCACCACTGCACCCATGGGGGTACGGGATTCGACTCCCCCATGGGGGAACGGGGCCCCCTTCCCCTTCGCGGAAGCCCAAACCTTCCTCCCGGGGCACGCCTGCACCCCCCTCTCGCACTCACAGACCCAGCGGCGGGGCCGTGCGCCGGCAGACGCCCTAGACGTAGGGCCGGGGTCCCGGTCAGGGGAGGGCACCCACTGGAAGCCAGGGGCAAGCGGCGACCGCGGCCTCTTCCAAAACTGCAGGCACACAGGCCGGCGCGGAAAAAAGCCCCGGGCCAGCCAGCACCGCTCAAAGGGGAGGAGACCGCACCTGGCCCAGCAGCGCTTGATGAGCCCCAGGCTCCGCCCCTGGCCGGAGTCTGACCCCGCCCGCCCGACTCTGGCTGCGCACAGGTGCACTTCCTAGGGCCGCCGCTAGGGGGCGCAGGTGAGGGGTTTCGGGGACCCTCAGCCCCCACCGGGCTGGGGCCACCCCTGCACCCATGGGGGTACGGGATTCTCCTCCCCCATGGGGGAACGGGGCCCCCTTCCCCTTCGCGGAAGCCCAAACCTTCCTCCCGGGGCACGCCTGCACCCTCCTCTCACACTCACGGCCCCAGCGGCGGGGCCGTGCGCCGGCAGACGCCCTAGACGGAGGGCCGGGGTCCCGGTCAGGGGAGAACACCCCCTGGAAGCCACGGGCAAGCGGCGATCGCGGCCTCTTCCAAAACTGCAGGCACACAGGCCGGCGCGGAAAAAAGCCCCGGGCCAGCCAGCACCGCTCAAAGGGGAAGAGACCGCGCCTGGCCCAGCAGCGCTTGATATGCCCCAGGCTCCGCCCCTGGCCGGAGCCTGACCCCGCCCGCCCGACTCTGGCTGCGCACAGGTGCACTTCCTAGGGCCGCCGCTAGGGGGCGCTGGTGAGGGGTTTCGGGGACCCTCAGCCCCCACCGGTGTGGGGCCACCCCTGCACCCATGGGGGTACGGGGCCCCCTTCCCCTTCGCGGAAGCCCACACCTTCCTCCCGGGGCACGCCTGCACGCTCCTCTCGCACTCACAGCCCCAGCGGCGGGGCCGTGCGCCGGCAGACGCCCTAGACGGAGGGCCGGGGTCCCGGTCAGGGGAGGGCACCCCCTGGAAGCCAGGGGCAAGCGGCGACCGCGGCCTCTTCCAAAACTGCAGGCACACAGGAGGGCGCGGAAAAAAGCCCCGGGCCAGCCAGCACCGCTCAAAGGGGAAGAGACCGCGCCTGGCCCAGCAGCGCTTGATGAGCCCCAGGCTCCGCCCCTGGCCGGAGCCTGACCCCGCCCGCCCGACTCTGGCTGCGCACAGGTGCACTTCCTAGGGCCGCCGCTAGGGGGCGCTGGTGAGGGGTTTCGGGGACCCTCAGCCCCCACCGGGCTGGGTCCACCCCTGCACCCATGGGTGTACGGGATTCGACTCCCCCATGGGGGAACGGGGCCCCTTCCCCTTCGCGGAAGCCCAAACCTTCCTCCCGGGGCACGCCTGCACCCTCCTCTCGCACTCACAGCCCCAGCGGCGGGGCCGTGCGCCGGCAGACGCCCTAGACGGAGGGCCGGGGTCCCGGTCAGGGGAGGGCACCCCCTGGAAGCCAGGGGCAAGCGGCGACCGCGGCCTCTACCAAAACTAAAGGCACACAGGCCGGCGCGGAAAAAAGCCCCGGGCCAGCCAGCACCTCTCAAAGAGGAAGAGACCGCACCTGGCCCAGCAGCGCTTGATGAGCCCCAGGCTCCTCCCTTGGCCGGAGCCTGACCCCGCCCGCCCGACTCTGGCTGCGCACAGGTGCACTTCCTAGGGCCGCCGCTAGGGAGCGCTGGTGAGGGGTTTCGGGGACCCTCAGCCCCCACCGGGCTGGGGCCACCGCTGCACCCATGGGGGTACGGGATTCTCCACCCCCATGGGGGAACGGGGCCCCCTTCCCCTTCGCGGAAGCCCAAACCTTCCTCCCGGGGCACGCCTGCACCCTCCTCTCGCACTCACAGCCCCAGCGGCGAGGCCGTGCGCCGGCAGACGCCCTAGACGGAGGGCCGGGGTCCCGGTCAGGGGAGGACACCATCTGGAAGCCAGGGGCAAGCGGCGACCGCGGCCTCTTCCAAAACTGCAGGCACACAGGCCGGCGCGGAAAAAAGCCCCGGGCCAGCCAGCACCGCTCAAAGGGGAAGAGACCGCGCCTGGCCCAGCAGCGCTTGATGAGCCCCAGGCTCCGCCCCTGGCCTGAGCCTGACCCCGCCCGCCCGACTCTGGCTGCGCACAGGTGCACTTCCTAGGGCCGCCGCTAGGGGGCGCTGGTGAGGGGTTTCGGGGACCCTCAGCCCCCACCGGGCTGGGGCCACCCCTGCACCCATGGGGGTACGGGGGCCCCTTCCCCTTCGCGGAAGCCCAAACCTTCCTCCCGGGGCACGCCTGCACCCTCCTCTCGCACTCACAGCCCCAGCGGCGGGGCCGTGCGCCGGCAGACGCCCTAGACGGAGGGCCGGGGTCCCGGTCAGGGGAGGGCACCCCCTGGAAGCCAGGGGCAAGCGGCGACCGCGGCCTCTTCCAAAACTGCAGGCACACAGGCCGGCGCGGAAAAAAGCCCCGGGCCAGCCAGCACCGCTCAAAGGGGAAGAGACCGCGCCTGGCCCAGCAGCGCTTGATGAGCCCCAGGCTCCGCCCCTGGCCGGAGCCTGACCCCGCCCGCCCGACTCTGGCTGCGCACAGGTGCACTTCCTAGGGCCGCCGCTAGGGGGCGCTGGTGAGGGGTTTCGGGGACCCTCAGCCCCCACCGGTGTGGGGCCACCCCTGCACCCATGGGGGTACGGGATTCTCCTCCCCATTGGGGGAACGGGGCACCCTTCCCTTTCGCGGAAGCCCAAACCTTCCTCCCGGGGCACGCCTGCACCCTCCTCTCGCACTCACAGCCCCAGCGGCGGGGCCGTGCGCCGGCAGACGCCCTAGACGGAGGGCCGGGGTCCCGGTCAGGGGAGGGCACCCCTTGGAAACCAGGGGCAAGCGGCGACCGCGGCCTATTCCAAAACTGCAGGCACACAGGCCGGCGCGGAAAAAAGCCCCGGGCCAGCCAGCACCGCTCAAAGGGGATGAGACTGCACCTGGCCCAGCAGCGCTTGATGAGCCCCAGGCTCCGCCCCTGGCCGGAGCCTGACCCCGCTCGCCCGACTCTGGCTGCGCACAGGTGCACTTCCTTGGGCCGCCGCTAGGGGGCGCTGGTGAGGGGTTTCGGGGACCCTCAGCCCCCACCGGGCTGGGGCCACCCCTGCACCCATGGGGGTACGGGATTCGACTCCCCCATGGGGGAACGGGGCCCCCTTCCCCTTCGCGGAAGCCCAAACCTTCCTCCCGGGTTCACGCCTGCACCCTCCTCTCTCACTCACAGCCCCAGCGGCGGGGCCGTGCGCCAGCAGACGCCCTAGACGGAGGGCCGGGGTCCCGGTCAGGGGAGGGCACCCTCTGGAAGCCAGGGGCAAGCGGCGACTGCGGCCTCTTCCAAAACTGCAGGCACATAGGCCGGCGCGGAAAAAAGCCCCGGTCCAGCCAGCACCGCTCAAAGGGGAAGAGACCGCGCCTGGCCCAGCAGCGCTTGATGAGCCCCAGGCTCCGCCCCTGGCCGGAGCATGACCCCGCCCGCCCGACTCTGGCTGCCCACAGGTGCACTTCCTAGGGCCGCCGCTAGGGGGCGCTGGTGAGGGGTTTCGGGGACCATCAGCCCCCACCGGACTGGGGCCACCCCTGCACCCATGGGGGTACGGGGCCCCCTTCCCCTTCGCGGAAGCCCAAACCTTCCTCCCGGGGCACGCCTGCACCCTCCTCTCGCACTCACAGCCCCAGCGGCGGGGCCGTGCGCCGGCAGACGCCCTAGACGGAGGGCCGGGGTCCCGGTCAGGGGAGGGCACCCCCTGGAAACCAGGGGCAAGCGGCGACCGCGGCCTCTTCCAAAACTGCAGGCACACAGGCCGGCGCGGAAAAAAGCCCCGGGCCAGCCAGCACCGCTCAAAGGGGAAGAGACCGCACCTGGCCCAGCAGCGCTTGATGAGCCCCAGGCTCCGCCCCTGGCTGGAGCCTGACCCTGCCCGCCCGACTCTGGCTGCGCACAGGTGCACTTCCTAGGGCCGCCGCTAGGGGGCGCTGGTGAGGGGTTTCGGGGACCCTCAGCCCCCACCGGGCTGGGCCACCCCTGCACCCATGGGGGTACGGGATTCTCCTCCCCCATGGGGGAACGGGGCCCCCTTCCCCTTCGCGGAAGCCCAAACCTTCCTCCCGGGGCACGCCTGCACCCTCCTCTCGCACTCACAGCCCCAGCGGCGGGGCCGTGCGCCGGCAGACGCCCTAGACGGAGGGCCGGGGTCCCGGTCAGGGGAGGACACCCCCTGGAAGCCAGGGGCAAGCGGCGACCGCGGCCTCTTCCAAAACTGCAGGCACACAGGCCGGCGCGGAAAAAAGCCCCGGGCCAGCCAGCACCGCTCAAAGGGGAAGAGACCGCGCCTGGCCCAGCAGCGCTTGATGAGCCCCAGGCTCCGCCCCTGGCCGGATACTGACCCCGCACGCCCGACTAGGGCTGCGCACAGGTGAACTTCCAAGGGCCGCCGCTAGGGGGCGCTGGTGAGGGGTTTCGGGGACCCTCACCCCCACCGGGCTGGGGCCACCCCTGCACCCATGGGCGTACGGGGCCCCCTTCCCCTTCGCGGAAGCCCAAACCTTCCTCCCGGGGCACGCCTGCACCCTCCTCTCGCACTCACAGCCCCAGCGGCGGGGCCGTGCGCCGGCAGACGCCCTAGACGGAGGGCCGGGGTCCCGGTCAGGGGAGGGCACCCCCTGGAAGCCAGGGGCAAGCGGCGACCGCGGCCTCTTCCAAAATTGCAGGCACACAGGCCGGCGCGGAAAAAAGCCCCGGGCCAGCCAGCACCGCTCAAAGGGGAAGAGACCGCGCCTGGCCCAGCAGCGCTTGATGAGCCCCAGGCTCCGCCCCTGGCCTGAGCCTGACCCTGCCCGCCCGACTCTGGCTGCGCACAGGTGCACTTCCTAGGGCCGCCGCTAGGGGGCGCTGGTGAGGGGTTTCGGGGACCCGCAGCCCCCACCGGGCTGGGGCCACCCCTGCACCCATGGGGGTACGGGGGCCCCTTCCCCTTCGCGGAAGCCCAAACATTCCTCCCGGGGCACGCCTGCACCCTCCTCTCGCACTCACAGCACCAGCGGCGGGGCCGTGCGCCGGCAGACGACCTAGACGGAGGGCCGGGGTCCCGGTCAGGGGAGGGCACCCCCTGGAAGCCAGGGGCAAGCGGCGACCGCGGCCTCTTCCAAAACTGCAGGCACACAGGCCGGCGCGGAAAAAAGCCCCGGGCCAGCCAGCACCGCTCAAAGGGGATGAGACCGCACCTGGCCCAGCAGCGCTTGATGAGCCCCAGGCTCCGCCCCTGGCCGGAGACTGACCCCGCCCGCCCGACTCTGGCTGCGCACAGGTGCACTTCCTTGGGCCGCCGCTAGGGGGCGCTGGTGAGGGGTTTCGGGGACCCTCAGCCCCCACCGGGCTGGGGCCACCCCTGCACCCATGGGGGTACGGGATTCGACTCCCCCATGGGGGAACGGGGCCCCCTTCCCCTTCGCGGAAGCCCAAACATTCCTCCCGGGGCACGCCTGCACCCTCCTCTCGCACTCACAGCACCAGCGGCGGGGCCGTGCGCCGGCAGACGACCTAGACGGAGGGCCGGGGTCCCGGTCAGGGGAGGGCACCCCCTGGAAGCCAGGGGCAAGCGGCGACCGCGGCCTCTTCCAAAACTGCAGGCACACAGGCCGGCGCGGAAAAAAGCCCCGGGCCAGCCAGCACCGCTCAAAGGGGATGAGACCGCACCTGGCCCAGCAGCGCTTGATGAGCCCCAGGCTCCGCCCCTGGCCGGAGACTGACCCCGCCCGCCCGACTCTGGCTGCGCACAGGTGCACTTCCTTGGGCCGCCGCTAGGGGGCGCTGGTGAGGGGTTTCGGGGACCCTCAGCCCCCACCGGGCTGGGGCCACCCCTGCACCCATGGGGGTACGGGATTCGACTCCCCCATGGGGGAACGGGGCCCCCTTCCCCTTCGCGGAAGCCCAAACCTTCCTCCCGGGGCATGCCTGCACCCTCCTCTCGCACTCACAGCCCCAGCGGCGGGGCCGTGCGCCGGCAGACGCCCTAGACGGAGGGCCGGGGTCCCGGTCAGGGGAGGGCACCCCCTGGAAGCCAGGGGCAAGCGGCGACCGCGGCCTCTTCCAAAACTGCAGGCACACAGGCCGGCGCGGAAAAAAGCCCCGGGCCAGCCAGCACCGCTCAAAGGGGAAGAGACCGCACCTGGCCCAGCAGCGCTTGATGAGCCCCAGGCTCCGCCCCTGGCCGGAGCCTGACCCCGCCCGCCCGACTCTGGCTGCGCACAGGTGCACTTCCTTGGGCCGCCGCTAGGGGGCGCTGGTGAGGGGTTTCGGGGACCCTCAGCCCCCACCGGGCTGGGGCCACCCCTGCACCCATGGGGGTACGGGATTCGACTCCCCCATGGGGTAACGGGGCCCCCTTCCCATTCGCGGAAGCCCAAACCTTCCTCCCGGGGCACGCCTGCACCCTCCTCTCGCACTCACAGCCCCAGCGGCGGGGCCGTGCGCCAGCAGACGCCCTAGACGGAGGGCCGGGGTCCCGGTCAGGGGAGGGCACCCCCTGGAAGCCAGGGGCAAGCGGCGACCGCGGCCTCTTCCAAAACTGCAGGCACACAGGCCGGCGCGGAAAAAAGCCCCGGGCCAGCCAGCACCGCTCAAAGGGGAAGAGACCGCGCCTGGCCCAGCAGCGCTTGATGAGCCCCAGGCTCCACTCCGGGCCGGAGCCTGACCCCGCCCGCCCGACTCTGGCTGCGCACAGGTGCACTTCCTAGGGCCGCCGCTAGGGGGCGCTGGTGAGGGGTTTCGGGGACCCTCAGCCCCCACCGGGCTGGGGCCACCCCTGCACCCATGGGCGTACGGGGCCCCCTTCCCCTTCGCGGAAGCCCAAACCTTCCTCCCGGGGCACGCCTGCACCCTCCTCTCGCACTCACAGCCCCAGCGGCGGGGCCGTGCGCCGGCAGACGCCCTAGACGGAGGGCCGGGGTCCCGGTCAGGGGAGGACACCCCCTGGAAGCCAGGGGCAAGCGGCGACCGCGGCCTCTTCCAAAACTGCAGGCACACAGGCCGGCGCGGAAAAAAGCCCCGGGCCAGCCAGCACCGCTCAAAGGGGATGAGACCGCACCTGGCCCAGCAGCGCTTGATGAGCCCCAGGCTCCGCCCCTGGCCGGAGCCGGACCCCGCCCGCCCGACTCTGGCTGCGCAAAGGTGCACTTCCTTGGGCCGCCGCTAGGGGGCGCTGGTGAGGGGTTTCGGGGACCCTCAGCCCCCACCGGGCTGGGGCCACCCCTGCACCCATGGGGGTACGGGATTCGACTCCCCCATGGGGGAACGGGGACCCTTCCCCTTCGCGGAAGCCCAAACCTTCCTCCCGGGGCACGCCTGCACCCTCCTCTCGCACTCACAGCCCCAGCGGCGGGGCCGTGCGCCGGCAGACGCCCTAGACGGAGGGCCGTGGTCCCGGTCAGGGGAGGGCACCCCCTGGAAGCCAGGGGAATGCGGCGACCGCGGCCTCTTCCAAAACTGCAGGCACACAGGCCGGCGCGGAAAAAAGCCCCGGGCCAGCCAGCACCGCTCAAAGGGGAAGAGACCGCACCTGGCCCAGCAGCGCTTGATGAGCCCCAGGCTCCGCCCCTGGCCGGAGCCTGACCCCGCCCGCCCGACTCTGGCTGCGCACAGGTGCTCTTCCTAGGGCCGCCGCTAGGGGGCGCTGGTGAGGGGTTTCGGGGACCCTCAGCCCCCACCGGGCTGGGGCCACCGCTGCACCGATGGGGGTACGGGATTCGACTCCCCCATGGGGGAACGGGGCCCCCTTCCCCTTCGCGGAAGCCCTAACCTTCCGCCCGGGGCACGCCTGCACCCTCCTCTCGCACTCACAGCCCCAGCGGCGGGGCCGTGCGCCGCAGACACCCTAGACGGAGGGCCGGGGTCCCGGTCAGGGGAGGGCACCCCCTGGAAGCCAGGGGCAAGCGGCTACCGCGGCCTCTTCCAAAACTGCAGGCACACAGGCCGGCGCGGTAAAAAGCCCCGGGCCAGCCAACACCGCTCAAAGGGGAAGAGACCGCGCCTGGCCCAGCAGCGCTTGATGAGCCCCAGGCTCCGCCCCTGGCCGGAGCCTGACCCCGCCCGCCCGACTCTGGCTGCGCACAGGTGCACTTCCTAGGGCCGCCGCTAGGGGTCGCTGGTGAGGGGTTTCGGGGACCCTCAGCCCCCACCGGGCTGGGGCCACCCCTGCACCCATGGGGGTACGGGATTCTCCTCCCCCATGGGGGAACGGGGCCCCCTTCCCCTTCGCGGAAGCCCAAACCTTCCTCCCGGGGCACGCCTGCACCCTCCTCTCGCACTCACAGCCCCAGCAGCGGGGCCGTGCGCCGGCAGACGTCCTAGACGGAGGGCCGGGGTCCCGGTCAGGGGAGGACACCCCCTGGAAGCCAGGGGCAAGCGGCGACCGCGGCCTCTTCCAAAACTGCAGGCACACAGGCCGGCGCGGAAAAAAGCCCCGGGCCAGCCAGCACCGCTCAAAGGGGAAGAGTCCGCGCCTGGCCCAGCAGCGCTTGATGAGCCCCAGGCTCCGCCCCTGGCCGGATACTGACCCCGCCCGCCCGACTCTGGCTGCGCACAGGTGCACTTCCTAGGGCCGCCGCTAGGGGGCGCTGGTGAGGGGTTTCGGGGACCCTCAGCCCCCACCGGGCTGGGGCCACCCCTGCACCCATGGGGGAACGGGATTCGACGCCCCCATGGGGGAACGGGGCCCCCTTCCCCTTCGCGGAAGCCCAAACCTTCCTCCCGGGGCACGCCTGCACCCTCCTCTCGCACTCACAGCCCCAGCGGCGGGGCCGTGCGCCGGCAGACGCCCTAGACGGAGGGCCGGGGTCCCGGTCAGGGGAGGACACCCCCTGGAAGCCAGGGGCAAGTGGCGACCGCGGCCTCTTCCAAAACTGCAGGCACACAGGCCGGCGCGGAAAAAAGCCCCGGGCCAGCCAGCACCGCTCAAAGGGGTAGAGACCGCGCCTGGCCCAGCAGCGCTTGATGAGAACCAGGCTCCGCCCCTGGCCGGAGCCTGACCCCGCCCGCCCGAATCTGGCTGCGCACAGGTGCACTTCCTAGGGCCGACGCTAGGGGGCGCTGGTGAGGGGTTTCGGGGACCCTCAGCCCCCACCGGGCTGGGGCCACCACTGCACCCAAGGGGGTACGGGATTCGACTCCCCCATGGGGGAACGGGGCCCCCTTCCCCTTCGCGGAAGCCCAAACCTTCCTCCCGGGGCACGCCTGCACCCTCCTCTCGCACTCACAGACCCAGCGGCGGGGCCGTGCGCCGGCAGACGCCCTAGACGTAGGGCCGGGGTCCCGGTCAGGGGAGGGCACCCCCTGGAAGCCAGGGGCAAGCGGCGACCGCGGCCTCTTCCAAAACTGCAGGCACACAGGCCGGCGCGGAAAATAGCCCCGGGCCAGCCAGCACCGCTCAAAGGGGAAGAGACCGCACCTGGCCCAGCAGCGCTTGATGAGCCCCAGGCTCCGTCCCTGGCCGGAGTCTGACCCCGCCCGCCCGACTCTGGCTGCGCACAGGTGCACTTCCTAGGGCCGCCGCTAGGGGGCGCTGGTGAGGGGTTTCGGGGACCCTCAGCCCCCACGGGGCTGGGGCCACCCCTGCACCCATGGGGGTACGGGATTCTCCTCCCCCATGGGGGAACGGGACCCCCTTCCCCTTCGCGGAAGCCCAAACCTTCCTCCCGGGGCACGCCTGCACCCTCCTCTCGCACTCACGGCCCCAGCGGCGGGGCCGTGCGCCGGCAGACGCCCTAGACGGAGGGCCGGGTTCCCGGTCAGGGGAGGACACCCCCTGGAAGCCACGGGCAAGCGGCGACCGCGGCCTCTTCCAAAACTGCAGGCACACAGGCCGGCGCGGAAAAAAGCCCCGGGCCAGCCAGCACCGCTCAAAGGGGAAGAGACCGCGCCTAGCCCAGCAGCGCTTGATGAGCCCCAGGCTCCGCCCCTGGCCGGAGCCTGACCCCGCCCGCCCGACTCTGGCTGCGCACAGGTGCACTTCCTTGGGCCGCCGCTAGGGGGCGCTGGTGAGGGGTTTCGGGGACCCTCAGCCCCCACCGGTGTGGGGCCACCCCTGCACCCATGGGGGTACGGGGCCCACTTCCCCTTCGCGGAAGCCCACACCTTCCTCCCGGGGCACGCCTGCACCCTCCTCTCGCACTCACAGCCCCAGCGGCGGGGCCGTGCGCCGGCAGACGCCCTAGACAGAGGGCCGGGGTCCCGGTCAGGGGAGGGCACCCCCTGGAAGCCAGGGGCAAGCGGCGACCGCGGCCTCTTCCAAAACTGCAGGCACACAGGCCGGCGGGGAAAAAAGCCCCGGGCCAGCCAGCACCGCTCAAAGGGGAGGAGACCGCACCTGGCCCAGCAGCGCTTGATGAGCCCCAGGCTCCGCCCCTGGCCGGAGTCTGACCCCGCCCGCCCGACTCTGGCTGCGCACAGGTGCACTTCCTAGGGCCGCCGCTAGGGGGCGTTGGTGAGGGGTTTCGGGGACCCTCAGCCCCCACCGGGCTGGGGCCACCCCTGCACCCATGGGGGTACGGGATTCTCCTCCCCCATGGGGGAACGGGGCCCCCTTCCCCTTCGCGGAAGCCCAAACCTTCCTCCCGGGGCACGCCTGCACCCTCCTCTCACACTCACGGCCCCAGCGGCGGGGCCGTGCGCCGGCAGACGCCCTAGACGGAGGGCCGGGGTCCCGGTCAGGGGAGGACACCCCCTGGAAGCCACGGGCAAGCGGCGACCGCGGCCTCTTCCAGAACTGCAGGCACACAGGCCGGCGCGGAAAAAAGCCCCGGGCCAGCCAGCACCGCTCAAAGGGGAAGAGACCGCGCCTAGCCCAGCAGCGCTTGATGAGCACCAGGCTCCGCCCCTGGCCGGAGCCTGACCCCGCCCGCCCGACTCTGGCTGCGCACAGGTGCACTTCCTTGGGCCGCCGCTAGGGGGCGCTGGTGAGGGGTTTCGGGGACCCTCAGCCCCCACCGGTGTGGGGCCACCCCTGCACCCATGGGGGTACGGGGCCCACTTCCCCTTCGCGGAAGCCCACACCTTCCTCCCGGGGCACGCCTGCACCCTCCTCTCGCACTCACAGCCCCATTGGCGGGGCCGTGCGCCGGCAGACGCCCAAGACGGAGGGCCGGGTCCCGGTCAGGGGAGGGCATCCCCTGGAAGCCAGGGGCAAGCGGCGACCGCGGCCTCTTCCAAAACTGCAGGCACACAGGAGGGCGCGGAAAAAAGCCCCGGGCCAGCCAGCACCGCTCAAAGGGGAAGAGACCGCGCCTGGCCCAGCAGCGCTTGATGAGCCCCAGGCTCCGCCCCTGGCCGGAGCCTGACCCCGCCCGCCCGACTCTGGCTGCGCACAGGTGCACTTCCTAGGGCCGCCGCTAGGGGGCGCTGGTGAGGGGTTTCGGGGACCCTCAGCCCCCACCGGGCTGGGGCCACCACTGCACCCATGGGGGTACGGGATTCGACTCCCCCATGGGGGAACGGGGCCCCCTTCCCCTTCGCGGAAGCCCAAACCTTCCTCCCGGGGCAGGCCTGCACCCTCCTCTCGCACTCACAGACCCAGCTGCGGGGCCGTGCGCCGCAGACGCCCGAGACGTAGGGCCGGAGTCCCGGTCAGGGGAGGGCACCCCCTGGAAGCCAGGGGCAAGCGGCGACCGTGGCCTCTTCCAAAACTGCAGGCACACAGGCCGGCGCGGAAAAAAGCCCCGGGCCAGCCAGCACCGCTCAAAGGGGAGGAGACCGCACCTGGCCCAGCAGCGCTTGATGAGCCCCAGGCTCCGCCCCTGGCCGGAGCCTGACCCCGCCCGCCCGACTCTGGCTGCGCACAGGTGCACTTCCTTGGGCCGCCGCTAGGGGGCGCTGGTGAGGGGTTTCGGGGACCCTCAGCCCCCACCGGTGTGGGGCCACCCCTGCACCCATGGGGGTACGGGGCCCACTTCCCCTTCGCGGAAGCCCACACCTTCCTCCCGGGGCACGCCTGCACCCTCCTCTCGCACTCACAGCCCCATTGGCGGGGCCGTGCGCCGGCAGACGCCCTAGACGGAGGGCCGGGGTCCCGGTCAGGGGAGGGCACCCCCTGGAAGCCAGGGGCAAGCGGCGACCGCGGCCTCTTCCATAACTGCAGGCACACAGGAGGGCGCGGAAAAAAGCCCCGGGCCAGCCAGCACCGCTCAAAGGGGAAGAGACCGCGCCTGGCCCAGCAGCGCTTGATGAGCCCCAGGCTCCGCCCCTGGCCGGAGCCTGACCCCGCCCGCCCGACTCTGGCTGCGCACAGGTGCACTTCCTAGGGCCGCCGCTAGGGGGCGCTGGTGAGGGGTTTCGGGGACCCTCAGCCCCCACCGGGCTGGGGCCACCACTGCACCCATGGGGGTACGGGATTCGACTCCCCCATGGGGGAACGGGGCCCCCTTCCCCTTCGCGGAAGCCCAAACCTTCCTCCCGGGGCACGCCTGCACCCTCCTCTCGCACTCACAGACCCAGCGGCGGGGCCGTGCGCCGGCAGACGCCCTAGACGTAGGGCCGGGGTCCCGGTCAGGGGAGGGCACCCCCTGGAAGCCAGGGGCAAGCGGCGACCGCGGCCTCTTCCAAAACTGCAGGCACACAGGCCGGCGCGGAAAAAAGCCCCGGGCCAGCCAGCACCGCTCAAAGGGGAGGAGACCGCACCTGGCCCAGCAGCGCTTGATGAGCCCCAGGCTCCGCCCCTGGCCGGAGTCTGACCCCGCCCGCCCGACTCTGGCTGCGCACAGGTGCACTTCCTAGGGCCGCCGCTAGGGGGCGCTGGTGAGGGGTTTCGGGGACCCTCAGCCCCCATCGGGCTGGGGCCACCCCTGCACCCATGGGGGTACGGGATTCTCCTCCCCCATGGGGGAACGGGGCCCCCTTCCCCTTCGCGGAAGCCCAAACCTTCCTCCCGGGGCACGCCTGCACCCTCCTCTCACACTCACGGCCCCAGCGGCGGGGCCGTGCGCCGGCAGACGCCCTAGACGGAGGGCCGGGGTCCCGGTCAGGGGAGGACACCCCCTGGAAGCCACGGGCAAGCGGCGACCGCGGCCTCTTCCAAAACTGCAGGCACACAGGCCGGCGCGGAAAAAAGCCCCGGGCCAGCCAGCACCGCTCAAAGGGGAAGAGACCGCGCCTAGCCCAGCAGCGCTTGATGAGCCCCAGGCTCCGCCCCTGGCCGGAGCCTGACCCCTCCCGCCCGACTCTGGCTGCGCACAGGTGCACTTCCTAGGGCCGCCGCTAGGGGGCGCTGGTGAGGGGTTTCGAGGACCCTCAGCCCCCACCGGGCTGGGGCCACCCCTGCACCCATGGGGGTACGGGGCCCCCTTCCCCTTCGCGGAAGCCCACACCTTCCTCCAGGGGCACGCCTGCACGCTCCTATCGCACTCACAGCCCCAGCGGCGGGGCCGTGCGCCGGCAGACGCCCTAGACGGAGGGCCGGGGTCCCGGTCAGGGGAGGGCACCCCCTGGAAGCCAGGGGCAAGCGGCGACCGCGGCCTCTTCCAAAACTGCAGCACACAGGAGGGCGCGGAAAAAAGCCCCGGGCCAGCCAGCACCGCTCAAAGGGGAAGAGACCGCGCCTGGCCCAGCAGCGCTTGATGAGCCCCAGGCTCCGCCCCTGGCCGGAGCCTGACCCCGCCCGCCCGACTCTGGCTGCGCACAGGTGCACTTCCTAGGGCCGCCGCTAGGGGGCGCTGGTGAGGGGTTTCGGGGACCCTCAGCCCCCACCGGGCTGGGGCCACCACTGCACCCATGGGGGTACGGGATTCGACTCCCCCATGGGGGAACGGGGCCCCCTTCCCCTTCGCGGAAGCCCAAACCTTCCTCCCGGGGCACGCCTGCACCCTCCTCTCGCACTCACAGACCCAGCGGCGGGGCCGTGCTACGGCAGACGCCCTAGACGTAGGGCCGGGGTCCCGGTCAGTGGAGGGCACCCCCTGGAAGCCAGGGGCAAGCGGCGACCGCGGCCTCTTCCAAAACTGCAGGCACACAGGCCGGCGCGGAAAAAAGCCCCGGGCCAGCCAGCACCGCTCAAAGGGGAAGAGACCGCACCTGGCCCAGCAGCGCTTGATGAGCCCCAGGCTCCGCCCCTGGCCGGAGTCTGACCCGGCCCGCCCGACTCTGGCTGCGCACAGGTGCACTTCCTAGGGCCGCCGCTAGGGGGCGCTGGTGAGGGGTTTCGGGGACCCTCAGCCCCCACCGGGCTGGGGCCACCCCTGCACCCATGGGGGTACGGAATTCTTCTCCCCCATGGGGGAACGGGGCCCCCTTCCCCTTCGCGGAATCCCAACCTTCCTCCCGGGGCACGCCTGCACCCTCCTCTCGCACTCACGGCCCCAGCGGCGGGGCCGTGCGCCGGCAGACGCCCTAGACGGAGGGCCGGGGTCCCGGTCAGGGGAGGACACCCCCTGGAAGCCAGGGGCAAGCGGCGACCGCGACCTCTTCCAAAACTGCAGGCACACAGGCCGGCGCGGAAAAAAGCCCCGGGCCAGCCAGCACCGCTCAAAGGGGAAGAGACCGCGCCTAGACCAGCAGCGCTTGATGAGCCCCAGGCTCCGCCCCTGGCCGAGGCCTGACCCCGCCCTCCTGGCTCTTCATGAGCAAATGTGCCGTTCTCAGCTCCGCCTCAAGGGGCGCTGGCGAGGCGGTTCGGGGCCCTCAGCCCTCATGGGTTTAGGCAGACTCCACCCCAGGGAGAAACGGGAACCTCTTCTCCCATGGTGGAACGGGGCACACTCCCCCTGGGGGAATGGTAAATCTTCCTCCCGGGGCACACCTGCACCCTCCTCTCGGACTCACACCCCCAGGGGCAGGACGTGTGCCCCAAGACGGCCTAGACGGAGGGGCTGGGTCTCCGTCATTGACGGCAACGCCTGTAAGCCAGAAACAGGCGGCACCCGACGTGTCCTCCAAACTGCAGGCAGACAGGCCGGCGGGGAAAGACCCTAGCAAACCAGCACCAATCAGAGGGGAAGAGTCCTCACCCGGCTGAGCAGCGCTGATGAGCCCCAGGCTCCACTCCGGGCCGGAGACTGACCCCGCCCGCCCGACTCTGGCTGCGCACAGGTGCACTTCCTAGGGCCGCCGCTAGGGGGCGCTGGTGAGGGGTTTCGGGGACCCTCAGCCCCCACCGGGCTGGGGCCACCCCGCAACCCATGGGGGTACGGGACTGTCCTCCCCCATGGGGGAACGGGGCCCCCTTCCCCTTCGCGGAAGCCCAAACCTTCCTCCCGGGGCACGCCTGCACCCTCCTCTCGCACTCACAGCCCCAGCGGCGGGGCCGTGCGCCGGCAGACGCCCTAGACGGAGGGCCGGGGTCCCGGTCAGGGGAGGGCACCCCCTGGAAGCCAGGGGCAAGCGGCGACCGCGGCCTCTTCCAAAACTGCAGGCACACAGGCCGGCGCGGAAAAAAACCCCGGGCCAGCCAGCACCGCTCAAAGGGGAAGAGACCGCACCTGGCCCAGCAGCGCTTGATGAGCCCCAGGCTCCGCCCCTGGCCGGAGCCTACCCCGCCCGCCCGACTCTGGCTGCGCACAGGTGCACTTCCTAGGGCCGCCGCTAGGGGGCGCTGGTGAGGGGTTTCGGGGACCCTCAGCCCCCACCGGGCTGGGGCCACCCCGCAACCCATGGGGGTACGGGATTCGACTCCCCCATGGGGGAACGGGGCCCCCTTCCCCTTCGCGGAAGCCCAAACCTTCCTCCCGGGGCACGCCTGCACCCTCCTCTCGCACTCACAGCCCCAGCGGCGGGGCCGTGCGCCGGCAGACGCCCTAGACGGAGGACCAGCGTCCCGGTCAGGGGAGGGCACCCCTGGAAGCCAGGGGCAAGCGGCGACCCCGGCCTCTTCCAAAACTGCAGGCACACAGGCCGGCGCGGAAAAAAGCACCGGGCCAGCCAGCACCGCTCAAAGGGGAAGAGACCGCACCTGGCCCAGCAGCGCTTGATGAGCCCCAGGCTCCGCCCCTGGCCGGAGCCTGACCCCGCCCGCCCGACTCTGGCTGCGCACAGGTGCACTTCCTAGGCCGCCGCTAGGGGGCGCTGGTGAGGGGTTTCGGGGACCCTCAGCCCCCACCGGGCTGGGGCCACCGCTGCACCCATGGGGGTACGGGATTCGACTCCCCCATGGGGGAACGGGGCCCCTTCCCCTTCGCGGAAGCCCAAACCTTCCTCCCGGGGCACGCCTGCACCCTCCTCTCGCACTCACAGCCCCAGCGGCGGGGCCGTGCGCCGGCAGACGCCCTAGACGGAGGACCGGCGTCCCGGTCAGGGGAGGGCACCCCCTGGAAACCAGGGGCAAGCGGCGACCGCGGCCTCTTCCAAAACTGCAGGCACACAGGCCGGCGCGGAAAAAAGCCCCGGGCCAGCCAGCACCGCTCAAAGGGGAAGAGACCGCACCTGGCCCAGCAGCGCTTGATGAGCCCCAGGCTCCGCCCCTGGCCGGAGCCTGACCCCGCCCGCCCGACTCTGGCTGCGCACAGGTGCACTTCCTAGGGCCGCCGCTAGGGGGCGCTGGTGAGGGGTTTCGGGGACCCTCAGCCCCCACCGGGCTGGGGCCACCTCTGCACCCATGGGGGTACGGGATTCTCCTCCCCATGGGGGAACGGGGCCCCCTTCCCCTTCGCGGAAGCCCAAAGCTTCCTCCCGGGGCACGCCTGCACCCTCCTCTCGCACTCACAGCCCCAGCGGCGGGGCCGTGCGCCGGCAGACGCCCTAGACGGAGGGCCGGGGTCCCGGTCAGGGGAGGGCACCCCCTGGAAGCCAGGGGCAAGCGGCGACCGCGGCCTCTTCCAAAACTGCAGGCACACAGGCCGGCGCGGAAAAAAGCCCCGGGCCAGCCAGCACCGCTCAAAGGGGAAGAGACCGCGCCTAGCCCAGAGGCGCTTGATGAGCCCCAGGCTCCGCCCCTGGCCGAGGCCTGACCCCGCCCTCCTGGCTCTTCATGAGCAAATGTGCCGTTCTCAGCTCCGCCCCAAGGGGCGCTGGCGAGGCGGTTCGGGGCCCTCAGCCCTCATGGGTTTAGGCAGACTCCACCCCAGGGAGAAACGGGAACCTCTTCTCCCATGGTGGAACGGGGCACACTCCCCCTGGGGGAATGGTAAATCTTCCTCCCGGGGCACACCTGCACCCTCCCCTCGGACTCACACCCCCAGGGGCAGGACGTGTGCCCCAAGACGGCCTAGACGGAGGGGCTGGGTCTCCGTCATTGACGGCAACGCCTGTAAGCCAGAAACAGGCGGCACCCGACGTGTCCTCCAAACTGCAGGCAGACAGGCCGGCGGGGAAAGACCCTAGCAAACCAGCACCAATCAGAGGGGAAGAGTCCTCACCCGGCTGAGCAGCGCTGATGAGCCCCAGGCTCCACTCCGGGCCGGAGACTGACCCCGCCCGCCCGACTCTGGCTGCGCACAGGTGCACTTCCTAGGGCCGCCGCTAGGGGGCGCTGGTGAGGGGTTTCGGGGACCCTCAGCCCCCACCGGGCTGGGGCCACCCCGCAACCCATGGGGGTACGGGACTGTCCTCCCCCATGGGGGAACGGGGCCCCCTTCCCCTTCGCGGAAGCCCAAACCTTCCTCCCGGGGCACGCCTGCACCCTCCTCTCGCACTCACAGCCCCAGCGGCGGGGCCGTGCGCCGGCAGACGCCCTAGACGGAGGACCAGCGTCCCGGTCAGGGGAGGGCACCCCTGGAAGCCAGGGGCAAGCGGCGACCCCGGCCTCTTCTAAAACTGCAGGCACACAGGGCGGCGCGGAAAAAAGCGCCGGGCCAGCCAGCACCGCTCAAAGGGGAAGAACCGCACCTGGCCCAGCAGCGCTTGATGAGCCCCAGGCTCCGCCCCTGGCCAGAGCCTGACCCCGCCCGCCCGACTCTGGCTGCGCACAGGTGCACTTCCTAGGGCCGCCGCTAGGGGGCGCTGGTGAGGGGTTTCGGGGACCCTCAGCCCCCACCGGGCTGGGGCCACCTCTGCACCCATGGGGGTACGGGATTCTCCTCCCAATGGGGGAACGGGGCCCCCTTCCCCTTCGCGGAAGCCCAAAGCTTCCTCCCGGGGCACGCCTGCACCCTCCTCTCGCACTCACAGCCCCAGCGGCGGGGCCGTGCGCCGGCAGACGCCCTAGACGGAGGGCCGGGGTCCCGGTCAGGGGAGGGCACCCCCTGGAAGCCAGGGGCAAGCGGCGACCGCGGCCTCTTCCAAAACTGCAGGCACACAGGCCGGCGCGGAAAAAAGCCCCGGGCCAGCCAGCACCGCTCAAAGGGGAAGAGACCGCGCCTGGCCCAGCAGCGCTTGATGAGCCCCAGGCTCCGCCCCTGGCCGGAGCCTGACCCCGCCCGCCCGACTCTGGCTCCGCACAGGTGCACTTCCTAGGGCCGCCGCTAGGGGGCGCTGGTGAGGGGTTTCGGGGACCCTCAGCCCCCACCGGGCTGGGGCCACCCCTGCACCCATGGGGGTACGGGATTCGACTCCCCCATGGGGGAACGGTGCACCCTTCCCCTTCGCGGAAGCCCAAACCTTCCTCCTGGGGCACGCCTGCACCCTCCTCTCGCACTCACAGCCCCAGCGGCGGGGCCGTGCGCCGGCAGACGCCCTAGACGGAGGGCCGGGGTCCCGGTCAGGGGAGGGCACCCCCTGGAAACCAGGGGCAAGCGGCGACCGCGGCCTCTTCCAAAACTGCAGGCACACAGGCCGGCGCGGAAAAAAGCCCCGGGCCAGCCAGCACCGCTCAAAGGGGAAGAGACCGTACCTGGCCCAGCAGCGCTTGATGAGCCCAGGCTCCGCCTCTGGCCGGAGCCTGACCCCGCCCGCCCGACTCTGGCTGCACACAGGTGAACTTCCTAGGGCCGCCGCTAGGGGGCGCTGGTGAGGGGTTTCGGGGACCCTCAGCCCCCACCGGGCTGGGGCCACCCCTGCACCCATGGGGGTACGGGATTCGACTCCCCCATGGGGGAACGGGGCCCCCTTCCCCTTCGCGGAAGCCCAAACATAACTTCCGGGGCACGCCTGCACCCTCCTCTCGCACTCACAGCCCCAGCGGCGGGGCCGTGCGCCGGCAGACGCCCTAGACGGAGGGCCGGGGTCCCGGTCAGGGGAGGGCACCCCCTGGAAGCCAGGGGCAAGCGGCGACCGCGGCCTCTTCCAAAACTGCAGGCACACAGGAGGGCGCGGAAAAAAGCCCCGGGCCAGCCAGCACCGCTCAAAGGGGAAGAGACCGCGCCTGGCCCAGCAGCGCTCGATGAGCCCCAGGCTCCGCCCCTGGCCGGAGCCTGACCCCGCCCGCCCGACTCTGGCTGCGCACAGGTGCACTTCCTAGGGCCGCCGCTAGGGGGCGCTGGTGAGGGGTTTCGGGGACCCTCAGCCCCCACCGGGCTGGGGCCACCCCTGCACCCATGGGGGTACGGGATTCTCCTCCCCCATGGGGGAACGGGGCCCCCTTCCCCTTCGCGGAAGCCCAAACCTTCCTCCCGGGGCACGCCTGCACCCTCCTCTCGCACTCACAGCCCCAGCGGCGGGGCCGTGCGCCGGCAGACGCCCTAGACGGAGGGCCGGGGTCCCGGTCAGGGGAGGGCACCCCCTGGAAGCCAGGGGCAAGCGGCGACCGCGGCCTCTTCCAAAACTGCAGGCACACAGGCCGGCGCGGAAAAAAGCCCCGGGCCAGCCAGCACCGCTCAAAGGGGAAGAGACCGCGCCTGGCCCAGCAGCGCTTGATGAGCCCCAGGCTCCGCCCCTGGCCGGAGCCTGACCCCGCCCGCCCGACTCTGGCTCCGCACAGGTGCACTTCCTAGGGCCGCCGCTAGGGGGCGCTGGTGAGGGGTTTCGGGGACCCTCAGCCCCCACCGGGCTGGGGCCACCCCTGCACCCTTGGGGGTACGGGATTCGACTCCCCCATGGGGGAACGGGGCACCCTTCCCCTTCGCGGAAGCCCAAACCTTCCTCCCGGGGCACGCCTGCACCCTCCTCTCGCACTCACAGCCCCAGTGGCGGGGCCGTGCGCCGGCAGACGCCCTAGACGGAGGGCCGGGGTCCCGGTCAGGGGAGGGCACCCCCTGGAAACCAGGGGCAAGCGGCGACCGCGGCCTCTTCCAAAACTGCAGGCACACAGGCCGGCGCGGAAAAAAGCCCCGGGCCAGCCAGCACCGCTCAAAGGGGAAGAGACCGTACCTGGCCCAGCAGCGCTTGATGAGCCCCAGGCTCCGCCTCTGGCCGGAGCCTGACCCCGCCCGCCCGACTCTGGCTGCACACAGGTGCACTTCCTAGGGCCGCCGCTAGGGGGCGCTGGTGAGGGGTTTCGGGGACCCTCAGCCCCCACCGGTGTGGGGCCACCCCTGCACCCATGGGGGTACGGGGCCCACTTCCCCTTCGCGGAAGCCCACACCTTCCTCCCGGGGCACGCCTGCACCCTCCTCTCGCACTCACAGCCCCAGCGGCGGGGCCGTGCGCCGGCAGACGCCCTAGACGGAGGGCCGGGGTCCCGGTCAGGGGAGGGCACCCCCTGGAAGCCAGGGGCAAGCGGCGACCGCGGCCTCTTCCAAAACTGCAGGCACACAGGAGGGCGCGGAAAAAAGCCCCGGGCCAGCCAGCACCGCTCAAAGGGGAAGAGACCGCGCCTGGCCCAGCAGCGCTTGATGAGCCCCAGGCTCCGCCCCTGGCCGGAGCCTGACCCCGCCCGCCCGACTCTGGCTGCGCACAGGTGCACTTCCTAGGGCCGCCGCTAGGGGGCGCTGGTGAGGGGTTTCGGGGACCCTCAGCCCCCACCGGGCTGGGGCCACCACTGCACCCATGGGGGTACGGGATTCGACTCCCCCATGGGGGAACGGGGCCCCCTTCCCCTTCGCGGAAGCCCAAACCTTCCTCCCGGGGCACGCCTGCACCCTCCTCTCGCACTCACAGACCCGCGGCGGGGCCGTGCGCCGGCAGACGCCCTAGACGTAGGGCCGGGGTCCCGGTCAGGGGAGGGCACCCCCTGGAAGCCAGGGGCAAGCGGCGACCGCGGCCTCTTCCAAAACTGCAGGCACACAGGCCGGCGCGGAAAAAAGCCCCGGGCCAGCCAGCACCGCTCAAAGGGGAGGAGACCGCACCTGGCCCAGCAGCGCTTGATGAGCCCCAGGCTCCGCCCCTGGCCGGAGTCTGACCCCGCCCGCCCGACTCTGGCTGCACACAGGTGCACTTCCTAGGGCCGCCGCTAGGGGGCGCTGGTGAGGGGTTTCGGGGACCCTCAGCCCCCACCGGGCTGGGGCCACCCCTGCACCCATGGGGGTACGGGATTCGACTCCCCCATGGGGGAACGGGGCCCCTTCCCCTTCGCGGAAGCCCAAACATAACTCCCGGGGCACGCCTGCACCCTCCTCTCGCACTCACAGCCCCAGCGGCGGGGCCGTGCGCCGGCAGACGCCCTAGACGGAGGGCCGGGGTCCCGGTCAGGGCAGGGCACCCCCTGGAAGCCAGGGGCAAGCGGCGACCGCGGCCTCTTCCAAAACTGCAGGCACACAGGAGGGCGCGAAAAAAAGCCCCGGGCCAGCCAGCACCGCTCAAAGGGGTAGAGACCGCGCCTGGCCCAGCAGCGCTTGATGAGCCCCAGGCTCCGCCCCTGGCCGGAGCCTGACCCCGCCCGCCCGACTCTGGCTGCGCACAGGTGCACTTCCTAGGGCCGCCGCTAGGGGGCGCTGGTGAGGGGTTTCGGGGACCCTCAGCCCCCACCGGGCTGGGGCCACCCCTGCACCCATGGGGGTACGGGATTCTCCTCCCCCATGGGGGAACGGGGCCCCCTTCGCCTTCGCGGAAGCCCAAACCTTCCTCCCGGGGCACGCCTGCACCCTCCTCTCGCACTCACAGCCCCAGCGGCGGGGCCGTGCGCCGGCAGACGCCCTAGACGGAGGACCGGCGTCCCGGTCAGGGGAGGGCACCCCCTGGAAGCCAGGGGCAAGCGGCGACCGCGGCCTCTTCCAAAACTGCAGGCACACAGGCCGGCGCGGAAAAAAGCCCCGGGCCAGCCAGCACCGCTCAAAGGGGAAGAGACCGCACCTGGCCCAGCAGCGCTTGATGAGCCCCAGGCTCCGCCCCTGGCCGGAGCCTGACCCCGCCCGCCCGACTCTGGCTGCGCACAGGTGCACTTCCTAGGGCCGCCGCTAGGGGGCGCTGGTGAGGGGTTTCGGGGACCCTCAGCCCCCACCGGGCTGGGGCCACCCCTGCACCCATGGGGGTACGGGATTCTCCTCCCCCATGGGGGAACGGGGCCCCCTTCCCCTTCGCGGAAGCCCAAAGCTTCCTCCCGGGGCACGCCTGCACCCTCCTCTCGCACTCACAGCCCCAGCGGCGGGGCCGTGCGCCGGCAGACGCCCTAGACGGAGGGCCCGGGTCCCGGTCAGGGGAGGGCACCCCCTGGAAGCCAGGGGCAAGCGGCGTCCGCGGCCTCTTCCAAAACTGCAGGCACACAGGCCGGCGCGGAAAAAAGCCCCGGGCCAGCCAGCACCGCTCAAAGGGGAAGAGACCGCGCCTGGCCCAGCAGCGCTTGATGAGCCCCAGGCTCCGCCCCTGGCCGGAGCCTGACCCCGCCCGCCCGACTCTGGCTCCGCACAGGTGCACTTCCTAGGGCCGCCGCTAGGGGGCGCTGGTGAGGGGTTTCGGGGACCCTCAGCCCCCACCGGGCTGGGGCCACCCCTGCACCCATGGGGGTACGGGATTCGACTCCCCCATGGGGGAACGGGGCACCCTTCCCCTTCGCGGAAGCCCAAACCTTCCTCCCGGGGCACACCTGCACCCTCCTCTCGCACTCACAGCCCCAGCGGCGGGGCCGTGCGCCGGCAGACGCCCTAGACGGAGGGCCGGGGTCCCGGTCAGGGGAGGGCACCCCCTGGAAACCAGGGGCAAGCGGCGACCGCGGCCTCTTCCAAAACTGCAGGCACACAGGCCGGCGCGGAAAAAAGCCCCGGGCCAGCCAGCACCGCTCAAAGGGGAAGAGACCGTACCTGGCCCAGCAGCGCTTGATGAGCCCCATGCTCCGCCTCTGGCCGGAGCCTGACCCCGCCCGCCCGACTCTGGCTGCACACAGGTGCACTTCCTAGGGCCGCCGCTAGGGGGCGCTGGTGAGGGGTTTCGGGGACCCTCAGCCCCCACCGGTGTGGGGCCACCCCTGCACCCATGGGGGTACGGGGCCCACTTCCCCTTCGCGGAAGCCCACACGTTCCTCCCGGGGCACGCCTGCACCCTCCTCTCGCACTCACAGCCCCAGCGGCGGGGCCGTGCGCCGGCAGACGCCCTAGACGGAGGGCCGGGGTCCCGGTCAGGGGAGGGCACCCCCTGGAAGCCAGGGGCAAGCGGCGACCGCGGCCTCGTCCAAAACTGCAGGCACACAGGAGGGCGCGGAAAAAAGCCCCGGGCAAGCCAGCACCGCTCAAAGGGGAAGAGACCGCGCCTGGCCCAGCAGCGCTTGATGAGCCCCAGGCTCCGCCCCTGGCCGGAGCCTGACCCCGCCCGCCCGACTCTGGCTCCGCACAGGTGCACTTCCTAGGGCCGCCGCTAGGGGGCGCTGGTGAGGGGTTTCGGGGACCCTCAGCCCCCACCGGGCTGGGGCCACCACTGCACCCATGGGGGTACGGGATTCGACTCCCCCATGGGGGAACGGGGCCCCCTTCCCCTTCGCGGAAGCCCAAACCTTCCTCCCGGGGCACGCCTGCACCCTCCTCTCGCACTCACAGACCCAGCGGCGGGGCCGTGCGCCGGCAGACGCCCTAGACGTAGGGCCGGGGTCCCGGTCAGGGGAGGGCACCCCCTGGAAGCCAAGGGCAAGCGGCGACCGCGGCCTCTTCCAAAACTGCAGGCACACAGGCCGGCGCGGAAAAAAGCCCCGGGCCAGCCAGCACCGCTCAAAGGGGAGGAGACCGCACCTGGCCCAGCAGCGCTTGATGAGCCCCAGGCTCCGCCCCTGGCCGGAGTCTGACCCCGCCCGCCCGACTCCGGCTGCGCACAGGTGCACTTCCTAGGGCCGCCGCTAGGGGTCGCTGGTGAGGGGTTTCGGGGACCCTCAGCCCCCACCGGGCTGGGGCCACCCCTGCACCCATGGGGGTACGGGATTCTCCTCCCCCATGGGGGAACGGGGCCCCCTTCCCCTTCGCGGAAGCCCAAACCTTCCTCCCGGGGCACGCCTGCACCCTCCTCTCACACTCACGGCCCCAGCGGCGGGGCCGTGCGCCGGCAGACGCCCTAGACGGAGGGCCGGGGTCCCGGTCAGGGGAGGACACCCCCTGGAAGCCACGGGCAAGCGGCGACCGCGGCCTCTTCCAAAACTGCAGGCACACAGGCCGGCGCGGAAAAAAGCCCCGGGCCAGCCAGCACCGCTCAAAGGGGAAGAGACCGCGCCTAGCCCAGCAGCGCTTGATGAGCCCCAGGCTCCGCCCCTGGCCGGAGCCTGACCCCGCCCGCCCGACTCTGGCTGCGCACAGGTGCACTTCCTAGGGCCGCCGCTAGGGGGCGCTGGTGAGGGGTTTCGGGGACCCTCAGCCCCCACCGGTGTGGGGCCACCCCTGCACCCATGGGGGTACGGGGCCCCCTTCCCCTTCGCGGAAGCCCACACCTTCCTCCCGGGGCACGCCTGCACGCTCCTCTCGCACTCACAGCCCCAGCGGCGGGGCCGTGCGCCGGCAGACGCCCTAGACGGAGGGCCGGGGTCCCGGTCAGGGGAGGGCACCCCCTGGAAGCCAGGGGCAAGCGGCGACCGCGGCCTCTTCCAAAACTGCAGGCACACAGGAGGGCGCGGAAAAAAGCCCCGGGCCAGCCAGCACCGCTCAAAGGGGAAGAGACCGCGCCTGGCCCAGCAGCGCTTGATGAGCCCCAGGCTCCGCCCCTGGCCGGAGCCTGACCCCGCCCGCCCGACTCTGGCTGCGCACAGGTGCACTTCCTAGGGCCGCCGCTAGGGGGCGCTGGTGAGGGGTTTCGGGGACCCTCAGCCCCCACCGGGCTGGGGCCACCACTGCACCCATGGGGGTACGGGATTCGACTCCCCCATGGGGGAACGGGGCCCCCTTCCCCTTCGCGGAAGCCCAAACCTTCCTCCCGGGGCACGCCTGCACCCTCCTCTCGCACTCACAGACCCAGCGGAGGGGCCGTGCGCCGGCAGACGCCCTAGACGTAGGGCCGGGGTCCCGGTCAGGGGAGGGCACCCCCTGGAAGCCAGGGGCAAGCGGCGACCGCGGCCTCTTCCAAAACTGCAGGCACACAGGCCGGCGCGGAAAAAAGCCCCGGGCCAGCCAGCACCGCTCAAAGGGGAGGAGACCGCACCTGGCCCAGCAGCGCTTGATGAGCCCCAGGCTCCGCCCCTGGCCGGAGTCTGACCCCGCCCGCCCGACTCTGGCTGCGCACAGGTGCACTTCCTAGGGCCGCCGCTAGGGGGCGCTGGTGAGGGGTTTCGGGGACCCTCAGCCCCCACCGGTGTGGGGCCACCCCTGCACCCATGGGGGTACGGGGCCCCCTTCCCCTTCGCGGAAGCCCACACCTTCCTCCCGGGGCACGCCTGCACGCTCCTCTCGCACTCACAGCCCCAGCGGCGGGGCCGTGCGCCGGCAGACGCCCTAGACGGAGGGCCGGGGTCCCGGTCAGGGGAGGGCACCCCCTGGAAGCCAGGGGCAAGCGGCGACCGCGGCCTCTTCCAAAACTGCAGGCACACAGGAGGGCGCGGAAAAAAGCCCCGGGCCAGCTAGCACCGCTCAAAGGGGAAGAGACCGCGCCTGGCCCAGCAGCGCTTGATGAGCCCCAGGCTCCGCCCCTGGCCGGAGCCTGACCCCGCCCGCCCGACTCTGGCTGCGCACAGGTGCACTTCCTAGGGCCGCCGCTAGGGGTCGCTGGTGAGGGGTTTCGGGGACCCTCAGCCCCCACCGGGCTGGGGCCACCACTGCACCCATGGGGGTACGGGATTCGACTCCCCCATGGGGGAACGGGGCCCCCTTCCCCTTCGCGGAAGCCCAAACCTTCCTCCCGGGGCACGCCTGCACCCTCCTCTCGCACTCACAGACCCAGCGGCGGGGCCGTGCGCCGGCAGACGCCCTAGAGGTAGGGCCGGGGTCCCGGTCAGGGGAGGGCACCCCCTGGAAGCCAGGGGCAAGCGGCGACCGCGGCCTCTTCCAAAACTGCAGGCACACAGGCCGGCGCGGAAAAAAGCCCCGGGCCAGCCAGCACCGCTCAAAGGGGAGGAGACCGCACCTGGCCCAGCAGCGCTTGATGAGCCCCAGGCTCCGCCCCTGGCCGGAGTCTGACCCCGCCCGCCCGACTCTGGCTGCGCACAGGTGCACTTCCTAGGGCCGCCGCTAGGGGGCGCTGGTGAGGGGTTTCGGGGACCCTCAGCCCCCACCGGGCTGGGGCCACCCCTGCACCCATGGGGGTACGGGATTCTCCTCCCCCATGGGGGAACGGGGTCCCCTTCCCCTTCGCGGAAGCCCAAACCTTCCTCCCGGGGCACGCCTGCACCCTCCTCTCACACTCACGGCCCCAGCGGCGGGGCCGTGCGCCGGCAGACGCCCTAGACGGAGGGCCGGGGTCCCGGTCAGGGGAGGACACCCCCTGGAAGCCACGGGCAAGCGGCGACCGCGGCCTCTTCCAAAACTGCAGGCACACAGGCCGGCGCGGAAAAAAGCCCCGGGCCAGCCAGCACCGCTCAAAGGGGAAGAGACCGCGCCTAGCCCAGCAGCGCTTGATGAGCCCCAGGCTCCGCCCCTGGCCGGAGCCTGACCCCGCCCGCCCGACTCTGGTGCGCACAGGTGCACTTCCTTGGGCCGCCGCTAGGGGGCGCTGGTGAGGGGTTTCGGGGACCCTCAGCCCCCACCGGTGTGGGGCCACCCCTGCACACATGGGGGTACGGGGCCCACTTCCCCTTCGCGGAAGCCCACACCTTCCTCCCGGGGCACGCCTGCACCCTCCTCTCGCACTCACAGCCCCAGCGGCGGGGCCGTGCGCCGGCAGACGCCCTAGACGGAGGGCCGGGGTCCCGGTCAGGGGAGGGCACCCCCTGGAAGCCAGGGGCAAGCGGCGACCGCGGCCTCGTCCAAAACTGCAGGCACACAGGAGGGCGCGGAAAAAAGCCCCGGGCAAGCCAGCACCGCTCAAAGGGGAAGAGACCGCGCCTGGCCCAGCAGCGCTTGATGAGCCCCAGGCTCCGCCCCTGGCCGGAGCCTGACCCCGCCCGCCCGACTCTGGCTCCGCACAGGTGCACTTCCTAGGGCCGCCGCTAGGGGGCGCTGGTGAGGGGTTTCGGGGACCCTCAGCCCCCACCGGGCTGGGGCCACCACTGCACCCATGGGGGTACGGGATTCGACTCCCCCATGGGGGAACGGGGCCCCCTTCCCCTTCGCGGAAGCCCAAACCTTCCTCCCGGGGCACGCCTGCACCCTCCTCTCGCACTCACAGACCCAGCGGCGGGGCCGTGCGCCGGCAGACGCCCTAGACGTAGGGCCGGGGTCCCGGTCAGGGGAGGGCACCCCCTGGAAGCCAAGGGCAAGCGGCGACCGCGGCCTCTTCCAAAACTGCAGGCACACAGGCCGGCGCGGAAAAAAGCCCCGGGCCAGCCAGCACCGCTCAAAGGGGAGGAGACCGCACCTGGCCCAGCAGCGCTTGATGAGCCCCAGGCTCCGCCCCTGGCCGGAGTCTGACCCCGCCCGCCCGACTCCGGCTGCGCACAGGTGCACTTCCTAGGGCCGCCGCTAGGGGGCGCTGGTGAGGGGTTTCGGGGACCCTCAGCCCCCACCGGGCTGGGGCCACCCCTGCACCCATGGGGGTACGGGATTCTCCTCCCCCATGGGGGAACGGGGCCCCCTTCCCCTTCGCGGAAGCCCAAACCTTCCTCCCGGGGCACGCCTGCACCCTCCTCTCACACTCACGGCCCCAGCGGCGGGGCCGTGCGCCGGCAGACGCCCTAGACGGAGGGCCGGGGTCCCGGTCAGGGGAGGACACCCCCTGGAAGCCACGGGCAAGCGGCGACCGCGGCCTCTTCCAAAACTGCAGGCACACAGGCCGGCGCGGAAAAAAGCCCCGGGCCAGCCAGCACCGCTCAAAGGGGAAGAGACCGCGCCTAGCCCAGCAGCGCTTGATGAGCCCCAGGCTCCGCCCCTGGCCGGAGCCTGACCCCGCCCGCCCGACTCTGGCTGCGCACAGGTGCACTTCCTAGGGCCGCCGCTAGGGGGCGCTGGTGAGGGGTTTCGGGGACCCTCAGCCCCCACCGGGCTGGGGCCACCCCGCAACCCATGGGGGTACGGGGCCCCCTTCCCCTTCGCGGAAGCCCACACCTTCCTCCCGGGGCACGCCTGCACGCTCCTCTCGCACTCACAGCCCCAGCGGCGGGGCCGTGCGCCGGCAGAGGCCCTAGAGGGAGGGCCGGGGTCCCGGTCAGGGGAGGGCACCCCCTGGAAGCCAGGGGCAAGCGGCGACCGCGGCCTCTTCCAAAACTGCAGGCACACAGGAGGGCGCGGAAAAAGCCCCGGGCCAGCCAGCACCGCTCAAAGGGGAAGAGACCGCGCCTGGCCCAGCAGCGCTTGATGAGCCCCAGGCTCCGCCCCTGGCCGGAGCCTGACCCCGCCCGCCCGACTCTGGCTGCGCACAGGTGCACTTCCTAGGGCCGCCGCTAGGGGGCGCTGGTGAGGGGTTTCGGGGACCCTCAGCCCCCACCGGGCTGGGGCCACCACTGCACCCATGGGGGTACGGGATTCGACTCCCCCATGGGGGAACGGGGCCCCCTTCCCCTTCGCGGAAGCCCAAACCTTCCTCCCGGGGCACGCCTGCACCCTCCTCTCGCACTCACAGACCCAGCGGCGGGGCCGTGCTCCGGCAGACGCCCTAGACGTAGGGCCGGGGTCCCGGTCAGTGGAGGGCACCCCCTGGAAGCCAGGGGCAAGCGGCGACCGCGGCCTCTTCCAAAACTGCAGGCACACAGGCCGGCGCGGAAAAAAGCCCCGGGCCAGCCAGCACCGCTCAAAGGGGAAGAGACCGCACCTGGCCCAGCAGCGCTTGATGAGCCCCAGGCTCCGCCCCTGGCCGGAGTCTGACCCGGCCCGCCCGACTCTGGCTGCGCACAGGTGCACTTCCTAGGGCCGCCGCTAGGGGGCGCTGGTGAGGGGTTTCGGGGACCCTCAGCCCCCACCGGGCTGGGGCCACCCCTGCACCCATGGGGGTACGGGATTCTTCTCCCCCATGGGGGAACGGGGCCCCCTTCCCCTTCGCGGAATCCCAACCTTCCTCCCGGGGCACGCCTGCACCCTCCTCTCGCACTCACGGCCCCAGCGGCGGGGCCGTGCGCCGGCAGACGCCCTAGACGGAGGGCCGGGGTCCCGGTCAGGGGAGGACACCCCCTGGAAGCCAGGGGCAAGCGGCGACCGCGACCTCTTCCAAAACTGCAGGCACACAGGCCGGCGCGGAAAAAAGCCCCGGGCCAGCCAGCACCGCTCAAAGGGGAAGAGACCGCGCCTAGCCCAGCAGCGCTTGATGAGCCCCAGGCTCCGCCCCTGGCCGAGGCCTGACCCCGCCCTCCTGGCTCTTCATGAGCAAATGTGCCGTTCTCAGCTCCGCCCCAAGGGGCGCTGGCGAGGCGGTTCGGGGCCCTCAGCCCTCATGGGTTTAGGCAGACTCCACCCCAGGGAGAAACGGGAACCTCTTCTCCCATGGTGGAACGGGGCACACTCCCCCTGGGGGAATGGTAAATCTTCCTCCCGGGGCACACCTGCACCCTCCTCTCGGACTCACACCCCCAGGGGCAGGACGTGTGCCCCAAGACGGCCTAGACGGAGGGGCTGGGTCTCCGTCATTGACGGCAACGCCTGTAAGCCAGAAACAGGCGGCACCCGACGTGTCCTCCAAACTGCAGGCAGACAGGCCGGCGGGGAAAGACCCTAGCAAACCAGCACCAATCAGAGGGGAAGAGTCCTCACCCGGCTGAGCAGCGCTGATGAGCCCCAGGCTCCACTCCGGGCCGGAGACTGACCCCGCCCGCCCGACTCTGGCTGCGAACAGGTGCACTTCCTAGGGCCGCCGCTAGGGGGCGCTGGTGAGGGGTTTCGGGGACACTCAGCCCCCACCGGGCTGGGGCCACCCCGCAACCCATGGGGGTACGGGACTGTCCTCCCCCATGGGGGAACGGGGCCCCCTTCTCCTTCGCGGAAGCCCAAACCTTCCTCCCGGGGCACGCCTGCACCCTCCTCTCGCACTCACAGCCCCAGCGGCGGGGCCGTGCGCCGGCAGACGCCCTAGACGGAGGGCCGGGGTCCCGGTCAGGGGAGGGCACCCCCTGGAAGCCAGGGGCAAGCGGCGACCGCGGCCTCTTCCAAAACTGCAGGCACACAGGCCGGCGCGGAAAAAAGCCCCGGGCCAGCCAGCACCGCTCAAAGGGGAAGAGACCGCACCTGGCCCAGCAGCGCTTGATGAGCCCCAGGCTCCGCCCCTGGCCGGAGCCTACCCCGCCCGCCCGACTCTGGCTGCGCACAGGTGCACTTCCTAGGGCCGCCGCTAGGGGGCGCTGGTGAGGGGTTTCGGGGACCCTCAGCCCCCACCGGGCTGGGGCCACCCCGCAACCCATGGGGGTACGGGATTCGACTCCCCCATGGGGGAACGGGGCCCCCTTCCCCTTCGCGGAAGCCCAAACCTTCCTCCCGGGGCACGCCTGCACCCTCCTCTCGCACTCACAGCCCCAGCGGCGGGGCCGTGCGCCGGCAGACGCCCTAGACGGAGAACCAGTGTCCCGGTCAGGGGAGGGCACCCCCTGGAAGCCAGGGGCAAGCGGCGACCCCGGCCTCTTCCAAAACTGCAGGCACACAGGCCGGCGCGGAAGAAAGCGCCGGGCCAGCCAGAACCGCTCAAAGGGGAAGAGACCGCACCTGGCCCAGCAGCGCTTGATGAGCCCCAGGCTCCGCCCCTGGCCCGAGCCTAACCCCGCCCGCCCGACTCTGGCTGCGCACAGGTGCACTTCCTAGGGCCGCCGCTAGGGGGCGCTGGTGAGGGGTTTCGGGGACCCTCAGCCCCCACCGGGCTGGGGCCACCCCTGCACCCATGGGGGTACGGGATTCTCCTCCCCCATGGGGGAACGGGGCCCCCTTCCCCTTCGCGGAAGCCCAAAGCTTCCTCCCGGGGCACGCCTGCACCCTCCTCTCGCACTCACAGCCCCAGCGGCGGGGCCGTGCGCCGGCAGACGCCCTAGACGGAGGGCCGGGGTCCCGGTCAGGGGAGGGCACCCCCTGGAAGCCAGGGGCAAGCGGCGACCGCGGCCTCTTCCAAAACTGCAGGCACACAGGCCGGCGCGGAAAAAAGCCCCGGGCCAGCCAGCACCGCTCAAAGGGGAAGAGACCGCGCCTGGCCCAGCAGCGCTTGATGAGCCCCAGGCTCCGCCCCTGGCCGGAGCCTGACCCCGCCCGCCCGACTCTGGCTCCGCACAGGTGCACTTCCTAGGGCCGCCGCTAGGGGGCGCTGGTGAGGGGTTTCGGGGACCCTCAGCCCCCACCGGGCTGGGGCCACCCCTGCACCCATGGGGGTACGGGATTCGACTCCCCCATGGGGGAACGGGGCACCCTACCCCTTCGCGGAAGCCCAAACCTTCCTCCCGGGGCACGCCTGCACCCTCCTCTCGCACTCACAGCCCCAGCGGCGGGGCCGTGCGCCGGCAGACGCCCTAGACCGAGGGCCGGGGTCCCGGTCAGGGGAGGGCACCCCCTGGAAACCAGGGGCAAGTGGCGACCGCGGCCTCTTCCAAAACTGCAGGCACACAGGCCGGCGCGGAAAAAAGCCCCGGGCCAGCCAGCACCGCTCAAAGGGGAAGAGACCGTACCTGGCCCAGCAGCGCTTGATGAGCCCCAGGATCCGCCTCTGGCCGGAGCCTGACCCCGCCCGCCCGACTCTGGCTGCACACAGGTGCACTTCCTAGGGCCGCCGCTAGGGGGCGCTGGTGAGGGGTTTCGGGGACCCTCAGCCCCCACCGGGCTGGGGCCACCCCTGCACCCATGGGGGTACGGGATTCGACTCCCCCATGGGGGAACGGGGCCCCCTTCCCCTTCGCGGAAGCCCAAACATAACTCCCGGGGCACGCCTGCACCGTCCTCTCGCACTCACAGCCCCAGCGGCGGGGCCGTGCGCCGGCAGACGCCCTAGACGGAGGGCCGGGGTCCCGGTCAGGGGAGGGCACCCCCTGGAAGCCAGGGGCAAGCGGCGACCGCGGCCTCTTCCAAAACTGCAGGCACACAGGAGGGCGCGGAAAAAAGCCCCGGGCCAGCCAGCACCGCTCAAAGGGGAAGAGACCGCGCCTGGCCCAGCAGCGCTTGATGAGCCCCAGGCTCCGCCCCTGGCCGGAGCCTGACCCCGCCCGCCCGACTCTGGCTGCGCACAGGTGCACTTCCTAGGGCCGCCGCTAGGGGGCGCTGGTGAGGGGTTTCGGGGACCCTCAGGCCCACCGGGCTGGGGCCACCACTGCACCCATGGGGGTACGGGATTCGACTCCCCCATGGGGGAACGGGGCCCCCTTCCCCTTCGCGGAAGCCCAAACCTTCCTCCCGGGGTACGCCTGCACCCTCCTCTCGCACTCACAGACCCAGCGGCGGGGCCGTGCGCCGGCAGACGCCCTAGACGTAGGGCCGGGGTCCCGGTCAGGGGAGGGCACCCCCTGGAAGCCAGGGGCAAGCGGCGACCGCGGCCTCTTCCAAAACTGCAGGCACACAGGCCGGCGCGGAAAAAAGCCCCGGGCCAGCCAGCACCGCTCAAAGGGGAAGAGACCGCACCTGGCCCAGCAGCGCTTGATGAGCCCCAGGCTCCGCCCCTGGCCGGAGTCTGACCCCGCCCGCCCGACTCTGGCTGCGCACAGGTGCACTTCCTAGGGCCGCCGCTAGGGGGCGCTGGTGAGGGGTTTCGGGGACCCTCAGCCCCCACCGGGCTGGGGCCACCCCTGCACCCATGGGGGTACGGGATTCGACTCCCCCATGGGGGAACGGGGCACCCTTCCCCTTCGCGGAAGCCCAAACCTTCCTCCCGGGGCACGCCTGCACCCTCCTCTCGCACTCACAGCCCCAGCGGCGGGGCCGTGCGCCGGCAGACGCCCTAGACCGAGGGCCGGGGTCCCGGTCAGGGGAGGGCACCCCCTGGAAACCAGGGGCAAGTGGCGACCGCGGCCTCTTCCAAAACTGCAGGCACACAGGCCGGCGCGGAAAAAAGCCCCGGGCCAGCCAGCACCGCTCAAAGGGGAAGAGACCGTACCTGGCCCAGCAGCGCTTGATGAGCCCCAGGCTCCGCCTCTGGCCGGAGCCTGACCCCGCCCGCCCGACTCTGGCTGCACACAGGTGCACTTCCTAGGGCCGCCGCTAGGGGGCGCTGGTGTGGGGTTTCGGGGACCCTCAGCCCCCACCGGGCTGGGGCCACCCCTGCACCCATGGGGGTACGGGATTCGACTCCCCCATGGGGGAACGGGGCCCCCTTCCCCTTCGCGGAAGCCCAAACATAACTCCCGGGGCACGCCTGCACCGTCCTCTCGCACTCACAGCCCCAGCGGCGGGGCCGTGCGCCGGCAGACGCCCTAGACGGAGGGCCGGGGTCCCGGTCAGGGGAGGGCACCCCCTGGAAGCCAGGGGCAAGCGGCGACCGCGGCCTCTTCCAAAACTGCAGGCACACAGGAGGGCGCGGAAAAAAGCCCCGGGCCAGCCAGCACCGCTCAAAGGGGAAGAGACCGCGCCTGGCCCAGCAGCGCTTGATGAGCCCCAGGCTCCGCCCCTGGCCGGAGCCTGACCCCGCCCGCCCGACTCTGGCTGCGCACAGGTGCACTTCCTAGGGCCGCCGCTAGGGGGCGCTGGTGAGGGGTTTCGGGGACCCTCAGGCCCACCGGGCTGGGGCCACCACTGCACCCATGGGGGTACGGGATTCGACTCCCCCATGGGGGTACGGGGCCCCCTTCCCCTTCGCGGAAGCCCAAACCTTCCTCCCGGGGCACGCCTGCACCCTCCTCTCGCACTCACAGCCCCAGCGGCGGGGCCGTGCGCCGGCAGACGCCCTAGACGGAGGGCCGGGGTCCCGGTCAGGGGAGGGCACCCCCTGGAAGCCAGGGGCAAGCGGCGACCGCGGCCTCTTCCAAAACTGCAGGCACACAGGCCGGCGCGGAAAAAAGCCCCGGGCCAGCCAGCACCGCTCAAAGGGGAAGAGACCGCACCTGGCCCAGCAGCGCTTGATGAGCCCCAGGCTCCGCCCCTGGCCGGAGCCTGACCCCGCCCGCCCGACTCTGGCTGCGCACATGTGCACTTCCTAGGCCGCCGCTAGGGGGCGCTGGTGAGGGGTTTCGGGGACCCTCAGCCCCCACCGGGCTGGGGCCACCGCTGCACTCATGGGGGTACGGGATTCGACTCCCCCATGGGGGAACGGGGCCCCTTCGCCTTCGCGGAAGCCCAAACCTTCCTCCCGGGGCACGCCTGCACCCTCCTCTCGCACTCACAGCCCCAGCGGCGGGGCCGTGCGCCGGCAGACGCCCTAGACGGAGGACCGGCGTCCCGGTCAGGGGAGGGCACCCCCTGGAAACCAGGGGCAAGCGGCGACCGCGGCCTCTTCCAAAACTGCAGGCACACAGGCCAGCGCGGAAAAAAGCCCCGGGCCAGCCAGCACCGCTCAAAGGGGAAGAGACCGCACCTGGCCCAGCAGCGCTTGATGAGCCCCAGGCTCCGCCCCTGGCCGGAGCCTGACCCCGCCCGCCCGACTCTGGCTGCGCACAGGTGCACTTCCTAGGGCCGCCGCTAGTGGGCGCTGGTGAGGGGTTTCGGGGACCCTCAGCCCCCACCGGGCTGGGGCCACCCCTGCACCCATGGGGGTACGGGATTCTCCTCCCCCATGGGGGAACGGGGCCCCCTTCCCCTTCGCGGAAGCCCAAAGCTTCCTCCCGGGGCACGCCTGCACCCTCCTCTCGCACTCACAGCCCCAGCGGCGGGGCCGTGCGCCGGCAGACGCCCTAGACGGAGGGCCGGGGTCCCGGTCAGGGGAGGGCACCCCCTGGAAGTCAGGGGCAAGCGGCGACCGCGGCCTCTTCCAAAACTGCAGGCACACAGGCCGGCGCGGAAAAAAGCCCCGGGCCAGCCAGCACCGCTGAAAGGGGAAGAGACCGCGCCTGGCCCAGCAAGCTCTTGATGAGCCCCAGGCTCCGCCCCTGGCCGGAGCCTGACCCCGCCCGCCCGACTCTGGCTCCGCACAGTTGCACTTCCTAGGGCCGCCGCTAGGGGGCGCTGGTGAGGGGTTTCGGGGACCCTCAGCCCCCACCGGGCTGGGGCCACCCCTGCACCCATGGGGGTACGGGATTCGACTCCCCCATGGGGGAACGGGGCACCCTTCCCCTTTGCGGAAGCCCAAACCATCCTCCCGGGGCACGCCTGCACCCTCCTCTCGCACTCACAGCCCCAGCGGCGGGGCCGTGCGCCGGCAGACGCCCTAGACGGAGGGCCGGGGTCCCGGTCAGGGGAGGACACCCCCTGGAAGCCAGGGGCAAGCGGCGACCGCGGCCTCTTCCAAAACTGCAGGCACACAGGCCGGCGCGGAAAAAAGCCCCGGGCCAGCCAGCACCGCTCAAAGGGGAAGAGACCGCACCTGGCCCAGCAGCGCTTGATGAGCCCCAGGCTCCGCCCCTGGCCGGAGCCTGACCCCGCCCGCCCGACTCTGGCTGCGCACAGGTGCACTTCCTAGGCCGCCGCTAGGGGGCGCTGGTGAGGGGTTTCGGGGACCCTCAGCCCCCACCGGGCTGGGGCCACCCCTGCACCCATGGGCTTACGGGATTCTCCTCCCCCATGGGGGAACGGGGCCCCCTTCCCCTTCGCGGAATCCCAACCTTCCTCCCGGGGCACGCCTGCACCCTCCTCTCGCACTCACGGCCCCAGCGGCGGGGCCGTGCGCCGGCAGACGCCCTAGATGGAGGGCCGGGGTCCCGGTCAGGGGAGGACACCCCCTGGAAGCCAGGGGCAAGCGGCGACCGCGACCTCTTCCAAAACTGCAGGCACACAGGCCGGCGCGGAAAAAAGCCCCGGGCCAGCCAGCACCGCTCAAAGGGGAAGAGACCGCGCCTAGCCCAGCAGCGCTTGATGAGCCCCAGGCTCCGCCCCTGGCCGAGGCCTTACCCCGCCCTCCTGGCTCTTCATGAGCAAATGTGCCGTTCTCAGCTCTGCCACAAGGGGCGCTGGCGAGGCGGTTCGGGGCCCTCAGCCCTCATGGGTTTAGGCAGACTCCACCCCAGGGAGAAACGGGAACCTCTTCTCCCATGGTGGAACGGGGCACACTCCCCCTGGGGGAATGGTAAATCTTCCTCCCGGGGCACACCTGCACCCTCCTCTCGGACTCACACCCCCAGGGGCAGGACGTGTGCCCCAAGACGGCCTAGACGGAGGGGCTGGGTCTCCGTCATTGACGGCAACGCCTGTAAGCCAGAAACAGGCGGCACCCGACGTGTCCTCCAAACTGCAGGCAGACAGGCCGGCGGGGAAAGACCCTAGCAAACCAGCACCAATCAGAGGGGAAGAGTCCTCACCCGGCTGAGCAGCGCTGATGAGCCCCAGGCTCCACTCCGGGCCGGAGACTGACCCCGCCCGCCCGACTCTGGCTGCGCACAGGTGCACTTCCTAGGGCCGCCGCTAGGGGGCGCTGGTGAGGGGTTTCGGGGACCCTCAGCCCCCACCGGGCTGGGGCCACCCCGCAACCCATGGGGGTACGGGACTGTCCTCCCCCATGGGGGAACGGGGCCCCCTTCTCCTTCGCGGAAGCCCAAACCTTCCTCCCGGGGCACGCCTGCACCCTCCTCTCGCACTCACAGCCCCAGCGGCGGGGCCGTGCGCCGGCAGACGCCCTAGAAGGAGGGCCGGGGTCCCGGTCAGGGGAGGGCACCCCCTGGAAGCCAGGGGCAAGCGGCGACCGCGGCCTCTTCCAAAACTGCAGGCACACAGGCCGGCGCGGAAAAAAGCCCCGGGCCAGCCAGCACCGCTCAAAGGGGAAGAGACCGCACCTGGCCCAGCAGCGCTTGATGAGCCCCAGGCTCCGCCCCTGGCCGGAGCCTACCCCGCCCGCCCGACTCTGGCTGCGCACAGGTGCACTTCCTAGGGCCGCCGCTAGGGGGAGTGGTGAGGGGTTTCGGGGACCCTCAGCCCCCACCGGGCTGGGGCCACCCCGCAACCCATGGGGGTACGGGATTCGACTCCCCCATGGGGGAACGGGGCCCCCTTCACCTTCGCGGAAGCCCAAACCTTCCTCCCGGGGCACGCCTGCACCCTCCTCTCGCACTCACAGCCCCAGCGGCGGGGCCGTGCGCCGGCAGACGCCCTAGACGGAGGACCAGCGTCCCGGTCAGGGGAGGGCACCCCCTGGAAGCCAGGGGCAAGCGGCGACCCCGGCCTCTTCCAAAACTGCAGGCACACAGGCCGGCGCGGAAAAAAGCGCCGGGCCAGCCAGCACCGCTCAAAGGGGAAGAGACCGCACCTGGCCCAGCAGCGCTTGATGAGCCCCAGGCTCCGCTCCTGGCCGGAGCCTGACCCCGCCCGCCCGACTCTGGCTGCGCACAGGTGCACTTCCTAGGGCCGCCGCTAGGGGGCGCTGGTGAGGGGTTTCGGGGACGCTCAGCCCCCACCGGGCTGGGGCCACCCCTGCACCCATGGGGGTACGGGGCCCCCTTCCCCTTCGCGGAAGCCCAAACCTTCCTCCCGGGGCACGCCTGCACCCTCCTCTCGCACTCACAGCCCCAGCGGCGGGGCCGTGCGCCGGCAGACGCCCTAGACGGAAAGGCCGGGGTCCCGGTCAGGGGAGGGCACCCCCTGGAAGCCAGGGGCAAGCGGCGACCGCGGCCTCTTCCAAAACTGCAGGCACACAGGCCGGCGCGGAAAAAAGCGCCGGGCCAGCCAGCACCGCTCAAAGGGGAAGAGACCGCACCTGGCCCAGCAGCGCTTGATGAGCCCCAGGCTCCGCCCCTGGCCGGAGCCTGACCCCGCCCGCCCGACTCTGGCTGCGCACAGGTGCACTTCCTAGGCCGCCGCTAGGGGGCGCTGGTGAGGGGTTTCGGGGACCCTCAGCCCCCACCGGGCTGGGGCCACCGCTGCACCCATGGGGGTACGGGATTCGACTCCCCCATTGGGGAACGGGGCCCCTTCCCCTTCGCGGAAGCCCAAACCTTCCTCCCGGGGCACGCCTGCACCCTCCTCTCGCACTCACAGCCCCAGCGGCGGGGCCGTGCGCCGGCAGACGCCCTAGACGGAGGACCGGCGTCCCGGTCAGGGGAGGGCACCCCCTGGAAACCAGGGGCAAGCGGCGACCGCGGCCTCTTCCAAAACTGCAGGCACACAGGCCGGCGCGGAAAAAAGCCCCGGGCCAGCCAGCACCGCTCAAAGGGGAAGAGACCGCACCTGGCCCAGCAGCGCTTGATGAGCCCCAGGCTCCGCCCCTGGCCGGAGCCTAACCCCGCCCGCCCGACTCTGGCTGCGCACAGGTGCACTTCCTAGGGCCGCCGCTAGGGGGCGCTGGTGAGGGGTTTCGGGGACCCTCAGCCCCCACCGGGCTGGGGCCACCCCTGCACCCATGGGGGTACGGGATTCTCCTCCCCCATGGGGGAACGGGGCCCCCTTCCCCTTCGCGGAAGCCCAAAGCTTCCTCCCGGGGCACGCCTGCACCCTCCTCTCGCACTCACAGCCCCAGCGGCGGGGCCGTGCGCCGGCAGATGCCCTAGACGGAGGGCCGGGGTCCCGGTCAGGGGAGGGCACCCCCTGGAAGCCAGGGGCAAGCGGCGACCGCGGCCTCTTCCAAAACTGCAGGCACACAGGCCGGCGCGGAAAAAAGCCCCGGGCCAGCCAGCACCGCTCAAAGGGGAAGAGACCGCGCCTGGCCCAGCAGCGCTTGATGAGCCCCAGGCTCCGCCCCTGGCCGGAGCCTGACCCCGCCCGCCCGACTCTGGCTCCGCACAGGTGCACTTCCTAGGGCCGCCGCTAGGGGGCGCTGGTGAGGGGTTTCGGGGACCCTCAGCCCCCACCGGGCTGGGGCCACCCCTGCACCCATGGGGGTACGGGATTCGACTCCCCCATGGGGGAACGGGGCACCCTTCCCCTTCGCGGAAGCCCAAACCTTACTCCCGGGGCACGCCTGCACCCTCCTCTCGCACTCACAGCCCCAGCGGCGGGGCCGTGCGCCGGCAGACGCCCTAGACGGAGGGCCGGGGTCCCGGTCAGGGGAGGGCACCCCCTGGAAACCATGGGCAAGTGGCGACCGCGGCCTCTTCCAAAACTGCAGGCACACAGGCCGGCGCGGAAAAAAGCCCCGGGCCAGCCAGCACCGCTCAAAGGGGAAGAGACCGTACCTGGCCCAGCAGCGCTTGATGAGCCCCAGGCTCCGCCTCTGGCCGGAGCCTGACCCCGCCCGCCCGACTCTGGCTGCACACAGGTGCACTTCCTAGGGCCGCCGCTAGGGGGCGCTGGTGAGGGGTTTCGGGGACCCTCAGCACCCACCGGGCTGGGGCCACCCCTGCACCCATGGGGGTACGGGATTCGACTCCCCCATGGGGGAACGGGGCCCCCTTCGCCTTCGCGGAAGCCCAAACCTTCCTCCCGGGGCACGCCTGAACCCTCCTCTCGCACTCACAGCCCCAGCGGCGGGGCCGTCGCCGGCAGACGCCCTAGACGGAGGGCCGGGGTCCCGGTCAGGGGAGGGCACCCCCTGGAAGCCAGGGGCAAGCGGCGACCGCGGCCTCTTCCAAAACTGCAGGCACACAGGAGGGCGCGGAAAAAAGCCCCGGGCCAGCCAGCACCACTCAAAGGGGAAGAGACCGCGCCTGGCCCAGCAGCGCTTGATGAGCCCCAGGCTCCGCCCCTGGCCGGAGCCTGACCCCGCCCGCCCGACTCTGGCTGCGCACAGGTGCACTTCCTAGGGCCGCCGCTAGGGGGCGCTGGTGAGGGGTTTCGGGGACCCTCAGGCCCACCGGGCTGGGGCCACCACTGCACCCATGGGGGTACGGGATTCGACTCCCCCATGGGGGAACGGGGCCCCCTTCCCCTTCGCGGAAGCCCAAACCTTCCTCCCGGGGTACGCCTGCACCCTCCTCTCGCACTCACAGACCCAGCGGCGGGGCCGTGCGCCGGCAGACGCCCTAGACGTAGGGCCGGGGTCCCGGTCAGGGGAGGGCACCCCCTGGAAGCCAGGGGCAAGCGGCGACCGCGGCCTCTTCCAAAACTGCAGGCACACAGGCCGGCGCGGAAAAAAGCCCCGGGCCAGCCAGCACCGCTCAAAGGGGAAGAGACCGCACCTGGCCCAGCAGCGCTTGATGAGCCCCAGGCTCCGGCCCTGGCCGGAGTCTGACCCCGCCCGCCCGACTCTGGCTGCGCACAGGTGCACTTCATAGGGCCGCCGCTAGGGGGCGCTGGTGAGGGGTTTCGGGGACCCTCAGCCCCCACCGGGCTGCGGCCACCCCTGCACCCATGGGGGTACGGGATTCTCCTACCCCATGGGGGAACGGGCCCCCCTTCGCCTTCGCGGAAGCCCAAACCTTCCTCCCGGGGCACGCCTGCACCCTCCACTTGCACTCACAGCCACAGCGGCGGGGCCGTGCGCCGGCAGACGCCCTAGACGGAGGACCGGCGTCCCGGTCAGGGGAGGGCACCCCTGGAAGCCAGGGGCAAGCGGCGACAGCGGCCTCTTCCAAAACTGCAGGCACACAGGCCGGCGCGGAAAAAAGCCCCGGGCCAGCCAGCACCGCTCAAAGGGGAAGAGACCGCACCTGGCCCAGCAGCGCTTGATGAGCCCCAGGCTCCGCCCCTGGCCGGAGCCTGACCCCGCCCGCCCGACTTTGGCTGCGCACAGGTGCACTTCCTAGGGCCGCCGCTAGGGGGCGCTGGTGAGGAGTTTCGGGGACCCTCAGCCCCCACCGGGCTGGGGCCACCCCTGCACCCATGGGGGTACGGGATTCTTCTCCCCCATGGGGGAACGGGACCCCCTTCCCCTTCGCGGAATCCCAACCTTCCTCCCAGGGCACGCCTGCACCCTCCTCTCGCACTCACGGCCCCAGCGGCGGGGCCGTGCGCCGGCAGACGCCCTAGACGGAGGGCCGGGGTCCCGGTCAGGGGAGGACACCCCCTGGAAGCCAGGGGCAAGTGGCGACCGCGACCTCTTCCATAACTGCAGGCACACAGGCCGGCGCGGAAAAAAGCCCCGGGCCAGCCAGCACCGCTCAAAGGGGAAAAGACCGCGCCTAGCCCAGCAGCGCTTGATGAGCCCCAGGCTCCGCCCCTGGCCGAGGCCTGACCCCGCCCTCCTGGCTCTTCATGAGCAAATGTGCCGTTCTCAGCTCCGCCCCAAGGGGCGCTGGCGAGGCGGTTCGGGGCCCTCAGCCCTCCTGGGTTTAGGCAGACTCCACCCCAGGGAGAAACGGGAACCTCTTCTCCCATGGTGGAACGGGGCACACTCCCCCTGGGGGAATGGTAAATCTTCCTCCCGGGGCACACCTGCACCCTCCTCTCGGACTCACACCCCCAGGGGCAGGACGTGTGCCCCAAGACGGCCTAGACGGAGGGGCTGGGTCTCCGTCATTGACGGCAACGCCTGTAAGCCAGAAACAGGCGGCACCCGACGTGTCCTCCAAACTGCAGGCAGACAGGCCGGCGGGGAAAGACCCTAGCAAACCAGCACCAATCAGAGGGGAAGAGTCCTCACCCGGCTGAGCAGCGCTGATGAGCCCCAGGCTCCACTCCGGGCCGGAGACTGACCCCGCCCGCCCGACTCTGGCTGCGCACAGGTGCACTTCCTAGGGCCGCCGCTAGGGGGCGCTGGTGAGGGGTTTCGGGGACCCTCAGCCCCCACCGGGCTGGGGCCACCCCGCAACCCATGGGGGTACGGGACTGTCCTCCCCCATGGGGGAACGGGGCCCCCTTCTCCTTCGCGGAAGCCCAAACCTTCCTCCCGGGGCACGCCTGCACCCTCCTCTCGCACTCACAGCCCCAGCGGCGGGGCCGTGCGCTGGCAGACGCCCTAGACGGAGGGCCGGGGTCCCGGTCAGGGGAGGGCACCCCCTGGAAGCCAGGGGCAAGCGGCGACCGCGGCCTCTTCCAAAACTGCAGGCACACAGGCCGGCGCGGAAAAAAGCCCCGGGCCAGCCAGCACCGCTCAAAGGGGAAGAGACCGCACCTGGCCCAGCAGCGCTTGATGAGCCCCAGGCTCCGCCCCTGGCCGGAGCCTACCCCGCCCGCCCGACACTGGCTGCGCACAGGTGCACTTCCTAGGGCCGCCGCTAGGGGGCTCTGGTGAGGGGTTTCGGGGACCCTCAGCCCCCACCGGGCTGGGGCCACCCCGCAACCGATGGGGGTACGGGATTCGACTCCCCCATGGGGGAACGGGGCCCCCTTCCCCTTCGCGGAAGCCCAAACCTTCCTCCCGGGGCACGCCTGCACCCTCCTCTCGCACTCACAGCCCCAGCGGCGGGGCCGTGCGACGGCAGACGCCCTAGACGGAGGACCAGCGTCCCGGTCAGGGGAGGGCACCCCCTGGAAGCCAGGGGCAAGCGGCGACCCCGGCCTCTTCCAAAACTGCAGGCACACAGGCCGGCGCGGAAAAAAGCGCCGGGCCAGCCAGCACCGCTCAAAGGGGAAGAGACCGCACCTGGCCCAGCAGCGCTTGATGAGCCCCAGGCTCCGCCCCTGGCCGGAGCCTGACCCCGCCCGCCCGACTCTGGCTGCGCACAGGTGCACTTCCTAGGGCCGCCGCTAGGGGGCGCTGGTGAGGGGTTTCGGGGACCCTCAGCCCCCACCGGGCTGGGGCCACCCCGCAACCCATGGGGGTACGGGGCCCCCTTCCCCTTCGCGGAAGCCCAAACCTTCCTCCCGGGGCACGCCTGCACCCTCCTCTCGCACTCACAGCCCCAGCGGCGGGGCCGTGCGCCGGCAGACGCCCTAGACGGAGGGCCGGGGTCCCGGTCAGGGGAGGGCACCCCCTGGAAGCCAGGGGCAAGCGGCGACCGCGGCCTCTTCCAAAACTGCAGGCACACAGGCCGGCGCGGAAAAAAGCCCCGGGCCAGCCAGCACCGCTCAAAGGGGAAGAGACCGCACCTGGCCCAGCAGCGCTTGATGAGCCCCAGGCTCCGCCCCTGGCCGAGGCCTGACCCCGCCCTCCTGGCTCTTCATGAGCAAATGTGCCGTTCTCAGCTCCGCCCCAAGGGGCGCTGGCGAGGCGGTTCGGGGCCCTCAGCCCTCCTGGGTTTAGGCAGACTCCACCCCAGGGAGAAACGGGAACCTCTTCTCCCATGGTGGAACGGGGCACACTCCCCCTGGGGGAATGGTAAATCTTCCTCCCGGGGCACACCTGCACCCTCCTCTCGGACTCACACCCCCAGGGGCAGGACGTGTGCCCCAAGACGGCCTAGACGGAGGGGCTGGGTCTCCGTCATTGACGGCAACGCCTGTAAGCCAGAAACAGGCGGCACCCGACGTGTCCTCCAAACTGCAGGCAGACAGGCCGGCGGGGAAAGACCCTAGCAAACCAGCACCAATCAGAGGGGAAGAGTCCTCACCCGGCTGAGCAGCGCTGATGAGCCCCAGGCTCCACTCCGGGCCGGAGACTGACCCCGCCCGCCCGACTCTGGCTGCGCACAGGTGCACTTCCTAGGGCCGCCGCTAGGGGGCGCTGGTGAGGGGTTTCGGGGACCCTCAGCCCCCACCGGGCTGGGGCCACCCCGCAACCCATGGGGGTACGGGACTGTCCTCCCCCATGGGGGAACGGGGCCCCCTTCTCCTTCGCGGAAGCCCAAACCTTCCTCCCGGGGCACGCCTGCACCCTCCTCTCGCACTCACAGCCCCAGCGGCGGGGCCGTGCGCTGGCAGACGCCCTAGACGGAGGGCCGGGGTCCCGGTCAGGGGAGGGCACCCCCTGGAAGCCAGGGGCAAGCGGCGACCGCGGCCTCTTCCAAAACTGCAGGCACACAGGCCGGCGCGGAAAAAAGCCCCGGGCCAGCCAGCACCGCTCAAAGGGGAAGAGACCGCACCTGGCCCAGCAGCGCTTGATGAGCCCCAGGCTCCGCCCCTGGCCGGAGCCTACCCCGCCCGCCCGACACTGGCTGCGCACAGGTGCACTTCCTAGGGCCGCCGCTAGGGGGCTCTGGTGAGGGGTTTCGGGGACCCTCAGCCCCCACCGGGCTGGGGCCACCCCGCAACCGATGGGGGTACGGGATTCGACTCCCCCATGGGGGAACGGGGCCCCCTTCCCCTTCGCGGAAGCCCAAACCTTCCTCCCGGGGCACGCCTGCACCCTCCTCTCGCACTCACAGCCCCAGCGGCGGGGCCGTGCGACGGCAGACGCCCTAGACGGAGGACCAGCGTCCCGGTCAGGGGAGGGCACCCCCTGGAAGCCAGGGGCAAGCGGCGACCCCGGCCTCTTCCAAAACTGCAGGCACACAGGCCGGCGCGGAAAAAAGCGCCGGGCCAGCCAGCACCGCTCAAAGGGGAAGAGACCGCACCTGGCCCAGCAGCGCTTGATGAGCCCCAGGCTCCGCCCCTGGCCGGAGCCTGACCCCGCCCGCCCGACTCTGGCTGCGCACAGGTGCACTTCCTAGGGCCGCCGCTAGGGGGCGCTGGTGAGGGGTTTCGGGGACCCTCAGCCCCCACCGGGCTGGGGCCACCCCGCAACCCATGGGGGTACGGGGCCCCCTTCCCCTTCGCGGAAGCCCAAACCTTCCTCCCGGGGCACGCCTGCACCCTCCTCTCGCACTCACAGCCCCAGCGGCGGGGCCGTGCGCCGGCAGACGCCCTAGACGGAGGGCCGGGGTCCCGGTCAGGGGAGGGCACCCCCTGGAAGCCAGGGGCAAGCGGCGACCGCGGCCTCTTCCAAAACTGCAGGCACACAGGCCGGCGCGGAAAAAAGCCCCGGGCCAGCCAGCACCGCTCAAAGGGGAAGAGACCGCACCTGGCCCAGCAGCGCTTGATGAGCCCCAGGCTCCGCCCCTGGCCGGAGCCTGACCCCGCCCGCCCGACTCTGGCTGCGCACAGGTGCACTTCCTAGGCCGCCGCTAGGGGGCGCTGGTGAGGGGTTTCGGGGACCCTCAGCCCCCACCGGGCTGGGGCCACCGCTGCACCCATGGGGGTACGGGATTCGACTCCCCCATGGGGGAACGGGCCCCCTTCCCCTTCGCGGAAGCCCAAACCTTCCTCCCGGGGCACGCCTGCACCCTCCTCTCGCACTCACAGCCCCAGCGGCGGGGCCGTGCGCCGGCAGACGCCCTAGACGGAGGACCGGCGTCCCGGTCAGGGGAGGGCACCCCCTGGAAACCAGGGGCAAGCGGCGACCGCGGCCTCTTCCAAAACTGCAGGCACACAGGCCGGCGCGGAAAAAAGCCCCGGGCCAGCCAGCACCGCTCAAAGGGGAAGAGACCGCACCTGGCCCAGCAGCGCTTGATGAGCCCCAGGCTCCGCCCCTGGCCGGAGCCTGACCCCGCCCGCCCGACTCTGGCTGCGCACAGGTGCACTTCCTAGGGCCGCCGCTAGGGGGCGCTGGTGAGGGGTTTCGGGGACCCTCAGCCCCCACCGGGCTGGGGCCACCCCTGCACCCATGGGGGTACGGGATTCGACTCCCCCATGGGGGAACGGGGCACCCTTCCCCTTTGCGGAAGCCCAAACCTTCCTCCCGGGGCACGCCTGCACCCTCCTCTCGCACTCACAGCCCCAGCGGCGGGGCCGTGCGCCGGCAGACGCCCTAGACGGAGGGCCGGGGTCCCGGTCAGGGGAGGACACCCCCTGGAAGCCAGGGGCAAGCGGCGACCGCGGCCTCTTCCAAAACTGCAGGCACACAGGCCGGCGCGGAAAAAAGCCCCGGGCCAGCCAGCACCGCTCAAAGGGGAAGAGACCGCACCTGGCCCAGCAGCGCTTGATGAGCCCCAGGCTCCGCCCCTGGCCGGAGCCTGACCCCGCCCGCCCGACTCTGGCTGCGCACAGGTGCACTTCCTAGGCCGCCGCTAGGGGGCGCTGGTGAGGGGTTTCGGGGACCCTCAGCCCCCACCGGGCTGGGGCCACCCCTGCACCCATGGGGGTACGGGATTCTTCTCCCCCATGGGGGAACGGGGCCCCCTTCCCCTTCGCGGAATCCCAACCTTTCTCCCGGGGCACGCCTGCACCCTCCTCTCGCACTCACGGCCCCAGCGGCGGGGCCGTGCGCCGGCAGACGCCCTAGACGGAGGGCCGGGGTCCCGGTCAGGGGAGGACACCCCCTGGAAGCCAGGGGCAAGCGGCGACCGCGACCTCTTCGAAAACTGCAGGCACACAGGCCGGCGCGGAAAAAAGCCCCGGGCCAGCCAGCACCGCTCAAAGGGGAAGAGACCGCGCCTAGCCCAGCAGCGCTTGATGAGCCCCAGGCTCCGCCCCTGGCCGAGGCCTGACCCCGCCCTCCTGGCTCTTCATGAGCAAATGTGCCGTTCTCAGCTCCGCCACAAGGGGCGCTGGCGAGGCGGTTCGGGGCCCTCAGCCCTCATGGGTTTAGGCAGACTCCACCCCAGGGAGAAACGGGAACCTCTTCTCCCATGGTGGAACGGGGCACACTCCCCCTGGGGGAATGGTAAATCTTCCTCCCGGGGCACACCTGCACCCTCCTCTCGGACTCACACCCCCAGGGGCAGGACGTGTGCCCCAAGACGGCCTAGACGGAGGGGCTGGGTCTCCGTCATTGACGGCAACGCCTGTAAGCCAGAAACAGGCGGCACCGGACGTGTCCTCCAAACTGCAGGCAGACAGGCCGGCGGGGAAAGACCCTAGCAAACCAGCACCAATCAGAGGGGAAGAGTCCTCACCCGGCTGAGCAGCGCTGATGAGCCCCAGGCTCCACTCCGGGCCGGAGACTGACCCCGCCCGCCCGACTCTGGCTGCGCACAGGTGCACTTCCTAGGGCCGCCGCTAGGGGGCGCTGGTGAGGGGTTTCGGGGACCCTCAGCCCCCACCGGGCTGGGGCCACCCCGCAACGCATGGGGGTACGGGACTGTCCTCCCCCATGGGGGAACGGGGCCCCCTTCTCCTTCGCGGAAGCCCAAACCTTCCTCCCGGGGCACGCCTGCACCCTCCTCTCGCACTCACAGCCCCAGCGGCGGGGCCGTGCGCCGGCAGACGCCCTAGACGGAGGACCAGCGTCCCAGTCAGGGGAGGGCACCCCCTGTAAGCCAGGGGCAAGCAGCGACCCCGGCCTCTTCCAAAACTGCAGGCACACAGGCCGGCGCGGAAAAAAGCGCCGGGCCAGCCAGCACCGCTCAAAGGGGAAGAGACCGCACCTGGCCCAGCAGCGCTTGATGAGCCCCAGGCTCCGCCCCTGGCCGGAGCCTGACCCCGCCCGCCCGACTCTGGCTGCGCACAGGTGCACTTCCTAGGGCCGCCGCTAGGGGGCGCTGGTGAGGGGTTTCGGGGACCCTCAGCCCCCACCGGGCTGGGGCCACCGCTGCACCCTGGGGGTACGGGATTCGACTCCCCCATGGGGGAACGGGGCCCCTTCCCCTTCGCGGAATCCCAAACCTTCCTCCCGGGGCACGCCTGCACTCTCCTCTCGCACTCAAAGCCCCAGCGGCGGGGCCGTGCGCCGGCAGACGCCCTAGACGGAGGGCCGGGGTCCCGGTCAGGGGGGGGCACCCCCTGGAAGCCAGGGGCAAGCGGCGACCGCGGCCTCTTCCAAAACTGCAGGCACACAGGCCGGCGCGGAAAAAAGCCCCGGGCCAGCCAGCACCGCTCAAAGGGGAAGAGACCGCACCTGGCCCAGCAGCGCTTGATGAGCCCCAGGCTCCGCCCCTGGCCGGAGTCTGACCCGGCCCGCCCGACTCTGGCTGCGCACAGGTGCACTTCCTAGGGCCGCCGCTAGGGGGCGCTGGTGAGGGGTTTCGGGGACCCTCAGCCCCCACCGGGCTGGGGCCACCCCTGCACCCATGGGGGTACGGGATTCTTCTCCCCCATGGGGGAACGGGGCCCCCTTCCCCTTCGCGGAAGCCCAACCTTCCTCCCGGGGCACGCCTGCACCCTCCTCTCGCACTCACAGCCCCAGCGGCGGGGCCGTGCGCCGGCAGACGCCCTAGACGGAGGACCGGCGTCCCGGTCAGGGGAGGGCACACCCTGGAAACCAGGGGCAAGCGGCGACCGCGGCCTCTTCCAAAACTGCAGGCACACAGGCCGGCGCGGAAAAAAGCCCCGGGCCAGCCAGCACCGCTCAAAGGGGAAGAGACCGCACCTGGCCCAGCAGCGCTTGATGAGCCCCAGGCTCCGCCCCTGGCCGGAGCCTGACCCCGCCCGCCCGACTCTGGCTGCGCACAGGTGCACTTCCTAGGGCCGCCGCTAGGGGGCGCTGGTGAGGGGTTTCGGGGACCCTCAGCCCCCACCGGGCTGGGGCCACCCCTGCACCCATGGGGGTACGGGATTCTCCTCCCCCATGGGGGAACGGGGCCCCCTTCCCCTTCGCGGAAGCCCAAAGCTTCCTCCCGGGGCACGCCTGCACCCTCCTCTCGCACTCACAGCCCCAGCGGCGGGGCCGTGCGCCGGCAGACGCCCTAGACGGAGGGCCGGGGTCCCGGTCAGGGGAGGGCACCCCCTGGAAGCCAGGGGCAAGCGGCGACCGCGGCCTCTTCCAAAACTGCAGGCACACAGGCCGGCGCGGAAAAAGGCCCCGGGCCAGCCAGCACCGCTCAAAGGGGAAGAGACCGCGCCTGGCCCAGCAGCGCTTGATGAGCCCCAGGCTCCGCCCCTGGCCGGAGCCTGACCCCGCCCGCCCGACTCTGGCTGCGCACAGGTGCACTTCCTAGGGCCGCCGCTAGGGGGCGCTGGTGAGGGGTTTCGGGGACCCTCAGCCCCCACCGGGCTGGGGCCACGCCTGCACCCATGGGGGTACGGGATTCGACTCCCCCATGGGGGAACGGGGCACCCTTCCCCTTCGCGGAAGCCCAAACCTTCCTCCCGGGGCACGCCTGCACCCTCCTCTCGCACTCACAGCCCCAGCGGCGGGGCCGTGCGCCGGCAGACGCCCTAGACGGAGGGCCGGGGTCCCGGTCAGGGGAGGGCACCCCCTGGAAGCCAGGGGCAAGCGGCGACCGCGGCCTCTTCCAAAACTGCAGGCACACAGGCCGGCGCGGAAAAAAGCCCCGGGCCAGCCAGCACCGCTCAAAGGGGAAGAGACCGTACCTGGCCCAGCAGCGCTTGATGAGCCCCAGGCTCCGCCTCTGGCCGGAGCCTGACCCCGCCCGCCCGACTCTGGCTGCACACAGTTGCACTTCCTAGGGCCGCCGCTAGGGGGCGCTGGTGAGGGGTTTCGGGGACCCTCAGCCCCCACCGGGCTGGGGCCACCCCTGCACCCATGGGGGTACGGGATTCGACTCCCCCATGGGGGAACGGGGCCCCCTTCACCTTCGCGGAAGCCCAAACATAACTCCCGGGGCACGCCTGCACCCTCCTCTCGCACTCACAGCCCCAGCGGCGGGGCCGTGCGCCGGCAGACGCCCTAGACGGAGGACCAGCGTCCCGGTCAGGGGAGGGCACCCCCTGGAAGCCAGGGGCAAGCGGCGACCCCGGCCTCTTCCAAAACTGCAGGCACACAGGCCGGCGCGGAAAAAAGCGCCGGGCCAGCCAGCACCGCTCAAAGGGGAAGAGACCGCACCTGGCCCAGCAGCGCTTGATGAGCCCCAGGCTCCGCTCCTGGCCGGAGCCTGACCCCGCCCGCCCGACTCTGGCTGCGCACAGGTGCACTTCCTAGGGCCGCCGCTAGGGGGCGCTGGTGAGGGGTTTCGGGGACGCTCAGCCCCCACCGGGCTGGGGCCACCCCTGCACCCATGGGGGTACGGGATTCGACTCCCCCATGGGGGTACGGGGCCCCCTTCCCCTTCGCGGAAGCCCAAACCTTCCTCCCGGGGCACGCCTGCACCCTCCTCTCGCACTCACAGCCCCAGCGGCGGGGCCGTGAGCCAGCAGACGCCCTAGACGGAGGGTCGGGGTCCCGGGCAGGGGAGGGAACCCACTGGAAGCCAGGGGCAAGCGGCGACCGCGGCCTCTTCCAAAACTGCAGGCACACAGGCCGGCGCGGAAAAAAGCCCCGGGCCAGCCAGCACCGCTCAAAGGGGAAGAGACCGCGCCTGGCCCAGCAGCGCTTGATGAGCCCCAGGCTCCGCCCCTGGCCGGAGCCTGACCCCGCCCGCCCGACTCTGGCTGCGCACAGGTGCACTTCCTAGGGCCGCCGCTAGGGGGCGCTGGTGAGGGGTTTCGGGGACCCTCAGCCCCCACCGGGCTGGGGCCACCCCTGCACCCATGGGGGTACGGGGGCCCCTTCCCCTTCGCGGAAGCCCAAACCTTCCTCCCGGGTCACGCCTGCACCCTCCTCGCGCACTCACAGCCCCAGCGGCGGGGCCGTGCGCCGGCAGACGCCCTAGACGGAGGGCCAGGGTCCCGGTCAGGGGAGGGCACCTCCTGGAAGCCAGGGGCAAGCGGCGACCCCGGCCTCTTCCAAAACTGCAGGCACACAGGCCGGCGCGGAAAAAAGCCCCGGGCCAGCCAGCACCGCTCAAAGGGGAAGAGACCGCACCTGGCCCAGCAGCGCTTGATGAGCCCTAGGCTCCGCCCCTGGCCGGAGCCTGACCCCGCCCGCCCGACTCTGGCTGCGCACAGGTGCACTTCCTAGGGCCGCCGCTAGGGGACGCTGGTGAGGGGTTTCGGGGACCCTCAGCCCCCACCGGGCTGGGGCCACCCCTGCACCCATGGGGGTACGGGATTCTCCTCCCCCATGGGGGAACGGGGCCCCCTTCCCCTTCGCGGAAGCCCAAACCTTCCTCCCGGGGCACGCCTGCACCCTCCTCTAGCACTCACAGCCCCAGCGGCGGGGCCGTGCGCCAGCAGACGCCCTAGACGGAGGGCCGGGGTCCCGGTCAGGGGAGGGCACCCCCTGGAAGCCAGGGGCAAGCGGCGACCGCGGCCTCTTCCAAAACTGCAGGCACACAGGCCGGCGCGGAAAAAAGCCCCGGGCCAGCCAGCACCGCTCAAAGTGGAGGAGAACGCGCCTGGCCCAGCAGCGCTTGATGAGCCCCAGTCTCCGCCCCTGGCCGGAGACTGACCCCGCCCGCCCGACTCTGGCTGCACACAGGTGCACTTCCTAGGGCCGCCGCTAGGGGGCGCTGGTGAGGGGTTTCGGGGACCCTCAACCCCCACCGGGCTGGGGCCACCCCTGCACCCATGGGGGTACGGGATTCGACTCCCCCATGGGGGAACGGGGCCCCCTTCCCCTTCGCGGAAGCCCAATCCTTCCTCCCGGGGCACGCCTGCACCCTCCTCTCGCACTCACAGCCCCAGCGGCGGGGCCGTGCGCCAGCAGACGCCCTAGACGGAGGGCCGGGGTCCCGGTCAGGGGAGGGCACCCCATGGAAGCCAGGGGCAAGCGGCGACCGCGGCCTCTTCCAAAACTGCAGGCACACAGGCCGGCGCGGAAAAAAGCCCCGGGCCAGCCAGCACCGCTCAAAGGGGAAGAGACCGCGCCTGGCCCAGCAGCGCTTGATGAGCCCCAGGCTCCGCCCCTGGCCGGAGCCTGACCCCGCCCGCCCGACTCTGGCTGCGCACAGGTGCACTTCCTAGGGCCGCCTTAGGGGGCGCTGGTGAGGGGTTTCGGGGACCCTCAGCCCCCACCGGGCTGGGGCCACCCCTGCACCCATGGGGGTACGGGGCCCCCTTCCCCTTCGCGGAAGCCCAAACCTTCCTCCAAGGGCACGCTTGCACCCTCCTCTCGCACTCACAGCCCCAGCGGCGGGGCAGTGCGCCGGCAGACGCCCTAGATGGAGGGCCGGGGTCCCGGTCAGGGGAGGGCACCCCCTGGAAGCCAGGGGCAAGCGGCGACCGCGGCCTCTTCCAAAACTGCAGGCACACAGGCCGGCGCGGAAAAAAGCCCCGGGCCAGCCAGCACCGCTCAAAGGGGAAGAGTCCGCACCTGGCCCAGCAGCGCTCTATGAGCCCCAGGCTCCGCCCCTGGCCGGAGCCTGACCCCGCCCTCCTGGCTCTTCATGAGCAAAGGTGCCGTTCACAGCTCCGCCCCAAGGGGCGCTGGCGAGGCGGTTCGGGGCCCTCAGCCCTCATGGGTTTAGGCAATCTCCACCCCAGGGAGAAACGGGAACCTCTTCTCCCATGGTGGAACGGGGCCCAATCCCCCTGGGGGAATGGTTAATCTTCCTCCCGGGGCACACCTGCACCCCCCTCTCGGACTCACACCCCCAGGGGCAGGACGTGTGCCCCAAGACGTCCTAGACGGAGGGGCTGGGTCTCCGTCATTGAGGGCAACGCCTGTAAGCCAGAAACAGGCGGCACCCGACGTGTCCTCCAAACTGCAGGCAGAGAGGCCGGCGGGGAAAGACCCTAGCAAACCAGCACCAATCAGAGGGGAAGAGTCCTCACCCGGCTGAGCAGCGCTGATAAGCCCCAGGCTCCACTCCGGGCCGGAGCCTGACCCCGCCCGCCCGACTCAGGCTGCGCAGAGGTGCACTTCCTAGGGCCGCCGCTAGGGGGCGCTGGTGAGGGGTTTCGGGGACCCTCAGCCCCCACCGGGCTGGGGCCACCCCTGCACCCATGGGGGTACGGGATTCGACTCCCCTATGGGGGAACGGGGCCCCCTTCCCCTTCGCGGAAGCCCAAACATAACTCCCGGGGCACGCCTGCACCGTCCTCTCGCACTCACAGCCCCAGCGGCGGGGCCGTGCGCCGGCAGACGCCCTAGACGGAGGGCCGGGGTCCCGGTCAGGGGAGAACACCCCCTGGAAGCCAGGGGCAAGCGGCGACCGCAGCCTCTTCCAAAACTGCAGGCACACAGGCCGGCGCGGAAAAAAGCCTCGGGCCAGCCAGCACCGCTCAAAGGGGAAGAGACCGCACCGGGCCCAGCAGCGCTTGATGAGCCCCAGGCTCCGCCCCTGGCCGGAGCCTGACCCCGCCCGCCCGACTCTGGCTGCGCACAGGTGCACTTCCTTTGGGCCGCCGCTAGGGGGCGCTGGTGAGGGGTTTCGGGGACCCTCAGCCCCCACCGGGCTGGGGCCACCCCAGCACCCATGGGGGTACGGGATTCTCCTCCTCCATGGGGGAACGGGGCCCCCTTCCCCTTCGCGGAAGCCCAAACCTTCCTCCCGGGGCACGCCTGCCCCCTCCTCTCGCACTCACAGCCCCAGCGGCGGGGCCGTGCGCCGGCAGACGCCCTAGACGGAGGGCCGGGGTCCCGGTCAGGGGAGGACAGCCCCTGGAAGCCAGGGGCAAACGGCGACCGCGGCCTCTTCCAAAACTGCAGGCACACAGGCCGGCGCGGAATAAAGCCCCGGGCCAGCCAGCACCGCTCAAAGGGGAAGAGACCGAGCCTGGCCCAGCAGCGCTTGATGAGCCCCAGGCTCCGCCCCTGGCCGGTACCTGACCCCGCCCGCCCGACTCTGGCTGCGCACAGGTTCACTTCCTAGGGCCGCCGCTAGGGGGCGCTGGTGAGGGGTTTCGGGGACCCTCAGCCCCCACCGGGCTGGGGCCACCCCGGAACCCATGGGGGTACAGGATTCGACTCCCCCATGGGGGAACGGGGCCCCCTTCCCCTTCGCGGAAGCCCAAACCTTCCTCCCGGGGCACGCCTGCACCCTCCTCTCGCACTCACAGCCCCAGCGGCGGGGCCGTGCGCCGGCAGACGCCCTAGACGGAGGGCCGGGGTCCCGGTCAGGGGAGGGCACCCCCTGGAAGCCAGGGGCAAGCGGCGACCGCGGCCTCTTCCAAAACTGCAGGCACACAGGTCGGCGCGGAAAAAGCTCCGGGCCAGCCAGCACCGCTCAAAGGGGAAGAGACCGCACCTGGCCCAGCAGCGCTTGATGAGCCCCAGGCTCCGCCCCTGGCCGGAGCCTGACCCCGCCCGCCCGACTCTGGCTGCGCACAGGTGCACTTTCTAGGACCGCTGCAAGGGGGCGCTGGTGAGGGGTTTCGGGGACCCTCAGCCCCCACCGGGCTGGGGTCACCGCTGCACCCATGGGGGTACGGGATTCGACTCCCCAATGGGGGAACGGGGCCCCCTTCCCCTTCGCGGAAGCCCAAACCTTCCTCCCGGGCACGCCTGCACCCTCCTCTCGCACTCACAGCCCCAGCGGCGGGGCCGAGCGCCGCAGACGCCCTAGACGGAGGGCCGGGGTCCGGGTCAGGGGAGGGCACCCCCTGGAAGCCAGGGGCAAGCGGCGACCGCGGCCTCTTCCAAAACTGCAGGCACACAGGCCGTCGCGGAAAAATGCCCCGGGCCAGCCAGCACCGCTCAAAGGGGAAGAGACCGCACCTGGCCCAGCAGCGCTTGATGAGCCCCAGGCAACGCCCCTGGCCGGAGCCTGACCCCGCCCGCCCGACTCTGGCTGCGCACAGGTGCACTTCCTAGGGCCGCCGCTAGGGGGCGCTGGTGAGGGGTTTCGGGGACCCTCAGCCCCCACCGGGCTGGGGCCACCCCTGCACCCATGGGGGTACGGGATTCTCCTCTCCCATGGGGGAACGGGGCCCCCTTCCCCTTCGCGGAAGCCCAAACCTTCCTCCCGGGGCACGCCTGCACCCTCCTCTCGCACTCACAGCCCCAGCGGCGGGGCCGTGCGCCGGCAGACGCCCTAGACGGAGGGCCGGGGTCCCGGTCAGGGGAGGACACCCCCTGGAAGCCAGGGGCAAGCGGCGACCGCGGCCTCTTCCAAAACTGCAGGCACACAGGCCGGCGCGGAAAAAAGCCCCGGGCCAGCCAGCACCGCTCAAAGGGGAAGAGACCGCGCCTGGCCCAGCAGCGCTTGATGAGCCCCAGGATCCGCCCCTGGCCGGAGCCTGACCCCGCCCACCCGACTCTGGCTGCGCACAGGTGCACTTCCTAGGGCCGCCGCTAGGGGGCGCTGGTGAGGGGTTTCGGGGACCCTCAGCCCCCACCGGGCTGGGGCCACCCCTGCACCCATGGGGTACGGGGCCCCCTTCCCCTTCGCGGAAGCCCAAACCTTCCTCCCGGGGCACGCCTGCACCCTCCTCTCGCACTCACAGCCCCAGCGGCGGGGCCGTGCGCCGGCAGACGCCCTAGACGGAGGGCCAGGGTCCCGGTCAGGGGAGGGCACCTCCTGGAAGCCAGGGGCAAGCGGCGACCCCGGCCTCTTCCAAAACTGCAGGCACACAGGCCGGCGCGGAAAAAAGCCCCGGGCCAGCCAGCACCGCTCAAAGGGGAAGAGACCGCACCTGGCCCAGCAGCGCTTGATGAGCCCTAGGCTCCGCCCCTGGCCGGAGCCTGACCCCGCCCGCCCGACTCTGGCTGCGCACAGGTGCACTTCCTAGGGCCGCCGCTAGGGGGCGCTGGTGAGGGGTTTCGGGGACCCTCAGCCCCCACCGGGCTGGGGCCACCCCTGCACCCATGGGGGTACGGGATTCTCCTCCCCCATGGGGGAACGGGGCCCCCTTCCCCTTCGCGGAAGCCCAAACCTTCCTCCCGGGGCACGTCTGCAACCTCCTCTCGCACTCACAGCCCCAGCGGCGGGGCCGTGCGCCGGCAGACGCCCTAGACGGAGGGCCGGGGTCCCGGGCAGGGGAGGGAACCCCCTGGAAGCTAGGGGCAAGCGGCGACCGCGGCCTCTTCCAAAACTGCAGGCACACAGGCCGGCGCGGTAAAAAGCCCCGGGCCAGCCAGCACCGCTCAAAGGGTAAGATTCCGCGCCTGGCCCAGCAGCGCTTGATGAGCCCCAGGCTCCGCCCCTGGCCGGAGCCTGACCCCGCCCAGCCGACTCTGGCTGCGCACAGGTACACTTCCTAGGGCCGCCGCTGGGGGGCGCTGGTGTGGGGTTTCGGGGACCCTCAGCCCCCACCGGGCTGGGGCCACCCCTGCACCCATGGGGGTACGGGATTCTCCTCCACCATGGGGGAACGGGGCCCCCTTCCCCTTCGCGGAAGCCCAAACCTTCCTCCCGGGGCAAGCCTGCACCCTCCTCTCGCACTCACAGCCCCAGCGGCGGGGCCGTGCGCCGGCAGACGCCCTAGACGGAGGGCCGGGGTCCCGGTCAGGGGAGGGCACCCCCTGGAAGCCAGGGGCAAGTGGCGACCGCGGTCTCTTCCAAAACTGCAGGCACACAGGCCGGCGCGGAAAAAAGCCCCGGGCCAGCCAGCACCGCTCAAAGGGGAAGCACACAGGCCGGCGCGGAAAAAAGCCCCGGGCCAGCCAGCACCGCTCAAAGGGGAAGAGTCCGCACCTGGCCCAGTAGCGCTCTATGAGCCCCAGGCTCCGCCCCTGGCCGGAGCCTGACCCCGCCCTCCTGGCTCTTCATGAGCAAAGGTGCCGTTCACAGCTCCGCCCCAAGGGGCGCTGGCGAGGCGCTTCGGGGCCCTCAGCCCTCATGGGTTTAGGCAATCTCCACCCCAGGGAGAAACGGGAACCTCTTCTCCCATGGTGGAACGGGGCCCACTCCCCCTGGGGGAATGGTTAATCTTCCTCCCGGAGCACACCTGCACCCTCCTCTCGGACTCACACCCCCAGGGGCAGGACGTGTGCCCCAAGACGGCCTAGACGGGGGGGCTGGGTCTCCGTCATTGAGGGCAACGCCTGTAAGCCAGAAACAGGCGGCACCCGACGTGTCCTCCAAACTGCAGGCAGACAGTCCGGCGGGGAAAGACCCTAGCAAACCAGCACCAATCAGAGGGGAAGAGTCCTCACCCGGCTGAGCAGCGCTGATGAGCCCCAGGCTCCACTCCGGGCCGGAGCCTGACCCCGCCCGCCCGACTCAGGCTGCGCAGAGGTGCACTTCCTAGGGCCGCCGCTAGGGGGCGCTGGTGAGGGGTTTCGGGGACCCTCAGCCCCCACTGGGCTGGGGCCACCCCGCAGCCCATGGGGGTACGGGATTGTCCTCCCCCAACGGGGAACGGGGCCCTCTTCCCCTTCGCGGAAGCCCAAACCGTCCTCAAGGGGCACGCCTGCACCCTCCTCTCGCACTCACAGCCCCAGCGGCGGGGCCGTGCGCCGGCAGACGCCCTAGACGGAGGGCCGGGGTCCCGGTCAGGGGAGGGCACCCCCTGGAAGCCAGGGGCAAGCGGCGACCGCGGCCTATTCCAAAACTGCAGGCACACAGGCCGGCGCGGAAAAAAGCCCCGGGCCAGCCAGCACCGCTCAAAGGGGAAGAGACCGCACCTGGCCCAGCAGCGCTTGATGAGCCCCAGGCTCCGCCCCTGGCCGGAGCCTGACCCCGCCCGCCCGACTCTGGCTGCGCACAGGTGCACTTCCTAGGGCCGCCGCTAGGGGGCGCTGGTGAGGGGTTTCGGGGACCCTCAGCCCCCACCGGGCTGGGGCCACCGCTGCACCCATGGGGGTACGGGATTCGACTCCCCCATGGGGGAACGGGGCACCCTTCCCCTTCGCGGAAGCCCAAACCTTCCTCCCGGGGCACGCCTGCACACTCCTCTCGCACTCACAGCCCCAGCGGCGGTGCCGTGCGCCGGCAGACGCTCTAGACGGAGGGCCGGGTTCCCGGTCAGGGGAGGGCACCCCCTGGAAACCAGGGGCAAGTGGCGACCGCGGCCTCTTCCAAAACTGCAGGCACACAGGCCGGTGCGGAAAAAAGCCCCGGGCCAGCCAGCACCGCTCAAAGGGGAAGAGACCGCACCTAGCCCAGCAGCGCTTGATGAGCCCCAGGCTCCGCCCCTGGCCGGAGCCTGACCCCGCCCGCCCGACTCTGGCTGCACAGAGGTGCACTTCCTAGGGCCGCCGCTAGGGGGCGCTGGTGAGGGGTTTCGGGGACCCTCAGCCCCCACCGGGCTGGGGCGACCCCTGCACCCATGGGGGTACGGGATTCGACTCCCCCATGGGGGAACGGGGCCCCCTTCCCCTTCGCGGAAGCCCAAACCTTCCTCCCGGGGCACGCCTGCACCCTCCTCTCGCACTCACAGCCCCAGCGGCGGGGCCGTGCGCCGGCAGACGCCCTAGACGGAGGGCCGGGGTCCCGGTCAGTGGAGGGCACCCCCTGGAAGCCAGAGGCAAGCGGCGACCGCGGCCTCTTCCAAAACTGCAGGCACACAGGCCGGCGCGGAAAAAAGCCCCGGGCCAGCCAGCACCGCTCAAAGGGGAAGAGACCGCACCTGGCCCAGCAGCGCTTGATGAGCCCCAGGCTCCGCCCCTGGCCGGAGCCTGACCCCGCCCGCCCGACTCTGGCTGCGCACAGGTGCACTTCCTAGGGCCGCCGCTAGGGGGCGCTGGTGAGGGGTTTCGGGGACCCTCAGCCCCCACCGGGCTGGGGCCACCCCTGCACCCATGGGGGTACGGGATTCGACTCCCCCATGGGGGAACGGGGCCCCCTTCCACTTCGCGGAAGCCAAAACCTTCCTCCCGGGGCACGCCTGCACCCTCCTCTCGCACTCACAGCCCCAGCGGCGGGGCCGTGCGCCGGCAGACGCCCTAGACGGAGGGCCGGGGTCCCGGTCAGGGGAGGGCACCCCCTGGAAGCCAGGGGCAAGCGGCGACCGCGGCCTCTTCCAAAACTGCAGGCACACAGGCCGGCGCGGAAAAAAGCCCCGGGCCAGCCAGCACCGCTCAAAGGGGAAGAGTCCGCACCTGGCCCAGTAGCGCTCTATGAGCCCCAGGCTCCGCCCCTGGCCGGAGCCTGACCCCGCCCTCCTGGCTCTTCATGAGCAAAGGTGCCGTTCACAGCTCCGCCCCAAGGGCCGCTGGCGAGGCGGTTCGGGGCCCTCAGCCCTCATGGGTTTAGGCAGACTCCACCCCAGGGAGAAACGGGAACCTCTTCTCCCATGGGGGAACGGGGCCCACTCCCCCTGGGGGAATGGTAAATCTTCCTCCCGGGGCACACCTGCACCCTCCTCTCGGACTCACACCCCCAGGGGCAGGACGTGTGCCCCAAGACGGCTTAGACGGAGGGGCTGGGTCTCTGTCATTGAGGGCAACGCCTGTAAGCCAGAAACAGGCGGCACCCGACGTGTCCTCCAAACTGCAGGCAGACAGGCCGGCGGGGAAAGACCCTAGCAAACCAGCACCAATCAGAGGGGAAGAGTCCTCACCTGGCTGAGCAGCGCTGATGAGCCCCAGGCTCCACTCCGGGCCGGAGCCTGACCCCGCCCGCCCGACTCTGGCTGCGCACAGGTGCACTTCCTAGGGCCGCCACTAGGGGGCGCTGGTGAGGGGTGTCGGGGACCCTAAGCCCCCACCGGGCTGGGGCCACCCCGCAACCCATGGGGGTACGGGACTGTCCTCCCCCATGGGGGAACGGGGCCCCCTTCCCCTTCGCGGAAGCCCAAACCTTCCTCCCGGGGCACGCCTGCACCCTCCTCTCGCACTCACAGCCCCAGCGGCGGGGCCGTGCGCCGGCAGACGCCCTAGATCGAGGGCCGGGGTCCCGGTCAGGGGAGGGCACCCCCTGGAAGCCAGGGGCAAGCGGCGACCGCGGCATCTTCCAAAACTGCAGGCACACAGTCCGGCGCGGAAAAAAGCGCCGGGCCAGCCAGCACCGCTCAAAGGGGAAGAGACCGTACCTGGCCCAGCAGCGCTTGATGAGCACCAGGCTCCGCCCCTGGCCGGAGCCTACCCCGCCCGCCCGACTCTAGCTGCGCACAGGTGCATTTCCTAGGGCCGCGGCTAGGGGGCGCTGGTGAGTGGTTTCGGGGACCCTCAGCCCCCACTGGGCTGGGGCCACCCCGCAACCCATGGGGGTACGGGATTCGACTCCCCCATGGGGGAACGGGGCCCCCTTCCCCTTCGCAGAAACCCAAACCTTCCTCCCGGGGCACGCCTGCACCCTCCTCTCGCACTCACAGCCCCAGCGGCGGGGCCGTGCGCCGGCAGACGCCCTAGACGGAGGGCCGGGGTCCCGGTCAGGGGAGGGCACCCCTGGAAGCCAGGGGCAAGCGGCGACCGCGGCCTCTTCCAAAACTGCAGGCACACAGGCCGGCGCGGAAAAAAGCCCCGGGCCAGCCAGCACCGCTCAAAGGGGAAGAGACCGCGCCTGGCCCAGCAGCGCTTGATGAGCGACAGGCTCCGCCCCTGGCCGGAGCCTGACACCGCCCGCCCCACTCTGGCTGCGCACAGGTGCACTTCCTAGGGCCGCCGCTAGGGGGCGCTGGTGAGGGGTTTCGGGGACCCTCAGCCCCCACCGGGCTGGGGCCACCCCTGCACCCATGGGGGTACGGGATTCGACTCCCCCATGGGGGAACGGGGCCCCCTTCCCCTTCGCGGAAGCCCAAACCTTCCTCCCGGGGCACGCCTGCACCCTCCTCTCGCACTCACAGCCCCAGCGGCGGGGCCGTGCGCCGGCAGACGCCCTAGACGGAGGGCCGGGGTCCCGGTCAGGGGAGGGCACCCCCTGGAAGCCAGGGGCAAGCTGCGACCGCGGCCTCTTCCAAAACTGCAGGCGCACAGGCCTGCGCGGAAAAAAGCCCCGGGCCAGCCACCACCGCTCAAAGGGGAAGAGACCGCACCTGGCCCAGCAGTGCTTGATGAGCCCCAGGCTCCGCCCCTGGACGGAGCCTGACCCCGCCCGACCGAATCTGGCTGCGCACAGGTGCACTTCCTAGGGCCGCCGCTAGGGGGCGTTGGTGAGGGGTTTCGGGGACCCTCAGCCCCCACCGGGCTGGGGCCACCCCTGCACCCATGGGGGTACGGGATTCTCCTCCCCCATGGGGGAAAGGGGCCCCCTTCCCCTTCGCGGAAGCCCAAACCTTCCTCCCGTGGCACGCCTGCAACCTCCTCTCGCACTCACAGCCCCAGCGGCGGGGCCGTGAGCCAGCAGACGCCCTAGACGGAGGGTCGGGGTCCCGGGCAGGGGAGGGAACCCCCTGGAAGCTAGGGGCAAGCGGCGACCGCGGCCTCTTCCAAAACTGCAGGCACACAGGCCGGCGCGGAAAAAAGCCCCGGGCCAGCCAGCACCGCTCAAAGGGGAAGCACACAGGCCGGCGCGGAAAAAAGCCCCGGGCCAGCCAGCACCGCTCAAAGGGGAAGAGACCGCGCCTGGCCCAGCAGCGCTTGATGAGCCCCAGGCTCCGCCCCTGGCCGGAGCCTGACCCCGCCCGCCCGACTCTGGCTGCGCACAGGTGCACTTCCTAGGGCCGCCGCTAGGGGGCGCTGGTGAGGGGTTTCGGGGACCCTCAGCCCCCACCGGGCTGGGGCCACCGCTGCACACATGGGGGTACGGGATTCGACTCCCCCATGGGGGAACGGGGCCCCCTTCCCCTTCGCGGAAGCCAAACCTTCCTCCCGGGGCACGCCTGCACCCTCCTCTCGCACTCACAGCCCCAGCGGCGGGGCCGTGCGCCGCAGACGCCCTAGACGGAGGGCCGGGGTCCCGGTCAGGGGAGGGCACCCCCTAGAAGCCAGGGGCAAGCGGCTACCGCGGCCTCTTCCAAAACTGCAGGCACACAGGCCGGCGCGGCAAAAAGCGCCGGGCCAGCCAGCACCGCTCAAAGGGGAAGAGACCGCACCTGGCCCAGCACCGCTTGATGAGCCCCAGGCTCCGCCCCTGGCCGGAGCCTGACCCCGCCCGCCCGACTCTGGCTGCGCTCAGGTGCACTTCCTAGGGCCGCCGCTAAGGGGCGCTGGTGAGGGGTTTCGGGGACCTTCACCCCCACCGGGCTGGGGCCACCCCTGCACCCATGGGGGTACGGGATTCGAATCCCCATGGGGGAACGGGGCCCCCTTCCCCTTCGCGGAAGCCAAAACCTTCCTCCCGGGGCACGCCTGCACCCTCCTCTCGCACTCAGAGCCCCAGCGGCGGGGCCGTGCGACGGCAGACGCCCTAGACGGAGGGTCGTGGTCCCGGTCAGGGGAGGGCACCCCCTGGAAGCCAGGGGCAAGCGGCGACCGCGGCCTCTTCCAAAACTGCAGGCACACAGGCCGGCGCGGAAAAAAGCCCCGGGCCAGCCAGCACCGCTCAAAGGGGAAGAGACCGCACCTGGCCCAGCAGCGCTTGATGAGCCCCAGGCTCCGCCCCTGGCCGGAGTCTGACCCCGCCCGCCCGACTCTGGCTGCACACAGGTGCACTTCCTAGGGCCGCCGCTAGGGGGCGCTGGTGAGGGGTTTCGGGGACCCTCAGCCCCCACCGGGCTGGGGCCACCCCTGCACCCATGCGGGTACGGGATTCGACTCCCCCATGGGGGAACGGGGCCCCCTTCCCCTTCGCGGAAGCCCAAACCTTCCTCCCGGGGCACGCCTGCACCCTCCTCTCGCACTCACAGCCCCAGCGGCGGGGCCGTGCGCCAGCAGACGCCCTAGACGGAGGGCCGGGGTCCCGGTCAGGGGAGGGCACCCCCTGGAAGCCAGGGGCAAGCGGCGACCGCGGCCTCTTCCAAAACTGCAGGCACACAGGCCGGCGCAGAAAAAAGCCCCAGGCCAGCCAGCACCGCTCAAAGGGGAAGAGACCGCGCCTGGCCCAGCAGCGATTGATGAGCCCCAGGCTCCGCCCCTGGCCGGAGCCTGACCCCTTCCGCCCGATTCTGGCTGCGCACAGGTGCACTTCCTAGGGCCGCCGCCTGGGGGCGCTGGTGAGGGGTTTCGGGGACCCTCAGCCCCCACCGGGCTGGGGCCACCCCTGCACCCATGGGGGTACGGGATTCTCCTCCCCCATGGGGGAACGGGGCCCCCTTCCCCTTCGCGGAAGCCCAAAGCTTCCTCCCGGGGCACGCCTGCACCCTCCTCTCACACTCACAGCCCCAGCGGCAGGGCCGTGCGCCGGCAGACGCCCTAGACGGAGGGCCGGGGTCCCGGTCAGGGGAGGGCACCCCCTGGAAGCCAGGGGCAAGCGGCGACCGCGGCCTCTTCCAAAACTGCAGGCACACAGGCCGGCGCGGAAAAAAGCCCCGGGCCAGCCAGCACCGCTCAAAGGGGAAGAGACCGCGCCTGGCCCAGCAGCGCTTGATGAGCCCCAGGCTCCGCCCCTGGCCGGAGCCTGACCCCGCCCGCCCGACTCTGGCTCCGCACAGGTGCACTTCCTAGGGCCGCCGCTAGGGGGCGCTGGTGAGGGGTTTCGGGGACCCTCAGCCCCCACCGGGCTGGGGCCACCCCTGCACCCATGGGGGTACGGGATTCGACTCCCCCATGGGGGAACGGGGCCCCCTTCCCCTTCGCGGAAGCCCAAACCTTCCTCCCGGGGCACGCCTGCACCCTCCTCTCGCACTCACAGCCCCAGCGGCGGGGCCGTGCGCCGGCAGACGCCCTAGACGGAGGGCCGGGGTCCCGGTCAGGGGAGGGCACCCCCTGGAAACCAGGGGCAAGCGGCGACCGCGGCCTCTTCCAAAACTGCAGGCACACAGGCCGGCGCGGAAAAAAGCCCCGGGCCAGCCAGCACCGCTCAAAGGGGAAGAGACCTACCTGGCCCAGCAGCGCTTGATGAGCCCCAGGCTCCGCCTCTGGCCGGAGCCTGACCCCGCCCGCCCGACTCTGGCTGCACACAGGTGCACTTCCTAGGGCCGCCGCTAGGGGGCGCTGGTGAGGGGTTTCGGGGACCCTCAGCCCCCACCGGTGTGGGGCCACCCCTGCACCCATGGGGGTACGGGGCCCACTTCCCCTTCGCGGAAGCCCAAACCTTCCTCCCGGGGCACGCCTGCACCCTCCTCTCGCACTCACAGCCCCAGCGGCGGGGCCGTGCGCCGGCAGACGCCCTAGACGGAGGGCCGGAGTCCCGGTCAGGGGAGGGCACCCCCTGGAAGCCAGGGGCAAGCGGCGACCGCGGCCTCTTCCAAAACTGCAGGCACACAGGAGGGCGCGGAAAAAAGCCCCGGGCCAGCCAGCACCGCTCAAAGGGGAAGAGACCGCGCCTGGCCCAGCAGCGCTTGATGAGCCCCAGGCTCCGCCCCTGGCCGGAGCCTGACCCCGCCCGCCCGACTCTGGCTGCGCACAGGTGCACTTCCTAGGGCCGCCGCTAGGGGGCGCTGGTGAGGGGTTTCGGGGACCCTCAGCCCCCACCGGGCTGGGGCCACCACTGCACCCATGGGGGTACGGGATTCGACTCCCCCATGGGGGAACGGGGCCCCCTTCCCCTTCGCGGAAGCCCAAACATTCCTCCCGGGGCACGCCTGCACCCTCCTCTCGCACTCACAGACCCAGCGGCGGGGCCGTGCGCCGGCAGACGCCCTAGACGTAGGGCCGGGGTCCCGGTCAGGGGAGGGCACCCCCTGGAAGCCAGGGGCAAGCGGCGACCGCGGCCTCTTCCAAAACTGCAGGCACACAGGCCGGCGCGGAAAAAAGCCCCGGGCCAGCCAGCACCGCTCAAAGGGGAGGAGACCGCACCTGGCCCAGCAGCGCTTGATGAGCCCCAGGCTCCGCCCCTGGCCGGAGTCTGACCCCGCCCGCCCGACTCTGGCTGCACACAGGTGCACTTCCTAGGGCCGCCGCTAGGGGCGCTGGTGAGGGGTTTCGGGGACCCTCAGCCCCCACCGGGCTGGGGCCACCCGAGCACCCATGGGGGTACGGGATTCGACTCCCCCATGGGGGAACGGGGCCCCCTTCCCCTTCGCGGAAGCCCAAACATAACTCCCGGGGCACGCCTGCACCCTCCTCTCGCACTCACAGCCCCAGCGGCGGGGCCGTGCGCCGGCAGACGCCCTAGACGGAGGGCCGGGGTCCCGGTCAGGGCAGGGCACCCCCTGGAAGCCAGGGGCAAGCGGCGACCGCGGCCTCTTCCAAAACTGCAGGCACACAGGAGGGCGCGGAAAAAAGCCCCGGGCCAGCCAGCACCGCTCAAAGGGGAAGAGACCGCGCCTAGCCCAGCAGCGCTTGATGAGCCCCAGGCTCCGCCCCTGGCCGGAGCCTGACCCCGCCCGCCCGACTCTGGCTGCGCACAGGTGCACTTCCTTGGGCCGCCGCTAGGGGGCGCTGGTGAGGGGTTTCGGGGACCCTCAGCCCCCACCGGTGTGGGGCCACCCCTGCACCCATGGGGGTACGGGGCCCACTTCCCCTTCGCGGAAGCCCACACCTTCCTCCCGGGGCACGCCTGCACCCTCCTCTCGCACTCACAGCCCCAGCGGCGGGGCCGTGCGCCGGCAGACGCCCTAGTCGGAGGGCCGGGGTCCCGGTCAGGGGAGGGCACCCCCTGGAAGCCAGGGGCAAGCGGCGACCGCGGCCTCGTCCAAAACTGCAGGCACACAGGAGGGCGCGGAAAAAAGCCCCGGGCCAGCCAGCACCGCTCAAAGGGGAAGAGACCGCGCCTGGCCCAGCAGCGCTTGATGAGCCCCAGGCTCCGCCCCTGGCCGGAGCCTGACCCCGCCCGCCCGACTCTGGCTGCGCACAGGTGCACTTCCTAGGGCCGCCGCTAGGGGGCGCTGGTGAGGGGTTTCGGGGACCCTCAGCCCCCACCGGGCTGGGGCCACCCCGCAACCCATGGGGGTACGGGACTGTCCTCCCCCATGGGGGAACGGGGCCCCCTTCCCCTTCGCGGAAGCCCAAACCTTCCTCCCGGGGCACGCCTGCACCCTCCTCTCGCACTCACAGCCCCAGCGGCGGGGCCGTGCGCCGGCAGACGCCCTAGACGGAGGACCAGCGTCCCGGTCAGGTGAGGGCACCCCCTGGAAGCCTGGGGCAAGCGGCGACCCCGGCCTCTTCCAAAACTGCAGGCACACAGGCCGGCGCTGAAAAAAGCGCCGGGCCAGCCAGCACCGCTCAAAGGTGAAGAGACCGCACCTGGCCCAGCAGCGCTTGATGAGCCCCAGGCTCCGCCCCTGGCCGGAGCCTGACCCCGCCCGCCCGACTCTGGCTGCGCACAGGTGCACTTCCTAGGGCCGCCGCTAGGGGGCGCTGGTGAGGGGTTTCGGGGACCCTCAGCCCCCACCGGGCTGGGGCCACCCCGCAACCCATGGGGGTACGGGATTCGACTCCCCCATGGGGGAACGGGGCCCCCTTCCCCTTCGCGGAAGCCCAAACCTTCCTCCCGGGGCACGCCTGCACCCTCCTCTCGCACTCACAGCCCCAGCGGCGGGGCCGTGCGCCGGCAGACGCCCTAGACGGAGGACCAGCGTCCCGGTCAGGGGAGGGCACACCCTATAAGCCAGGGGCAAGCGGCGACCCCGGCCTCTTCCAAAACTGCAGGCACACAGGCCGGCGCCGAAAAAAGCGCCGGGCCAGCCAGCACCGCTCAAAGTTGAAGAGACCGCACCTGGCCCAGCAGCGCTTGATGAGCCCCAGGCTCCGCCCCTGGCCGGAGCCTGACCCCGCCCGCCCGACTCTGGCTGCGCACAGGTGCACTTCCTAGGGCCGCCGCTAGGGGGCGCTGGTGAGGGGTTTCGGGGACCCTCAGCCCCCACCGGGCTGGGGCCACCCCGCAACCCATGGGGGTACGGGATTCGACTCCCCCATGGGGGAACGGGGCCCCCTTCCCCTTCGCGGAAGCCCAAACCTTCCTCCCGGGGCACGCCTGCACCCTCCTCTCGCACTCACAGCCCCAGCGGCGGGGCCGTGCGCCGGCAGACGCCCTAGACGGAGGACCAGCGTCCCGGTCAGGGGAGGGCACACCCTATAAGCCAGGGGCAAGCGGCGACCCCGGCCTCTTCCAAAACTGCAGGCACACAGGCCGGCGCCGAAAAAAGCGCCGGGCCAGCCAGCACCGCTCAAAGTTGAAGAGACCGCACCTGGCCCAGCAGCGCTTGATGAGCCCCAGGCTCCGCCCCTGGCCGGAGCCTGACCCCGCCCGCCCGACTCTGGATGCGCACAGGTGCACTTCCTAGGGCCGCCGCTAGGGGGCGCTGGTGAGGGGTTTCGGGGACCCTCAGCCCCCACCGGGCTGGGGCCACCGCTGCACCCATGGGGGTACGGGGCCCCCTTCCCCTTCGCGGAAGCCCAAACCTTCCTCCCGGGGCACGCCTGCACCCTCCTCTCGCACTCACAGCCCCAGCGGCGGGGACGTGCGCCGGCAGACGCCCTAGACGGAGGGCCGGGGTCCCGGTCAGGCGAGGGCACCCCCTGGAAGCCAGGGGCAAGCGGCGACCGCGGCCTCTTCCAAAACTGCAGGCACACAGGCCGGCGCGGAAAAAAGCCCCGGGCCAGCCAGCACCGCTCAAAGGTGAAGAGACCGCACCTGGCCCAGCAGCGCTTGATGAGCCCCAGGCTCCGCCCCTGGCCGGAGCCTGACCCCGCCCGCCCGACTCTGGCTGCGCACAGGTGCACTTCCTAGGGCCGCCGCTAGGGGGCGCTGGTGAGGGGTTTCGGGGACCCTCAGCCCCCACCGGGCTGGGGCCACCCCTGCACCCGTGGGGGTACGGGATTCTCCTCCCCGATGGGGGAACGGGGCACCCTTCCCCTTCGCGGAAGCCCAAACCTTCCTCCCGGGGCACGCCTGCACCCTCCTCTCGCACTCACAGCCCCAGCGGCGGGGCCGTGCGCCGGCAGACGCCCTAGACGGAGGACCGGCGTCCCGGTCAGGGGAGGGCACACCCTGGAAACCAGGGGCAAGCGGCTACCGCGGCCTCTTCCAAAACTGCAGGCACACAGGCCGGCGCGGAAAAAAGCCCCGGGCCAGCCAGCACCGCTCAAAGGTGAAGAGACCGCACCTGGCCCAGCAGCGCTTGATGAGCCCCAGGCTCCGCCCCTGGCCGGAGCCTGACCCCGCCCGCCCGACTCTGGCTGCGCACAGGTGCACTTCCTAGGGCCGCCGCTAGGGGGCGCTGGTGAGGGGTTTCGGGGACCCTCAGCCCCCACCGGGCTGGGGCCACCCCTGCACCCGTGGGGGTACGGGATTCTCCTCCCCGATGGGGGAACGGGGCACCCTTCCCCTTCGCGGAAGCCCAAACCTTCCTCCCGGGGCACGCCTGCACCCTCCTCTCGCACTCACAGCCCCAGCGGCGGGGCCGTGCGCCGGCAGACGCCCTAGACGGAGGACCGGCGTCCCGGTCAGGGGAGGGCACACCCTGGAAACCAGGGGCAAGCGGCTACCGCGGCCTCTTCCAAAACTGCAGGCACACAGGCCGGCGCGGAAAAAAGCCCCGGGCCAGCCAGCACCGCTCAAAGGGGAAGAGACCGCACCTGGCCCAGCAGCGCTTGATGAGCCCCAGGCTCCGCCCCTGGCCGGAGCCTGACCCCGCCCGCCCGACTCTGGCTGCGCACAGGTGCACTTCCTAGGGCCGCCGCTAGGGGGCGCTGGTGAGGGGTTTCGGGGACCCTCAGCCCCCACCGGGCTGGGGCCACGCCTGCACCCATGGGGGTACGGGATTCGACTCCCCCATGGGGGAACGGGGCACCCTTCCCCTTCGCGGAAGCCCAAACATTCCTCCCGGGGCACGCCTGCACCCTCCTCTCGCACTCACAGCCCCAGCGGCGGGGCCGTGCGCCGGCAGACGCCCTAGACGGAGGGCCGGGGTCCCGGTCAGGGGAGGGCACCCCCTGGAAGCCAGGGGCAAGCGGCGACCGCGGCCTCTTCCAAAACTGCAGGCACACAGGCCGGCGCGGAAAAAAGCCCCGGGCCAGCCAGCACCGCTCAAAGGGGAAGAGACCGTACCTGGCCCAGCAGCGCTTGATGAGCCCCAGGCTCCGCCTCTGGCCGGAGCCTGACCCCGCCCGCCCGACTCTGGCTGCACACAGGTGCACTTCCTAGGGCCGCCGCTAGGGGGCGCTGGTGAGGGGTTTCGGGGACCCTCAGCCCCCACCGGGCTGGGGCCACCCCGCAACCCATGGGGGTACGGGATTCGACTCCCCCATGGGGGAACGGGGCCCCCTTCCCCTTCGCGGAAGCCCAAACCTTCCTCCCGGGGCACGCCTGCACCCTCCTCTCGCACTCACAGCCCCAGCGGCGGGGCCGTGCGCCGGCAGACGCCCTAGACGGAGGGCCGGGGTCCCGGTCAGGTGAGGGCACCCCCTGGAAGCCTGCACCCTCCTCTCGCACTCACAGCCCCAGCGGCGGGGCCGTGCGCCGGCAGACGCCCTAGACGGAGGGCCGGGGTCCCGGTCAGGGGAGAACACCCCCTGGAAGCCAGGGGCAAGCGGCGACCGCGGCCTCTTCCAAAACTGCAGGCACACAGGCCGGCGCGGAAAAAAGCCCCAGGCCAGCCAGCACCGCTCAAAGGGGAAGAGACCGCACCTGGCCCAGCAGCGCTTGATGAGCCCCAGGCTCCGCCCCTGGCCGGAGCCTGACCCCGCCCGCCCGACTCTGGCTGCGCACAGGTGCACTTCCTAGGGCCGCCGCTAGGGGGCGCTGGTGAGGGGTTTCGGGGACCCTCAGCCCCCACCGGGCTGGGGCCACCGCTGCACCCATGGGGGTACGGGATTCGACTCCCCCATGGGGGAACGGGGCACCCTTCCCCTTCGCGGAAGCCCAAACCTTCCTCCCGGGGCACGCCTGCACACTCCTCTCGCACTCACAGCCCCAGCGGCGGGGCCGTGCGCCGGCAGACGCACTAGACGGAGGGCCGGGGTCCCGGTCAGGGGAGGGCACCCCCTGGAAACCAGGGGCAAGTGGCGACCGCGGCCTCTTCCAAAACTGCAGGCACACAGGCCGGCGCGGAAAAAAGCCCCGGGCCAGCCAGCACCGCTCAAAGGGGAAGAGAACGCACCTAGCCCAGCAGCGCTTGATGAGCCCCAGGCTCCGCCCCTGGCCGGAGCCTGACCCCGCCCGCCCGACTCTGGCTGCACAGAGGTGCACTTCCTAGGGCCGCCGCTAGGGGGCGCTGGTGAGGGGTTTCGGGGACCCTCAGCCCCCACCGGGCTGGGGCGACCCCTGCACCCATGGGGGTACGGGATTCGACTCCCCCATGGGGGAACGGGGCCCCCTTCCCCTTCGCGGAAGCCCAAACCTTCCTCCCGGGGCACGCCTGCACCCTCCTCTCGCACTCACAGCCCCAGCGGCGGGGCCGTGCGCCGGCAGACGCCCTAGACGGAGGGCCGGGGTCCCGGTCAGTGGAGGGCACCCCCTGGAAGCCAGAGGCAAGCGGCGACCGCGGCCTCTTCCAAAACTGCAGGCACACAGGCCGGCGCGGAAAAAAGCCCCGGGCCAGCCAGCACCGCTCAAAGGGGAAGAGACCGCACCTGGCCCAGCAGCGCTTGATGAGCCCCAGGCTCCGCCCCTGGACGGAGCCTGACCCCGCCTGCCCGACTCTGGCTGCGCACAGGTGCACTTCCTAGGGCCGCCGCTAGGGGGCGCTGGTGAGGGGTTTCGGGGACCCTCAGCCCCCACCGGGCTGGGGCCACCCCTGCACCCATGGGGGTACGGGATTCGACTCCCCCATGGGGGAACGGGGCCCCCTTCCACTTCGCGGAAGCCAAAACCTTCCTCCCGGGGCACGCCTGCACCCTCCTCTCGCACTCACAGCCCCAGCGGCGGGGCCGTGCGCCGGCAGACGCCCTAGACGGAGGGCCGGGGTCCCGGTCAGGGGAGGGCACCCCCTGGAAGCCAGGGGCAAGCGGCGACCGCGGCCTCTTCCAAAACTGCAGGCACACAGGCCGGCGCGGAAAAAAGCCCCGGGACAGCCAGCACCGCTCAAAGGGGAAGAGTCCGCACCTGGCCCAGTAGCGCTCTATGAGCCCCAGGCTCCGCCCCTGGCCGGAGCCTGACCCCGCCCTCCTGGCTCTTCATGAGCAAAGGTGCCGTTCACAGCTCCGCCCCAAGGGCCGCTGGCGAGGCGGTTCGGGGCCCTCAGCCCTCATGGGTTTAGGCATTCTCCACCCCAGGGAGAAACGGGAACCTCTTCTCCCATGGTGGAACGGGGCCCACTCCCCCTCGGGGAATGGTTAATCTTCCTCCCGGAGCACACCTGCACCCTCCTCTCGGACTCACACCCCCAGGGGCAGGACGTGTGCCCCAAGACGGCCTAGACGGGGGGGCTGGGTCTCCGTCATTGAGGGCAACGCCTGTAAGCCAGAAACAGGCGGCACCCGACGTGTCCTCCAAACTGCAGGCAGACAGTCCGGCGGGGAAAGACCCTAGCAAACCAGCACCAATCAGAGGGGAAGAGTCCTCACCCGGCTGAGCAGCGCTGATGAGCCCCAGGCTCCACTCCGGGCCGGAGCCTGACCCCGCCCGCCCGACTCAGGCTGCGCAGAGGTGCACTTCCTAGGGCCGCCGCTAGGGGGCGCTGGTGAGGGGTTTCGGGGACCCTCAGCCCCCACCGGGCTGGGGCCACCCCGCAACCCATGGGGGTACGGGACTGTCCTCCCCCAACGGGGAACGGGGCCCTCTTCCCCTTCGCGGAAGCCCAAACCGTCCTCAAGGGGCACGCCTGCACCCTCCTCTCGCACTCACAGCCCCAGCGGCGGGGCCGTGCGCCGGCAGACGCCCTAGACGGAGGGCCGGGGTCCTGGTCAGGGGAGGGCACCCCCTGGAAGCCAGGGGCAAGCGGCGACCACGGCCTCTTCCAAAACTGCAGGCACACAGGCCGGCGCGGAAAAAAGCCCCGGGCCAGCCAGCACCGCTCAAAGGGGAAGAGACCGCACCTGGCCCAGCAGCGCTTGATGAGCCCCAGGCTCCGCCCCTGGCCGGAGCCTGACCCCGCCCGCCCGACTCTGGCTGCGCACAGGTGCACTTCCTAGGGCCGCCGCTAGGGGGCGCTGGTGAGGGGTTTCGGGGACCCTCAGCCCCCACCGGGCTGGGGCCACCCCTGCACCCATGGGGGTACGGGATTCGACTCCCCCATGGGGGAACGGGGCCCCCTTCCCCTTCGCGGAAGCCCAAACCTTCCTCCCGGGGCACGCCTGCACCCTCCTCTCGCACTCACAGCCCCAGCGGCGGGGCCGTGCGCCGGCAGACGCACTAGACGGAGGGCCAAGGTCCCGGTCAGGTGAGGGCACCCCCTGGAAGCCAGGGGCAAGCGGCGACCGCGGCCTCTTCCAAAACTGCAGGCGCACAGGCCGGCGCGGAAAAAAGCCCCGGGCCAGCCAGCACCGCTCAAAGGGGAAGAGACCGCACCTGGCCCAGCAGCGCTTGATGAGCCCCAGGCTCCGCCCCTGGCCGGAGCCTGACCCCGCCCGCCCGACTCTGGCTACGCACAGGTGCACTTCCTAGGGCCGCCGCTAGCGGGCGCTGGTGAGGGGTTTCGGGGACCCTCAGCCCCCACCGGGCTGGGGCCACCCCTGCACCCATGCGGGTACGGGGCCCCCTTCCCCTTCGCGGAAGCCCAAACCTTCCTCCCGGGGCACGCCTGCACCCTCCTCTCGCACTCACAGCCCCAGCGGCGGGGCCCTGCGCCGGCAGACGCCCTAGACGGAGGGCTGGGGTCCCGGTCAGGGGAGGGCACCCCCTGGAAACCAGGGGCAAGCGGCGACCGCGGCCTCTTCCAAAACTGCAGGCACACAGGCCGGCGCGGAAAAAAGCCCCGGGCCAGCCAGCACCGCTCAAAGGGTAAGAGTCCGCACCTGGCCCAGCAGCGCTCTATGAGCCCCAGGCTCCGCCCCTGGCCGGAGCCTGACACCGACCTCCTGGCTCTTCATGAGCAAAGGTGCCGTTCACAGCTCCGCCCCAAGGGGCGCTGGCGAGGCGGTTCGGGGCCCTCAGCCCTCATGGGTTTAGGCTGACTCCACCCCAGGGAGAAACGGGAACCTCTTCTCCCATGGTGGAACGGGGCCCACTCCCCTGGGGGAATGGTAAATCTTCCTCCCGGGGCACACCTGCAACCTCCTCTCGGACTCACAACCCCAGGGGCAGGACGTGTGCCCCAAGACGGCCTAGACGGAGGGGCTGGGTCTCCGTCATTGAGGGCAACGCCTGTAAGCCAGAAACAGGCGGCACCCGACGTGTCCTCCAAACTGCAGGCAGACAGGCCGTCGGGGAAAGACCCTAGCAAACCAGCACCAATCAGAGGGGAAGAGTCCTCACCCGGCTGAGCAGCGCTGATGAGCCCCAGGCTCCACTCCGGGCCGGAGCCTGACCCCGCCCGCCCGACTCAGGCTGCGCAGAGGTGCACTTCCTAGGGCCGCCGCTAGGGGGCGCTGGTGAGGGGTTTCGGGGACCCTCAGCCCCCACCGGGCTGGGGCCACCCCGCAACCCATGGGGGTACGGGACTGTCCTCCCCCATGGGGGAACGGGGCCCTCTTCCCCTTCGAGGAAGCGCAAACCGTCCTCCCGGGGCACGCCTGCACCCTCCTCTCGCACTCACAGCCCCAGCGGCGGGGCCGTGCGCCGGCAGACGCCCTAGACGGAGGGCCGGGGTCCCGGTCAGGGGAGGGCACCCCCTGGAAGCCAGGGGCAAGCGGCGACCGCGGCCTCTTCCAAAACTGCAGGCACACAGGCCGGCGCGGAAAAAAGCCCCGGGCCAGCCAGCACCGCTCAAAGGGGAAGAGACCGCACCTGGCCCAGCAGCGCTTGATGAGCCCCAGGCTCCGCCCCTGGCCGGAGCCTGACCCCGCCCGCCCGACTCTGGCTGCGCACAGGTGCACTTCCTAGGGCCGCCGCTAGGGGGCGCTGGTGAGGGGTTTCGGGGACCCTCAGCCCCCACCGGGCTGGGGCCACCCCTGCACCCATGGGGGTTGGGATTCGACTCCCCCATGGGGGAACGGGGCCCCCTTCCCCTTCGCGGAAGCCCAAACCTTCCTCTCGGGGCACGCCTGCACCCTCCTCTCGCACTCACAGCCCCAGCGGCAGGGCCGTGCGCCGGCAGACGCCCTAGACGGAGGGCCGGGGTCCCGGTCAGGGGAGGGCACCCCCTGGAAGCCAGGGGAAAGCGGCGACCGCGGCCTCTTCCAAAACTGCAGGCACACAGGCCGGCGGGGAAAAAAGCCCCGGGCCAGCCAGCACCGCTCAAAGGGGAAGAGACCGCACCTGGCCCAGCAGCGCTTGATGAGCCCCAGGCTCCGCCCCTGGCCAGAGCCTGACCCCGCCCGCCCGACTCTGGCTGCGCACAGGTGCACTTCCTAGGGCCGCCGCTAGGGGGCGCTGGTGAGGGGTTTCGGGGACCCTCAGCCCCCACCGTGCTGGGGCCAACCCTGCACCCATGGGGGTACGGGATTCGACTCCCCCATGGGGGAACGGGTCCCCTTCCCCTTCGCGGAAGCCCAACCTTCCTCCCGGGGCACGCCTCCACCCTCCCCTCGCACTCACAGCCCCAGCGGCGGGGCCGTGCGCCGGCAGACGCCCTAGACGGAGGGCCGGGGTCCCGGTCAGGGGAGGGCACCCCCTGGAAGCCAGGGGCAAGCGGCGACTGCGGCCTCTTCCAAAACTGCAGGCACACAGGCCGGCGCGGAAAAAAGCCCCGGGCCAGCCAGCACCGCTCAAAGGGGAAGAGACCGCGCCTGGCCCAGCAGCGCTTGATGAGCCCCAGGCTCCGCCCCTGGCCGGAGCCTGACCCCGCCCTCCTGGCTCCTCATGAGCAAAGGTGCCGTTCACAGCTCCGACCCAAGGGGCGCTGGCGAGGCGGTTCGGGGCCCTCAGCCCTCATGGGTTTAGGCAGACTCCACCCCAGGGAGAAACGGGAACCTCTTCTCCCATGGTGGAACGGGGCCCACTCCCCCTGGGGGAATGGTAAATCTTCCTCCCGTGGCACACCTGCACCCTCCTCTCGGACTCACACCCCCAGGGGCAGGACGTGTGCCCCAAGACGGCCTAGACGGAGGGGCTGGGTCTCCGTCATTGAGGGCAACGCCTGTAAGCCAGAAACAGGCGGCACCCGACGTGTCCTCCAAACTGCAGGCAGACAGGCCGGCAGGGAAAGACCCTAGCAAACCAGCACCAATCAGAGGGGAAGAGTCCTCACCCGGCTGAGCAGCGCTGATGAGCCCCAGGCTCCACTCCGGGCCGGAGCCTGACCCCGCCCGCCCGACTCAGGCTGCGCAGAGGTGCACTTCCTAGGGCCGCCGCTAGGGGGCGCTGGTGAGGGGTTTCGGGGACCCTCAGCCCCCACCGGGCTGGGGCCACCCCGCAACCCATGGGGGTACGGGACTGTCCACCCCCATGGGGGAACGGGGCCCTCTTCCATTTCGCGGAAGCCCAAACCGTCCTCCCGGGGCACGCCTGCACCCTCCTCTCGCACTCACAGCCCCAGCGGCGGGGCCGTGCGCAGGCAGACGCCCTAGACGGAGGGCCGGGGTCCCGGTCAGGGGAGGGCACCCCCTGGAAGCCAGGGGCAAGCGGCGACCGCGGCCTCTTCCAAAACTGCAGGCACACAGGCCGGCGCGGAAAAAAGCCCCGGGCCAGCCAGCACCGCTCAAAGGGGAAGAGACCGCACCTGGCCCAGCAGCGCTTGATGAGCCCCAGGCTCCACCCCTGGCCGGAGCCAGACCCCGCCCGCCCGTCTCTGACTGCGCACAGGTGCACTTCCTAGGGCCGCCGCTAGGGGGCGCTGGTGAGGGGTTTCGGGGACCCTCAGCCCCCACCGGGCTGGGGCCACCCCTGCACCCATGGGGGTACGGGATTCGACTCCCCCATGGGGGAACGGGGCCCCCTTCCCCTTCGCAGAAGCCCAAACCTTCCTCCCGGGGCACGCCTGCACCCGCCTCTCGCACTCACAGCTCCAGCGGCGGGGCTGTGCGCCGGCAGATGCCCTAGACGGAGGGCCGGGGTCCCGGTCAGGGGAGGGCACCCCCTGGAAGCCAGGGGGAAGCGGCGACCGCGGCCTCTTCCAAAACTGCAGGCACACAGGCCGGCGCGGAAAAAAGCCCCGGGCCAGCCATCACCGCTCAAATGGGAAGAGACCGCACCTGGCCCAGCAGCGCTTGATGAGCCCCAGGCTCCGCCCCTGGCCGGAGCCTGACCCCGCCCGCCCGACTCTGGCTGCGCACAGGTGCACTTCCTAGGGCCGCCGCTAGGGGGCGCTGGTGAGGGGTTTCGGGGACCCTCAGCCCCCACCGGGCTGGGGCCACCGATGCACCCATGGGGGTACGGGATTCGACTCCCCCATGGGGGAACGGGGCCCCCTTCCCCTTCGCGGAAGCCCAAACCTTCCTCCCGGGGCACGCCTGCACCCTCCTCTCGCACTCACAGCCCCAGCGGCGGGGCCGTGCGCTGGCAGACGCCCTAGACGGAGGGCCGGGGTCCCGGTCAGGGGAGGACACCCCCTGGAAGCCAGGGGCAAGCGGCGACCGCGGCCTCTTCCAAAACTGCAGGCACACAGGCCGGCGCGGAAAAAAGCCCCGGGCCAGCCAGCACCGCTCAAAGTGGAAGAGAACGCGCCTGGCCCAGCAGCGCTTGATGAGCCCCAGGCTCCGCCCCTGGCCGGAGACTGACACCGCCCGCCCGACTCTGGCTGCGCACAGGTGCACTTCCTAGGGCCGCCGCTAGGGGGCGCTGGTGAGGGGTTTCGGGGACCCTCAGCCCCCACCGGGCTGGGGCCACCCCTGTACCCATGGGGGTACGGGATTCGACTCCCCCATGGGGGAACGGGGCCCCTTTCCCCTTCGCGGAAGCCCAAACCTTCCTCCCGGGGCACGCCTGCAACCTCCTCTCGCACTCACAGCCCCAGCGGCGGGGCCGTGAGCCAGCAGACGCCCTAGACGGAGGGTCGGGGTCCCGGTGAGGGGAGGGCACCCCCTGGAAACCAGGGGCAAGCGGCGACCGCGGCCTCTTCCAAAACTGCAGGCACACAGGCCGGCGCGGAAAAAAGCCCCGGGCCAGCCAGCACCGCTCAAAGGGTAAGAGACCGCACCTGGCCCAGCAGCGCTTGATGAGCCCCAGGCTCCGCCCCTGGCCGGAGCCTGACCCCGCCCGCCCGACTCTGGCTGCGCACAGGTGCACTTCCCCGGGCCGCCGCTAGGGGGCGCTGGTGAGGGGTTTCGGGGACCCTCAGCCCCCACCGGGCTGGGGCCACCACTGCGACCATGGGTGTACGGGATTCGACTCCCCCATGGGGGAACGGGGCCCCTTCCCCTTCGCGGAAGCCCAAACCTTCCTCCCGGGGCACGCCTGCACCCTCCTCTCGCACTCACAGCCCCAGCGGCGGGCCGTGCGCCGGCAGACGCCCTAGACGGAGGGCCGGGGTCCCGGTCAGGGGAGGGCACCCCCTGGAAGCCAGGGGCAAGCGGCGACCGCGGCCTCTACCAAAACTGCAGGCACACAGGCCGGCGCGGAAAAAAGCCCCGGACCAGCCAGCAACTCTCAAAGGGGAAGAGACCGCACCTGGCCCAGCAGCGCTTGATGAGCCCCAGGCTCCGCCCCTGGCCAGAGCCTGACCCCGCCCGCCCGACTCTGGCTGCGCACAGGTGCACTTCCTAGGGCCGCCGCTAGGGGGCGCTGGTGAGGGGTTTCGGGGACCCTCAGCCCCCACCGGGCTGGGGCCACCGCTGCACCCATGGGGGTACGGGATTCTCCTCTCCCATGGGGGAACGGGGCCCACTTCCCCTTCGCGGAAGCCCAAACCTTCCTCCCGGGGCACGCCTGCACCCTCCTCTCGCAGTCACAGCCCCAGCGGCGGGGCCGTGCGCCGGCAGACGCCCTAGACGGAGGGCCGGGGTCCCGGTCAGGGGAGGGCACCCCCTGGAAGCCAGGGGCAAGCGGCGAACGCGGCCTCTTCCAAAACTGCAGGCACACAGGCCAGCGCGGAAAAAAGCCCCGGGCCAGCCAGCACCGCTCAAAGGGGAAGAGTCCGCACCTGGCCCAGCAGCGCTCTATGAGCCCCAGGCTCCGCCCCTGGCCGGAGCCTGACCCCGCCCTCCTGGCTCTTCATGAGCAAATGTGCCGTTCACAGCTCCGCCCCAAGGGGCGCTGGCGAGGCGGTTCGGGGCCCTCAGCCCTCATGGGTTTAGGCAGACTCCACCCCAGGGAGAAACGGGAACCTCTTCTCCCATGGTGGAACGGGGCCCACTCCCCCTGGAGGAATGGTAAATCTTCCTCCCGGGGCACACCTGCACCCTCCTCTCGGACTCACACCCCCAGGGGCAGGACGTGTGCCCCAAGACGGCTTAGACGGAGGGGCTGGGTCTCCGTCAGTGAGGGCAACGCCTGTAAGCCAGAAACAGGCGGCACCCGACGTGTCCTCCAAACTGCAGGCAGACAGGCCGGCGGGGAAAGACCCTAGCAAACCAGCACCAATCAGAGGGGAAGAGTCCTCACCTGGCTGAGCAGCGCTGATGAGCCCCAGGCTCCACTCCGGGCCGGAGCCTGACCCTGCCCGCCCGACTCTGGCTGCGCACAGGTGCACTTCCTAGGGCCACCGCTAGTGGGCGCTGGTGAGGGGTGTCGGGGACCCTCAGCCCCCACCGGGCTGGGGCCACCCCGCAACCCATGGGGTTACGGGACTGTCCTCCCCCATGGGGGATCGGGGCCCCCTTCCCATTCGCGGAAGCCCAAACCTTCCTCCCGGGGCACGCCTGCACACTCCTCTCGCACTCACAGCCCCAGCGGCGGGGCCGTGAGCCAGCAGACGCCCTAGACGGAGGGTCGGGGTCCCGGGCAGGGGAGGGAACCCCCTGGAAGCCAGAGGCAAGCGGCGACCGCGGCCTCTTCCAAAACTGCAGGCACACAGGCCGGCGCGGAAAAAAGCCCCGGGCCAGCCAGCACCGCTCAAAGTGGAAGAGAACGCGCCTGGCCCAGCAGCGCTTGATGAGCCCCAGGCTCCGCCCCTGGCCGGAGACTGACACCGCCCGCCCGACTCTGGCTGCGCACAGGTGCACTTCCTAGGGCCGCCGCTAGGGGGCGCTGGTGAGGGGTTTCGGGGACCCTCAGCCCCCACCGGGCTGGGGCCACCCCTGTACCCATGGGGGTACGGGATTCGACTCCCCCATGGGGGAACGGGGCCCCTTTCCCCTTCGCGGAAGCCCAAACCTTCCTCCCGGGGCACGCCTGCAACCTCCTCTCGCACTCACAGCCCCAGCGGCGGGGCCGTGAGCCAGCAGACGCCCTAGACGGAGGGTCGGGGTCCCGGTGAGGGGAGGGCACCCCCTGGAAACCAGGGGCAAGCGGCGACCGCGGCCTCTTCCAAAACTGCAGGCACACAGGCCGGCGCGGAAAAAAGCCCCGGGCCAGCCAGCACCGCTCAAAGGGTAAGAGACCGCACCTGGCCCAGCAGCGCTTGATGAGCCCCAGGCTCCGCCCCTGGCCGGAGCCTGACCCCGCCCGCCCGACTCTGGCTGCGCACAGGTGCACTTCCCCGGGCCGCCGCTAGGGGGCGCTGGTGAGGGGTTTCGGGGACCCTCAGCCCCCACCGGGCTGGGGCCACCACTGCGACCATGGGTGTACGGGATTCGACTCCCCCATGGGGGAACGGGGCCCCTTCCCCTTCGCGGAAGCCCAAACCTTCCTCCCGGGGCACGCCTGCACCCTCCTCTCGCACTCACAGCCCCAGCGGCGGGCCGTGCGCCGGCAGACGCCCTAGACGGAGGGCCGGGGTCCCGGTCAGGGGAGGGCACCCCCTGGAAGCCAGGGGCAAGCGGCGACCGCGGCCTCTACCAAAACTGCAGGCACACAGGCCGGCGCGGAAAAAAGCCCCGGACCAGCCAGCAACTCTCAAAGGGGAAAAGACCGCACCTGGCCCAGCAGCGCTTGATGAGCCCCAGGCTCCGCCCCTGGCCAGAGCCTGACCCCGCCCGCCCGACTCTGGCTGCGCACAGGTGCACTTCCTAGGGCCGCCGCTAGGGGGCGCTGGTGAGGGGTTTCGGGGACCCTCAGCCCCCACCGGGCTGGGGCCACCGCTGCACCCATGGGGGTACGGGATTCTCCTCTCCCATGGGGGAACGGGGCCCACTTCCCCTTCGCGGAAGCCCAAACCTTCCTCCCGGGGCACGCCTGCACCCTCCTCTCGCAGTCACAGCCCCAGCGGCGGGGCCGTGCGCCGGCAGACGCCCTAGACGGAGGGCCGGGGTCCCGGTCAGGGGAGGGCACCCCCTGGAAGCCAGGGGCAAGCGGCGAACGCGGCCTCTTCCAAAACTGCAGGCACACAGGCCAGCGCGGAAAAAAGCCCCGGGCCAGCCAGCACCGCTCAAAGGGGAAGAGTCCGCACCTGGCCCAGCAGCGCTCTATGAGCCCCAGGCTCCGCCCCTGGCCGGAGCCTGACCCCGCCCTCCTGGCTCTTCATGAGCAAATGTGCCGTTCACAGCTCCGCCCCAAGGGGCGCTGGCGAGGCGGTTCGGGGCCCTCAGCCCTCATGGGTTTAGGCAGACTCCACCCCAGGGAGAAACGGGAACCTCTTCTCCCATGGTGGAACGGGGCCCACTCCCCCTGGAGGAATGGTAAATCTTCCTCCCGGGGCACACCTGCACCCTCCTCTCGGACTCACACCCCCAGGGGCAGGACGTGTGCCCCAAGACGGCTTAGACGGAGGGGCTGGGTCTCCGTCAGTGAGGGCAACGCCTGTAAGCCAGAAACAGGCGGCACCCGACGTGTCCTCCAAACTGCAGGCAGACAGGCCGGCGGGGAAAGACCCTAGCAAACCAGCACCAATCAGAGGGGAAGAGTCCTCACCTGGCTGAGCAGCGCTGATGAGCCCCAGGCTCCACTCCGGGCCGGAGGCTGACCCTGCCCGCCCGACTCTGGCTGCGCACAGGTGCACTTCCTAGGGCCGCCGCTAGTGGGCGCTGGTGAGGGGTGTCGGGGACCCTCAGCCCCCACCGGGCTGGGGCCACCCCGCAACCCATGGGGTTACGGGACTGTCCTCCCCCATGGGGGAACGGGGCCCCCTTCCCATTCGCGGAAGCCCAAACCTTCCTCCCGGGGCACGCCTGCACACTCCTCTCGCACTCACAGCCCCAGCGGCGGGGCCGTGAGCCAGCAGACGCCCTAGACGGAGGGTCGGGGTCCCGGGCAGGGGAGGGAACCCCCTGGAAGCCAGAGGCAAGCGGCGACCGCGGCCTCTTCCAAAACTGCAAGCACACAGGCCGGCGCGGAAAAAAGCCCCGGGCCAGCCAGCACCGCTCAAAGGGTAAGAGACCGCGCCTGGCCCAGCAGCGCTTGATGAGCCCCAGGCTCCGCCCCTGGCCGGAGCCTGACCCCGCCCGCCCGACTCTGGCTGCGCACAGGTACACTTCCTAGGGCCGCCGCTAGGGGGCGCTGGTGAGGGGTATCGGGGACCCTCAGCCCCCACCGGGCTGGGGCCACCCCTGCACCCATGGTGGTACGGGATTCTCCTCCCCCATGGGGGAACGGGGCCCCCTTCCCCGTGGCGGAAGCCCAAACCTTCCTCCCGGGGCACGCCTGCACCCTCCTCTCGCACTCACAGCCCCAGCGTCGGGGCCGTGCGCCGGCAGACGCCCTAGACGGAGGGCTGGGCTCCCGGTCAGGGGAGGGCACCCCCTGCAAGCCAGGGGCAAGCGGCGACCGCGGCCTCTTCCAAAACTGCAGGCACACAGGCCGGCGCGGAAAAAAGCCCCGGGCCAGCCAGCACCGCTCAAAGGGGAAGCACACAGGCCGGCGCGGAAAAAAGCCCCGGGCCAGCCAGCACCGCTCAAAGGGGAAGAGACCGCGCCTGGCCCAGCAGCGCTTGATGAGCCCCAGGCTCCGCCCCTGGCCGGAGCCTGACCCCGCCCGCCCGACTCTGGCTGCGCAAAAGTGCACTTCCTAGGGCCGCCGCTAGGGGGCGCTGGTGAGGGGTTTCGGGGACCCTCAGCCCCCACCGGGTTGGGGCCACCGCTGCACCCATGGGGGTACGGGATTCTCCTCCCCCATGGGGGAACGGGGCCCCCTTCCCCTTCGTGGAAGCCCAAACCTTCCTCCCGGGGCACGCCTGCACCCTCCTCTCGCACTCACAGCCCCAGCGGCGGGGCCGTGCGCTGGCAGACGCCCTAGACGGAGGGCCGGGGTCCAGGTCAGGGGAGGGCACCCCCTGGAAGCCAGGGGCAAGCGGCGAACGCGGCCTCTTCCAAAACTGCAGGCACACAGGCCGGCGCGGAAAAATGCCCCGGGCCAGCCAGCACCGCTCAAAGGGGAAGAGTCCGCACCTGGCCCAGCAGCGCTCTATGAGCCCCAGGCTCCGCCCCTGGCCGGAGCCTGACCCCGCCCTCCTGGCTCTTCATGAGCAAATGTGCCGTTCACAGCTCCGCCCCAAGGGGCGCTGGCGAGGCGGTTCGGGGCCCTCAGCCCTCATGGGTTTAGGCAGACTCCACCCCAGGGAGAAACGGGAACCTCTTCTCCCATGGTGGAACGGGGCCCACTCCCCCTGGGGGAATGGTAAATCTTCCTCCCGGGGCACACCTGCACCCTCCTCTCGGACTCACACCCCCAGGGGCAGGACGTGTGCCCCAAGACGGCCTAGACGGATGGGCTGGGTCTCCGTCATTGAGGGCAACGCCTGTAAGCCAGAAACAGGCGGCACCCGACGTGTCCTCCAAACTGCAGGCAGACAGGCCGGCGGGGAAAGACCCTAGCAAACCAGCACCAATCAGAGGGGAAGAGTCCTCACCTGGCTGAGCAGCGCTGATGAGCCCCAGGCTCCACTCCGGGCCGCAGCCTGACCCCGCCCGCCCGACTCAGGCTACGCAGAGGTGCACTTCCTAGGGCCGCCGCTAGGGGGCGCTGGTGAGGGGTTTCGGGGACCCTCAGCCCCCACCGGGCTGGGGCCACCCCGCAACCCATGGGGGTACGGGACTGTCCTTCCCCATGGGGGAACGGGGCCCCCTTCCCCTTCGCGGAAGCCCAAACCTTCCTCCCGGGGCACGCCTGCACCCTCCTCTCGCACTCACAGCCCCAGCGGCGGGGCCGTGCGCCGGCAGACGCCCTAGACCGACGGCCGGGGTCCCGGTCAGGGGAGGGCACCCCCTGGAAGCCAGGGGCAAGCGGCGACCGTGGCCTCTTCCAAAACTGCAGGCACACAGGCCGGCGCGGAAAAAAGCCCCGGGCCAGCCAGCACCGCTCAAAGGGGAAGAGACCGCACCTGGCCCAGCAGCGCTTGATGAGCCCCAGGCTCCGCCCCTGGCCGGAGCCTGACCCCGCCCGCCCGACTCTGGCTGCGCACAGGTGCACTTCCTAGGGCCGCCGCTAGGGGGCGCTGGTGAGGGGTTTCGGGGACCCTCAGCCCCCACCGGGCTGGGGCCACCCCTGCACCCATGGGTGTACGGGATTCGACTCCTCCATGAGGGAACGGGGCCCCTTCCCCTTCGCGGAAGCCCAAATCTTCCTCCTGGGGCACGCCTGCACCCTCCTCTCGCACTCACAGCCCCAGCGGCGGGGCCGTGCGCCGGCAGACGCCCTAGACGGAGGGCCGGGGTCCCGGTCAGGGGAGGGCACCCCCTGGAAGCCAGGGGCAAGCGGCGACCGCGGCCTCTTCCAAAACTGCAGGCACACAGGCCAGCGCGGAAAAAAGCCCCGGGCCAGCCAGCACCGCTCAAAGGGGAAGAGTCCGCACCTGGCCCAGCAGCGCTCTATGAGCCCCAGGCTCCGCCCCTGGCTGGAGCCTGACCCCGCCCTCCTGGCTCTTCCTGAGCAAAGGTGCCGTTCACAGCTCCGCCCCAAGGGGCGCTGGCGAGGCTGTTCGGGGCCCTCAGCCCTCATGGGTTTAGGCAGACTCCACCCCAGGGAGAAACGGGAACCTCTTCTCCCATGATGCAACGGGGCCCACTCCCCCTGGGGGAATGGTAAATCTTCCTCCCGGGGCACACCTGCACCCTCCTCTCGGACTCACACCCCCAGGTGCAGGACGTGTGCCCCAAGACGGCCTAGACGGAGGGGCTGGGTCTCCGTCATTGAGGGCAACGCCTGTAAGCCAGAAACAGGCGGCACCCGACGTGTCCTCCAAACTGGAGGCAGACAGGCCGGCGGGGAAACACCCTAGCAAACCAGCACCAATCAGAGGGGAAGAGTCCTCACCCGGCTGAGCAGCGCTGATGAGCCCCAGGCTCCACTCCGGGCCGGAGCCTGACCCCGCCCGCCCGACTCAGGCTACGCAGAGGTGCACTTCCTAGGGCCGCCGCTAGGGGGCGCTGGTGAGGGGTTTCGGGGACCCTCAGCCCCCACCGGGCTGGGGCCACCCAGCAACCCATGGGGGTACGGGACTGTCCTCCCCCAACGGGGAACGGGGCACTCTTCCCCTTCGCGGAAGCCCAAACCGTCCTCAAGGGGCACGCCTGCACCCTCCTCTCGCACTCACAGCCCCAGCGGTGGGGCCGTGCGCCGGCAGACGCCCTAGACGGAGGGCCGGGGTCCCGGTCAGGGGAGGGCACCCCCTGGAAGCCAGGGGCAAGCGGCGACCGCGGCCTCTTCCAAAACTGCAGGCACACAGGCCGGCGCGGAAAAAAGCCCCGGGTCAGCCAGCACCGCTCAAAGGGGAAGAGACCGCACCTGGCCCAGCAGCGCTTGATGAGCCCCAGGCTCCGCCCCTGGCCGGAGCCTGACCCCGCCCACCCGACTCTGGCTGCGCACAGGTGCACTTCCTAGGGCCGCCGCTAGGGGGCGCTGGTGAGGGGTTTCGGGGACCCTCAGCCCCCACCGGGCTGGGGCCACCCCTGCACCCATGGGGGTACGGGATTCGACTCCCCCATGGGGGAACGGGGCACCCTTCCCCTTCGCGGAAGCCCAAACCTTCCTCCCGGGGCACGCCTGCACCCTCCTCTCGCACTCACAGCCCCAGCGGCGGGGCCGTGCGCCGGCAGACGCCCTAGACGGAGGGCCGGGGTCCCAGTCAGGGGAGGGCACCCCCTGGAAGCCAGGGCCAAGCGGCGACCGCGGCCTCTGCCAAAACTGCAGGCACACATGCCGGCGCGGAAAAAAGCCCCGGGCCAGCCAGCACCGCTCAAAGGGGAAGAGACCGCACCTTGCACAGCAGCGCTTGATGAGCCCCAGGCTCCGCCCCTGGCCGGAGCCTGACCCCGCCCGCCCGACTCTGGCTGCGCACAGGTGCACTTCCTATGGCCGCCGCTAGGGGGCGCTCGTGAGGGGTTTCGGGGACCCTCAGACCCCACCGGGCTGGGGCGACCCCTGCACCCATGGGGGTAAGGGATTCGACTCCCCCATGGGGGAACGGGGCACCCTTCCCCTTCGCGGAAGCCCAAACCTTCCTCCCGGGGCACGCCTGCACCCTCCTCTCGCACTCACAGCCCCAGCGGCGGGGCCGTGCGCCGGCAGACGCCCTAGACGGAGGGCCGGGGTCCCGGTCAGGGGAGGGCACCCCCTGGAAGCCAGGGGCAAGCGGCGACCGCGGCCTCTTCCAAAACTGCAGGCACACAGGCCGGCGCGGAAAAAAGCCCCGGGCCAGCCAGCACCGCTCAAAGGGGAAGAGACCGCACCTGGCCCAGCAGCGCTTGATGAGCCCCAGGATCCGCCCCTGGCCGGAGCCTGACCCCGCCCGCCCGACTCTGGCTGCGCACAGGTGCACTTCCTAGGGCCGCCGCTAGGGGGCGCTGGTGAGGGGTTTCGGGGACCCTCAGCCCCCACCGGGCTGGGGCCACCACTGCACCCATGGGGGTACGGGATTCGACTCCCCCATGGGGGAACGGGGCACCCTTCCCCTTCACGGAAGCCCAAACCTTCCTCCCGGGGCACGCCTGCACCCTCCTCTCGCACTCACGGCCCCAGCGGCGGGGCCGTGCGCCAGCAGACGCCCTAGACGGAGGGCCGGGGTCCCGGTCAGGGGAGGGCACCCCCTGGAAGCCAGGGGCAAGCGGCGACCGCGGCCTCTTCCAAAACTGCAGGCACACAGGCCGGCGCGGAAAAAAGCCCCGGGCCAGCCAGCACCGCTCAAAGGGGAAGAGTCCGCACCTGGCCCAGTAGCGCTCTATGAGCCCCAGGCTCCGCCCCTGGCCGGAGCCTGACCCCGCCCTCCTGGCTCTTCATGAGCAAAGGTACCGTTCACAGCTCCGCCCCAAGGGGCGCTGGCGAGGCGGTTCGGGGCCCTCAGCCCTCATGGGTTTAGGCAATCTCCACCCCAGGGAGAAACGGGAACCTCTTCTCCCATGGTGGAACGGGGCCCACTCCCTCTGGGGGAATGGTTAATCTTCCTCCCGGAGCACACCTGCACCCTCCTCTCGGACTAACACCCCCAGGGGCAGGACGTGTGCCCCAAGACGGCCTAGACGGGGGTCTGGGTCTCCGTCATTGAGGGCAACGCCTGTAAGCCAGAAACAGGCGGCACCCGACGTGTCCTCCAAACTGCAGGCAGACAGGCCGGCGGGGAAAGACCCTAGCAAACCAGCACCAATCAGAGGGGAAGAGTCCTCACCCGGCTGAGCAGCGCTGATGAGCCCCAGGCTCCACTCCGGGCCGGAGCCTGACCCCGCCCGCCCGACTCAGGCTGCGCAGAGGTGCACTTCCTAGGGCCGCCGCTAGGGGGCGCTGGTGAGGGGTTTCGGGGACCCTCAGCCCCCACCGGGCTGGGGCGACCCCTGCACCCATGGGGGTACGGGATTCGACTCCCCCATGGGGGAACGGGGCCCCCTTCCCCTTCGCGGAAGCTCAAACCTTCCTCCCGGGGCACGCCTGCACCCTCCTCTCGCACTCACAGCCCCAGCGGCGGGGCCGTGCGCCGGCAGACGCCCTAGACGGAGGGCCGGGGTCCCGGTCAGGGGAGGGCACCCCCTGGAAGCCAGGGGCAAGCGGCGACCGCGGCCTCTTCCAAAACTGCAGGCACACAGGCCGGCGCGGAAAAAAGCCCCGGGCCAGCCAGCACCGCTCAAAGGGGAAGAGACCGCACCTGGCCCAGCAGCGCTTGATGAGCCCCAGGCTCCGCCCCTGGCCGGAGCCTGACCCCGCCCGCTCGACTCTGGCTGCGCACAGGTGCACTTCCTAGGGCCGCCGCTAGGGGGCGCTGGTGAGGGGTTTCGGGGACCCTTAGCCCCCACCGGGCTGGGGCCACCGCTGCACCCATGGGGGTACGGGATTCGACTCCTCCATGGGGGAACGGGGCACCCTTCCCCTTCACGGAAGCCCAAACCTTCCTCCCGGGGCACGCCTGCACCCTCCTCTCGCACTCACAGCCCCAGCGGCGGGGCCATGCGCCGGCAGATGCCCTAGACGGAGGGCCGGGTTCCCGGTCAGGGGAGGGCACCCCCTGGAAACCAGGGGCAAGCGGCGACCGCGGCCTCTTCCAAAACTGCAGGCACACAGGCCGGCGCGGAAAAAAGCCCCGGGCCAGCCAGCACCGCTCAAAGGGGAAGAGACCGCACCTGGCCCAGCAGCGCTTGATGAGCCCCAGGCTCCGCCCCTGGCCGGAGCCTGACCCCAACCGCCGGACTCTGGCTGCACAGAGGTGCACTTCCTAGGGCCGACACTAGGGGGCGCTGGGATGAGGGATTTTGGGGACCCTCGCCCCCACCGGGCTGGGGCGACCCCTGCACCCATGGGGGTACGGGATTCGACTCCCCCATGGGGGAACGGGGCCCCCTTCCCCTTCGCGGAAGCCCAAACCTTCCTCCCGGGGCACGCCTGCACCCTCCTCTCGCACTCACAGCCCCAGCGGCGGGGCCGTGCGCCGGCAGACGCCCTAGACGGAGGGCCGGGGTCCCGGTCAGGGGAGGGCACCCCCTGGAAGCCAGGGGCAAGCGGCGACCGCGGCCTCTTCCAAAACTGCAGGCACACAGGCCGGCGCGGAAAAAAGCCCCGGGCCAGCCAGCACCGCTCAAAGGGGAAGAGACCGCACCTGGCCCAGCATCGCTTGATGAGCCCCAGGCTCCGCCCCTGGCCGGAGCCTGACCCCGCCCGCCCGACTCTGGCTGCGCACAGGTGCACTTCCTAGGGCCGCCGCTAGGGGGCGCTGGTGAGGGGTTTCGGGGACCCTCAGCCCCCACCGGGCTGGGGCGACCCCTGCACCCATGGGGGTACGGGATTCGACTCCCCCATGGGGGAACGGGGCCCCATTCCCCTTCGTGGAAGCCCAAACCTTCCTCCCGGGGCACGCCTGCACCCTCCTCTCGCACTCACAGCCCCAGCGGCGGGGCCGTGCGCCGGCAGACGCCCTAGACGGAGGGCCGGGGTCCCGGTCAGGGGAGGGCACCCCCTGGAAGCCAGGGGCAAGCGGCGACCGCGGCCTCTTCCAAAACTGCAGGCACACAGGCCGGCGCGGAAAAAAGCCCCGGGCCAGCCAGCACCGCTCAAAGGGGAAGAGACCGCACCTGGCCCAGCAGCGCTTGATGAGCCCTAGGCTCCGCCCCTGGCCGGAGCCTGACCCCGCCCGCCCGGCTCTGGCTGCGCACAGGTGCACTTCCTAGGGCCGCCGCTGGGGCGCTGGTGAGGGGTTTCGGGGACCCTCAGCCCCCACCAGGCTGGGGCCACCCCTGCACCCATGGGGGTACGGGATTCGACTCCCCCATGGGGGAACGGGGCCCCCTTCCCCTTCGCGGAAGCCCAAACCTTCCTCCCGGGGCACGCCTGCACCCTCCTCTCGCACTCACAGCCCCAGCGGCGGGGCCGTGCGCCGGCAGACGCCCTAGACGGAGGGCCGGGGTCCCGGTCAGGGGAGGGCACCCCCTGGAAGCCAGGGTCAAGCGGCGACCGCGGCCTCTTCCAAAACTGCAGGCACACAGGCCGGCGCGGAAAAAAGCCCCGGGCCAGCCAGCACCGCTCAAAGGGGAAGAGACCGCACCTGGCCCAGCAGCGCTTGATGAGCCCTAGGCTCCGCCCCTGGCCGGAGCCTGACCCCGCCCGCCCGGCTCTGGCTGCGCACAGGTGCACTTCCTAGGGCCGCCGCTGGGGCGCTGGTGAGGGGTTTCGGGGACCCTCAGCCCCCACCAGGCTGGGGCCACCCCTGCACCCATGGGGGTACGGGATTCGACTCCCCCATGGGGGAACGGGGCCCCCTTCCCCTTCGCGGAAGCCCAAACCTTCCTCCCGGGGCACGCCTGCACCCTCCTCTCGCACTCACAGCCCCAGCGGCGGGGCCGTGCGCCGGCAGACGCCCTAGACGGAGGGCCGGGGTCCCGGTCAGGGGAGGGCACCCCCTGGAAGCCAGGGGCAAGCGGCGACCGCGGCCTCTTCCAAAACTGCAGGCACACAGGCCGGCGCGGAAAAAAGCCCCGGGCCAGCCAGCACCGCTCAAAGGGGAAGAGACCGCACCTGGCCCAGCAGCGCTTGATGAGCCCCAGGCTCCGCCGCTGGCCGGAGCCTGACCCCGCCCGCCCGACTCTGGCTGCGCACAGGTGCACTTCCTAGGGCCGCCGCTAGGGGGCGCTGGTGAGGGGTTTCGGGGACCCTCAGCCCCCACCGGGCTGGGGCCACCCCTGCACCCATGGGGGTACGGGATTCGACTCCCCCATGGGGGAACGGGGCCCCCTTCCCCTTCGCGGAAGCCAAAACCTTCCTCCCGGGGCACGCCTGCACCCTCCTCTCGCACTCACAGCCCCAGCGGCGGGGCCGTGCGCCGGCAGACGCCCTAGACGGAGGGCCGGGGTCCCGGTCAGGGGAGGGCACCCCCTGGAAGCCAGGGGCAAGCGGCGACCGCGGCCTCTTCCAAAACTGCAGGCACACAGGCCGGCGCGGAAAAAAGCCCCGGGCCAGCCAGCACCGCTCCAAGGGGAAGAGTCCGCACCTGGCCCAGTAGCGCTCTATGAGCCCCAGGCTCCGCCCCTGGCCGGAGCCTGACCCCGCCCTCCTGGCTCTTCATGAGCAAAGGTGCCGTTCACAGCTCCGCCCCAAGGGGCGCTGGCGAGGCGGTTCGGGGCCCTCAGCCCTCATGGGTTTAGGCAATCTCCACCCAAGGGAGAAACGGGAACCTCTTCTCCCATGGTGGAACGGGGCCCACTCCCCCTGGGGGAATGGTTAATCTTCCTCCCGGAGCACACCTGCACCCTCCTCTCGGACTCACACCACCAGGGGCAGGACGTGTGCCCCAAGACGGCCTAGACGGGGGGGCTGGGTCTCCGTCATTGAGGGCAACGCCTTTAAGCCAGAAACAGGCGGCACCCGACGTGTCCTCCAAGCTGCAGGCAGACAGTCCGGCGGGGAAAGACCCTAGCAAACCAGCACCAATCAGAGGGGAAGAGTCCTCACCCGGCTGAGCAGCGCTGATGAGCCCCAGGCTCCACTCCGGGCCGGAGCCTGACCCCGCCCGCCCGACTCAGGCTGCGCAGAGGTGCACTTCCTAGGGCCGCCGCTAGGGGGCGCTGGTGAGGGTTTTCGGGGACCCTCAGCCCCCACTGGGCTGGGGCCACCCCGCAGCCCATGGGGGTACGGGATTGTCCTCCCCCAACGGGGAACGGGGCCCTCTTCCCCTTCGCGGAAGCCCAAACCGTCCTCAAGGGGCACGCCTGCACCCTCCTCTCGCACTCACAGCCCCAGCGGCGGGGCCGTGCGCCGGCAGACGCCCTAGACGGAGGGCCGGGGTCCCGGTCAGGGGAGGGCACCCCCTGGAAGCCAGGGGCAAGCGGCGAACGCGGCCTCTTCCAAAACTGCAGGCACACAGGCCGGCGCGGAAAAAAGCCTCGGGCCAGCCAGCACCGCTCAAAGGGGAAGAGACCGCACCTGGCCCAGCAGCGCTTGATGAGCCCCAGGCTCCGCCCCTGGCCGGAGCCTGACCCCGCCCGCCCGACTCTGGCTGCGCACAGGTGCACTTCCCAGGGCCGCCGCTAGGGGGCGCTGGTGAGGGGTTTCGGGGACCCTCAGCCCCCACCGGGCTGGGGCCACCGCTGCACCCATGGGGGTACGGGATTCGACTCCCCCATGGGGGAACGGGGCCCCCTTCCAATTCGCAGAAGCCAAAACCTTCCTCCCGGGGCACGCCTGCACCCTCCTCTCGCACTCACAGCCCCAGCGGCGGGGCCGTGCGCCGGCAGACGCCCTAGACGGAGGGCCGGGGTCCCGGTCAGGGGAGGGCACCCCCTGGAAGCCAGGGGCAAGCGGCGACCGCGGCCTCTTCCAAAACTGCAGGCACACAGGCCGGCGCGGAAAAAAGCCCCGGGCCAGCCAGCACCGCTCAAAGGGGAAGAGTCCGCACCTGGCCCAGTAGCGCTCTATGAGCCCCAGGCTCCGCCCCTGGCCGGAGCCTGACCCCGCCCTCCTGGCTCTTCATGAGCAAAGGTGCCGTTCACAGCTCCGCCCCAAGGGGCGCTGGCGAGGCGGTTCGGGGCCCTCAGCCCTCATGGGTTTAGGCAATCTCCACCGCAGGGAGAAACGGGAACCTCTTCTCCCATGGTGGAACGGGGCCCACTCCCCCTGGGGGAATGGTTAATCTACCTCCCGGAGCACACCTGCACCCTCCTCTCGGACTCACACCCCCAGGGGCAGGACGTGTGCCCCAAGACGGCCTAGATGGGGGGGCTGGGTCTCCGTCATTGAGGGCAACGCCTGTAAGCCAGAAACAGGCGGCACCCGACGTGTCCTCCAAACTGCAGGCAGACAGTCCGGCGGGGAAAGACCCTAGCAAACCAGCACCAATCAGAGGGGAAGAGTCCTCACCCGGCTGAGCAGCGCTGATGAGCCCCAGGCTCCACTCCGGGCCGGAGCCTGACGCCGCCCGCCCGACTCAGGCTGCGCAGAGGTGCACTTCCTAGGGCCGCCGCTAGGGGGCGCTGGTGAGGGGTTTCGGGGACCCTCAGCCCCCACCGGGCTGGGGCCACCCCGCAACCCATGGGGGTCCGGGACTGTCCTCCCCCAACGGGGAACGGGGCCCTCTTCCCCTTCGCGGAAGCCCAAACCGTCCTCAAGGGGCACGCCTGCACCCTCCTCTCGCACTCACAGCCCCAGCGGCGGGGCCGTGCGCCGGCAGACGCCCTAGACGGAGGGCCGGGGTCCCGGTCAGGGGAGGGCACCCCCTGGAAGCCAGGGGCAAGCGGCGACCACGGCCTCTTCCAAAACTGTAGGCACACAGGCCGGCGCGGAAAAAAGCCCCGGGCCAGCCAGCACCGCTCAAAGGGGAAGAGACCGCACCTGGCCCAGCAGCGCTTGATGAGCCCCAGGCTCCGCCCCTGGCCGGAGCCTGACCCCGCCCGCCCGACTCTGGCTGCGCACAGGTGCACTTCCTAGGGCCGCCGCTAGGGGGCGCTGGTGAGGGGTTTCGGGGACCCTCAGCCCCCACCGGGCTGGGGCCACCCCTGCACCCATGGGGGTACGGGATTCGACTCCCCCATGGGGGAACGGGGCCCCCTTCCCCTTCGCGGAAGCCCAAACCTTCCTCCCGGGGCACGCCTGCACCCTCCTCTCGCACTCACAGCCCCAGCGGCGGGGCCGTGCGCCGGCAGACGCCCTAGACGGAGGGCCGGGGTCCCGGTCAGGTGAGGGCACCCCCTGGAAGCCAGGGGCAAGCGGCGACCGCGGCCTCTTCCAAAACTGCAGGCACACAGGCCGGCGCGGAAAAAAGCCCCGGGCCAGCCAGCACCGCTCAAAGGGGAAGAGACCGCACCTGGCCCAGCAGCGCTTGATGAGCCCCAGGCTCCGCCCCTGGCCGGAGCCTGACACCGACCTCCTGGCTCTTCATGAGCAAAGGTGCCGTTCACAGCTCCGCCCCAAGGGGCGCTGGCGAGGCGGTTCGGGGCCCTCAGCCCTCAGGGGTTTAGGCAGACTCCACCCCAGGGAGAAACGGGAACCTCTTCTCCCATGGTGGAACGGGGCCCACTCCCCTGGGGGAATGGTAAATCTTCCTCCCGGGGCACACCTGCACCCTCCTCTCGGACTCACAACCCCAGGGGCAGGACGTGTGCCCCAAGACGGCCTAGACGGAGGGGCTGGGTCTCCGTCATTGAGGGCAACGCCTGTAAGCCAGAAACAGGCGGCACCCGACGTGTCCTCCAAACTGCAGGCAGACAGGCCGTCGGGGAAAGACCCTAGCAAACCAACACCAATCAGAGGGGAAGAGTCCTCACCCGGCTGAGCAGCGCTGATGAGCCCCAGGCTCCACTCCGGGCCGGAGACTGACCCCGCCCGCCCGACTCAGGCTGCGCAGAGGTGCACTTCCTAGGGCCGCCGCTAGGGGGCGCTGGTGAGGGGTTTCGGGGACCCTCAGCCCCCACCGGGCTGGGGCCACCCCGCAACCCATGGGGGTACGGGACTGTCCTCCCCCATGGGGGAACGGGGCCCTCTTCCCCTTCGAGGAAGCGCAAACCGTCCTCCCGGGGCACGCCTGCACCCTCCTCTCGCACTCACAGCCCCAGCGGCGGGGCCGTGCGCCGGCAGACGCCCTAGACGGAGGGCCGGGGTCCCGGTCAGGGGAGGGCACCCCCTGGAAGCCAGGGGCAAGCGGCGACCGCGGCCTCTTCCAAAACTGCAGGCTCACAGGCCGGCGCGGAAAAAAGCCCCGGGCCAGCCAGCACCGCTCAAAGGGGAAGAGACCGCACCTGGCCCAGCAGCGCTTGATGAGCCCCAGGCTCCGCCCCTGGCCGGAGCCTGACCCCGCCCGCCCGACTCTGGCTGCGCACAGGTGCACTTCCTAGGGCCGCCGCTAGGGGGCGCTGGTGAGGGGTTTCGGGGACCCTCAGCCCCCACCGGGTTGGGGCCACCCCTGCACCCGTGGGGGTACGGGATTCTCCTCCCCGATGGGGGAACGGGGCACCCTTCCCCTTCGCGGAAGCCCAAACCTTCCTCCCGGGGCACGCCTGCACCCTCCTCTCGCACTCACAGCCCCAGCGGCGGGGCCGTGCGCCGGCAGACGCCCCAGACGGAGGGCCGGGGTCCCGGTGAGGGGAGGGCACCCCCTGGAAACCAGGGGCAAGCGGCGACCGCGGCCTCTTCCAAAACTGCAGGCACACAGGCCGGCGCGGAAAAAAGCCCCGGGCCAGCCAGCACCGCTCAAAGGGGAAGAGACCGCACCTGGCCCAGCAGCGCTTGATGAGCCCCAGGCTCCGCCCCTGGCCGGAGCCTGACCCCGCCCGCCCGACTCTGGCTGCGCACAGGTGCACTTCCTAGGGCCGCCGCTAGGGGGCGCTGGTGAGGGGTTTCGGGGACCCTCAGCCCCCACCGGGCTGGGGCCACCCCTGCACCCATGGGGGTACGGGATTCGACTCCCAATGGGGGAACGGGGCCCCCTTCCCCTTCGCGGAAGCCCAAACCTTCCTCCCGGGGCACGCCTGCACACTCCTCTCGCACTCACAGCCCCAGCGGCGGGGCCGTGCGCCGGCAGACGCCCTAGACGGAGGGCCGGGTTCCCGGTCAGGGGAGGGCACCCCCTGGAAGCCAGGGGCAAGCGGCGACCGCGGCCTCTTCCAAAACTGCAGGCACACAGGCCGGCGCGGAAAAAAACCCCGGGCCAGCCAGCACCGCTCAAAGGGGAAGAGTCCGCACCTGGCCCAGCAGCGCTCTATGAGCCCCAGGATCCGCTCCTGGCCGGAGCCTGACCCCGCCCTCCTGGCTCTTCATGAGCAAAGGTGTCGTTCACAGCTCCGCCCCAAGGGGCGCTGGCGAGGCGGTTCGGGGCCCTCAGCCCTCATGGGTTTAGGCAGACTCCACCCCAGGGAGAAACGGGAACCTCTTCTCCCATGGTGGAACGGGGCCTACTCCCCCTGGGGGAATGGTAAATCTTCCTCCCGGGGCACACCTGCACCCTCCTCTCGGACTCACACCCCCAGGGGCAGGACGTGTGCCCCAAGACGGCCTAGATGGAGGGGTTGGGTCTCCGTCATTGAGGGCAACGCCTGTAAGCCAGAAACAGGCGGCACCCGACGTGTCCTCCAAACTGCAGGCAGACAGGCCGGCGGGGAAAGACCCTAGCAAACCAGCACCAATCAGAGGGGAAGAGTCCTCACCCGGCTGAGCAGCGCTGATGAGCCCCAGGCTCCACTCCGGGCCGGAGCCTGACCCCGCCCGCCCGACTCAAGCTGCGCAGAGGTGCACTTCCTAGGGCCGCCGCTACGGGGCGCTGGTGAGGGGTTTCGGGGACCCTCAGCCCCCACCGGGCTGGGGCCACCCCGCAACCCATGGGGGTACGGGACTGTCCTCCCCCATGGGGGAACAGGGCCCTCTTCCCCTTCGAGGAAGCCCAAACGGTCCTCCCGGGGCACGCCTGCACCCTCCTCTCGCACTCACAGCCCCAGCGGCGGGGCCGTGCGCCGGCAGACGCCCTAGACGGAGGGCCGGGGTCCCGGTCAGGGGAGGGCACCCCCTGGAAGCCAGGGGCAAGCGGCGACCGCGGCCTCTTCCAAAACGGCAGGCACACAGGCCGGCGCGGAAAAAAGCCCCGGACCAGCCAGCACCGCTCAAAGGGGAAGAGACCGCACCTGGCCCAGCAGCGCTTGAGGAGCCCCAGGCTCCGCCCCTGGCCGGAGCCTGACCCCGCCCGCCCGACTCTGGCTGCGCACAGGTGCACTTCCTAGGGCCGCCGCTAGGGGGCGCTGGTGAGGGGTTTCGGGGACCCTCAGTCCCCACCGGGCTGGGGCCACCCCGCCACCCATGGGGGTACGGGACTGTCCTCCCCCATGGGGGAACGGGGCCCTCTTCCCCTTCGAGGAAGCCCAAACGGTCCTCCCAGGGCACGCCTGCACCCTCCTCTCGCACTCACAGCCCCAGTGGCGGGGCCGTGCGCCGCAGACGCCCTAGACGGAGGGCCGGGGTCCCGGTCAGGGGAGGGCACCCCCTGGAAGCCAGGGGCAAGCGGCGACCGCGGCCTCTTCCAAAACTGCAGGCACACAGGCCGGCGCGGAAAAAAGCCCCGGGCCAGCCAGCACCGCTCAAAGGGGAAGAGACCGCACCTGGCCCAGCAGCGCTTGATGAGCCCCAGGCTCCGCCCCTGGCCGGAGCCTGACCCCGCCCGCCCGACTCTGGCTGCGCACAGGTGCACTTCCTAGGGCCGCCGCTAGGGGGCGCTGGTGAGGGGTTTCGGGGACCTTCAGCCCCCACCGGGCTGGGGCCACCCATGCACCCATGGGGGTACGGATTCTCCTCCCCCATGGGGGAACGGGGCCCCCTTCCCCTTCGCGGAAGCCCAAACCTTCCTCCCGTGGCACGCCTGCACCCTCCTCTCGTACTCACAGCCCCAGCGGCGGGGCCGTGCGCCGGCAGACGCCCTAGACGGAGGGCCGGGGTCCCGGTCAGGGGAGGGCACCCCCTGGAAGCCAGGGGCAAGCGGCGACCGCGGCCTCTTCCAAAACTGCAGGCACACAGGCCGGCGCGGAAAAAAGCCCCGGGCCAGCCAGCACCGCTCAAAGGGGAAGAGTCCGCACCTGGCCCAGCAGCGCTCTATGAGCCCCAGGCTCCGCCCCTGGCCGGAGCCTGACCCCGCCCTCCTGGCTCTTCATGAGCAAAGGTGCCGTTCACAGCTCCGACCCAAGGGGCGCTGGCGAGGCGGTTCGGGGCCCTCAGCCCTCATGGGTTTAGGCAGACTCCACCCCAGGGAGAAACGGGAACCTCTTCTCCCATGGTGGAACGGGGCCCACTCCCCCTGGGGGAATGGTAAATCTTCCTCCCGGGGCACACCTGCACCCTCCTCTCGGACTCACACCCCAGGGGCAGGACGTGTGCCCCAAGACGGCCTAGACGGAGGGGCTGGGTCTCCGTCATTGAGGGCAACGCCTGTAAGCCAGAAACAGGCGGCACCCAACGTGTCCTCCAAACTGCAGGCAGACAGGCCGTCGGGGAAAGACCCTAGCAAACCAGCACCAATCAGAGGGGAAGAGTCCTCACCCGGCTGAGCAGCGCTGATGAGCCCCAGGCTCCACTCCGGGCCGGAGCCTGACCCCGCCCGCCCGACTCAGGCTGCGCAGAGGTGCACTTCCTAGGGCCGCCGCTAGGGGGCGCTGGTGAGGGGTTTCGGGGACCCTCAGCCCCCACCGGGCTGGGGCCACCCCGCAACCCATGGGGGTACGGGACAGTCCTCCCCCATCGGGGAACGGGGCCCCCTTCCCCTTCGCGGAAGCCCAAACCTTCCTCCCGGGGCACGCCTGCACCCTCCTCTCGCACTCACAGCCCCAGCGGCGGGGCCGTGCGCCGGCAGACGCCCTAGACGGAGGGCCGGGGTCCGGTCAGGGGAGGGCACCCCCTGGAAGCCAGGGGCAAGTGGCGACCGCGGCCTCTTCCAAAACTGCAGGCACACAAGCCGGCGCGGAAAAAAGCCCCGGGCCAGCCAGCACCGCTCAAAGGGGAAGAGACCGCACCTGGCCCAGCAGCGCTTGATGAGCCCCAGGCTCCACCCCTGGCCGGAGCCTGACCCCGCCCGCCCGACTCTGGCTGCGCACAGGTGCACTTCCTAGGTCCGCCGCTAGGGGGCGCTGGTGAGGGGTTTCGGGGACCCTCAGCCCCCACCGGGCTGGGGCCACCCCTGTACCCTGGGGCCACCCCTGCACCCATGGGGGTACGGGATTCGACTCCCCCATGGGGGAACGGGGCCCCCTTCCCCTTCGCGGAAGCCCAAACCTTCCTCCCGGGGCACGCCTGCACCCTCCTCTCGCACTCACAGCCCCAGCGGCGGGGCCGTGCGCCTCAGACGCCCTAGACGGAGGGCCGGGGTCCCGGTCAGGGGAGGGCACCCCCTGGAAGCCAGGGGCAAGCGGCGACCGCGGCCTCTTCCAAAACTGCAGGCACACAGGCCGGCGCGGAAAAAAGCCCCGGGCCAGCCAGCACCGCTCAAAGGGGAAGAGACCGCGCCTGGCCCAGCAGCGCTTGATGAGCCCCAGGCTCCGCCCCTGGCCGGAGCCTGACCCCGCCCGCCCGACTCTGGCTGCGCACAGGTGCACTTCCTAGGGCCGCCGCTAGGGGGCGCTGGTGAGGGGTTTCGGGGACCCTCAGCCCCCACCGGGTTGGGGCCACCCCTGCACCCGTGGGGGTACGGGATTCTCATCCCCGATGGGGGAACGGGGCACCCTTCCCCTTCGCGGAAGCCCAAACCTTCCTCCCGGGGCACGCCTGCACCCTCCTCTCGCACTCACAGCCCCAGCGGCGGGGCCGTGCGCTGGCAGACGCCCTAGACGGAGGGCCGGGTCCCGGTCAGGGGAGGGCACCCCCTGGAAACCAGGGGCAAGCGGCGACCACGGCCTCTTCCAAAACTGCAGGCACACAGGCCGGCGCGGAAAAAAGCCCAGGGCCAGCCAGCACCGCTCAAAGGGGAAGAGACCGCACCTGGCCCAGCAGCGCTTGATGAGCCCCAGGCTCCGCCCCTGGCCGGAGCCTGACCCCGCCCGCCCGACTCTGGCTGCACACAGGGGCACTTCTTAGGGCCGCCGCTAGGGGGCGATGGTGAGAAGTTTCGGGGACCCTCAGCCCCCACCGGGCTGGGGCCACCCCTGCACCCATGGAGGTACGGGATTCGACTCCCCCATGGGGGAACGGGGCCCCCTTCCCCTTCGCGGAAGCCCAACCTTCCTCCCGGGGCACGCCTGCACCCTCCTCTCGCACTCACAGCCCCTGCGGCGGGGCCGTGCGCCGGCAGACGCCCTAGACGGAGGGCCGGGGTCCCGGTCAGGGGAGGGCACCCCCTGGAAGCCAGGGGCAAGCGGCTACCGCGGCCTCTTCCAAAACTGCAGGCACACAGGCCAGCGGGGAAAAAAGCCACGGGCCAGCCAGCACCGCTCAAAGGGGAAGAGACCGCACCTGGCCCAGCAGCGCTTGATGAGCCCCAGGCTCCGCCCCTGGCCGGAGCCTGACCCCGCCCGCCCGACTCTGGCTGCGCACAGGTGCACTTCCTAGGGCCGCCGCTAGGGGGCGCTGGTGAGGGGTTTCGGGGACCCTCAGCCCCCACCGGGCTGGGGCCACCGCTGCACACATGGGGGTACGGGATTCGACTCCCCCATGGGGGAACGGGGCCCCCTTCCCTTTCGCGGAAGCCCAAACCTTCCTCCCGGGGCACGCCTGCACCCTCCTCTCGCACTCACAGCCCCAGCGGCGGGGCCGTGCGCCGGCAGACACCCTAGACGGAGGGCCGGGGTCCCGGTCAGGGGAGGGCACCCCCTGGAAGCCAGGGGCAAGCGGCGACCGCGGCCTCTTCCAAAACTGCAGGCACACAGGCCGGCGCGGAAAAAAGCCCCGGGCCAGCCAGCACCGCTCAAAGGGGAAGAGACCGCACCTGGCCCAGCAGCGCTTGATGAGCCCCAGGCTCCGCCCCTGGCCGGAGCCTAACACCGCCCGCCCGACTCTGGCTGCGCACAGGTGCACTTCCTAGGGCCGCCGCTAGGGGGCGATGGTGAGGGGTTTCGGGGACCCTCAGCCCCCACCGGGCTGGGGCCACCCCTGCACCCATGGAGGTTCGGGATTCGACTCCCCCATGGGGGAACGGGGCCCCCTTCCCCTTCGCGGAAGCCCAACCTTCCTCCCGGGGCACGCCTGCACCCTCCTCTTGCACTCACAGCCCCAGCGGCGGGGCCGTGCGCCGGCAGACGCCCTAGACGGAGGGCCCGGGTCCCGGTCAGGGGAGGGCACCCCCTGGAAGCCAGGGGCAAGCGGCGACCGCGGCCTCTTCCAAAACTGCAGGCACACAGGCCGGCGCGGAAAAAAGCCCCGGGCCAGCCAGCACCGCTCAAAGGGGAAGAGACCGCACCTGGCCCAGCAGCGCTTGATGAGCCCCAGGCTCCGCCCCTGGCCGGAGCCTGACCCCGCCCGCCCGACTCTGGCTGCGCACAGGTGCACTTCCTAGGGCCGCGGCTAGGGGGCGCTGGTGAGGGGTTTCGGGGACCCTCAGCCCCCACCGCGCTGGGGCCACCCCTGCACCCATGGGGGTACGGGATTCGACTCCCCCATGGGGGAACGGGGCCCCCTTCCCCTTCGCGGAAGCCCAAACCTTCCTCCCGGGGCACGCCTGCACCCTCCTCTCGCACTCACAGCCCCAGCGGCGGGGCCGTGCGCCGGCAGACGCCCTAGACGGAGGGCCGGGGTCCCGCTCAGGGGAGGGCACCCCCTGGAAACCAGGGGCAAGCGGCGACCGCGGCCTCTTCCAAAACTGCAGGCACACAGGCCGGCGCGGAAAAAAGCCCCGGGCCAGCCAGCACCGCTCAAAGGGGAAGAGACCGCACCTGGCCCAGCAGCGCTTGATGAGCCCCAGGCTCCGCCCCTGGCCGGAGCCTGACCCCGCCCGCCCGAATCTGACTGCGCACAGGTGCACTTCCTACGGCCGCCGCTAGGGGGCGCTGGTGAGGGGTTTCGGGGACCCTCAGCCCCCACCGAGCTGGGGCCACCCCTGCACCCATGGGGGTACGGGATTCGACTCCCCCATGGGGGAACGGGGCCCCCTTCCCCTTCGCGGAAGCCCAAACCTTCCTCCCGGGGCACGCCTGCACCCTCCTCTCGCACTCACAGCCCCAGCGGCGGGGCCGTGCGCCGCAGACGCCCTAGACGGAGGGCCGGGGTCCAGGTCAGGGGAGGGCACCCCCTGGAAGCCAGGGGCAAGCGGCGACCGCGGCCTCTTCCAAAACTGCAGGCACACAGGCCGGCGCGAAAAAAAGCCCCGGGCCAGCCTGCACCGCTCAAAGGGGAAGAGACCGCACCTGGCCCAGCAGCGCTTGATGAGCCCCAGGCTCCGCCCCTGTCCGGAGCATGACCCCGCCCGCCCGACTCTGGCTGCGCACAGGTGCACTTCCTAGGGCCGCCGCTAGGGGGCGCTGGTGAGGGGTTTCGGGGACCCTCAGCCCCCACCGGGCTGGGGCCACCCCTGTACCCATGGGGGTACGGGATTCGACTCCCCCATGGGGGAACGGGGCCCCCTTCCCCTTCGCGGAATCCCAAACCTTCCTCCCGGGGCACGCCTGCACCCTCCTCTCACACTCACAGCCCCAGCGGCGGGGCCGTGCGCCGGCAGACGCCCTAGACGGAGGGCCGGGGTCCCGGTCAGGGGAGGGCACCCCCTGGAAGCCAGGGGCAAGCGGCGACTGCGGCCTCTTCCAAAACTGCAGGCACACAGGCCGGCGCGGAAAAAAGCCCCGGGCCAGCCAGCACCACTCAAAGGGGTAGAGACCGCACCTGGCCCAGCAGCGCTTGATGAGCCCCAGGCTCCGCCCCTGGCCGGAGCCTGACCCCGCCCGCCCGACTCTGGCTGCGCACAGGTGCACTTCCTAGGGCCGCCGCTAGGGGTCGCTGGTGAGGGGTTTCGGGGACCCTCAGCCCCCACCGGGCTGGGGCCACCGCTGCACCCATGGGGGTACGGGATTCGACTCCCCCATGGGGGAACGGGGCCCCCTTCCCCTTCGCGGAAGCCCAAACCTTCCTCCCGGGGCACGCCTGCACCCTCCTCTCGCACTCACAGCCCCAGCGGCGGGGCCGTGGCGCCGGCAGAAGACCTAGACGGAGGGCCGGGGTCCCGGTCAGGGGAGGGCACCCCCTGGAAACCAGGGGCAAGCGGCTACCGCGGCCTCTTCCAAAACTGCAGGCACACAGGCCGGCGCGGAAAAAAGCCCCGGGCCAGCCAGCACCGCTCAAAGGGGAAGAGACCGCACCTGGCCCAGCAGCGCTTGATGAGCCCCAGGCTCCGCCCCTGGCCGGAGCCTGACCCCGCCCACCCGACTCTGGCTGCGCACAGGAGCACTTCCTAGGGCCGCCGCTAGGGGGCGCTGGTGAGGGGTTTCGGGGACCCTCAGCCCCCACCGGGCTGGGGCAACCCCGCAACCCATGGGGGTACGGGATTCGACTCCCCCATGGGGGAACGGGGCCCCCTTCCCCTTCGCGGAAGGCCAAACCTTCCTCCCGGGGCATGCCTGCACCCTCCTCTCGCACTCACAGCCCCAGCGGCGGGGCCGTGCGCCGGCAGACGCCCTAGACGGAGGGCCGGGGTCCCGGTCAGGGGAGGGCACCCCCTGGAAGCCAGGGGCAAGCGGCGACCGCGGCCTCTTCCAAAACTGCAGGCACACAGGACGGCGCGGAAAAAAGCCCCGGGCCAGCCAGCACCGCTCAAAGGGGAAGAGTCCGCACCTGGCCCAGCAGTGCTCTATGAGCCCCAGGCTCCGCCCCTGGCCGGAGCCTGACCCCGCCCTCCTGGCTCTTCATGACCAAAGGTTCCGTTCACAGCTCCGCCCCAAGGGGCGCTGGCGAGGCGGTTCGGGGCCCTCAGCCCTCATGGGTTTAGGCAGACTCCACCCCAGGGAGAAACTGGAACCTCTTCTCCCATGGTGGAACGGGGCCCACTCCCCCTGGGGGAATGGTAAATCTTCCTCCCGGGGCACACCTGCACCCTCCTCTCGGACTCACACCCCAGGGGCAGGACGTGTGCCCCAAGACGGCCTAGACGGAGGGGCTGGGTCTCCGTCATTGAGGGCAACGCCTGTAAGCCAGAAACAGGCGGCACCCAACGTGTCCTCCAAACTGCAGGCAGACAGGCCGTCGGGGAAAGACCCTAGCAAACCAGCACCAATCAGAGGGGAAGAGTCCTCACCCGGCTGAGCAGCGCTGATGAGCTCCAGGCTCCACTCCGGGCCGGAGCCTGACCCCGCCCGCCCGACTCAGGCTGCGCAGAGGTGTACTTCCTAGGGCCGCCGCTAGGGGGCGCTAGTGAGGGGTTTCGGGGACCCTCAGCCCCCACCGGGCTGGGGCCACCCCGCAACCCATGGGGGTACGGGACAGTCCTCCCCCATGGGGGAACGGGGCCCTCTTCCCCTTCGAGGAAGCGCAAACCGTCCTCCCGGGGCACGCCTGCACCCTCCTCTCGCACTCACAGCCCCAGCGGCGGGGCCGTGCGCCGGCAAACGCCCTGGACGGAGGGCCGGGGTCCCGGTCAGGGGAGGGCACCCCCTGGAAGCCAGGGGCAAGTGGCGACCGCGGCCTCTTCCAAAACTGCAGGCACACAGGCCGGCGCGGAAAAAAGCCCCGGGCCAGCCAGCACCGCTCAAAGGGGAAGAGACCGCACCTGGCCCAGCAGCGCTTGATGAGCCCCAGGCTCCGCCCCTGGCCGGAGCCTGACCCCGCCCGCCCGACTCTGGCTGCGCACAGGTGCACTTCCTGGGGCCGCCGCTAGGGGGCGCTGGTGAGGGGTTTCGGGGACAATCAGCCCCCACCGGGCTGGGGCCACCCATGCACCCATGGGGGTATGGGATTCGACTCCCCCATGGGGGAACGGGGCCCCCTTCCCCTTCGCGAAAGCCCAAACCTTCCTCCCGGGGCACGCCTGCACCCTCCTCTCGCACTCACAGCCCCAGCGGCGGGGCCGTGCGCCGGCAGACGCCCTAGACGGAGGGCCGGGGTCCCGGTCAGGGGAGGGCACCCCCTGGAAGCCAGGGGCAAGCGGCGACCGCGGCCTCTTCCAAAACTGCAGGCACACAGGCCGGCGCGGAAAAAAGCCCCGGGCCAGCCAGCACCGCTCAAAGGGGAAGAGTCCGCACCTGGCCCAGCAGCGCTCTATGAGCCCCAGGATCCGCTCCTGGCCGGAGCCTGACCCCGCCCTCCTGGCTCTTCATGAGCAAAGGTGTCGTTCACAGCTCCGACCCAAGGGGCGCTGGCGAGGCGGTTCGGGGCCCTCAGCCCTCATGGGTTTAGGCAGACTCCACCCCAGGGAGAAACGGGAACCTCTTCTCCCATGGTGGAACGGGGCCCACTCCCCCTGGGGGAATGGTAAATCTTCCTCCCGGGGCACACCTGCACCCTCCTCTCGGACTCACACCCCCAGGGGCAGGACGTGTGCCCCAAGACGGCCCAGACGGAGGGGCTGGGTCTCCGTCATTGAGGGCAACGCCTGTAAGCCAGAAACAGGCGGCACCCGACGTGTCCTCCAAACTGCAGGCAGACAGGCCGGCGGGGAAAGACCCTAGCAAACCAGCACCAATCAGAGGGGAAGAGTCCTCACCCGGCTGAACAGCGCTGATGAGCCCCAGGCTCCACTCCGGGCCGGAGCCTGACCCCGCCCGCCCGACTCAGGCTGCGCAGAGGTGCACTTCCTAGGGCCGCCGCTAGGGGGCGCTGGTGAGGGGTTTCGGGGACCCTCAGCCCCCACCGGGCTGGGGCCACCCCGCAACCCATGGGGGTACGGGACTGTCCTCCCCCATGGGGGAACGGGGCCCTCTTCCCCTTCGAGGAAGCGCAAACCGTCCTCCCGGGGCTCGCCTGCACCCTCCTCTCGCACTCACAGCCCCAGCGGCGGGGCCGTGCGCCGGCAGACGCCCTAGACGGAGGGCCGGGGTCCCGGTCAGGGGAGGGCACACCCTGGAAGCCAGGGGCAAGCGGCGACCGCGGCCTCTTCCAAAACTGCAGGCACACAGGCCGGCGCGGAAAAAAGCCCCGGGCCAGCCAGCACCGCTCAAAGGGGAAGAGACCGCACCTGGCCCAGCAGCGCTTGATGAGCCCCAGGTTCCGCCCCTGGCAGGAGCCTGACCCCGCCCGCCCGACTCTGGCTGCGCACAGGTGCACTTCCTAGGGCCGCCGCTAGGGAGCGCTGGTGAGGGGTTTCGGGGACCCTCAGCCCAAACCGGGCTGGGGCCACCCCTGCACCCATGGGGGTACGGGATTCGACTCCCCCATGGGGGAACGGGGCCCCCTTCCCCTTCGCGGAAGCCCAAACCTTCCTCCCGGGGCACGCCTGCACCCTCCTCTCGCACTCACAGCCCCAGCGGCGGGGCCGTGCGCCGGCAGACGCCCTAGACGGAGGGCCGGGGTCCCGGTCAGGGGAGGGCACCCCCTGGAAGCCAGGGGCAAGCGGCGACCGCGGCCTCTTCCAAAACTGCAGGCACACAGGCCGGCGCGGAAAAAAGCCCCGGGCCAGCCAGCACCGCTCAAAGGGGAAGAGACTGCGCCTGGCCCAGCAGCGCTTGATGAGCCCCAGGCTCCGCCCCTGGCCTGAGCCTGACCCCGCCCGCCCGACTCTGGCTGCGCAGAGGTGCACTTCCTAGGGCCGCCGCTAAGGGGCGCTGGTGAGGGGTTTCGGGGACCCTCAGCCACCACCGGGCTGGGGCCACCCCTGCACCCGTGGGGGTACGGGATTCTCCTCCCCGATGGGGGAACGGGGCACCCTTCCCCTTCGCGGAAGCCCAAACCTTCCTCCCGGGGCACGCCTGCACCCTCCTCTCGCACTCACAGCCCCAGCGGCGGGGCCGTGCGCCGGCAGACGCCCTAGACGGAGGGCCGGGGTCCCGGTCAGGGGAGGGCACCCCCTGGAAGCCAGGGGCAAGGGGCGACCGCGGCCTCTTCCAAAACTGCAGGCACACAGGCCGGCGCGGAAAAAAGCCCCGGGCCAGCCAGCACCGCTCAAAGGGGAAGAGACCGCACCTGGCCCAGCAGCGCTTGATGAGCCCCAGGCTCCGCCCCTGGCCGGAGCCTGACCCCGCCCGCCCGACTCTGGCTGCGCACAGGTGCACTTCCTAGGGCCGCCGCTAGGGGGCGCTGGTGAGGGGTTTCGGGGACCCTCAGCCCCCACCGGGCTGGGGCCACCCCTGCCCCCATGGGGGTACGGGATTCGACTCCCCCATGGGGGAACGGTGCCCCCTTCCCCTTCGCGGAAGCCCAAACCTTCCTCCCGGGGCACGCCTGCACCCTCCTCTCGCACTCACAGCCCCAGCGGCGGGGCCGTGCGCCGGCAGACGCCCTAGACGGAGGGCCGGGGTCCCGGTCAGGGGAGGGCACCCCCTGGAAGCCAGGGGCAAGCGGCGACCGCGGCCTCTTCCAAAACTGCAGGCACACAGGCCGGCGCGGAAAAAAGCCCCGGGCCAGCCAGCACCACTCAAAGGGGAAGAGTCCGCACCTGGCCCAGCAGCGCTCTATGAGCCCCAGGATCCGCTCCTGGCCGGAGCCTGACCCCGCCCTCCTGGCTCTTCATGAGCAAAGGTGTCGTTCACAGCTCCGACCCAAGGGGCGCTGGCGAGGCGGTTCGGGGCCCTCAGCCCTCATGGGTTTAGGCAGACTCCACCCCAGGGAGAAACGGGAACCTCTTCTCCCATGGTGGAACGGGGCCCACTACCCCTGGGGGAATGGTAAATCTTCCTCCCGGGGAACACCTGCACCCTCCTCTCGGACTCACACCCCCAGGGGCAGGACGTGTACCCCAAGACGGCCTAGACGGAGGGGTTGGGTCTCCGTCATTGAGGGCAACGCCTGTAAGCCAGAAACAGGCGGCACCCGACGTGTCCTCCAAACTGCAGGCAGACAGGCCGGCGGGGAAAGACCCTAGCAAACCAGCACCAATCAGAGGGGAAGAGTCCTCACCCGGCTGAGCAGCGCTGATGAGACCCATGGCTCCACTGCGGGCCGGAGCCTGACCCCGCCCGCCCGACTCAGGCTTCGCAGAGGTGCACTTCCTAGGGCCGCCGCTAGGGGGCGCTGGTGAGGGGTTTCGGGGACCCTCAGCCCCCACCGGGCTGGGGCCATCCCTGCACCCATGGGGGTACGGGATTCGACTCCCCCATGGGGGAACGGGAACCCCTTCCCCTTCGCGGAAGCCCAACCTTCCTCCCGGGGCACGCCTGCACCCTCCTCTCGCACTCACAGCCCCAGCGGCGGGGCCGTGCGCCGGCAGACGCCCTAGACGGAGGGCCCGGGTCCCGGCAGGGGAGGGCACCCCCTGGAAGCCAGGGGCAAGCGGCGACCGCGGCCTCTTCCAAAACTGCAGGCACACAGGCCAGCGCGGAAAAAAGCCCCGGGCCAGCCAGCACCGCTCAAAGGGGAAGAGACCGCACCTGGCCCAGCAGCGCTTGATGAGCCCCAGGCTCCGCCCCTCGCCGGAGCCTGACCCCGCCCGCCCGACTCTGGCTGCGCACAGGTGCACTTCCTACGGCCGCCGCTAGGGGGCGCTGGTGAGGGGTTTCGGGGACCCTCAGCCCCCACCGGGCTGGGGCCACCCCGCAACCCATGGGGGTACGGGATTCGACTCCCCCATGGGGGAACGGGGCCCCCTTCCCTTTCGCGGAAGCCCAAACCTTCCTCCCGGGGCACGCCTGCACCCTCCTCTCGCACTCACAGCCCCAGCGGCGGGGCCGTGCGCCGCAGACGCCCTAGACGGAGGGCCGGGGTCCCGGTCAGGGGAGGGCACCCCCTGGAAGCCAGGGGCAAGCGGCGACCGCGGCCTCTTCCAAAACTGCAGGCACACAGGCCGGCGCGGAAAAAAGCCCCGGGTCAGCCAGCACCGCTCAAAGGGGAAGAGACCGCACCTGGCCCAGCAGCGCTTGATGAGCCCCAGGCTCCGCCCCTGGCCGGAGCCTGACCCCGCCCGCCCTACTCTGGCTGCGCATAGGTGCACTTCCTAGGGCCGCCGCTAGGGGGCGCTGGTGAGGGGTTTCAGGGACCCTCAGCCCCCACCGGGCTAGGGCCACCCCTGCACCCATGGGGGTACGGGATTCTCCTCCCCCATGGGGGAACGGGGCCCCCTTCCCCCTCGCGGAAGCCCAAACCTTCCTCCCGGGGCACGCCTGCACCCTCCTCTCGCATTCACAGCCCCAGCGGCGGGGCCGTGCGCCGGCAGACGCCCTAGACGGAGGGCCGGGGTCCCGGTCAGTGGAGGGCACCCCCTGGAAGCCAGGGGCAAGCGGCGACCGCGGCCTCTTCCAAAACTGCAGGCACACAGGCCGGCGCGGAAAAAAGCCCCGGGCCAGCCAGCACCGCTCAAAGGGGAAGAGACCGCACCTGGCCCAGCAGCGCTCTATGAGCCCCAGGATCCGCTCCTGGCCGGAGCCTGACCCCGCCCTCCTGGCTCTTCATGAGCAAAGGTGCCGTTCAAAGCTCCGACCCAAGGGGCGCTGGCGAGGCGGTTCGGGGCCCTCAGCCCTCATGGGTTTAGGCAGACTCCACCCCAGGGAGAAACGGGAACCTCTTCTCCCATGGTGGAACGGGGCCCACTCCCCCTGGGGGAATGGTAAATCTTCCTCCCGGGGCACACCTGCACCCTCCTCTCGGACTCACACCCCCAGGGGCAGGACGTGTGCCCCAAGACGGCCTAGACGGAGGGGCTGGGTCTCTGTCATTGAGGGCAACGCCTGTAAGCCAGAAACAGGCGGCACCCGATGTGTCCTCCAAACTGCAGGCAGACAGGCCGGCGGGGAAAGACCCTAGCAAACCAGCACCAATCAGAGGGGAAGAGTCCTCACCCGGCTGAGCAGCGCTGATGAGCCCCAGGCTCCACTCCGGGCCGGAGCCTGACCCCGCCCGCCCGACTCAGGCTGCGCAGAGGTGCACTTCCTAGGGCCGCCGCTAGGGGGCGCTGGTGAGGGGTTTCGGGGACCCTCAGCCCCCACCGGGCTGGGGCCACCCCGCAACCCATGGGGGTACGGGACTGTCCTCCCCCATGGGGGAACGGGGCCCTCTTCCCCTTCGCGGAAGCCCAAACCGTCCTCCCGGGGCACGCCTGCACCCTCCTCTCGCACTCACAGCCCCAGCGGCGGGGCCGTGCGCCGGCAGACGCCCTAGACGGAGGGCCGGGGTCCCGGTCAGGGGAGGGCACCGCCAGGAAGCCAGGGGCAAGCGGCGACCGCGGCCTCTTCCAAAACTGCAGGCACACAGGCCGGCGCGGAAAAAAGCCCCGGGCCAGCCAGCACCGCTCAAAGGGGAAGAGACCGCACCTGGCCCAGCAGCGCTTGATGAGCCCCAGGCTCCGCCCCTGGCCGGAGCTTGACCCCGCCCGCCCGACTCTGGCTGCGCACAGGTGCACTTCCTAGGGCCGCCGCTAGGGGGCGCTGGTGAGGGGTTTCGGGGACCCTCAGCCCCCACCGGGCTGGGGCCACCCCTGCACCCATGGGGGTATGGGATTCGACTCCCCCATGGGGGAACGGGGCCCCCTTCCACTTCGCGGAAGCCCAAACCTTCCTCCCGGGGCACGCCTGCACCCTCCTCTCGCACTCACAGCCCGAGCGGCGGGGCCGTGCGCCGGCAGACGCCCTAGACGGAGGGCCGGGGTCCCGGTCAGGGGAGGGCACCCCCTGGAAGCCAGGGGCAAGCGGCGACCGCGGCCTCTTCCAAAACTGCAGGCACACAGGCCGGCGCGGAAAAAAGCCCCGGGCCAGCCAGCACCGCTCAAAGGGGAAGAGACCGCGCCTGGCCCAGCAGCGCTTGATGAGCCCCAGGCTCCGCCCCTGGCCGGAGCCTGACCCCGCCCGCCCGACTCTGGCTGCGCACAGGTGCACTTCCTAGGGCCGCCGCTAGGGGGCGCTGGTGAGGGGTTTCGGGGACCCTCAGCCCCCACCGGGCTGGGGCCACCCCTGCACCTGTGGGGGTACGGGATTCTCCTCCCCGATGGGGGAACGGGGCACCCTTCCCCTTCGCGGAAGCCCAAACCTTCCTCCCGGGGCACGCCTGCACCCTCCTCTCGCACTCACAGCCCCAGCGGCGGGGCCGTGCGCCGGCAGACGCCCTAGACGGAGGGCCGGGGTCCCGGTCAAGGGAGGGCACCCCATGGAATCCAGGGGCAAGCGGCGACCGCGGCCTCTTCCAAAACTGCAGGCACACAGGCCGGCGCGGAAAAAAGCCCCGGGCCAGCCAGCACCGCTCAAAGGGGAAGATTCCGCACCTGGCCCAGCAGCGCTCTATGAGCCCCAGGCTCCGCCCCTGGCCGGAGCCTGACCCCGCCCTCCTGGCTCTTCATGAGCAAAGGTGCCGTTCTCAGCTCCGACCCAAGGGGCGCTGGCGAGGCGGTTCGGGGCCCTCAGCCCTCATGGGTTTAGGCAGACTCCACCCCAGGGAGAAACGGGAACCTCTTCTCCCATGGTGGAACGGGGCCCACTCCCCCTGGGGGAATGGTAAATCTTCCTCCCGGGGCACACCTGCACCCTCCTCTCGGACTCACACCCCCAGGGGCAGGACGTGTGCCCCAAGACGGCCTAGACGGAGGGGCTGGGTCTCCGTCATTGAGGGCAACGCCTGTAAGCCAGAAACAGGCGGCACCCGATGTGTCCTCCAAACTGCAGGCAGACAGGCCGGCGGGGAAAGACCCTAGCAAACCAGCACCAATCAGAGGGGAAGAGTCCTCACCCGGCTGAGCAGCGCTGATGAGCCCCAGGCTCCACTCCGGGCCGGAGCCTGACCCCGCCCGCCCGACTCAGGCTGCGCAGAGGTGCACTTCCTAGGGCCGCCGCTAGGGGGCCTTGGTGAGGGGTTTCGGGGACCCATAGCCCCCACCGGGCTGGGGCCACCCCGCAACCCATGGGGGTACGGGACTGTCCTCCCCCATGGGGGAACGGGGCCCTCTTCCCCTTCGCGGAAGCCCAAACCGTCCTCCCGGGGCACGCCTGCACCCTCCTCTCGCACTCACAGCCCCAGCGGCGGGGCCGTGCGCCGGCAGACGCCCTAGACGGAGGGCCGGGGTCCCGGTCAGGGGAGGGCACCGCCTGGAAGCCAGGGGCAAGCGGCGACCGCGGCCTCTTCCAAAACTGCAGGCACACAGGCCGGCGCGGAAAAAAGCCCCGGGCCAGCCAGCACCGCTCAAAGGGGAAGAGTCCGCACCTGGCCCAGCAGCGCTCTATGAGCGCCAGGCTCCGCCCCTGGCCGGAGCCTGACCCCGCCCTCCTGGCTCTTCATGAGCAAAGGTGCCGTTCACAGCACCGACCCAAGGGGCGCTGGCGAGGCGGTTCGGGGCCCTCAGCCCTCATGGGTTTAGGCAGACTCCACCCCAGGGAGAAACGGGAACCTCTTCTCCCATGGGGGAACGGGGCCCACTCCCCCTGGGGGAATGGTAAATCTTCCTCCCGGGGCACACCTGCACCCTCCTCTCGGACTCACACCCCCAGGGGCAGGACGTGTGCCCCAAGACGGCCTAGACGGAGGGGCTGGGTCTCCGTCATTGAGGGCAACGCCTGTAAGCCAGAAACAGGCGGCACCCGACGTGTCCTCCAAACTGCAGGCAGACAGGCCGGCGGGGAAAGACCCTAGCAAACCAGCACCAATCAGAGGGGAAGAGTCCTCACCCGGCTGAGCAGCGCTGATGAGCCCCAGGCTCCACTCCGGGCCGGAGACTGACCCCGCCCGCCCGACTCAGGCTGCGCAGAGGTGCACTTCCTAGGGCCGCCGCTAAGGGGGCGCTGGTGAGGGGTTTCGGGGACCCTCAGCCCCCACCGGGCTGGGGCCACCCCGCAACCCATGGGGGTACGGGACTGTCCTCCCCCATGGGGGAACGGGGTCCTCTTCCCCTTCGAGGAAGCGCAAACCGTCCTCCCGGGGCACGCCTGCACCCTCCTCTCGCAGTCACAGCCCCAGCGGCGGGGCCGTGCGCCGGCAGACGCCCTAGACGGCGGGCCGGGGTCCCGGTCAGGGGAGGGCACCCCCTGGAAGCCAGGGGCAAGCGGCGACCGCGGCCTCTTCCAAAACTGCAGGCAAACAGGCCAGCGCGGAAAAAAGCCCCGGGCCAGCCAGCACCGCTCAAAGGGGAAGAGTCCGCACCTGGCCCAGCAGCGCTCTATGAGCCCCAGGATCCGCTCCTGGCCGGAGCCTGACCCCGCCCTCCTGGCTCTTCATGAGCAAAGGTGTCGTTCACAGCTCCGACCCAAGGGGCGCTGGCGAGGCGGTTCGGGGCCCTCAGCCCTCATGGGTTTAGGCAGACTCCACCCCAGGGAGAAACGGGAACCTCTTCTCCCATGGTGGAACGGGGCCCACTCCCCCTGGGGGAATGGTAAATCTTCCTCCCGGGGCACACCTGCACCCTCCTCTCGGACTCACACCCCCAGGGGCAGGACGTGTGCCCCAAGACTGCCTAGACGGAGGGGTTGTGTCTCCGTCATTGAGGGCAACGCCTGTAAGCCAGAAACAGGCGGCACCCGACGTGTCCTCCAAACTGCAGGCAGACAGGCCGGCGGGGAAAGACCCTAGCAAACCAGCACCAATCAGAGGGGAAGAGTACTCACCCGGCTGAGCAGCGCTGATGAGCCCCAGGCTCCACTCCGGACCGGAGCCTGACCCCGCCCGCCCGACTCAGGCTGCGCAGAGGTGCACTTCCTAGGGCCGCCGCTAGGGGGCGCTGGTGAGGTGTTTCTTAGACCCTCAGCCCCCACCGGGCTAGGGCCACCCCGCAACCCATGGGGGTACGGGACTGTCCTCCCCCATGGGGGAACGGGGCCCTCTTCCCCTTCGAGGAAGCCCAAACGGTCCTCCCGGGGCACGCCTGCACCCTCCTCTCGCACTCACAGCCCCAGCGGCGGGGCCGTGCGCCGGCAGACGCCCTAGACGGAGGGCCGGGGTCCCGGTCAGGGGAGGGCACCCGTTGGAAGCCAGGGGCAAGCGGCGACCGCGGCCTCTTCCAAAACTGCAGGCACACAGGCCGGCGCGGAAAAAAGCCCCGGGCCAGCCAGCACCGCTCAAAGGGGAAGAGACCGCACCTGGCCCAGCAGCGCTTGATGAGCCCCCGGCTCCGCCCCTGGCCGGAGCCTGACCCCGCCCGCCCGACTCTGGCTGCGCACAGGTGCACTTCCTAGGGCCGCCGCTAGGGGGCGCTGGTGAGAGGTTTCAGGGACCCTCAGCCCCCACCGGGCTGGGGCCACCCCTGCACCCATGGGGGTACGGGATTCGACTCCCCCATGGGGGAACGGGGACCCTTCCCCTTCGCGGACGCCCAAACCTTCCTCCCGGGGCACGCCTGCACCCTCCTCTCGCACTCACAGCCCCAGCGGCGGGGCCGTGCGCCGGCAGACGCCCTAGACGGAGGGCCGGGGTCCCGGTCAGGGGAGGGCACCCCCTGGAAGCCAGGGGCAAGCGGCGACCGCGGCCTCTTCCAAAACTGCAGGCACACAGGCCGGCGCGGAAAAAAGCCCCGGGCCAGCCAGCACCGCTCAAAGGGGAAGACACCGCACCTGGCCCAGCAGCGCTTGATGAGCCCCAGGCTCCGCCCCTGGCCGGAGCCTGACCCTGCCCGCCCAACTCTGGCTGCGCACAGGTGCACTTCCTAGGGCCGCCGCTAGGGGGCGCTGGTGCGGGGTTTCTGGGACTCTCAGCCCCCACCGGGCTGGGGCCACCCCTGCACCCATGGGGGTACGGGATTCGACTCCCCCATGGGGGAACGGGGCCCCCTTCCCCTTCGCGGAAGCCGAAACCTTCCTCCCGGGGCACGCCTGCACCCTCCTCTCGCACTCACAGCCCCAGCGGCGGGGCCGTGCGCCGGCAGACGCCCTAGACGGAGGGCCGGGGTCCCGGTCAGGGGAGGGCACCCCCTGGAAGCCAGGGGCAAGCGGCGACCGCGGCCTCTTCCAAAACTGCAGGCACACAGGCCGGCGCGGAAAAAAGCCCCGGGCCAGCCAGCACCGCTCAAAGGGGAAGAGTCCGCACCTGGCCCAGCAGCGCTCTATGAGCCCCAGGCTCCGCCCCTGGCCGGAGCCTGACCCCGCCCTCCTGGCTCTTCATGAGCAAAGGTGCCGTTCACAGCTCCGCCCCAAGGGGCGCTGGCGAGGCGGTTCGGGGCCCTCAGCCCTCATGGGTTTAGGCAGACTCCACCCCAGGGAGAAACGGGAACCTCTTCTCCCAAGGTGGAACGGGGCCCACTCTCCCTGGCGGAATGGTAAATCTTCCTCCCGGGGCACACCTGCACCCTCCTCTCGGACTCACACCCCCAGGGGCAGGACGTGTGGCCCAAGACGGCCTAGATGGAGGGGCTGGGTCTCCGTCATTGAGGGCAACGCCTGTAAGCCAGAAACAGGCGGCACCCGACGTGTCCTCCAAACTGCAGGCAGACAGGCCGGCGGGGAAAGACCCTAGCAAACCAGCACCAATCAGAGGGGAAGAGTCCTCACCCGGCTGAGCAGCGCTGATGAGCCCCAGGCTCCACTCCGGGCCGGAGCCTGACCCCGCCCGCCCGACTCAGGCTGCGCAGAGGTGCACTTCCTAGGGCCGCCGCTAGGGGGCGCTGGTGAGGGGTTTCGGGGACCCTCAGCCCCCACCGGGCTGGGGCCACCCCGCAACCCATGGGGGTATGGGATTCGACTCCCCCATGGGGGAACGGGGCCCCCTTCCCCTTCGCGGAAGCCCAAACCGTCCTCCCGGGGCACGCCTGCACCCTCCTCTCGCACTCACAGCCACAGCGGCGGGGCCGTGCGCCGGCAGACGCCCTAGACGGAGGGCCGGGGTCCCGGTCAGGGGAGGGCACCCCCTAGAAGCCAGGGGCAAGCGGCGACCGCGGCCTCTTCCAAAACTGCAGGCACACAGGCCGGCGCGGAAAAAAGCCCCGGACCAGCCAGCACCGCTCAAAGGGGAAGAGACCGCACCTGGCCCAGCAGCGCTTGATGAGCCTCAGGCTCCGCCCCTGGCCGGAGCCTGACCCCGCCCGCCCGACTCCGGCTGCGCACAGGTGCACTTCCTAGGGCCGCCGCTAGGGGTCGCTGGTGAGGGGTTTCGGGGACCCTCAGCCCCCACCGGGCTGGGGCCACCCCTGCACCCATGGGGGTACGGGATTCGACTCCCCTATGGGGGAACGGGGCCCCCTTCCCCTTCGCGGAAGCCCAAACCGTCCTCCCGGGGCACGCCTGCACCCTCCTCTCGCACTCACAGCACCAGCGGCGGGGCCGTGCGCCGGCAGACGCCCTAGACGGAGGGCCGTGGTCCCGGTCAGGGGAGGGCACCCCCTGGAAGCCAGGGGCAAGCGGCGACCGCGGCCTCTTCCAAAACTGCAGGCACACAGGCCAGCGCGGAAAAAAGCCCCGGGCCAGCCAGCACCGCTCAAAGGGGAAGACACCGCACCTGGCCCAGCAGCGCTTGATGAGCCCCAGGCTCCGCCCCTGGCCGGAGCCTGACCCCGCCCGCCCGACTCTGGCTGCGCACAGGTGCACTTCCTAGGGCCGCCGCTAGGGGGCGCTGGTGAGGGGTTTCGGGGACCCTCAGCCCCCACCGGGATGGGGCCACCCCTGCACCCATGGGGGTACGGTATTCGACTCCCCCATGGGGGAACGGGGCCTCCTTCCCCTTCGCGGAAGCCCAAACCTTCCTCCCGTGGCACGCCTGCACCCTCCTCTCGCACTCACAGCCCCAGCGGCGGTGCCGTGCGCCGGCAGACGCCCTAGACGGAGGGCCGGGGTCCCGGTCAGGGGAGGGCACCCCCTGGAAGCCAGGGGCAAGCGGCGACCGCGGCCTCTTCCAAAACTGCAGGCACACAGGCCGGCGCGGAAAAAAGCCCCGGGCCAGCCAGCACCGCTCAAAGGGGAAGACACCGCACCTGGCCCAGCAGCGCTTGATGAGCCCCAGGCTCCGCCCCTGGCCGGAGCCTGACCCCGCCCGCCCGACTCTGGCTGCGCAGAGGTGCACTTCCTAGGGCCGCCGCTAGGGGGCGCTGGTGAGGGGTTTCGGGGACCCTCAGCCCCCACCGGGCTGGGGCCACCCCTGCACCCATGGGGGTACGGGATTCGACTCCCAATGGGGGAACGGGGCCCCCTTCCCCTTCGCGGAAGCCCAAAACTTCCTCCCGGGGCACGCCTGCACCCTCCTCTCGCACTCACAGCCCCAGCGGCGGGGCCGTGCGCCGGCAGACGCCCTAGACGGAGGGCCGGAGTCCCGGTCAGGGGAGGGCACCCGTTGGAAGCCAGGGGCAAGCGGCGACCGCGGCCTCTTCCAAAACTTCAGGCACACAGGCCAGCGCGGAAAAAGCCCCGGGCCAGCCAGCACCGCTCAAAGGGGAAGACACCGCACCTGGCCCAGCAGCGCTTGATGAGCCCCAGGCTCCGCCCCTGGCCGGAGCCTGACCCCGCCCGCCCGACTCTGGCTGCGCACAGGTGCACTTCCTAGGGCCGCCGCTAGGGGGCGCTGGTGAGGGGTTTCGGGGACCCTCAGCCCCCACCGGGCTGGGGCCACCCCTGCACCCATGGGGGTACGGGATTCGACTCCCAATGGGGGAACGGGGCCCCCTTCCCCTTCGCGGAAGCCCAAAACTTCCTCCCGGGGCACGCCTGTACCCTCCTCTCGCACTCACAGCCCCAGCGGCGGGGCCGTGCGCCGGCAGACGCCCTAGACGGAGGGCCGGGGTCCCGGTCAGGGGAGGGCACCCCCTGGAAACCAGGGGCAAGCGGCGACCGCGGCCTCTTCCAAAACTGCAGATACACAGGCCGGCGTGGAAAAAAGCCCCGGGCCAGCCAGCACCGCTCAAAGGGGAAGAGACCACACCTGGCCCAGCAGCGCTTGATGAGCCCCAGGCTCCGCCCCTGGCCGGAGCCTGACCACGCCCACCCGACTCTGGCTGCGCACAGGTGCACTTCCTAGGGCCGCCGCTAGGGGGCCCTGGTGAGTGGTTTCGGGGACCCTCAGCCCTCACCGGGCTGGGGCCACCCCTGCACCCATGGGGGTATGGGATTCGACTCCCCCATGGGGGAACGGGGCCCCATTCCCCTTCGCGGAAGCCCAAACCTTCCTCCCGGGGCACGCCTGCACCCTCCTCTCGCACTCACAGCCCCAGCGGCGGGGCCGTGCGCCGGCAGACGCCCTAGACGGAGGGCCGGGGTCCCGGTCAGGGGAGGGCACCCGTTGGAAGCCAGGGGCAAGCGGCGACCGCGGCCTCTTCCAAAACTGCAGGCACACAGGCCGGCGCGGAAAAAAGCCCCGGGCCAGCCAGCACCGCTCAAAGGGGAAGAGTCCGCACCTGGCCCAGCAGCGCTCTATGAGCGCCAGGCTCCGCCCCTGGCCGGAGCCTGACCCCGCCCTCCTGGCTCTTCATGAGCAAAGGTGCCGTTCACAGCTCCGACCCAAGGGGCGCTGGCGAGGCGGTTCGGGGCCCTCAGCCCTCATGGGTTTAGGCAGACTCCACCCCAGGGAGAAACGGGAACCTCTTCTCCCATGGGGGAACGGGGCCCACTCCCCCTGGGGGAATGGTAAATCTTCCTCCCGGGGCACACCTGCACCCTCCTCTCGGACTCACACCCCCAGGGGCAGGACGTGTGCCCCAAGACGGCCTAGACGGAGGGGCTGGGTCTCCGTCATTGAGGGCAACGCCTGTAAGCCAGAAACAGGCGGCACCCGACGTGTCCTCCAAACTGCAGGCAGACAGGCCGGCGGGGAAAGACCCTAGCAAACCAGCACCAATCAGAGGGGAAGAGTCCTCACCCGGCTGAGCAGCGCTGATGAGCCCCAGGCTCCACTCCGGGCCGGAGACTGACCCCGCCCGCCCGACTCAGGCTGCGCAGAGGTGCACTTCCTAGGGCCGCCGCTAAGGGGGCGCTGGTGAGGGGTTTCGGGGACCCTCAGCCCCCACCGGGCTGGGGCCACCCCGCAACCCATGGGGGTACGGGACTGTCCTCCCCCAGGGGGGAACGGGGTCCTCTTCCCCTTCGAGGAAGCGCAAACCGTCCTCCCGGGCACGCCTGCACCCTCCTCTCGCAGTCACAGCCCCAGCGGCGGGGCCGTGCGCCGGCAGACGCCCTAGACGGAGGGCCGGGGTCCCGGTCAGGGGAGGGCACCCCCTGGAAGCCAGGGGCAAGCGGCGACCGCGGCCTCTTCCAAAACTGCAGGCAAACAGGCCAGCGCGGAAAAAAGCCCCGGGCCAGCCAGCACCGCTCAAAGGGGAAGAGTCCGCACCTGGCCCAGCAGCGCTCTATGAGCCCCAGGATCCGCTCCTGGCCGGAGCCTGACCCCGCCCTCCTGGCTCTTCATGAGCAAAGGTGCCGTTCAAAGCTCCGACCCAAGGGGCGCTGGCGAGGCGGTTCGGGGCCCTCAGCCCTCATGGGTTTAGGCAGACTCCACCCCAGGGAGAAACGGGAACCTCTTCTCCCATGGTGGAACGGGGCCCACTCCCCCTGGGGGAATGGTAAATCTTCCTCCCGGGGCACACCTGCACCCTCCTCTCGGACTCACACCCCCAGGGGCAGGACGTGTGCCCCAAGACGGCCTAGACGGAGGGGCTGGGTCTCTGTCATTGAGGGCAACGCCTGTAAGCCAGAAACAGGCGGCACCCGATGTGTCCTCCAAACTGCAGGCAGACAGGCCGGCGGGGAAAGACCCTAGCAAACCAGCACCAATCAGAGGGGAAGAGTCCTCACCCGGCTGAGCAGCGCTGATGAGCCCCAGGCTCCACTCCGGGCCGGAGCCTGACCCCGCCCGCCCGACTCAGGCTGCGCAGAGGTGCACTTCCTAGGGCCGCCGCTAGGGGGCGCTGGTGAGGTGTTTCTTAGACCCTCAGCCCCCACCGGGCTAGGGCCACCCCGCAACCCATGGGGGTACGGGACTGTCCTCCCCCATGGGGGAACGGGGCCCTCTTCCCCTTCGAGGAAGCCCAAACGGTCCTCCCGGGGCACGCCTGCACCCTCCTCTCGCACTCACAGCCCCAGCGGCGGGGCCGTGCGCCGGCAGACGCCCTAGACGGAGGGCCGGGGTCCCGGTCAGGGGAGGGCACCCGTTGGAAGCCAGGGGCAAGCGGCGACCGCGGCCTCTTCCAAAACTGCAGGCACACAGGCCGGCGCGGAAAAAAGCCCCGGGCCAGCCAGCACCGCTCAAAGGGGAAGAGACCGCACCTGGCCCAGCAGCGCTTGATGAGCCCCAGGCTCCGCCCCTGGCCGGAGCTTGACCCCGCCCGCCCGACTCTGGCTGCGCACAGGTGCACTTCCTAGGGCCGCCGCTAGGGGGCGCTGGTGAGGGGTTTCGGGGACCCTCAGCCCCCACCGGGCTGGGGCCACCCCTGCACCCATGGGGGTATGGGATTCGACTCCCCCATGGGGGAACGGGGCCCCCTTCCACTTCGCGGAAGCCCAAACCTTCCTCCCGGGGCACGCCTGCACCCTCCTCTCGCACTCACAGCCCGAGCGGCGGGGCCGTGCGCCGGCAGACGCCCTAGACGGAGGGCCGGGGTCCCGGTCAGGGGAGGGCACCCCCTGGAAGCCAGGGGCAAGCGGCGACCGCGGCCTCTTCCAAAACTGCAGGCACACAGGCCGGCGCGGAAAAAAGCCCCGGGCCAGCCAGCACCGCTCAAAGGGGAAGAGACCGCGCCTGGCCCAGCAGCGCTTGATGAGCCCCAGGCTCCGCCCCTGGCCGGAGCCTGACCCCGCCCGCCCGACTCTGGCTGCGCACAGGTGCACTTCCTAGGGCCGCCGCTAGGGGGCGCTGGTGAGGGGTTTCGGGGACCCTCAGCCCCCACCGGGCTGGGGCCACCCCTGCACCTGTGGGGGTACGGGATTCTCCTCCCCGATGGGGGAACGGGGCACCCTTCCCCTTCGCGGAAGCCCAAACCTTCCTCCCGGGGCACGCCTGCACCCTCCTCTCGCACTCACAGCCCAGCGGCGGGGCCGTGCGCCGGCAGACGCCCTAGACGGAGGGCCGGGGTCCCGGTCAAGGGAGGGCACCCCATGGAATCCAGGGGCAAGCGGCGACCGCGGCCTCTTCCAAAACTGCAGGCACACAGGCCGGCGCGGAAAAAAGCCCCGGGCCAGCCAGCACCGCTCAAAGGGGAAGATTCCGCACCTGGCCCAGCAGCGCTCTATGAGCCCCAGGCTCCGCCCCTGGCCGGAGCCTGACCCCGCCCTCCTGGCTCTTCATGAGCAAAGGTGCCGTTCACAGCTCCGACCCAAGGGGCGCTGGCGAGGCGGTTCGGGGCCCTCAGCCCTCATGGGTTTAGGCAGACTCCACCCCAGGGAGAAACGGGAACCTCTTCTCCCATGGTGGAACGGGGCCCACTCCCCCTGGGGGAATGGTAAATCTTCCTCCCGGGGCACACCTGCACCCTCCTCTCGGACTCACACCCCCAGGGGCAGGACGTGTGCCCCAAGACGGCCTAGACGGAGGGGCTGGGTCTCCGTCATTGAGGGCAACGCCTGTAAGCCAGAAACAGGCGGCACCCGATGTGTCCTCCAAACTGCAGGCAGACAGGCCGGCGGGGAAAGACCCTAGCAAACCAGCACCAATCAGAGGGGAAGAGTCCTCACCCGGCTGAGCAGCGCTGATGAGCCCCAGGCTCCACTCCGGGCCGGAGCCTGACCCCGCCCGCCCGACTCAGGCTGCGCAGAGGTGCACTTCCTAGGGCCGCCGCTAGGGGGCCTTGGTGAGGGGTTTCGGGGACCCTCAGCCCCCACCGGGCTGGGGCCACCCCGCAACCCATGGGGGTACGGGACTGTCCTCCCCCATGGGGGAACGGGGCCCTCTTCCCCTTCGCGGAAGCCCAAACCGTCCTCCCGGGGCACGCCTGCACCCTCCTCTCGCACTCACAGCCCCAGCGGCGGGGCCGTGCGCCGGCAGACGCCCTAGACGGAGGGCCGGGGTCCCGGTCAGGGGAGGGCACCGCCTGGAAGCCAGGGGCAAGCGGCGACCACGGCCTCTTCCAAAACTGCAGGCACACAGGCCGGCGCGGAAAAAAGCCCCGGGCCAGCCAGCACCGCTCAAAGGGGAAGAGTCCGCACCTGGCCCAGCAGCGCTCTATGAGCGCCAGGCTCCGCCCCTGGCCGGAGCCTGACCCCGCCCTCCTGGCTCTTCATGAGCAAAGGTGCCGTTCACAGCTCCGACCCAAGGGGCGCTGGCGAGGCGGTTCGGGGCCCTCAGCCCTCATGGGTTTAGGCAGACTCCACCCCAGGGAGAAACGGGAACCTCTTCTCCCATGGGGGAACGGGGCCCACTCCCCCTGGGGGAATGGTAAATCTTCCTCCCGGGGCACACCTGCACCCTCCTCTCGGACTCACACCCCCAGGGGCAGGACGTGTGCCCCAAGACGGCCTAGACGGAGGGGCTGGGTCTCCGTCATTGAGGGCAACGCCTGTAAGCCAGAAACAGGCGGCACCCGACGTGTCCTCCAAACTGCAGGCAGACAGGCCGGCGGGGAAAGACCCTAGCAAACCAGCACCAATCAGAGGGGAAGAGTCCTCACCCGGCTGAGCAGCGCTGATGAGCCCCAGGCTCCACTCCGGGCCGGAGACTGACCCCGCCCGCCCGACTCAGGCTGCGCAGAGGTGCACTTCCTAGGGCCGCCGCTAAGGGGGCGCTGGTGAGGGGTTTCGGGGACCCTCAGCCCCCACCGGGCTGGGGCCACCCCGCAACCCATGGGGGTACGGGACTGTCCTCCCCCATGGGGGAACGGGGTCCTCTTCCCCTTCGAGGAAGCGCAAACCGTCCTCCCGGGGCACGCCTGCACCCTCCTCTCGCAGTCACAGCCCCAGCGGCGGGGCCGTGCGCCGGCAGACGCCCTAGACGGAGGGCCGGGGTCCCGGTCAGGGGAGGGCACCCCCTGGAAGCCAGGGGCAAGCGGCGACCGCGGCCTCTTCCAAAACTGCAGGCAAACAGGCCAGCGCGGAAAAAAGCCCCGGGCCAGCCAGCACCGCTCAAAGGGGAAGAGTCCGCACCTGGCCCAGCAGCGCTCTATGAGCCCCAGGATCCGCTCCTGGCCGGAGCCTGACCCCGCCCTCCTGGCTCTTCATGAGCAAAGGTGTCGTTCACAGCTCCGACCCAAGGGGCGCTGGCGAGGCGGTTCGGGGCCCTCAGCCCTCATGGGTTTAGGCAGACTCCACCCCAGGGAGAAACGGGAACCTCTTCTCCCATGGTGGAACGGGGCCCACTCCCCCTGGGGGAATGGTAAATCTTCCTCCCGGGGCACACCTGCACCCTCCTCTCGGACTCACACCCCCAGGGGCAGGACGTGTGCCCCAAGACTGCCTAGACGGAGGGGTTGTGTCTCCGTCATTGAGGGCAACGCCTGTAAGCCAGAAACAGGCGGCACCCGACGTGTCCTCCAAACTGCAGGCAGACAGGCCGGCGGGGAAAGACCCTAGCAAACCAGCACCAATCAGAGGGGAAGAGTCCTCACCCGGCTGAGCAGCGCTGATGAGCCCCAGGCTCCACTCCGGACCGGAGCCTGACCCCGCCCGCCCGACTCAGGCTGCGCAGAGGTGCACTTCCTAGGGCCGCCGCTAGGGGGCGCTGGTGAGGTGTTTCTTAGACCCTCAGCCCCCACCGGGCTAGGGCCACCCCGCAACCCATGGGGGTACGGGACTGTCCTCCCCCATGGGGGAACGGGGCCCTCTTCCCCTTCGAGGAAGCCCAAACGGTCCTCCCGGGGCACGCCTGCACCCTCCTCTCGCACTCACAGCCCCAGCGGCGGGGCCGTGCGCCGGCAGACGCCCTAGACGGAGGGCCGGGGTCCCGGTCAGGGGAGGGCACCCGTTGGAAGCCAGGGGCAAGCGGCGACCGCGGCCTCTTCCAAAACTGCAGGCACACAGGCCGGCGCGGAAAAAAGCCCCGGGCCAGCCAGCACCGCTCAAAGGGGAAGAGACCGCACCTGGCCCAGCAGCGCTTGATGAGCCCCCGGCTCCGCCCCTGGCCGGAGCCTGACCCCGCCCGCCCGACTCTGGCTGCGCACAGGTGCACTTCCTAGGGCCGCCGCTAGGGGGCGCTGGTGAGAGATTTCAGGGACCCTCAGCCCCCACCGGGCTGGGGCCACCCCTGCACCCATGGGGGTACGGGATTCGACTCCCCCATGGGGGAACGGGGACCCTTCCCCTTCGCGGACGCCCAAACCTTCCTCCCGGGGCACGCCTGCACCCTCCTCTCGCACTCACAGCCCCAGCGGCGGGGCCGTGCGCCGGCAGACGCCCTAGACGGAGGGCCGGGGTCCCGGTCAGGGGAGGGCACCCCCTGGAAGCCAGGGGCAAGCGGCGACCGCGGCCTCTTCCAAAACTGCAGGCACACAGGCCGGCGCGGAAAAAAGCCCCGGGCCAGCCAGCACCGCTCAAAGGGGAAGACACCGCACCTGGCCCAGCAGCGCTTGATGAGCCCCAGGCTCCGCCCCTGGCCGGAGCCTGACCCTGCCCGCCCAACTCTGGCTGCGCACAGGTGCACTTCCTAGGGCCGCCGCTAGGGGGCGCTGGTGCGGGGTTTCTGGGACTCTCAGCCCCCACCGGGCTGGGGCCACCCCTGCACCCATGGGGGTACGGGATTCGACTCCCCCATGGGGGAACGGGGCCCCCTTCCCCTTCGCGGAAGCCGAAACCTTCCTCCCGGGGCACGCCTGCACCCTCCTCTCGCACTCACAGCCCCAGCGGCGGGGCCGTGCGCCGGCAGACGCCCTAGACGGAGGGCCGGGGTCCCGGTCAGGGGAGGGCACCCCCTGGAAGCCAGGGGCAAGCGGCGACCGCGGCCTCTTCCAAAACTGCAGGCACACAGGCCGGCGCGGAAAAAAGCCCCGGGCCAGCCAGCACCGCTCAAAGGGGAAGAGTCCGCACCTGGCCCAGCAGCGCTCTATGAGCCCCAGGCTCCGCCCCTGGCCGGAGCCTGACCCCGCCCTCCTGGCTCTTCATGAGCAAAGGTGCCGTTCACAGCTCCGCCCCAAGGGGCGCTGGCGAGGCGGTTCGGGGCCCTCAGCCCTCATGGGTTTAGGCAGACTCCACCCCAGGGAGAAACGGGAACCTCTTCTCCCAAGGTGGAACGGGGCCCACTCTCCCTGGCGGAATGGTAAATCTTCCTCCCGGGGCACACCTGCACCCTCCTCTCGGACTCACACCCCCAGGGGCAGGACGTGTGCCCCAAGACGGCCTAGATGGAGGGGCTGGGTCTCCGTCATTGAGGGCAACGCCTGTAAGCCAGAAACAGGCGGCACCCGACGTGTCCTCCAAACTGCAGGCAGACAGGCCGGCGGGGAAAGACCCTAGCAAACCAGCACCAATCAGAGGGGAAGAGTCCTCACCCGGCTGAGCAGCGCTGATGAGCCCCAGGCTCCACTCCGGGCCGGAGCCTGACCCCGCCCGCCCGACTCAGGCTGCGCAGAGGTGCACTTCCTAGGGCCGCCGCTAGGGGGCGCTGGTGAGGGGTTTCGGGGACCCTCAGCCCCCACCGGGCTGGGGCCACCCCGCAACCCATGGGGGTATGGGATTCGACTCCCCCATGGGGGAACGGGGCCCCCTTCCCCTTCGCGGAAGCCCAAACCGTCCTCCCGGGGCACGCCTGCACCCTCCTCTCGCACTCACAGCCACAGCGGCGGGACCGTGCGCCGGCAGACGCCCTAGACGGAGGGCCGGGGTCCCGGTCAGGGGAGGGCACCCCCTAGAAGCCAGGGGCAAGCGGCGACCGCGGCCTCTTCCAAAACTGCAGGCACACAGGCCGGCGCGGAAAAAAGCCCCGGACCAGCCAGCACCGCTCAAAGGGGAAGAGACCGCACCTGGCCCAGCAGCGCTTGATGAGCCTCAGGCTCCGCCCCTGGCCGGAGACTGACCCCGCCCGCCCGACTCTGGCTGCGCACAGGTGCACTTCCTAGGGCCGCCGCTAGGGGTCGCTGGTGAGGGGTTTCGGGGACCCTCAGCCCCCACCGGGCTGGGGCCACCCCTGCACCCATGGGGGTACGGGATTCGACTCCCCTATGGGGGAACGGGGCCCCCTTCCCCTTCGCGGAAGCCCAAACCGTCCTCCCGGGGCACGCCTGCACCCTCCTCTCGCACTCACAGCACCAGCGGCGGGGCCGTGCGCCGGCAGACGCCCTAGACGGAGGGCCGTGGTCCCGGTCAGGGGAGGGCACCCCCTGGAAGCCAGGGGCAAGCGGCGACCGCGGCCTCTTCCAAAACTGCAGGCACACAGGCCAGCGCGGAAAAAAGCCCCGGGCCAGCCAGCACCGCTCAAAGGGGAAGACACCGCACCTGGCCCAGCAGCGCTTGATGAGCCCCAGGCTCCGCCCCTGGCCGGAGCCTGACCCCGCCCGCCCGACTCTGGCTGCGCACAGGTGCACTTCCTAGGGCCGCCGCTAGGGGGCGCTGGTGAGGGGTTTCGGGGACCCTCAGCCCCCACCGGGATGGGGCCACCCCTGCACCCATGGGGGTACGGTATTCGACTCCCCCATGGGGGAACGGGGCCTCCTTCCCCTTCGCGGAAGCCCAAACCTTCCTCCCGTGGCACGCCTGCACCCTCCTCTCGCACTCACAGCCCCAGCGGCGGGGCCGTGCGCCGGCAGACGCCCTAGACGGAGGGCCGGGGTCCCGGTCAGGGGAGGGCACCCCCTGGAAGCCAGGGGCAAGCGGCGACCGCGGCCTCTTCCAAAACTGCAGGCACACAGGCCGGCGCGGAAAAAAGCCCCGGGCCAGCCAGCACCGCTCAAAGGGGAAGACACCGCACCTGGCCCAGCAGCGCTTGATGAGCCCCAGGCTCCGCCCCTGGCCGGAGCCTGACCCCGCCCGCCCGACTCTGGCTGCGCAGAGGTGCACTTCCTAGGGCCGCCGCTAGGGGGCGCTGGTGAGGGGTTTCGGGGACCCTCAGCCCCCACCGGGCTGGGGCCACCCCTGCACCCATGGGGGTACGGGATTCGACTCCCAATGGGGGAACGGGGCCCCCTTCCCCTTCGCGGAAGCCCAAAACTTCCTCCCGGGGCACGCCTGCACCCTCCTCTCGCACTCACAGCCCCAGCGGCGGGGCCGTGCGCCGGCAGACGCCCTAGACGGAGGGCCGGAGTCCCGGTCAGGGGAGGGCACCCGTTGGAAGCCAGGGGCAAGCGGCGACCGCGGCCTCTTCCAAAACTTCAGGCACACAGGCCAGCGCGGAAAAAGCCCCGGGCCAGCCAGCACCGCTCAAAGGGGAAGACACCGCACCTGGCCCAGCAGCGCTTGATGAGCCCCAGGCTCCGCCCCTGGCCGGAGCCTGACCCCGCCCGCCCGACTCTGGCTGCGCACAGGTGCACTTCCTAGGGCCGCCGCTAGGGGGCGCTGGTGAGGGGTTTCGGGGACCCTCAGCCCCCACCGGGCTGGGGCCACCCCTGCACCCATGGGGGTACGGGATTCGACTCCCAATGGGGGAACGGGGCCCCCTTCCCCTTCGCGGAAGCCCAAAACTTCCTCCCGGGGCACGCCTGTACCCTCCTCTCGCACTCACAGCCCCAGCGGCGGGGCCGTGCGCCGGCAGACGCCCTAGACGGAGGGCCGGGGTCCCGGTCAGGGGAGGGCACCCCCTGGAAACCAGGGGCAAGCGGCGACCGCGGCCTCTTCCAAAACTGCAGATACACAGGCCGGCGTGGAAAAAAGCCCCGGGCCAGCCAGCACCGCTCAAAGGGGAAGAGACCACACCTGGCCCAGCAGCGCTTGATGAGCCCCAGGCTCCGCCCCTGGCCGGAGCCTGACCACGCCCGCCCGACTCTGGCTGCGCACAGGTGCACTTCCTAGGGCCGCCGCTAGGGGGCCCTGGTGAGTGGTTTCGGGGACCCTCAGCCCTCACCGGGCTGGGGCCACCCCTGCACCCATGGGGGTATGGGATTCGACTCCCCCATGGGGGAACGGGGCCCCATTCCCCTTCGCGGAAGCCCAAACCTTCCTCCCGGGGCACGCCTGCACCCTCCTCTCGCACTCACAGCCCCAGCGGCGGGGCCGTGCGCCGGCAGACGCCCTAGACGGAGGGCCGGGGTCCCGGTCAGGGGAGGGCACCCCCTGGAAGCCAGGGGCAAGCGGCGACCGCGGCCTCTTCCAAAACTGCAGGCACACAGGCCGGCGCGGAAAAAAGCCCCGGGCCAGCCAGCACCGCTCAAAGGGGAAGAGTCCGCTCCTGGCCCAGCAGTGCTCTTTGAGCCGCAGGCTCCGCCCCTGGCCGGAGCCTGACCCCGCCCTCCTGGCTCTTCATGAGCAAAGGTTCCGTTCACAGCTCCGCCCCAAGTGGCGCTGGCGAGGCGGTTCGGGGCCCTCAGCCCTCATGGGTTTAGGCAGACTCCACCCCAGGGAGAAACGGGAACCTCTTCTCCCATGGTGGAATGGGGCCCACTCCCCCTGGGGGAATGGTAAATCTTCCTCCCGGGGCACACCTGCACCCTCCTCTCGGACTCACACCCCCAGGGGCAGGACGTGTGCCCCAAGACGGCCTAGACGGAGGGGCTGGGTCTCCGTCATTGAGGGCAACGCCTGTAAGCCAGAAACAGGCGGCACCCGACGTGTCCTCCAAACTGCAGGCAGACAGGCCGGCGGGGAAAGACCCTAGCAAACCAGCACCAATCAGAGGGGAAGAGTCCTCACCCGGCTGAGCAGCGCTGATGAGCCCCAGGCTCCACTCCGGGCCGGAGACTGACCCCGCCCGCCCGACTCAGGCTGCGCAGAGGTGCACTTCCTAGGGCCGCCGCTAGGGGGCGCTGGTGAGGGGTTTCGGGGACCCTCAGCCCCCACCGGGCTGGGGCCACCCCTGCACCCATGGGGGTACGGGATTCGACTCCCCCATGGGGGAACGGGGCCCCCTTCCCCTTCGCGGAAGCCCAAACCTTCCTCCCGGGGCACGCCTGCACCCTCTTCTCGCACTCACAGCCCCAGCGGCGGGGCCGTGCGCCGGCAGACGCCCTAGACGGAGGGCCGGGGTCCCGGTCAGGGGAGGGCACCCCCTGGAAGCCAGGGGCAAGCGGCGACCGCGGCCTCTTCCAAAACTGCAGGCACACAGGCCGGCGCGGAAAAAAGCCCCGGGCCAGCCAGCACCGCTCAAAGGGGAAGGGTCCGCACCTGGCCCAGCAGAGCTGATGAGCCCCGGGCTCCGCCCCTGGCGGGAGCCGGACCCCGCCCACCCAACTCTCGCTGTGCCCTGGTGCACTTCCCAGAAGAAGAAACAGAAGAATAAGATGAAATAGCAAAAAAAAGCAGAATAAGCTGAAGAAGAGGAGAAGCAGAAGAAGAAGAGTTAATTGAAAAAGCAAAAAACAGAAGAAGATGAAGAAGACGAAGGAGATGTAGATCTACAAGAAGAAAAATAAGAAATAGAAGAACAACAAGAACAAGAAGAGGAAACAGAAGAATAAGAGGAAAAAGCAGATATAACAAAAGAATAAGCCTAAAAAGCAGAAATAACAGAAGAATAATCTGAAAAAGCGAAATAATAGAAGTTAAGCCGAAAACCTCGAAATAACAGTAAATTAAGCTGAGGAAGAAGCAGAAGAAGAAGTAATTGAAAAAGCAAAATATTCAGAAGAAACAGAAGAAGATGAAGAAAATGAAGGATATGTAGAACTACAAGAAGAATAAGAACTAGAAAAAAAAGAAGAACAAGAAGAAGAAACAGAAGAATAAGACGAAAAAGCAGAAAAAACAGAAGAATAAGCTGAAGACGACGGAGAAGAAGCAGAAGAAGAAGAGGTACTTGAAAAAGCAGATAATGCAGAAGAAACAGAAGAAGATGAAGAAGAAGAAGGAGATTTAGTACCACACGAAGAAAAAGAAGAACTAGAAGAACAACAAGAACAAGAAGAGGAAACAGAATAATAAGAGGAAAAAGCAGAAATAACAAAAAAATAAGCCTAAAAAGCTGAAATAACAGAAGAATAAGCCGATAAATCAGAAATAACCGAAGAATAAGACGAAAACCCAGATATAACAGTAGATTAATCAGAGGAAGAAGCAGAAGAAACAGAAGAAGTAGTAATTGAAAAAGCAAAATATGCAGAAGAAACAGAAGAGGATGAAGAAAAAGGAGATGTAGAACTACAAGAACAACAAGAAACAAGAAGAAGAACAAGAAGAACAACAAGAAGAATCATAAGAATAAGAGGAAAAAGTAGAGATAACAGAAGAATAAGCCGAAAAAGCAGATATAACAGAAGAATAAGCCGAAAAATCAGAAAAAAGAGAAGAAGAAGCTGAAGAAGAAGCAGAAGAAGCAGAATAAGAAGTAATTGAATAAGCAAAAAGTGTAGAAGAAACTGAAGAAGATGAAGAAAAAGAAAAAGGAGATGTAGAACTACAAGAAGAACAACAAGAGCTAGACGAACAGGAAGAAGAAACAGAACAATAAGAGGAAAAAGCAGAAATAACAGAAGTATAAGCCGAAAAAGCAGAAATAACAGATGAATAAGCAGAAAAAGCAGAAATAACAGAAGAATAAGCTGAAGAAGAAGCAGAAGTACCAGAAGAAGAAGATGTAAATGAAAAAGCAAAAAATGCAGAAGAAACAGAAGAAGATGAAGAAGAAGAATAAGGAGATGTAGAACTACAAGAAGAACAAAAAGAACAGGAAGAACAAGAAGACAAAACAGAGAATAAGACGACAAAGAAGAAATAACAGAAGAATAAGCCGAAAAAGCTGGAATAACAGAGGAATAAGCTGAAGAAGAAGCAGCAGAAGAAGAAGAAGTAATTGAAAAAGCAAAAAAGTCAGAAGAAACAGAAGAGGATGAAAAATAAGAAGAAGTAGATGTAGAACTACAAGAAGAAAAAGAAGAACTAGAAGAACAACAAGAACAAGAAGAGGAAACAGAAGAATAAGAGGAAAAAGCAGAAATAACAAAAGAATAAGCCGAAAAAGCTGAAATAACAGAAGAATAAGCCGAAAAAGCGAAATAATAGAAGAATAAGCCGAAAACCCAGAAATAACAGTAGATTAAGCTGAGGAAGAAGCAGAACAAGCAGAAGAAGAAGTAATTGAAAAAGCAAAATATGCAGAAGAAACAGAAGAAGATAAAGAAAATGAAGGAGATGTAGAACTACAACAAGAACAAGAAACTAGAAGAACAAGAAGAAGAAACATAAGAATAAGAGGAAAAAGTAGAGATAACAGAAGAATAAGCCGAAAAAGCATATATAACAGAAGAATAAGCTGAAAAAGCAGAAATAACAGAAGAATAACCTGAAGAAGAAGCAGAAGAAACAGAAGAAGAAGTAATTGAAAAAGCAAAAAAGTCAGAATAAACAGAAGAATATGAAGAAGAAGGAGATGTAGAACTACAGAAAGAAAAAGAACTAGAAAAAAGTAAGAACAATAAGAAGAAACAGAAGAATAAGACGAAAAATCAGAAAAAACAGAAGAATAAGCTGAGGAAGACGGAGAAGAAGCAGAAGAAAAAGAGGTAATAGAAAAAGCAGAAAATGCAGAAGAAACAGAAGAAGATGAAGAAGAAGGAGATGTAGAACTACAAGAAGAAAAAGAAGAACTAGAAGAACAACAAGAACAAGAAGAGGAAACAGAAGAATAAGA